>NC_140967.1:74467774-74552774 GCF_056783735.1 Eptatretus burgeri
GGATTAAATTATTAATTTGGTTTGCTGGTTGCATCATCACTGTGGTCCAGCTGTGGTTACGATACGGTGCCACCATAGACCAAATCAGAAATTTTAACTTTGCCTGGAGTATTGGCCCACAATGGAATGCTCATTGCATAAAGTACCACAGGTCTTTAAAACCTATAAGCAAGTGCATATGGAGAGAGCAGCCAGCTTAATTCCCCTCTTTGAAGGATGGGACACTCCATGATGCAGCACCCTGCCTGTGTATGACCAATATTCAAGAATCGACCCAGACAAGATGGCTATATAGGCCAACATGCTACAAATAATCCTGAGATATCCTTCAATACCATAGAATGGAGAGATTTAAACATGACGGTTTTGGTAAGGATTGAAAAATGTTCTCTTGTGTTTGTACTGTGTGATTTTTGTTACATTTGGTCAAGCAACATCATGCACGATATGTTTTATCTTCAGCTCAAGGTACAAAGGGTGGAAATTCGGAGGGGTCCAGCTGCACCTTCCCTTTCATCTTCTTGGGCAAGACCTATGATACGTGCACCTCAACTGGGCGAAGCGATCAAAAGGCTTGGTGTTCGACAACTTCAAACTATGATAATGACAAAAAATGGGGTTTCTGCCCTGGTTCAGGTGCCATTTACACCGATAAACTGCATTGATTGTAGTGTTCACCTCCGTATTTATGGTCGTGTATATCAATGTAGTGATTGCTCCATTACAAACATATGGCATGAAACTATTTCACTGTCACTTTCTTTGTTTTATTTCATTGTCTGTCATGTATCACCTTGATAAATTATGACTTATCTCGTCATTGCAAACTTCATGGACATATCTATATCTATACACATATATCAAAATGAAAGTGTGTCTGAGTGGGGTAAACTTCGTAACCACAGCACATATAATGTAGAATGATCCCTCACTTAAGAGCTCTTGGGTCCACACACTGCATGTGGAGCACTACAAATATTGACATTCATGCAATTTCGAGTTATGTACATTTTTGTGGCAAGGTTGTGCACATGAGTGGTGTATAGGCTCAGAGTCACTGGTTCACACACCTACCATCCATCCATCCATTGGGACCATACTCTGTACATAGCGTTGGTGCTGCCGAAGCAGTCTCCTGGGCTTTCGGGCACAATCCTGAATGGGTCGCAATTCTGACACAGGATACACACTCACCAAAGGTAAAAAAAAGCACAAAAAAACCACAAACTAGTCAGTCAATTCCGTGCAATGTATAATTACCTTTTCATCCATTTACTTCATGAAGAAACCTTAGCAGTTCAAGTCGTGACTATTATGCAGACTTTGGCTTGGGGGGGGGGGGGTTGAGAACTTGAAAAGAAAGGTGGAGTTGTGGATCTGGGATTGAGGACTTGAAGAAGAAAGGGGTTGATGACTTGAAGTCACATTTTACATTATGTGGAATTTTCACAGGTCGCTGCTGTCAAATGACCTTCCCAGCAAACTCCAAAAATATTCCACACTTTATTGGGAACAAATTCCCATGCAACAGCCTGGTGGAACCAGGTTATGTGCTAGTTACTGTATTTATAAAATGAATATTAGAAATTCAATGTGTAGCCCAGGTTTTGAGTTCACATGCTGAATATGGATATGTCACATACGAGTATGCATAAAACCCATTTTTTATCTAATCTCTTCAAAATTAAGTTTTCAAACCAATTAGCTTACTGTACTTCAAATCATCAGCAAGGTCATGGAATCCATCATCGCAGTTGACATAAAATCATTCCTTTTCTCCAACAGCCTCATCTCAGATTATTATCAATTCGGATTCAGACCTCGTCGCTCTACTTTGGACATGCTGCTTCAACTCTCTCATCAATGGTGGAGGCCCTCAATATCAGACATGTGATCAGGGCCGTCTCGCTGGACATATCTCGAGCATTTGATACACTCTGGCATCCTGCCTTGCTCTCCAAACTGTCTACCTCTGGAATCCAAGCTGAACTCCACTCTTTGATTAATGACTTCCTCCACTCTTGTAGGCAACGTGTGGCTCTCAACGGAACCCTTTCATCTCCTCTCCTTGTCAAGGATGGAGTACCCCAAGGCAGTATTCTAGGCCCCAACATATTCCTTATCTTCATCAATGATCTCTCAGAATCTCTGGAAAGTCCTCTTTACTTTTTGCTGATGACTCCACTCTCAGCCCTGGCATCTCTCATCCTTCTGACAGACAGACCTCTTCCCTCTCCCTCAGACCTTGACAAAATCACAAACTGGTCAAACACAATTTTTCTTATGTATCCTTATTGTCCACCCTTAGCGTTCTGCCTTACCCCTCATTGTTCCCCACATCCCCTGTTTGTCCATCTCCATCTACTTTCTCCCTCTGCCCTGCTTTTGTTATTTTTTCTTTCTCCTGCTTTTCCCTTTCTTATGTTGTGTCCTGATTTGTTCTGTATAATCGCTCTTCTGCGAGCTTAGACCATGTCAAAAATTAAAATTAAAAAAATGCCCCAACATTCGCAGCATTTTTCAGGAACGTATCCCCCGTGAATAGCGGGGTCTGACAATATATATTCTGGCTTCGAATCACGATTGAATCCATCCAGCGAATTGCATTTTAACTTACCTAAAATGAAAAGGATAAACTTGAGGATTTGCACATCCAGGTGGCAGTTAATTGTTGGTGGGGAAGGTGGCTCCTGGTGCCATAATAGCAAAGGAGTTTATATTTGAAAATTTAATAAAATTTAATTGGTAGCTCAACTTCTAATATGATGTTTAAGCATTATTTATGACATTAGGGTCATTGATTTCATCCTGAAACAGATAAAGAGGATTTTTAGGGGGCCCACCCAATAAAATTTTGAATATATTCTTATTTGTATTCTCAATTAGGTTATTGAAAATTTTAAGAAACCACATTTTGTTTATCTATTATTTAGATTTCCAGAAAACAAAAAAACAAAATGAACGTCAAAGAAGAAGGTGTTAAAATGAGAATATTTTGAGCAGCAGTAAAATGAAATTCCATGTTGAATGGAAATGCCATTTTCATTGCATTAACTGATCTGTCACCATTTCCTTCTGCACTTGTTGAGCATGGATAGGACTACATTGGGCTTGTTGAGCATTATTAAGACACTCATGGGAGGTGTGTGCATGTGCGCAGGATACAGCCTGTTTCTTGTCGCTGCTCACGAGTTTGGACACGCGTTGGGGTTGGAGCATTCAAAAGACCAGAATGCACTGATGTTTCCAAGTTACAGTTTCATTGAAAACTTTCATCTTCCCAAAGATGACATCGATGGAATCCAGGATTTGTATGGTATGTTTGTGTAGTTATTGAGCAGCAATATGCTCGCATCAATCGTTAATCCTTCAGGATATAAGGGTGGTATAGGTGAAGCACAATGTATTAAAGCCTTTCATTAACCCTTTGAACCCTCGTGGCCGTTTTACCGGCCACTATTCAAACCTCCATATCCCCGAGTGGTCATATTTTTCTCCAGGGTGTCCATGGTGCGAGAGCTGAAAGCCAAGGAGCTTAGGATTCAAAGGGTAAACGAAAATTAGACTATACCTCTTTCATTGAGTTAAACATGCAACATATTATCTCACAGGGGCGAGGAGCGGAGTTAAACCAAGATATCCCACTCCAAGCCCGACTGATGGACCTGTGACACATTTGGATTTGTGCAAAAACTTCAAGAATATTGACGCTGTTGCTCAGATTCGTGATGAAACATACTTCTTCAAAGACAGGTGTGCACAAATCTTGCATGTACCTGGCTACAGGAACGTATTACTGTATATTACATGAACGTATTATGTGTTAAGTATCCTCCACTGAACCAAAACATGTGTTCAATTATAAATATAAAGGCTAGTTTAATGTCTATATTTGGAAAATAATGCAATGTCATTTTTGGTCTAATATTGCTGAAAAATATTTTTCTGAAACCAAATTTGATGCAACAAAATATTCTGCCCAATGCACTATGGAATTTTTCAAAAGATTCTGATAGCTGCCATTAAATAAGGAATTTTACAAACACCAAGGGTGCAAATAAACATCAAGTTAATTTAGAAATGTACTGATTGGCCCAAGGGAATAAAATCTGTCTCAAACTTTTGATCTCATCCTGTATGCTGTTTATGATTTATCAGGTTTAATGCACTGATCCTGTCAGTTATCGATAAGCAAGCAGAGCTAAGTCCATTGAGTACATGGATGGGAGAGCTCCATGGACTACTTCACAGACAGCAAGCAATATAAGCCCAGAACTGACCTTTGGTTGACTGTGTTGGTATAGAGTACAATTGGGCCAATTCCAGGTTCTGGTTTTGTGGCTTTAGTGTGTTATCTCAGTTTGGGACAATCAGCATTGTTGGATGAGGAATGCCATAAATAATCAGTTGATAGTGGACTTGCCTCTGAGATGTCTTCTCCTGGATTGTTCCCCTTTGGAAACAAACGAGACAAAATCTTTCATTCTGATGCAGTGCCAGCAGAGGGTGCTGCATCTCATAGCAACTGCTCCTTCAAATAAAGAGGTACTGTAGCAATAGCATTTTTGGGTGTGGATGGTTAAAATACCATTGTACCATTTGAAAAAAAGTCACCTCTCTTGTCCCAGTACCCTGATTAAATTCCCAGCTTGGAGATAAATGAAATATGTGAAATGATATTTAACGTAAATAGTGCTCTGTTCTCTCTGAAACACAAATAGTTCCACTTTTGACACATAATTTCATTGACCTGAATTCAGCACAGTGCTCTGTTCTCTCTGAAACAAAAGGCCAGAGTATAGTCGAACAACACATTGATATAACTGAGTGTTACGCACAGGCTACTTTCATAGATTTCTCATTTGCATAATTCAATCACACCAAATTTATTTTTGGAAGGTGGAAGTTACCACCAAGTAAAATTACCTTGCCTCTGAATGGTAAATACTCCAACATCAGATCGCTCAACATCCGGTCCAGTGCCTCAAGCGTATGGCGAGGTGCCATGGGTGCTTCATCCTCCACAATGAGAGCTGCTTTGTCGATAAGTGTGGCAAGCTCAGTTTGGCACGTTAAGTTGGGCTAAAGTTGCGAAGCCCTTCATACATTGTTTTTTTTAATTCAAATTGCTCATCCCTTTATTTGGGCAGTGTATTGGCAACAGACCGCTGCCTTGATCATTCCGAAAATATGAAAGAAGCCCAGGTTACGTACATGAAGCAAAAACATGGCCACTGCTTATGTGCTTATATAATACATCGTCGTAAAATAGCTGGGATAGATTGCAGTTTCACTGGCCTGTAGGCTGACACCTGAAGCCTGAAGCCTAAGGCCTGAGGCCGATGACTGATCACCTCCACAAGGGCTGTGACGCTTATCTGCTCCAAAGTTTAGCTGCGTAATGATCCTTTGAATTCGTTTTGGTTGTTTTACACTGAACGGAGAAGTGATAGGCTGGGTGATTGTGAATATGAGACTTCCAAAGATGTCTTTAGACTTACATGAGTTTAGATTGTGTACGGAGTGCTGTTTTTGTTGGGGGTCTTGTTAAGGGGGGTTGTGTGGTTGATGTGTGTTTTTAACCAAGCCCATGCCCCCTCTCTGAGGGGAAGAAAAGAAAAAAAAATAAAATAAAAAAAAACGAAAAAAACACGACAACAAGAACAACAAAAAATACAAAAAATAAATACAAAAAAAAAACAATTTTTTTTCTCTCTCATTAATTAAAATCTTTTTTTTTTGCATTTTCTTTCTTGGATCTTGGGTTGTGTTGTTCGCGCAGGCATGATGGGCTGAATGGCCTCCACCTGTGTCGGATTTCCTTGTTAACCTCCGCTATCGAAGATGGATGGAGGTTACTGTTTTCACCCCTGTCTGTCTGTTTGTTTGTTTGTTTGTTTGTTTGTGAACAGTATTACGGAAAAACTCCTGGACGGATTTCGACGAAACTTGGTGGGGGGGTTAGGTATGGTCCAAGGATCATGCCATTAGATTTTGGACTTGGTCCAAAGTCCAATATAGCCGCTATGGCGGCCATTTTGAAAAAATATTGAATTTTTGTTTTTGCATTTCTACATGTTTTAAGTGATTTCCAACAACAACAAAAAAATTTGTTAGAGAAAAAAAAAACAAATTTCGCACCTTTTTTTTCAAAAAAAATTTCGATTATATTTGAAAAATATTTGAATTTTTGTTTTTGCATTTCTACATGTTTTAAGTGAGTTCCAACCAAAAATAAATAAATTTGTTAGAGGAAAAAAAAACAAAATTTTGCAACTTTTTTTCAAATAAATTTCGATTTTATTTGAAAAATATTTGAATTTTTTTTGCATTTCTACATGTTTTAAGTGATTTCCAACCCCCCCAAAAAAATTGTTAGAGAAAAAAAACCCAGAAATTTTACACCTTTTTTTCAAAAAAATTTTGATTTTTTTTTTTGGCATTTCTACATGCGCGTCGATCTAGTTTAGTTTATTCAATCGTGGTTCAGTGGAGTCTGATCCGTTTTGACCAACAATGAATAGGATATCAGGTTCACTGAAGTGACCCAGCAGTATCACCGTCCAATCGGTGAGCGAGGAGCGATTTGGCCCCGCCTCCAGGGCGTTGGAGGGCGGTCGCTATATGCAAATTCATGGATCAAAAAGCATTCACGCCCACTTTTCCTAGGGCCAATGGGGAGCCAGCAAGAGAGGTGAAAGGTCGGAGGCAGAGGGTCAAAGATGAAGGAGCGAGGCCACGGGGGATATAAGGGGCCGCGTTCGTCAGTCGAAGCAGTTCAGTTCGCAGGAGGAAGAGTTGAGTTGGAAGCGGAGGAAGAGTTCAGTGCAGTTGGGAGTTCGCGGAGTCGGAGTGAAGAGGACGGAGCTGTGGAGAGGCGGCGGCAGCGAAGGCGGACGAGGGGGTGCTCGCGTCGGATTCGGGGAACTGAGGAGAGAGAGGCTGGCGGCGCGACCGAGGTCATGGTGGAGACGCTCGTCGCGGGACCCGAGATTTTATGAAATCCTCCTTTCCCCGAGCATCAGCAACCCCCTCCTGTTTCCCCCCGCGCTGAGATAGTGCGACAAAGGGGGCCCCCTTCCCACCCCCTACCAGACACTGTCCGCGAGGCCCGCGGAGTTGAGGCACCACCGCCACCCCGCGTCTCATCATCAGACGGGTAGGCCCGACACGGTCTCGGCCCCAGGCCCGCCTACCCCCCTCATCCTGGAGGGTGGTTCTCTTTTCTTTTGCTTTGGGAATATGTGTTGTCGGCGCCGTCTGTGAAGTAAAATTGTCTAAGTGTTGCCGAGTGCCCGGTAGTCGGATAGATCTGCATTGTCGCATTTGCTTTTTGTCTTCTTCTTTTCCATGTGCTTTTGGTGGAATTGTATATGTGTGCTTTCCATTCATCGTGAAATAAATGTGCTTATTGTTGAACTGTTTCCCCGCTTCGCTTCGTCATTTCTTTCATTGAATCCCCATCTTGCTTCACGTAAAGGGTTGGTCGTGGGCAAAGACGCCCGATAATTAATCGAACCGTCGAGGCCGACGAATAACACCGCTCGGTTATCCCGATAGTACGGAACGGGTCGCTTAAGTGGCCCGTGTCCGAAGTCGACCTGCGGCGAGGTGCGATCGCCCGGTCTACCCTCCGTGTGGGTACTTAGGTAGGTCGAATTTGGCGAGCAACCCTATCCCACGCGGGGGCCGATTGGCTCGATCGCGGTGAGACCGAAAGGTCCACCCATGACTGGTTCCCGGCGTTAGTCCGAGAGGGTCACGACTGGATTGTCCGTCCGGTGGGCGACGTGCCGCGATTCGAGTTACGTGGCCGTTCACACGCCGGCGGGCGCGAATCCGCGACAATATATATATATATATATATATATATATATATATATATATATATATATATATATATATATATATATATATATATATATATATATACACACACATAGATATGTTAAACCTTCAAAAATCTTCTTCTCCAAAAACGGCTGAACAGATCAAGGTAAAACATGACAGGTATGATCTACTATCCATGAGGAACAAAACATTCCCTCCCTTTGATGATGTAGGTCACATGGTTTGGGAGCCATGTTGGATTTACCAGAAAATCTTTTAAAATATTCTTCTCCAGAATGGCTTGACAAATCAAGGGGAAACTTCCCACACGTTCTCCAGGCCTTGGGGATACTAAGGTGTTCATGAATAATTGATGTCACATAGTTTGGTTTGACAGCCATCTTGGAGAGAAAAATGCACCTTATCCAATTAACATGAAACTCAAACCGAATCACCTCCCAAATTAGAGGCAGAATGTCATTGGTCATGTGGTTCGGTAGCCGTATTGGATTGAAAATAAATACCTTCAAAAATCTTCTTCTCCAGAATGGCTTACTTCATTGATCCGAACCTCCACACACATGATCTACTAGACTTGGGGAATTTTGGGTGGAAATTTTAACATCATAGGTCACATGATCCGACAGCTATGATTATATTTGAAGAATAAACCTTTCAAAATCTTCTCCAGAACTGCTTGACAGATCGAGGGGAAACTTGACACACATGTTCACAAAGCCTAGGGAATACCAGGGTGTTCACGAATAATTGATAGGTCACATGGTCTGGCAGACTTATTGGATTGAACAAAAATCTTTTAAAAAATTATTTCTCTGGAGCCACTTCATCAATCAACATGAGACATCACAGATATGATCCAGTAGTCATCGCAAATAAGGTATATGTTTTAAAATTCAACCTGATCAAATGCATGGTCTGGCAGGCATGATTATTATTATTTTTTAATGTGGTTAAAAAAATTTTTTTAATGAAACTTGGTACAAGCATGTATAGTTATGTAATAATGTGAGGGGAGGCATATCTGTCGATGTTGTGATGTCGAAGAGTGCTTTCTTTATAGAATTTCCTCATTACACTTTTTTTTTTTTAGCTGATCTTCATCTATTGTCTCCATATATTTTTTTGAATGTCCCACGTATTGTTATAGCTGATATTCATAGGTCATAAAATAATATTTCCTTTAAACTGAGAAATAGTGTTCTCGTTTGTTGCTGGAACTCCCAGTAATAACAGTTAAGGTGTGTCTTTGTGCTTTCAGGTACCACTGGTCGACTTCAGATATTCGACACAAGCCCAGAGGACCAAAACTGAATCAAGATACCTGGCCTGGTCTGCCTGAAAAAGTGGATGCAGTGTATGAAAGGCCAGACAGTGGATTTACCATTTTCTTTTCTGGTGAGATCAATAACTTTGGATAATTGCAAGTGGCATACTTTCCATCATTCAATCTTTGTTGTTCATAACAACTGCCCTTTGAAGGTTCACTCATATTTATAAAGGCGCAATACTTCATCAAACTTCATTTATCATTTTGGCATTGGAAGGTTTTTTTCATTGTTGTCAATTAAATTTTCTTATATTCTGCTTTGGATATTTCTCATGTTATTTGTCAATAATTTGATTGTCCGAAGCCATGACTCAGACACTTAAGATATTCTCAAACGTTTAACATTTGACCGTTAAGCTCATAACATTGCCTTAAATATACTGTTACCAACTCTTCATAACTGCAGCTGCATATTCCCACAATAACTGCAACTTTTAGCTCGCTTGGCCTTTTTGTGCACACAACAAAACCTGTGATTCTAATGTCAACATGTTTTGACAACAAGGTGCACACCCATTACAATATTTCCAGCAGCATGTCGGAGCAGTGACGCCATGACTGGGCAAGGAGTCTATTTGGTTTGGCATGTGTTGTAACCAAATGTATATGGATTTGCTCCATGTTGTAGGGAAGCAATACTGGGCGTACAGTAGATCTTCCCTCCAGAGCGGCTACCCCCGAAGCCTTACGGCTTTGTCTCTGCCACAAAACATTGAACGTGTAGATGCAGCTTTCAACTGGAAGAAGAACAAGAAGACATACATCTTTTATAAAAATCAATATTGGAGGTAATTAGTGTCATAACTGCGTTGTTGAAATCAATGTTAATGTTTGCCTCTGAGTAGTTTTGAGTTTTTTTGAGTAGTAGAGCTGAGTAGTTTTGAGTTCAATTTCCAGTAGCCTGAATCCACCAAATGATTTTACTAAGTTTACATGCACCCCTTTCTTTTTTAAACACAGGTACAATGAACGCAGACAGAAAATGGATCACGGCTATCCGAAAATGATTGCTGATAATTGGAATGGTATACATGAAGACGTGGATGCAGTATTTCAGTTCCGTGGACTAGGTCAGTGATAAGAAAAGCATAAAAATCTTCTTTATTACGATTGTTACTTTTTTCTCTTTTTTTAATCATTGAAACAGAAATTGTTCAAAAAGTTCTTAAAAGTCATGCGACAAAACATGTCATTTCTGAGTCTTTGATTTGTATCACATTGCTCACAGTAAAAGCGAGAGTGAGACAGAGACAGAGACAGAGAGAGAGAGAGAGAGAGAGAGAGAGAGAGAGAGAGAGAGAGAGAGAGAGAGAGAGAGAGAGAGAGAGAGAGAGAGAGAGAGAGAGAGAGAGAGAGAGAGAGAGAGAGAGAGAGAGAGAGAGAGAGAGAGAGAGAGAGAGAGATCAAGGAGAGGTGTTGGGGGGAGACATATATGGGTGAACAAGCTGAAATACCACACAAACAGGAAGGGAAAAGTGGGGATTTTTTTTTTTTTTTGGTATTCATTGTCGAGGCTCGTATGAGAGCGAACACACAGCGCACAACAAGGGGGCATGAGAGGAGAGAGGTGGGAGAGGGAAGGACAAAACAGTGGGGAACAGAGACAATAGGAGATCTGTGGAAGGGAGATGGATGGGTGGGGATCACGGCGTATACAAGATGGACACCACAGGGACTTTCAGGAAGGAAAGCAGGGAATTTGAAGGAGGTGGGTTTGGCATGGATTAATGGGGTAGAAAAGATCGAGGTTTTGGATGGAGGAATAAAAGAGGTGGTGGTGAACAGCTATTTTAAAGGCCTGGAGGAAAGAATGGAATTGAAGAGAGTGTGGGAGTATATTCCAAAGGTGGGAAAAAAAGAGGAATGAAAGAGTGAAGGTGATCAGTGATTCCTGATTTTGGTAGTTTTACCCGAAGGGAGTTGCTGGTGGACCTTGAGTGCCCTACGGAAATATGGAGGTGGGGGGGGGGAACATATCGCAGACAGAGTAGGGGATGGCAAAACCGAAGAGGAGTCGATAGAAGCCAAAAAGACCACCAACCTGCCTTCGGTGAGAGAGTGAGAGGCCCAAAGACTCAGCCTCACCACGGAGATACCAATGATCCTAAATGCCTGAGTTTCCACAGCATGAAGCCAAGAAAGGTGAGAGGCAGGAGCACCAGCCCAGAGGGGAGAGCAGTACTCCATCAGGCTGTGTATGAAAGCTTTGTAAGTGGTCAGGAGCTCAGGTGGGCCGAGGAAGGACTTTGCACGACGGAGGATTCCCAGTCGGAGACTGGATTGGCGGTAGGTTGGAAATGTGGCTTTCCCAGGAAAGATCATGGCAAATAATGAGACTCAGAATCTTGAATGAAAGGACTTCTTCCAGAGGACTGTTGAGAAGGTAGATGAGGGAATTTTCTAAACAGTCCATTCGGAGAGACATCGTGAGAGTGTGAGATTTGTCAGGATTGAAAGACATGTTCCACATGTTGGAGCAGTTTGTAATGATATCCACATCTGCAGAGAGTGAAGAAGCTGCTGCTCACCGGTCCGAGGAATGACAGATGGTTCGGCAGAGGGTGGAGTCATCAACAAAGAAATAAAGAGGATTTTCCACAGAGTCAGAGAGATCATGGATGAAAACCAGAAAAAGAACAGGGCCCAGAACACTGCCTTGAGGAACTCCAGCCTGGACAAGAAGAGGGGATGAGAGAAATCCATTTTGGGCCACACATTGGCTGCAACAGGAGAGGGCGTCTGCGAGCCATGAGTGGAGATGGCCTTAGATACCATAGAAAGAGGGTTTGGTGAGCAGGGCAGGGTGCCAGACCATGTCAAAAGCACGCGATATGTCCAGGGATACGGCTCGGATTTCCTGTCTGGCATTGAGGACCTCCATCCATTGTTGGGAGAGCAGAAGCAGCATATCCAGGGTAGAGTGACCTGGTCTGAAACCAAATTGATGATCGGAAATCAAGCCATTGGAAAAGAGGAAGGATTTCATGTCTGAAGCGATGATGGATTCCATAACTTTGCTGATGATTAGAAGAAGGCTGCTTGGTCTGTAGTTGCAGGGATCTGTTTTTGTACTTTTTCATGCACGGCAGTAATGTTTGCTGATTTCCAAGCCGATGGCAGATGACCTTGAGCATATGAGAGTGTGAATAGAACAGAGAGAGAGAGAGAGAGAGAGAGAGAGAGAGAGAGAGAGAGAGAGAGAGAGAGAGAGAGAGAGAGAGAGAGAGAGAGAGAGAGAGAGTGAGCACAAGTGGAGGAGCAGGTTTTTGGGACATGTGGGCTGATGCCCACTGTCTGGACCGGTTGCAGATTCTGAGTCTAGGTTTGACAGCAAGCTCTTCCCTTTGTCAGAAAAACAGGAAACAGAGTCCAGGGACAGTTGGGTGTGACTGGGTAAGGTGGGTAGAGAAAGCGATGGGTTTTGGACACAAGATTTTGATGCAAACACCGAGTTTAGGCATTCAGCCTTTTCACATGCTATATGAGCAGTTTGAGGTAAGGGAAGGGATGGAGGGGCAACATACACCAGAAACAGATATGATTAGATGCCACCAGGATTTGGAGGAGGGAGAGAGGTTTGAAAGTTCAGACTTGAGATTAGAGAGATGTTGTTTTCTGGCTCTCCTGAGGGTAGATACACACTTGTTCCGAGCTTTATGGAAAGAATTGAGATTCTGTTGGGTTTTCTTTCCATGAGGCAAAGGCAAATTGTTTCAGGACAACTGCATCGTCACAAGCTTCAGTGAACCATGGGTGGGAGGAAGGATAGGACAACTGAAGATAAAAGGGGATAAATCTTATGCATGATAGAGAGCAAGTTTCTTTGAAAGAATTCCCAGGACGAGTTTATGTTGGAGAAAGTAGCGATAGGAGACCAGTCTCGAAGTTTGATGACTGCTTGGAGTCCCTGCCAGTCGGCTTGAGTGAAATGCCAGACTCGACGGCGGTGAGGTGGTTCTCTGATAACAGCCAGAGAGATGTCCACTTTGACAAGAACGTGGTCAGAAGAACCGATTGGAGCCGAGGAAGAACAGCAGATATTTTCAGCGAAATTTGTCAAAATCAGATCCAGAAGACATGGAGTACCGTTGGTTGAGATCCAGGTCGGGAAATTGACCAATTGAGTCAGTCCCAATGAGTCGCAGAAGTCTTTTGCTGAAGTGCCATGGCAGGTGAGAGAGTTACCCGCACCCAGCAAACTGGCATGATGACAACTGAAGTCACTACATACGAGGAAGAGAGAGTTCAGATGAGAGGATAGAAGTTGGTCCATGTTTTCGGATAGTGAAGTGCAAATGGAGTCATCACTGTTTGGTGGATGGTACAGCACACATATTAACATGAGGTGGGAGTGGAGGGGAAGCCTTAGCCAGAGGTATTCCTGGGGGGGGGGTGCAGGAGTGAGGGCAGTGCATGGAGAGTGAGGAATAATCTTTGATGAACAGAACAACTCCCCCACCAGGAAGAGGTTCAGATCTGTCATACTGGAGGAGGAGTAACCAGGGAGAGATACTCGGGAGTCAGAGACGTCTTAAGGGAGGAAAGTTTCTGTTAGGCAGATTATGTCTGGTTTGTCAGTGGCAACCTGTATGGAAAGATCTGTCAGGTTTGAGCGAAGGCCCCGGATATTTGAGGTCCACACTTTTAATGAAGAGGGAGGGGAGGAGTCTTTGGGTGCAGGGGAGGGGAAGGGGAGGGAGGGGAGGGGAGGGGTGTAGGACAATGGAGGAGGGGGGAGGTAAGGAGAGTTGTTGAAAGGGTGTGAGAGATTGCAGAAGAGCTCGGGGAGGGGGCCAGATGAGGAGGAGAAAAGGCTCTTTGGTGCTGAGTTGAGGTACAGTGGGGAGTAATAAGAGAGGAGGTAGAATGCAATTTTGGATTTGAGGAGATAGAGTGATGAGATGGAGGAGAGAGGGCAGTGGAAGGAGGTAGCTTTGTGAATGTGAGGGGGGGGTGGCAACTTTGAGAATGGTGAGTGAGTGGGGAGAGTTGAGGGAGAAAGGTGAGGTGGGAGTTTTTGAGAAAGGTGAGAGGGAAGCTTTGGGGGGGGGGGGGTTAGCCTGGATTTGAAGGGTTTAACAAGAATGAGGTTACTGGCAAACTATGAGTACCCTGCATAAACCTGGGATGGACAGAGCCAGGAGAAGGCAGAAAGTGTAAGACCATAGAGGCGACTGTAGAATACAGAGAGACAACCAACCTGTCTGCAATGTGAAAGTAATAGGCCGAGTCACTCAGCTTCAAACAAGAATAGGAGTCCATTTGGTAATTTTTTATTGAAGAATAAACCTTTAAAAATCTCCTTCTCCAGAACAGTTTGACAGATCGAGGGGGAACATCACCCACATGTTCCCCAAGCTTTGGGGATACTATGGTGTTCTGGAATAATTAATAGGTTGCATGGTCTGACAGCCATATTGGATTGAAAGAAAGATTTTAAAACTTATTTCTCCTGAACCGATTCATCAATTGACGTGGACCTTCACAATTATGTTCTAGTAGTCATGGGGAATATCTGCTTTAAATTTCTATCTGATCAGACACATGGTCTGACAGTCAGAATTATTTAATATTTTGAATCTGGGTTCAGGGATTTGAATCAAACTTTGTACAAGTATTATAATGATGCAATAATGTGGGTGGATGCATATTTGGCAGCAGCACAAAGGGTGCCCTTCTAGTTTATTCTTCTTTTTTTCTATCAATGTCTGAGTTTTATCTCAGAGCTCATTGAAACTTTTGGAATGAAGTTTTGGATTTGAGGAATTTTACATCACTGATGGGAATAAAAAGTATACATGGTTGGAATTTTTTTGTCCTTGATCTAATTTTTAGGTCATGGCCTAATTATAGAATTTTTTTTTCCATAACACTAATTTTGTCCAATTGGAGCAACAATGCCCTCTCGACAGCCTAGAGTAAGGTGTATTCATGCTTAATTTACATCATAACCCTCCGAGTTAAAGGTCAAGTGGTCAAATGGCAGTCTGAAAAAATAACGCTCAATTTTGCCAAAGCGTCTCTCATCTCAAAGACCGCGGAGACTTCCAAGATATCCTTGCAACATAATAGTGTACCTGCACTCAAGTTGTGCACCTGATATTTGATTATAGTGTCCTTGACCTACTTTTTTCAGATTGTGACTGAATTAGCAAAAAACACCTTTTGGATCATGCATTGAATAATTTTCCTACAATTTTCATGATGTTGAGTTTCATGGATAGATTTCAGATGGGGACACATTTTCTTATATTTACACTATCCCCTAAGCCTGGTGTTGGCAGTGGTTTGGGTGGCTGGCTTGGGATCTTAGGGTCCTGAATTTGAGCCCTGCTGGCCACTGAATTAACACAAGGTGGGATTGACTCTGCCTGTCATCCTTTGGTGAAATGAGTACCAACGTACTGGTATGGGGGCACACCATCAACAGCATAGTTGCACCCCAACAAAATGATAGCTACGCGGCAGACAAGCTGCCATTCGCAAGAAGAAGGCACTCTGCCCTTAAATGTTGAAGGTCTCGGTCATATGGAGGTCTAAAAAAATGGCCATCATTGTATCACGGATGCCAGGGAGGCTTACCTTTAGCGATCGTTTTGTGATAACAGATATCTAGTTGTTATCTATTCTTGCAATAAAAATATGGTTCACTTTTCAGAATACTTTGCTAAAACTCACCCATGCTGATTTTGGCCCACTATCCTGGAGAATCTAATCAGGTGCTCACTCCATGGCCAAATCATGGAGGAGCGCAACATTTCGAACGTAAATGATGGTGAAGGAAGGAATGAGGATACAGTATGAATAACTGGCAATGAAACAGAAAATTGATTTATTGCCTGGAGGTAAAGGCAGATGAAGGTGATGTAGGAAGTTAGAATACCCCTAAGCAGTCTACAGGATCTAACTGCAAAAACTCAACTGAGATTTATGGGGGAAAAGTTTTATTAGAATTACAACATAAACCAACAATCAGTCAGGCACACACTGACCTCATTCTATTTTCCTCTTCTCTGAACAAAGTCTGCAAGGAATCTTTTCCCATATTATTTGCGATCTCTTGTCCTGGTTGTCAGAGGGTGAAATAAGCCTAATCCAGTGGCAAAAGTATCCACAGTTATGACAAAGATTCTCATTTCAGCTTAAATTGAAGCATAGTAGCATTTTCAACACAACTATGTGCAAGCCTGTAATAAGCCTGAAGAAAAATGTGTTGTGTGTTTTGTGTGGACTACTTGAACAGGGGAAGGTGTACGTGGTATGTATGTGTGTAAACATCCAATAGGCATGACTCTAGTCTGGCACAGAACAGTAGTGTTGCCTCGTGAAAACAATGTATCCTCTGAAAATCTGGCTTAATAGCATCCTGTAGTCAAACGGTTGTGCATTTAAGGATGCTAAATTGTTCTCGCACCACTCTGGCATGCCTTT
Organism: Eptatretus burgeri; assembly: GCF_056783735.1. NCBI lineage: Eukaryota > Metazoa > Chordata > Myxini > Myxiniformes > Myxinidae > Eptatretus > Eptatretus burgeri. The sequence continues at coordinate 74,484,384 of NC_140967.1, forward strand.
CGTCTCAGGCTAAATTAATACACTATTGACCAAACACTCAAGTCAGCAAAAGCATCAACACGGACAATACTCGCAGAACATAAATTATTTACCTGCAGAAACAGAAATGATTGATGTTTCATCTTGATGACATTTGTACTGATATTGTGATTGACTTGTCATTAACAGGACATAGCTACTTCTTCAAACGCTGGTATTACCTGCGGCTGGACGACAAACACGTGAAGGTGGATAAAGTTGGTAACATCAAGAAGGACTGGCTTGGTTGCTCGGGTTGAACCTCATACTGGCCTGATTGTGCTTGACTTTCTGTCATACAACTTTGCATTCTCCCACCAAATGAGAACGTTATTGCTGGTAATTAATTTGCACCAATGAGCTAATGATGGAGGAGTGATTGAATGGTTTGATAGAACTCTGTACTAACTTGTGAGTGCTTTTTTATATTTTTTACTTTTTCATTTTAAATTTTCAGTTTAAGTTTAAATATCAAATGCAAAAGATGCAATTACCTTTCCACCTGAATGGCATTTGAATGGGTGACCTTAAAACTGCAGTTCTCATCAGAACATGTCATCATCTCATCATAGCTTCGTAACTATTTTGAAAAAAACATCCGCACAACCTTTATAAAGGGACTTTAAACACAATATTTTTTTCTTAAGTCACCTCCTCATGCTAAATCGACAGGTGATTATCAGAGGCAGAATGTTCATTAAATACGGCAACCACACCGTGAGAAAAACAATAACGGGAACGATTTGATAATTTCTAAAAATGCCTAAATTTGCACCTCAATCAAATTTAATGCTTTCATCACTCATATATATAAGAACCTTTGGAAGACTTTTGCAAAAAATCTATAAACATGATTTGTGAACATTTGAGATATATTGATTCACAAACGATGATCCAAGCATGACGCAACAAAGACAGAATCATCACGAGCAAAATGAAGTGAATAAAAACTGCTGATTATAATCCGATCTAATAATCTCGTTTTTTTGACATCTCATTATTGTGTGACTTGAAAGAAAAACTAAAAGTCACAAGGAGATGACGAAGGCCCGAGCAAATCCTACTTTTGAAAATGATGTACGACTATTTTCACTGAATCAACTATTTGCACAAAGAAAGCCACCCTATATTCTTGTATCCAACTTCGAATTATATTTCCTTTTTGCCCAGTAATCTCTTTCTGGATCCTCGATGGTTACAATGAGTTGAATAGTCAAAAACTATTCAAATAATGCAGTATTCAAAGTCATGCTTAACTAATGCAGGCCAGATATGTCAGAGTGTTGCAACACACACTACCTATCTGGAAGGATACGAATATTAGCTACACTGCCAACTTGATGTCCCTTCTAAGGACTGAAATGTATGAGGATGAATTTATTTGGTTAGCATCACATTTGGTGTGCATGATATTACAATAATAGTAAATTAGATATAAAATCAATCCCCCATGGGATTCAATTATACAAACCCAAAGCTCAGCTGCGAATGCACCAACAAATGAGATGACCTGCTGCATGGAAGTCAATTAAAAAATAAAAATCTTGACATTTAATTTTGAAAAACAATTTCTGAGAAGTACAATCCAGTGTAAATTTTACACCGCTTAGTGAACAGTTCTATTTTTTCAATGATGTATAATATTGCCCCATTTACTTCTGGTGCAATGAAAGTTACGTGAAATGTTATCGAGGTGAATTTCATACTAATGATTAACTGCATGTTGGTTGAGGCATTTTGTTATTAAAAGTTTGAATGGCATCACATTGTTGATTTCTTTCTACATTGATACTTCACAAGTTTGACGAGCACTCTGAAACTCAAAGGCAGCAAAAGCATTCTCAAAACGTCTTTGGAACTTCTTCTCAAAGACTCTTCTATCACCTTAGGTTCTCATTTTTGCTGCAGGTTTTACCATGCATGGGTTTTTTGCAATTTCAAAATTAAACTCATATAAGTGTGACATATGTCAAATGTTTAACAAAGACTCCCGGTTCCGGTTCTTGAGCGACGGTGGCAGTTCTTCTTCAGAGTCTCTGCTGACTTTCTCAAATATAAGTTTTCCGGTCGTTTTTGTCACATTTTTACTGTCATTTTGTTATTATCTCTGTGTTTACTGTATGTTTCTAGTTTGGTCTTGTGTTAAAACTTGTGCTAATTGTTGAGTTTTCGATGTATTTTCATATTGGGTTTTCTTGAGGCCTACCCTTCTTCCCGTCTATGTGCATGATCATGTTTATTGTATTTTCTACTTATTAACCTCCGCCATCGAAGATGGACGGAGGTTAATGTTTTCACCCCTGTCTGTTTGTTTGTTTGTTTGTGAACAGTATTACGGAAAAACTCCTGGACGGATTTCGACGAAACTTGGTCGGGAGATTAGGTATGGTCCAAGGATCATGCCATTAGATTTTGGACTTGGTCCAAAGGCCGCTATGGTGGCCATTTTGAAAAAATATTTGAATTTTGGTTTTTGCATTTCTGCATGTTTTAAGTGATTTCCAACCAAAAAAAAAATTTGTTAGAGAAAAAAAAGAAAATTTTGCAACTTAAAAAAAAAAAATATTCGATTTTATTTGAAAAATATTTGAATTTTTTTTTTTTGCATTTCTACATGTTTTAAGTGATTTCCAACCCCCCAAAAAAAATTTGTTAGAGAAAAAAAAAATTAGAAATTTTGCAACTTTTTTTTCAAAAAAATTTCGATTTTTTTTTTTTTTTGGCATTTCAACATGCGCGTCGATCTAGTTTAGTTTATTCAATCGTGGTTCAGTAGAGTCTGATCCGTTTTGACCTACAATGAATAGGATATCAGGTTCACTTAAGTGACCCAGCAGTATTGACGGCGGATGTTTTGCACTCAACCGAGTGCTCCCCCTCCAGTTAACCGCCATCAAAGATCAGAGGTTACTGTTTTCACCCCCTTTCTGTTTGTTTGTTTGTTTGTTTGTGAACAGTATTACGGAAAAACTCCTTGACTGATTTCGACGAAACTTGGTGGGGGGATTAGGTATGGTCCACGGATCATGCCATTAGATTTTGGACTTGGTCCAAAATCCAATATATATGGCCGCTATGGCGGCCATTTTGAAAAAATATTTGACATTTTTTTGCATTTCTACATGTTTTAAGTGATTTCCAACCCTCCCAAAAACAATTGTTAGAGAAAAAAAAAATTTGCAACTTTTTTTTCAACAAAATTTCGATTTTTTTTTTTTTTTTTGCATTTCTACAGGTTAGTAGTGATTTCCAACAAAAAAACATGCCAAAATTATAATTGCAGCTGATTTTGGAACTTCAGGTGGATATACCCACGTAAAATCAATTTCTGTCTCAAGGAACCCAGTTATGACGAATGAATTGAGTATGTAGAAGTTAAAAGTAACAGGGAAAGTTGCAAATTATAACTCTGTGAGCACTGTTGACGTCAAATTGAATGAATAGGATATCAGGTTCACTTGAGTGACCTAGCAGTATTGGCGGCGGAGGTTTTGCACTCTATCGAGTGCTCCCCCTCTAGTTAACCTCCGCCATCGAAGATGGATGGAGGTTGCTGTTTTCACCCCTGTCTGTTTGTTTCTGAACAGTATTACGGAAAAACTGGACGGATTTCGACGAAATTTGGTGGGGGGGATTAGGTATGGTCCAAGGATCATGCCATTAGATTTTGGACTTGGTCCAAAAAAAATTTCGATTTTATTTGAAAAATATTTGAATTTTTTTTTGCATTTCTACATGTTTTAAGTGATTTCCACCCCCCCCCCAAAAAAAATTTGTTGGAGAAAAAAAAAACATTTTGCAACTTTTTTTCAAAATTCGATTTTTTTGGGGGGCGGGGTGGGGGCATTTCTACATGCGCGTCAATCTAGTTTTGTTTATTCAATCATGGTTCAGTAGAGTATAATCCATTTTGACCTACAATGAATAAGATATAAGGTTCACTTAAGTGACCCAGCAGTATTGACGGCAGAGGTTTTGCACTCTACCAAGTGCTCCCCCTCCAGTTAACCTCCACCATCGAAGATCAGAGGTTACTGTTTTCACCCCTTTCTGTTTGTTTGTTTGTTTGTGTGTTTGTGAACAGTATTTCGGAAAAAAACTCCTCGACGGATTTCGACGAAACTTGGTGGGGGGATTAGGTATGGTCCACGGATCATGCCATTAGATTTTGGACTTTGTCCAAAAAAAAAATTTCGATTTATTTGAAAAATATTTTAATTTTTTTTGCATATCTACATGTTTTAAGTGATTTCCAACCCCCCCCCCAAAAAAAAATTGTTGGAGAAAAAAAACATTTTGCAACTTTTTTTCAAAATTCGATTTTTTGGGGGGGGGGGGGCATTTCTGCATGCGCGTCGATCTAGTTTTGTTTATTCAATCGTGTTTCAGTAGAGTCTGATCCGTTTTGACCTACAATGAATAAGAAATCAGGTTCACTGAAGTGACCCAGCAGTATTGGCGGCAGAGGTTTTGCACTCCACCAAGTGCTCCCCCTCTAGTTACAATCAGTTATTATTTTCTCCAGTTTTCCCTCCACCCTCCTTCTATCCCTCTCAACTATACCCTCTGTTTCATGTCTTAAAAGAAATAAATAAAATACAACAAGAAATACCTTTTACCTCACGTTGTACCCCTCTCCCTTCCACAGAATCTCCTCATGTCTCTGTTCCCCCTGTTTTTTTCCTTCCCTCTCCTACCCCTCTTGTCTCCTGCTCCCCTTTTTGTGTGTTTCTGTGTGTTAGCTCTCAGACGAGCCTCGATAGTGAAGACAAAAAAAAATGTCTTGAAATTGGCCTCAGACCGTAAATACAGCACTTGGATGAAGCATTTGATCATTATCCAGAAATATCCAGCACGTTGGTGAACCATAATACAGGTTCTTAAACTCCATCCTTAAAGTGGCAAGTTCTAATTTCAATGAAAATGCATGCCTGGGAACTCGGGGAAAACCACGCAACAAATACCTTGTCGTGAGATGTTCTGGCTAAGCAGCAATTAAAGCAAATTTGTATTTCACATTTCTATAACAAGTAATACCTGCTTACTCTAGGTGCAGACTACAGTGTCAATGATTCAGTTGTATTCTGTCATGTCTGTCGTTGTTTTCCCACCCTCAATACTCCCTCCCTCCAGCAGAGGTCAGTGGTTTAACCACTTGCACTATGCCTCTTGCACATGTGAAAATTGTAAATAGTCTCCTTACAACCTTGCATTAGAAAGAGGTAGGGAAGAGAGAGGGAGGGGATTTGTGTCACTCCCATGACCAGACCCTGGGTACCCTGAGCACATATGCAAAAATTGGAGGGAAGTTGGCCAAGCAGTTTTCAATTCCATAAGATTCAGATATATATATATATATATATATATATATATATATATATATATATATATATATATATATATATATATATATATATACACATACATATACATCTGCAGAAAATTGCCAAATTTTAGAATGATAGATGCTCATTAACACCTTCTTTGTTTACCATTGAACTCCATGCAAATGAACTACACTCAGCACAATTAGCATTGCGTTCCACCATCCCACCATTGAACTCGGACGCATTCCTGCTTCACTGCTCCGTTTCCATTTGAATAAAAGCTCATGTTGCATTTTCTTGGGGCGGTTACGCATGCTTTGCCTTGCACTTCACTGCATGAATTCCAATAAGGGCCAGAAAGGTGTGTGAAAGTGCAACTTATTATTAGTGTATTTACTGAGGTTAACCACAAATTAGATTTTAGCCGAGGAACTTAGCATCACAGACTACATGCTCAGATAGGAATGGGAAATAAACCAACCCAAACAATACAGCCGTAGCAATGTTTTTACACTACCTTTTTTGAGGGTGCCCATAACGAAAAGGTGCCGTATCAAATTATATCATCTTCCATAGTGGTGAATGCGTGCAAGAAAAAGCATTCCAACTCGGTTTGTAATATATATATTTTTAATTCAGCACATACAGGTGGTTACTTCCTTTGATTTTGAGGAAAATAGAACCTTGGCAAGTTATACTGTATTTGGATCACATCTCTATTAAGAATCATTTGATTTTATCTATAAATCTTATCTCTTAATTCTACTTAATCTGAAGATACTTTTAAAACTCTCCATATGTTATATAGCTGGATATCACAAAAATCACAAGTTCTAAACATACGTACAGCCTTAATTGGGCCATGATTCTTGTTGATGGGTTGCTGTTTTGTAAACCTGTTGTGATTATGTGGACCTGGTTGATTGAAAAAAATAGCTTTAAGGTGGGAAAGGAAGGGAATCATTGAGTAGACATAGTGTTAATGACGATTGGCTTTTGAAGAATAATATTTGTGAAATGGGTGGATGACAGGAGTCGCTGTGAAAGAATGAATGGACAACTATTGTAGATATTTGTTCCTTTGAAGCTTCTTTCAGATGTGAAACTTCACCATGGCTCTTTGTTCCTCAATTGTAAAAGCAAATCACTTCTTTTTTTTAACCCATAATACAAAATAATTCCTGGGAAAACGTGCATGAATGTTCATGCAATAACAGTACAGCGAAGCAACCTCTCATGTCTGGGATGAAACCGTTCTGCTGATGTGACCAATTGTCAGTCCCAAATTATTGGTGCATGGGTTAGTTACGAGAGGCCTGTGTTGCGTTCTTCGTGGGCATCTCGTATTCCTTCTTACTATGGGTGTGCTGTCCTAACTTGCTTGCAACACCAAAGCCAAGCTCATGTATCCAACAAAAAACTGTTTTCTTCTTATACTTCTTCTTCTTCTTCTTAATTCTTCTTCTTCTTCTTCTTCTTTGTCTTCATCTTCTTCCTCCCTTTCTTCTTCCAATAATGTCCACTTTGATCATTTTCTAAACACCCCTGCTCATTGAATAGAAGTCATTAAGGAAACCAATTTATTGGCGGAAAGGTACAGATGTATACCTGGCTGACATGAACATCCATGATTATGCAATAAAGATTGCTCCAAATGTTTTTGAGCTGACATGTTCCAGCATTCAACCTGATGCTGGCTACCAAGGTGGGGTATCGGTGTGGAAAACAGGATATGATGCAAAATGATAATCTTCTGGTCATATTAGGTTACTTGTCACAGCCAAGCCAATCACTAATGAAGAAACCTTCATGCATTAGAACTTGTCCTTCAAACACCCAATAACGTACACCTTTCACAAAGTATAGGTAACCTGCAAGAACATGGGTGAAAAAGTGTGAAAACAAACCTTTTCGTATCTAAAGTTGAGCTTCAATCAATTTGAAGACAGAAACCTACCGCCATGCTCAAACGCTGCATCAATATTCCCTGGTAATTGTGGGAAAAGATCCTGGATTTTCTCCGGTGCATTTGGATCCATGCGTTCTTGTTGCATATTGTACCTGATGAAGGTAGAAGATAAAGTTTATCATTGGTGAATTTAGGTTTCATCATGGCCACATGAGGTGTGATGAGAAAGTGTAAAATTCTGTGCGTTTATCACGTTACATCGATTCTCAACAATCCAGACCAAAACTACTCCAAACCTTATGAAACCATCAAAACATGTCTGGGATTAAGTGGTTATTTTATTTTTATTTTTTTAACGTCATTGCTTTTTGTGACGAAAACTGCAAAAAATACCCCAAAACAAAGTGAAAAGAATTACACAAACATGGGATAGCATACAAAGCTTCACTCAAGTGTGTTAACTTCTAACAAAACTCAAAAATTTATTAATTGCTATCATCCATATGCTTGAGATTTATTGTTAACTTATGTTGATGCGAAAGTGGTGAATGTACTCAAACGGTGAGAGGCAGATAAATTCAAACAATATTAACTGCCATGATGGATAAATAAAACGTAAATGATAAATTATATTAGGAGGGTGGTGGCAAGCCATTATAGACAACCTAAGACCATCAGAGGATGAGAGACACCATGTTCATTGCCATCCAGTGATCCCTCCATGGCTTAAATCTCACAGGAGTTCCCATCATCAGTCCATTCATGAGATGACAATTCAACCTCAATGAGGCTGAACCTTTTGGATGAAGGATTGTAGCTGGTCTCATTGTATGAGCTAATGAACCTGAAGCCAAAAGAGAAACTCCCCCAAGGTGCCAATCAATAACAGACAAACTGGTGCAGCCTGAATAGACGAAGTGGTGGAGTTGGAAGGTGTCAAGCAAATGTGCTGAGTTGGGGATACAGTAAAGATTATGAGATGGAGATGCAGTATTATGAGTAAAAGGGGAAGGTACAGCGAGCTGGAGGTGGAGAGTGAGTGCAGAGAGGTGTTGGAATTATGGGCGTCGATTGGTGGGGGAAGGGGGGGACATGTCCCCCCCACTTTTTATCAATGGGGGGACAACATATCGATTGTCCCCCCATTTTTTTTTCATTGAACGTAAGTTACGTAACACTGGAGCCTCTCTGGATCTTTACTTTTTGCCAAAAACAACAAAAGAAAAAAAACCGTTAGTTTTATTTGGCTATTATAGTTCTATTAAAGATGATAGGTGAACAATTCAACATTGAGAATATGTGCTTCTCAAGCCATGGTCTCCCAGCGGCCAAGCGTCCATAGCAACGTCGCTTTTTCGGTGTCGGCTCTTCCTATCATTGCGAAGTAGAATTCGCCAAGCATTGGATTGTTCACCCACTAACAGGGAACGTGACCTGGACATTTTGAGGTATGTTGGGACGTTTTCGGACTTTGTATCGTCATTTTATGAGTCTTTAAAGAAATCGCGGCTTCATGGCCCGGAGCGCCACGCCTCGGATAGTGTGAGGCCGCAATTGCTCGGGGCCCCTTTAGCGACCAAAATAGTTTGTTTCACCTTTCTAACTTATATCGCCGGATGCCTGATGTTATTACCTGCACGATGATGTGTGTGTTTAATTTTTGTGACTTTGCACCGTCGAGTTATAAGCTAATAAATGATTTTGCGGCCTGGTATTATGATTGGGATGGTGAAGCTTGTGCAGGATGACGCGGTTTCACTCGACCGGCTCGCACGAACGAACGGAAAGATATTTTGTAATTCTGTTTTCATATTTCGCAGTCGATAACAGTGGCCTAAATCCCAACGTTGAAAACCGGGTGAAAATCGAAGGAAAGTGGGTATAGTATTTTGGCGACTAAATTAGCTTTGATTACTTGGGAAACATCAAATAAAATGCGCTGATTCACTCGCTTTTGCGGCGGTTAATGTAAATATTTTTTTCATTGGTACTTGGACTTGGGGGAGGAATAGACCGACAAAACGAGAGGTATCATTCGGTCGTCGGACTTATGAGGATTAAATTATAGATTTTAAAAGGTAGCTGTTGAAAAATATGCAAAATTCACTTCAGCGGTTCGGACAAACGAACGGAAAATTATTTTTGAATTCTGTTCTTGGATTATACAGTATCTATAGGGTAGTAATGAGATTACCTCGAAAATCCGATTTAAAAAGCCTTCGGCTTCGTAGCTCAGCCGCGGCTTGCAATTTTTACTCGGAAAAACAACGTTCCGGAAGGAATTTCTCTTCCGTCATCATCCGAATAATTTTCCGTTTGCACGAGGACAAAGACGAAGGATAGACTGACAGGATAAGGTGTCTCATTAAACTGTGTGATTTAGAATAATTAAATTAGAGATTTTAAATGCAGTGTTTAAAATAAAATATAGAGGATTGTCAGCTTCTTTTCCACCATGTCGACTCTTTCTGGGTCCTTTAGCGACCAAAAATGGTTTATTTCACCTTTCTAACTTATATCGCACTATACTTAAACAAAACGTACGGGCACACACTATACTTAAACAAAACGTACGGGCACGCACTATACTTAAACAAAACGTACGGGCACACACTATACTTAAACAAAACGTACGGGCACGCACTATACTTAAACAAAACGTACGGGCATGCACTATACTTAAACAAAACGTACGGGCACGCACTATGCTTAAACAAAACGTATGGGCATGCACTATACTTAAACAAAGCACGCGGTTTCAAAGTTGTGTTTTATTTTTGGGTTTTTTTGCATGTACTGCCACGCACGTACGGGCATGCACTAGTAGAAATGATGAACGTATTTACAAATCCACAAACAATGTGCAATAATTGAAAAGAAGAGAGTGCACGTCCGGACGGCAACAGATCTTAATCCCTCGTCTCCTGGTCTCGTGGTTTGTGAGAGGTAAAGAATTACATAAATGTTCACATTACAACTGATTTTAGCTCATTCCTTTGGTGAACCCTTTTGATGGCATGCAAATCAAGAACACAATCTTCAAAGATTTTCCGTGGCTTCATTTTGATCAGAGCATCGGTGGTGTACTCTGTCACACCTGTACGGACGCTTCTCGTGAAAAAAAACTTACCGAACTTGCCCGCTGTGCAGAAGATGCATTTGTCTCAAAGGGCTTTCGGAACTGGAAAATGGATACAGGAAAATTCAGACAACACGAACGATCAAACACACAGGCTTGCCTCTGAAAATCTGAAATGTCGCGGAAGTCAACCTGGTGTCCATGTGCAGCTGAGCAGCAAACTGCTAGAAGAGCAAAGATCTGCACGGTCAGCACTTCTGAAGATTATCACCTCATTGCAATATTTAGCCTGACAAGGTTTTGCAATTCGTGGGAAGGATGCCTCTGAAGAGAATTTCAAAATGCTCTTACAGTTGCGGGCCGAGGATGATGTAAACCTCAAGACGTGGCTGTCAAGGAAGACGACGTTCACAAGTGGAGAAATTCAGAACAAAATTCTACAGTTGATGGATGAGTTATGCCATCCTCAGAAATATCTGCAGTTACGTGAATGAAATGTCCACTCAGTTCGGACTCGTAACTGATGGAACGCAAGATATTCAGGGTAATGAGCAGGAGTCGGTGTGTGCGCGCTATGTGACGGATTACTTTGATGTTCAAGAAGATCTCATCGGCCTCTACCAAGTATCGTCAACAACAGGAGTATCACTTTGGAAGATGCTTCAGAATGTCCTAATTCGGTGTCAACTCCCTATTGAACACCTTAGAGCGCAGACTTACGATGGGGCAAGCAACATGTCTGGAAAGTACAAGGGCTGTCAAGCACAGCTAAAAAAAACTCCAACCGCTGGCCAATTATGTTCACTGTGGAGCTCATGTCACCCAACTCATTACATCCAAAACCCTACAAACTGTACCGTTCATAAGAGATGCCCTTGATTATGTCCAGGTACTCAGCAACATCTACAACAACTCTGGAAAATTCAAGCATCTGTACTTGAATATCCACGCTGACGATGCTGACACTCCTTGCCCTACACGCCTGAGGTCAATTTACCTGACGCGTTGGTTAACTCGTTCTCCTGCCATGAAATCGATATTGGTTAACTATGAAGCGGAACTGGATGCCCTTCAACAAGCAAGTGATGACTTTGGTAAGAGCACGGCATCGCGAGCCAACGGTATTCAAGGCTGTCTTTCATCAGGAAAGTGTGTTCTCGGTCTGTTTGCATCATTGCCCGTTCTCCAATCCCTTGAATACCTCAATAAGGCACTTCGGGGTTCACCAGTTACCGTCTCTGGTATGCTTACTGCTGCAAAGGTAACTGCACAGAATCTCCAATCTCTCCGTACCGACCAGGCGTTTAAGGAGGTTTTCGAAGCAGCACAACAGAAGCTCCAGCAGTGCCAACTGGATCCAGTGACCCTCCCTCGTAAGCGCAAGCTTCCGAAGAGACTTGATGGAGGCACGCAGGAATACACTGCCAACTCTGCAGAGGAGGAATACAGAGTTTAATTTTTCAAAGTCATCGACAGCGCATCTGAGAATTTGAACGAGTACTTCACATCAACCGACCTCATGGCGTTATAGGGACTTGGGTGAAATGCTCCTGTCTCGGTCATTCAAACCACAAATAGTCCGCAAGTATCCCGAACAGCTTTGGATTCCCGAAAGCAAGAACTTGGCTTCTTTCGTAAGCAGTTCAGTGGTTCATCTGTTGAGGATTACCGTAAGATATTTGTAGACATGGTGCCGGAAGTCCGTCAAATGTTCCCATAGGTAGAACGTTTGCTTCGGCTTCTATTGATTTCCTCAGCAAGTTCATGCGAAGCTGAACGGTCATTCAGCGCACTCAGACGTATGAAGACTTGGTTACATTCCACAATGACCCAACAACGCCTCAACCATCCCGTGATCTGTCATGTTCACCGAGATCGTCTGACTGCACTTGACCCCCAAGACATTGCGACAAAGTTTTTTTAACTGGATCATCAGACAAGAAGGTTCATATTTTTGGCAAGTTTTAAGGTAAGTTGACCGTACTCGTGTAACATCAATTTGTATGTCAGTCTAGTTTTCAGTTTATGTTTAGTGAATCAGTTCAAGGGTCGTGAGAAGGAGGCTTGATAAACAATTCTTTTTGTGTGTATATATATATATACATATATATATATATATATATATATATATATATATATATATATATATATATATGTATATATATATATATTTTTTTCTTTGATGACACTTGAAACTTTGAAATGTGTTTGATTAATGTTTAATTAATTTCGCTCCGTCTGCTTACATTTGATAAAAAGATGGTCAGATTAATTTTCGGGATTTGTGTGATCAGAAGGCAGCATGTCAACGAGCGTATAAAATCAAGAATTTGCCAGGGTAGACTTGCTGTGTCCGTGCCGGCATGAAGTGGGCTTCGTGGTCTGGACATGCAATGTCCCCCTCCCCCCCCCCCCCACTTTTCAAAAGCAATCGACGCCCATGGTTGGAATGTATATTGTCAGTCAATGAACGTGGAGTTGGGTGTCGAAGATATATTGATAACTCCTTTTATGCTTTGCTGACTCTACTTGGAGTGTGTGGGAGGGTAAGGCCAAAGATTTGTGAGAAAGTGGTTCAAGTAGTGGTGAAAGAGTCGATCTGGAATTGGAGAAGTTTATCAAGGCAAGTCGAGTGGCGTAGTTTGTAAGGTTGTTTGTTTGGTGGTTCCTTCCACCCTCACAGTTATTTACAGTGTAGTGGATTCTGAGAGCTGAAGATGTAGGTGTAGTATCATATCTATTTTGTTGTCACCTTTTTCTGAGCAGTGTAGGTTGTGAGGTTGATTGGTTGGTGGCTTCTCCAGCATCTATTTCCAGTGCAGTGGATTCTGGTAGCAAAATATGTTTTGTTGCAGTTGTTTTTGTTTGTGTTCTTGCCGGCTGACGGTGGTGGTATATAGCTATCCACATGTCATTGCTACATGTGGATGCACATATGCCTCTGCTGGTCCACCTCGGCTGGCAGGATTGCAATGATGCTGAGGACTTCGACTGACGACATAGTCAGTGAGTGATGCTTCTGGCCAAGGTGTGTTTTGAACTTGGGTATATTACTATATATTGTACAAATTATCGATTTTTGTTTTGGGAGGAGGTTGTGGTGAAGAGAGTTGGAAGGTGGGGATTAAATAACAATCTGGCAACACACTCAATTTTTGACAAGACCCTATGACAGACATCACAATGACTACACATCTACAATCACCGATCCATACCTGAGCTATCTACGAATCCTGCCAATTTCATCCACAAAAGATCTCTCGGAGTGATTGCTCAACGTTGCCAGATAGCTAAGGTCCATCAGCTTTGCAACCAAATTATGCTGAGGCAACAACAAACAACAACCACCACCACCAGTCCTGGCAATATCAATGTACTCCTCAATGCTTCTCGGTTCTTATTCATTTCCAGTTTAAATCTATCGACTATTTCTACTGTCAATACTTTTCCGGGCAGACCATTCCATGTGCTAACTACTTTTTGAGTGAAAGACCTCTGCCTTACAACCTCCTAACTCTTCCCTCCATTAGTTTACGACTATGGTCCCTGATGCTACCCCTGTCCTTCCCTATTCTGATGAAAAACTCCTGCATTTGTTTTGCCGACACCCCTCAATATCAAATACCCTCTTAATTGCCTCCTTTGTAATGTATAAAGTCCTGTTTCATTCATCTGCTTCTCATAGTAAGCCTTGCGAGCCGTAGAATCGATCCATTTTCTCTACTGTGGACCCTCTCTTTGGCAGCAATGTCTTTCCTCAGATGTGGTGACCAACACTGGACACAATATTCTAGTTGGGCCTCACAAAATTATTTTAGTGTTTACACTACCTATTTTATTTTGTAATATTATTCCCCTGCAAATAAAACCTGGAGCCATATGAGCTTTACCTCTAGGTACATGGCACCAGGCTGTCTGTTTACCTCCAATATCTCCAATCAAATCCAATATCTCCACAAATATCACTTGTGTATTAACGGAAGATAATGGTCCTCATATTAGATAACAGATTAAATAATTGTTTTTTGTGTGTGCAAAACCATAATGATAAAAAAAATTGACATGAATGTGTGAATGGATATACCTCCACGCATGTGCATGTCAACTTGCTGTTACATTGACCTAAATTAAAAGTCACATGAAAAATTAAAGGTCACATGAGAAAGAATGTGAGAGGGAAAATAGTGATGAGTCGAAAAGAGAAAACATCAGATTCTTCTAATTCAAGTTATGGTCTGCAAAATGAGTTTTCAAAAGGCACATGACCATCAGCCTGTTGAATCAAAAATTAAATCGGTTCATCTTTGTATCACAGTCCATACTTGTGCCAAGTTTGGTTGAAATCACTTGTGGTCCACAAGTTGTTATGGTAACAAATATTTTAAATTAAAGGTCACATGACCATAGATATTTGACCTTTTCAATGCAAAACCTAATCAGGTTATCTTTGCATCATCCAACATACTTGCACAAATTTGGTTAAAATCCGTTAAGCGGTTCACAGGTTATTGCAGTCATGAAAATATGCTACACATGTTCACATGGACGGATGCACACATGGACGGACAACCCAAAATCATGATGTTTTCGGCTGCGGAGGCATAACAAAATTACTGCTGGAAATTTATGAATCGTACGCAAAATATTTTCAGATTTATCAAATTCTATAAGTTCATCAACTGATGGAAAAGGAACAAATATATATATATATATATATATATATATATATATATATATATATATATATATATATATATATATATATATATATATATATATATATATATATATATATATATATATACACACAAACAGATGTTTGCACATACAGATATTTGGTAGTGCAGTACTTTAATATACAAGAAAAGAAAGACGACATATCAACCATAGCTTTTCGTGCTGTACTTCTCAAGGTTGAATCACAGCAAGAAAACCAAGAAGTGAGAGAGCTTGCATATATAAGCTTGTCTATGTGAGATTGACACTGATTGGTTCATCAGTTATGACGTCAATGATAATCTGAGCCCAGGTTACCATTGACATCATAAGTGATGAACCAATCAGTATTGATCTTTCATGTGCAAGCTTACTGTAGATATGCGCATGCTCTCTCACTTCCGGGTTCTCTTGCTGTGATTCAACCTTTAGAAGTACTCCACAAAAAGCTTTGGTAAATATGTCGTGTTTGTTTTCTTGTATATGGAAAGAGGTGGGGGAGAGAGACTTTTTTTGTTTTGTTTTTTTAAAACAACAATAAGCACACACGTGCTCACCCACACACATGGAACACCAGATCATGTGTAAGTAAAAACAAAAAAGAGCAGAGCACCCCTTCAATTATGTGATTTGACGTTTGTTTTTGCTTTAGCAAAATAAAAAAAACACTCTCTCCATTTCACCTCGAGCACCAGCATGTGACCGGAAATGAGCGGTCGTATCGAAATAAAAACTGGACACGTGTCGAAGCTTGAGGTCTATTGTGCCTGAGGAAGCTGGCTGCAAAGCTGGCGAAACGTTGCCTGAGACCCGGTCTGCTCTTGCTTTTTTACTCAAATTAGCAGAGTCGATCGAGTTTTTTTTTTTTACTTTTGGTTGGATGTGCCTTCTTATTCTTAAAAAAAAAAAAAATATATATATATATATATATATATATATATATATATATATATATATATATATATATATATATATATACACAAATGATATACAGGGTGTCCCTAAAAAAAAAAAATGACATCATTTCGTAGTATAATAACATAGCTAATTCTCGCTCAAATGATCTCAAATTTTAACAAAATGTGTAAAAACTAACTAAGTTGCATGTTTATTATCTCAATGAGAATCTACCAGGAAGATGGATTGGGCATGCCAGTGATAATGACAATGTGCTGTTGAAATGGCCACCACGTTCACCTGACTTGACACCTTGTGATTTTTTTTTTCTGTGGGGCTATGTGAAAGGACTGGTCTCTATCTCCCCTCTTCCTACAAGCCTAGAGGAACTTAAGCAGAGAATCACTGAGGTGCTGGAGAATGTTACGCAAGACATGCTACAGCATGTTTGGCAGGAGCTGAACCACCGACTTGACATGTGTCGTGTCACAGGCGGTGTGCATATTGAACATTTGTGAAGTTTTGAGAAAACGGTTATAAAATCCACATCTCTCTGAATCTCTTGTTCGAATTTTGATAAATAAATATTTTATTGTTCAACATGAAGCCAATTTACTTTCGTTTGCCTGGGACATGTAGTTACTTAGAAACTCAAGTTTCAAATGATGTCATTTTTTTAGGGACACCCTGGATATCATATGGTATAACAGTCAGTCCTTATTTTTCATCAGTCTTCTTTACTGTAATGAAGACTCAAAGAAAAATGGCTTTTTGGAACTTAATGATTGAAAGCTTGATGGAAATGTGGATTTAGATGGCTGTCCTCTGATGGATGTGGGGAAACCAGTCACATCCCCAAGAATACCTGTGGTTACCTAGTTTGACAAGAAGCTGGCTTTGATAATGAAGATTTCAAAACTGAGACAACTCAACTTCTACTGCCAAAAATAAATAAATTCATATTCGGGATTTTAACTGGAAAGATAAGATAAATTGTTAATTTGCAAGATGCATCAAATGTGGATGCTTGACCAGAGCAGGTACACTATACCTGTTTGCTTTTGTTCACACAGAAGCATCAGCTTGGAGTAAAGTCAGTGCTTGAGAGCTGAAATCTATTTGAAAGTTCATATGTCGAAAGTTCAAAGGAGTTAATCCAACCCGACCTATGGATTAGAAATTTGAGGTATGTCTTTATGAACATGGCACAAGCATTTCCTAATTCACTATCTCAGGTTGCCATCTGTGGAAATTCTCATGGCACAATAAATCATGCAATACACAGCCATGCCTTTTGTAATGCCAACCAGTTCTCTTCCTGCCACCTTATCTGTATTAAATATTTCATGTGAATGCCACACATTCAGTCAGGATCAAAATTGTTGAGAATTTATATGGATTAATTATTTCCTATGGATCATCCATGTGAATACAGCTTTGGACTTAGGTTCTTCCATGAGTTGCTTGCTTGAAAAAAAAACTTTTGTGTTTAACTTCTTTTTTCATTTCTTTAAATAAATAGGTGATGCCGCAAGTAATAAAATGGCTTTTATCCTACTTCTTAGTTTTTCCACAAGTAATTTGTTTGTTTGAGGAATCACCTCCACAACAACTCTCCATCGAGGAGCAGGAGGAGCTTCCATGAGTCAATGTATAGAGCAGCATCGACTCTGAGAGATGACAGATTCAGGCCAAGATTGGAAATGGGCTCAGGGAAGTGGCTTTCATTTGATGGGCCAGCAAATCTCCACATGTTACCCCCTGTCAGACACACCACAGGAAAAAAAAATATATATGTATATTTGTAAACATGTATTATATCAACACACATACATTATAATATTATGCTTGTCAGTCTGTCTGTTACACATCACGAGATTCCATCATCTCTTGAGATTATGAATGAA
This sequence comes from Eptatretus burgeri, assembly GCF_056783735.1. Classification (NCBI taxonomy): domain Eukaryota; kingdom Metazoa; phylum Chordata; class Myxini; order Myxiniformes; family Myxinidae; genus Eptatretus; species Eptatretus burgeri. Next base: position 74,502,237 of record NC_140967.1, read on the forward strand.
ACACTGTTTCATCATTATTTCATTTTAACGGTGTGCGTGCGTGCGCGCGTAGATATGCATCACGTGGCATAATATTAAGGTGGATAGGGGAAGGGGAAGAAAGTGAAATATTCCACCATTTTAATGAGGTAATGAAGAAGTAATGTGAAATGATGTAAGAATGCCCTCTTGCTTTGAAGAAGGGGAAGAAAAGGGGAATGAGAGTTCTCACCTCTTATATACCTGGTGTTGGCTTAATGGTTAGGGTGGCAGGCTTTGGATCCCAGGGTCCTGAGTTCAAATCCCACTCAGCTGTTGAATTAATACCAGGTGTGGTTAACTCGACCTGCCTTCCTTCTGAGGTCGGCAAAATAAGTGCAAGCATGCTGGTATACTGTGTCGGAGTGGCGACCCGTCCAGGATTGTGCCCAATAGCCAAGGAGACTGCTTAAGCAGAACCAACTCTCTGCACAGAGTATGGTCCCAATCTCCTCCTCAGCCTCCTCAAATCTGCTGCACCTCATTTTCGATGGCGGTGAATATTACCCTTACCAACCTTCAGTTGATAAAATCCACCGTCATTACACTCACCTAATTTTGAAAACTATATAAAACAATGAAGATGTTATAGCTTCAATACAAACGTTCATCAGATTATTTTTTCTGTGATTCACCGTTGAGAATGATTCATTGTGTCCACAAACCAGCAGGAGCTTTTATGAATAAATGCTTGTTGTTTTTCATGAGCTTGTTGTTAGGCAAGGTTCTACATTTTACTGGGTTCATGGGCATTGCCTTACTTGCAATAGGAGCTGGCAGGTGTGGAACTTAATTTATTTTACTTTTGATTTTACAGGTGTGGGAAAATGCATAACCACAATTGCACATTTGTGTTTTTTTTTCTAACACGAGAGTTAACAGTACTTAAAAATATATATATTTCCCCAGCTGAACAAGTTTAAACTGTGTAAAACTGTATCATCTAAAAATATACACATGCCTACACTGCAATTGGCAAAGAGTGAGATTAAAACATTCTTCAATGTATGCACAGACCCGAGAACAGGAGGAGTCCGATTTGGCTCTGGCCTTCTGCCGCAGCCTGGACTTGGCCTGGCCCACTCGGCCAGCGGCTTGAAACAAGGCTGGGCCCGGCAGGCAGCTGGCCTGCTTCAGAGACGTTCCAGTAATGCCTGCAGGGAAATAAAGCCAAATCCCTGTGAGAAATGCAGCTGCACATATAATGGTACATAGTTTGTAATATCACTTTCATCTAACATCTGCTGAAAGACAATGATCTTCATAACATCATATCTCCGATCTTTGATCTGGAAGGCCTATGTTACAAATGGGATTACTTTACCATGGCTTACTGTTCGAGAATAATTGAAAGCCGGTGGAAATCAGAAAAGAAACCTTGTAGAATAGATAAACTGCAGACGGGATACAATCAATTATATCACTGGAAATGACCGACATTTTGTTTTTCTGTACAAGATCAAGGCTCATGGAAGAGCGAGACAATGAATGAATCAGGGTCAAAGGAACAGTATAAAAGGGAGGAAACATAAACAGCAGGGTTGAAGGATAAAATGGAGTAAGATTTGGACAAATAAGGGAGGTGGTGAGGAAAGAGGGGTAGGGGAGGATGCATGGGGTGGACAAGGTGGTTATTGAAGAAGACTCTCAGGATGGAAAAACTGGAAATTTGAAACGAGGTAAACTTGAGGGTGGGGGGTTCATGGGGTTGTTTGTTCAAATCTGATTTTAGGCAACAGTTAGGTATTTCGATTCTATGCAAATGGAAAATAAGCCTATTTCACTGGAATTACTTTGTTGTTCTTAAAGTGACAATAAGAACCCATCTCGCTCATTCATAAATTTCTAGAAGTTGGTATTTTACTTGCCCGGTCTACATGCATGATGTTGGACCACACACTATGATTGACTTATGTCCTCAGTCCAACTTGAGAGGACCACGAAAACGCTATGTATAAAAATGCAGTCTTGACAAAAAAAGGAGAATACAAACAAAAGTGTCACACACTTGCCCACAAAGATGATGGTGTGGTTATTTAAAGATGCGATGGCATCAATTTTGCTTGATAGTCGGCAGATGTCACTTGGGGGCTCTGGTTGAATTGGGCTCTCAGCTGGCTCTTCTGCCTTTATTCCTGCAAAGAAGTAACCATTCGTTGGCTCAACCATGGGAGTTTCTGCTTTGCCATCTAATGAATGTGTTTAAGATAACTTCTCAGCACAAAATAATACTTCCAATGAGCACAGTTGTCAATTGCTGTGGGAAACAATGAATCGAGCAGAAAGAATGACAGAATCACTGAGCCAGCAATTTTTAAGTGGTAACAGTGTAAGAGTACTTGCATCATAAGACGAGCCAGATCGCTTTTTTCTGTTACATCAGGTTTTCCTTGCACAACTTTCCATGTGTTGTCTTTGCTTATGTTCTCAACTTGAACATTAGTAGATGACAACATGCATAACTGTTCCCAGCATACGAAAAGCCAGTGGATACAATTACACTCGTCTCACATAGTTTTTTGCTTTGGAGACTATCTCGGGTGGAGCCGATCAAGTTTCCAAAAACACATGTGGATTACATGACTAAGAGGATGACGATTTATTGATCAAACTAGAACGGGCACTCAGTAGAGTGCATACCTTCGCCAACGCTACATTTTGCCCCCCCCCCCTAGAAACCGTTGATTGTGAGGGTATTAAATCCCATACCACATCTGCCATCTCATACGTGTTATGGTGGCTTAAAAACATTACATTTCCTGCTGTTTAACACTGATTCACGTACATTGTACAATTTCTGTATCAACTCCCTGACATTTTTGGGTGTCGGTGTCAAGTCAATCTGATGACAACTGGTCACATTATAAGAAATCAAATATTACACATCACAGGATAGGGAATTGAATTCTAAACATTTTGAATCTACTTACATGCAAATTGTGTAAGAATTGACCGCGTTATGATAATAAAGGTCGTTGACCCCCCCTGACCTTTGACCCAAACCGCTAACAAAGGTAATGACGTCATTGTATCATATCATATATCACAAGATTGGGCATTGAATTCACAACATTTTGGCATTGGATGCATGCAAATTGGACAAAAATTGACCGCACTATGGTGAAATGACGATTTTGACCTTTTCATGACCTCGACCTTGACCTTTGTACTCTTAATTTTGTAATTGGTATTAGAGTGTGGGGAACTGAACAGTCAACATTTTGGTGTTGGTTTCATGCAAATCGGATAAGAATTGACCGTGTTATGACTAAAACCGCACATTTTGCAATGTCGTGACCTCCCCGACCTTTGACTCCCAACCGCTAATAAGGGTTATTACGTCATTGTGTCATGTCACATATTACAAGATGGGGCATTGAATTCTGAACATTTTGGCATTAGTTGCATGCAAATTGGATACAAATTGACCGCGCTATGGTAAAAAGACGATTTTGACCTTTTCATGACCTTGACCTTGACCTTTGACCCGATCGCTCCCAAAATCTAATCAAATGGTCCTCGGATAATAACCAATCATCCCACCAAATTTGCTGCGATTCAGTTCAATACTTTTGGAGTTATGCGAATAACAAACAAACACACATATTCACAAATAAATAAATAAATACACAACGATCAAAACATAACCTTCGCAACAAAGTTTGCGAAGGCAATAATTGGCAAACAAACACTTAAAATCGTTATTAGGATGTTGAAGCTCCACTACATAAAAATTCAAATCACTGACCAAAGATTGCTTGCAGGGAATTGATGTCAGCACGAGATAAATGGAAGCTCCGTTGATATGAATAGAGGGGGAACATGATAGATGTAGGGTCTGTATTGTGTGGAAGGCCCAAAACATGTCCAAAAGCATGAACGGCTGTCAGAAGCAGACTGATGCCTGTAAAAATCATCCAAACAATTGTTAAGATTATAAGTGAAGCATGCAAAGCACTTTGCAGCTTCAGGCGCATCTTTTCTATCAGTGAAACCTGGCTATCTTCCCCACAAAGTACAAGCTGAGTCATGAAGGGCTGTGTGGCAATAGGTCTTAGAAAAACAATTGATGCAGGATTTGACAGAAAATAGTATGAGCAATGATAATAGTAAGAGCAAGGATGATCACAATAGCAATGCTTTTCTACACCAATCAACTCTCCCTACCCCTTCTAGTATATCAGCGACAGCACAGACAGAAACATGCACCACTGTGGTTCGCAAGAATGTACTACGTGTAAATGTCAAAAGCAGTCAACATATAAATGAAAAACAGAGACCCACTCACCTCTCTCAACTGTGAATGGAAGAAATAAACATTTTTCTCTCACCTCATCAAATTAATAAGGGCTTACTTTGTGTAGCCTTTCATGGTTGCTTGATGGAACTTTCTTTAGCTAGAATTGCATGGGAGGAGTTGATATATTTTGTATAATCACTCATTCACTCACTCACTCACTGATAAAATTTTGTACTTTCTAGGTGGGGTCAAAAAATTATATTTTGCATAGTGATGTAACTCAAAGCCACGATTTCAGAAAAAAATAAAACCGCACGTCCTGAAGTTCACTTGGATCAGGAGCAACAGTGACTCAAACCCCCACATACCCACTTAGACCCTGATTTGTTTTGTAATGCCATGAACAAGCTTTGGTACATCATGGGTGATGAAGGTTGTGGTGAAGTGTCATCGAAATTGTGTCGTTTTGAAGAAGAGAGCAAATACCTATTTTGGGGGCTCAACCCCCCCCCCCACACTGTAGACCCCTTTAATGAGCGCAGATTTTGATGCGGTCGATACACTTTGGGACATCACGGGTGATGAAGGTTGTGGTGAAGTTTCATCAAAATTGTGTGTAGTTTCGGAGAAGAGAGCAAATACCTATTTGGGGGAGGGGGATCAAAAAAAACCCCGTAGACCCCGATAATGAGCACAGATTTTGATGCGGTCAATAAACCTTCGTTCGGCATCAGATGTGAAGCTTGTGGCCAAGTTTCATCAAAATTGTGTGGTTGGCTCAAGCGATGACTGAAGTGTCCAGGTCCAGGTGAAATAAAAAAAATCCCAAAACTGTGCTTACTGTAAATGTCCATAAATGAAAATATTTGTAAACAAATTTGGTCAGTGTAGCTGAGAGTGGGGTGGAGCTTGGGCTGCACATAAATAGAGTTCATACTGCTCACTCATTCTTCACTTGATTGATATATTTATATGTTTGGAGAATGCAAGCCAAATCCACTTGTATTATACACCTACAGGTCAGCTGATGGAAATTTGCTGCAAGATGGCAGGTTGACACGATTTGGTTGAGGTACAAATCTCACTTTAAGCAAGAAAGAAAAAGGAGACCCAGGTTAACCATCAATTTGCAACACCAAATAACCTCATCTTTGAATTAATCTTGAACAGGATCAGAATTAGTTGATGTCGTATTCCCATCACTAGATATAGATTCCTTCAAAGGGTGAAGTTACTTTCAGGCTACATTAGTGAACTCTACATGAATTCTAAGAAAATCGATAAATAATGGCCATATTTTACAAAAGTTGACAAAAAAGTGTCGAACATCTCGAAGCTATAATTTGCAAACAGATAGAATAGCAGGTAAACACCTGCACCTCATTACCTGGGATGATACTTCTGACTAAGTAAAAAGTATTACAGAAATAAATTGTCATGCTGACTTTCATGTCTTTAAAATCAGTAGAACTGAAAGAAAAGTCAGGAGAAATGACATAGCAAAGAAGTAAGTAGAATTGGAATAATTTGCTGCATTGAAAGTCGTGTCGTGGTGCAAACTAGTGTGTGTTAACCTTGCCTGAAGATGTACAGAATCCCCATTTCTGATCATTCTCATAGTCGGCAGTTGTGGAACACCATAATTTTCCGTCAAACCGCCCAGCTGATGTACAGGCATTATAGCTCCGTCCCAGAAAGTTGAAAGGGAAGAAACAGGGACTCTTCCCTGAATTTCCACCAACTGTAGTCAACACTGTAATTAAGCACAGGAAAAAAAAGGCTGAACAAAAGGTATGCTTCTTCCTCAGACCTTCTATCCAACAATGCCATTGTCTGGTTCAGACAGCAACACATTGCTGTGATCGGTCTTAGCATCAACAATTCAAAGAAGATGATGCAAACCATCAGACATGAGAGCAATCCAACCTGAGTTAGGACAAAAGCCGTACTTCAGATCTGTGTTGTAATTATCGGTAGTGGCACACCATCGCTCCTGATCGCTTCGTCCGTCCGTTGTGCAAATGTTGTATGTGCGTGCTCCATACGTAAATGGAAATACACAAGGCTTCCCCTCTGCATTTCCACCTGTGGTGAACAAACCTGCAACATGATTTGTGACACAAATTCAGCGTCAATCATTGGGATGGATGTCAGTAACTTATTTGTGAGAGGAAGTCTCTTTACATTGGCATTACAACTTATAAGCAGCTCTCAAACCTGTAGCAACACCATGAGATCACCGTCAGGATGTGCTATACTGCGACCCTGAGGACGCATCTCACAATGTGAATCAAGACTTGTGAGCAATGGTTCAAAATGCCACAAGCAGTGAAAATAGCATCGTTTGTGGCATTTTGAACTATTGCCTGTGTGGCTTGATTCACACTGCGAGATGCCCTCTAGGGGTCTCATTGTAGCATGACATGACGGTGATGTTATGATGTTACTGTAGGATGGAGAGCTAATTATACTCGTCTTTATTCTAAACTGCAAAACTGTTTCCTAACGGTGCTGCAGCAAGTCAATAGACAATGCGCTCGTGAGACTGACGGTACTTGTTGATCCCATATTGTGACTGTGATAGGGCATGATTTGTCTTGTACTCAATATGCACAGTTCCAGGGTTTTACTATTTAATATATATATATATATATATATATATATATATACACATACAGTGGGGAGAACAAGTATTTGATACACTGCCGATTTTGCAGGTTTTCCCACTTTCAAAGCACCTCGAGGTCTGTAATTTTTATCATAGGTACACTTCAATTGTGAAAGACGGAATCTAAAACAAAAATCCTGAAAATCACATTGTATGATTTTAAAATAATTAATTTGCATTTTATTGCATGACATAAGTATTTGATCACTTACCAACCAGTAAGAATTCCAGCTCTCACAGACCTGTTAGTTTTGTCTTTAAGAAGCCCTCCCATTCTCCACTCATTACCTGTATTAACTGCACCTGTTTGAACTCGTGATCTGAACAAAAGACAGCTGTCCACACTCAATCAATCAGACTCCAACCTCTCCACAATGGGCAAGACCAGAAAGCTGTCTAAGGACATCAGGGACAAAATTGTAGACTTGCACAAGGCTGTTCTGGGCTCAGGAGAATAGGCAAGCAGCTTGGTGAGAAGGCAACAACTGTTGGCGCAATTATTAGAAAATGGAAGAAGTTCAAGATAACACTCAATCTCCCTCGGTCTGGGGCTCCATGCAAGATCTGACCTCGTGGAGCCTCAATGATCATGAGAAAGGTGAGGGATCAGCCCAGAACTACACGGCAGGACCTGGTCAATGACTTGAAGAGAGCTGGGACCACAGTATCAAAGAAAATCATAAGTAACACACTACGCCGTCATGGATTAAAATCCTGCAGCGCACGCAAGTTCCCTCTGCTCAAGCCAGCGCATGTCCATGCCCGTCTGAAGTTTGCCAATGACCATCTGGATGATCCAGAGGAGGAATGGGAGAAGGTCATGTGGTCTGATGAGAACAAAATAGAGCTTTTTGGTTTAAACTCCACTCGCCCTGTTTGGAGGAAGAAGAAGGATGAGTACAACCCCAAGAACACCATCCCAACCGTGAAGCATGGAGGTGGAAACATCATTCTTTGGGGATGCTTTTCTGCCAAGGGGACAGGACGACTGCACCGTATTGAGGGGAGGATGGATGGGGCCATGTATCGCAAGATCTTGGCCAACAACCTCCTTCCCTCAACAAGAGCACTGAAGATGGGGCATGGCTGGGTCTTCCAGCATGACAACGACCTGAAACATACAGCCAGGGCAACTAAGGAGTGGCTCCATAAGAAGCATCTCAAGGTCCTGGAGTGGCCGAGCCAGTCTTCAGACCTGAAACCAATAGAAAATCTTTGGAGGGAACTGAAAGTCTGTGTTGCCCAGCGTCAACCCCGAAACCTGAAGTAGTTGCAGAAGATCTGTATGGAGGAGTGGGCCAAAATCCCTGCTGCAGTCTGTGCAAACCTGGTTAAGAACTACAGGAAACGTCTGATCTCTGTAATTGCAAACAAAGGTTTCTGTACCAAATATTGAGTTCTATTTTTCTGATGTATCAAATACTTATTTCATGCAATAAAATGCAAATTAATTATTTTAAAATCGTACAAAGTGATTTTCAGGATTTTTGTTTGAGATTCCATCATTCACAGTTGAAGTGTACCTATGATAAAAATTACAGACCTCTATGTGCTTAGTAAGTGGGAAAACCTGCAAAATCGGCAGTGTATCAAATTCTTGTTCTCCCCACTGTATATATATATATATATATATATATATATATATATATATATATATATATATATATATATATATATATATATATATATATATATATATATATATATATATACACACACACACACACACACACACACACACACACACACACACACACACACACACACACACACACACACACACACACACACACACACACATAACCGGGCGTAGTGGCGTGCGCCTGTAATCCGGCTACTCGGAGGCTTGGGTTGGAGGATCGCTTGAGGACGGGGACTCTGCACTGGGAAGGGTGTAGAGCAGCCCGGAATCATGGCGAAACCCAAATCCTGATCCCTGTATCGTAAGAGGCGACCAGGGTTGCGTCAGGAAGGGCATCCGCGTAAAACCTGTGCCAAATCAGTATGCGGATCATAACGGATGATCTGCTGTGGCGACCCCTAACGGGAGCAGCCGAAAGACGAACAACAACATATATATATATATATATATATATATATATATATATATATATATATATATATATATATATATATATATATATATATATATATATATATATATATATATATATATATATATATATATATATATACTAGCAGAGTACCCGCCTTATTTTTCCAAGAATGCAACATGTTCTTCTGATGCATATGTTTATTTGGGTGGTGTGTAGGCAATTGACAGCTCTGTATTGTAAAAATAAAACAAAATCAAATCAGGGTTACATGCACGAAGCAAAAACATACCTACTGCTTATAATTCCAAACATCTCACTGAACTGGAGAATGTAGGGACAGGAATACTACACTATAAATGGTGGAGACTTGCAATGCACTCCACCATCTGGAGGCGGTGCTGCACGATACACATTTACATACATAATTTGCGTCCCCAATCCCATCTTACCTCACCAAGACCACCGGCAAAGATAAAATAAATAAAAAAAAACACCCCATTACATGAATTGGGGGCATGCTGATCCTATGTATTAAGTCTGGATGTAATTGGCCCAGAACTGTAGGAGGAGTAGCACGACAAACAAGCTCACAAGCCCACAAACACACAAACAAACAAACAAACAAGCACACAAACACCGGTCCATTAATTATAATAAGGATAATACTTTAATATGAACAGCCACGTTAATTTTTTGTTAATATATAAGAAGAAGAATGTTCTGTGAAAAACTTGATCAAAATGTCTAAAATGAATGTGCAGGTCGGAAGTTCCTTAACAAAGCTGTGTGCACATTATTTCTACATAATTGTGTCATTCACAATTATTATATGAAGCAATAGATCATTATCTTTTTATTTACTGGGTCTAAGGCCTATGGGAGAGTCATCACACAAATTACGCATGCACATATGCAGACAGATACTATAGACGACGCACAATACTTGATTTCAGACAAAAATGACAGTCGGTGACCTTCAGAGAAGTGACACTTCTCAGGGGCAATCTGGTTACCAGCAACACCACCTTCGTGAGGTGTCTTTTCTCCCCACAGTCAACGGGACAATAAAGGAGAAATCATTCAGCCTGGCAATGTGTTATGTAGATCAAAGCAGAATGGTTTCACTTTTCCTGAAGTTTGTAAATGAGCCAGCTAGCTGAGGTTTCTCTTCTTCTGTTTTAATAAACGAGAGTGACAAGGCAATTCGATTGAGATGAGGTCAGTTTCCACAAGCCGAAAATCCACATCCTTAATACTGCTGCTTTCAGCCAGATTTGAACCTGAAACCTATTAGATGCCAGTCTGGTGTCCTCATCACTAAGGCAACACTGTATTCACGTCAAAATAAAACAAAAATAATGGAAAGAATAATGTACAGATGGAAAGATGTCTTCTCCATACCTGGTGCCAAATGACAAACCCCTCTGTACTTGTAGCTGGCTGCACCACATGGCTGGCAGGAAATTATCACGCGTTTGCTTCTTGCAGACAGTAAACTGAATTTGCTCTCATCTGCAACAGTCTGATAATCATGGATTGCTCAGTGCTTGGCCAATTCATCGTTCACATCTGAGCCCACCTCTCATGAGCTCAGGTTCAAACTATGTATATATGTGTATATATATATATATATATATATATATATATATATATATATATATATGTATATATGTATATATATATATATATATATATATATATATATGTATATATATATATATATATATATATATATATATATATATATATATATATGTTGATTTGTCTTTGATCTCACAATATTATTGTAATTGGACAATTATGCCACCTAATGTTCTTGTTCAACATGATTTACATTCAGGCTTTTCCATGAACCTTTGATAAAATTGTTTAAAAAAAAGGAAATTCATCAATGGATCAATGACCCTCATGCTCATGCCAGCAAAAGACCTTTGTATTGATGAAACAATTTCAAGTGGTGTTTGTCAATAATTAAGTAATTAAATCTGATTGTTGAGTTTCATAAAAATAGATGAGGGATAACGTTGAAGCAATAAAGCTTAATAAGACAGACATAATTTGATCCCATAAATTTTTAAACCTTAAATGTCATCTATGTATGGCTTCTACAGGGTGTGTCAATAAAAGGTTAACCACTTCAAAACTTGATGAACCAAAACATTGAGTAATAAAACAAAAAATTAACTCAGAAAATGAAAAAGAAAACATGGAGAAATGAAACTCAATTTGTGGTAATGCGCTTATAGTTGAGATGTTCGATGTGAGCACACCTCACGCACAACATGCATTCACACGAATTGCGAAGTTTTCAATGATGTTGATGCAAGTTCTAATGGTTACTGTCTGCGCATAAGCCTCAACTGCTGCCTTCAGATCAGGTTCAGATATTGGGTGTTCCTCGTAGACATTATCCTTACAAACTCCAAGAGGGAAAAAACATCCAGCGGATTGAGGTCGGGGCTGTGTGGAGACCATTCATTTTCCATACGCAAACTGAGAACTCGTTGTCCGAATTTTTGACGCAGAAAGGCAATTGTTTCCTTCGCTGAATGCGGGGTTGCACTGTCTTGCATGAACCACTGTCACCGGAGGGCTGCCGTGCTCATCGATTGCTTCAAGTCTTCGTGAAATGCATTGACAATCGACCGGTATCGTTCTTGATTGATGGTAACCGTTCTTCCGTTTTTGTCTTCAAACCAATATGGCTCGAGCACACCTCTGTCGCTGACAGCCACAAAAGTAGTGACTTTCGGACCCTTAAGCGACTTCTCTTCAACCTTATCTGGACGTTGACTTCCTCAGAAAATGTTGTGTGAATTGATAGCACCATTGACATGAAAGTGTGCCTCATCACTATACCACACATCACGAATCCAGTTTCGGTTTGCCTCCATCTTCTGCTGTAGCATCTCACACATGGCGACTCTGTGCTGCTTTATCCCCATCGGTCAATTTATGGGCTGTTGTGATGAAGTAAGGAAAGAGGTTTAAATCTTGTTTCATTATTCTTCTGATACTGCTGGGAGTGAGACCCAGTTAAGGCGATCATTGTCGGTGATGTCTTCAGACTTTGCATGACTGACTCACGAACTCATTCCATGTTTCCTTTACACCATGTACACTTCTTGGGCGACTGGACCTTCCCTTGTTAATGTTGAGTATCGTCCCTTCACTTTTGAACTTTTTCAAAAGTTTCCAAATGGCTGGCTTGCTATGCTTGTTTCTGGGATGTACTCCACATTCAGGACAGAACCTCATCTAGACGGAAGCAATTTATTTGGTCTTAAAATACCACTAGACAATGTTTACTCTTTGCTCCGTAGAAAACGTCATTTTTTTCCGTAGAATGCTTTGGTTATGTTTCATTGACTTCTCCAAAGATCATTGATCACTCGTGCAAAACAATTAAAAAAATTAAAGTAATGACTAAAAGTACAAAGGTCATTTGAAGCGGTGAACCTTTTATTGATACACCTGTATTTGGGGATAAGTGAAAAAAATGTACAGAGGGGGAAAGAATAGGGGATAGGAGAGTTTGAGTTTAGATGGGGAAAAAATTAGATAAAAGGACTTGTGTGGATATTGAACAGATAAGTAAGAGGAGGTTGGGGGAGGGAGAAGGTGGGGGTTAAAATGTTTGCATTTCAATACACAATTGGACCCTTTCTGACACACGAATATTATAAAAGCAAAAAAAAACAAAAGCTTGAAGGCCTGAGACAGTAGATCAGGAAGGAAGGCAATTTTTATTTATTTCAGAGTGTACTGTCGCCACAAGAAAAAACAAATGGTGATATAAAACTACATGTCTGAGAGATTACAAGTAAATTAATGTCCTCATGTAATAAGTCAATGGGTCACGTTGTAATCATTTCACACCAGACACTCTTATTAGTCCCCGAATGACTGCACCGGAGGGGACTAGAGGTTTGCTCTCCATCTGTCCATCCCAAATGTGATTTTTTTTTCAGACTTTTTCCCCCTATCATTTAACATATTCAACTGAAACTTGGTCCGTGGCTTTAATATGATAAGTTACACAACAAGTTCGAGTTTCAGGGGTGTTTCGTCAAATTTTTTTCAGTTATGCCCTTTTAAACTGAGTACATATCACAGATATTATATATGGGTCAGTGTTCAGCTACCCTGACTCCACCGACTGCTTTACACCGATTGGCTGAACAGCTGGTCTGATTCCACCACGTTAAAATCATGTGCCGCCATTGCAAGAATCAGCACAGATCGGCAGGCCTCAGGCTTAGGCTTAGGCCTGGGTGTTAGTTCATGGCTCAATGCAATTGGAATGATCCTAGGTATATAACCATGATGTATTATATATACACATAAGCTGTACGCATGTTCTTGCTTCATGTACCGTATGTACATGAGGTTAGTTTAAATATTTTCTGCACTGAATGCACCACTGTAAACAACCCAAATAAAGGGATGTGTTTACTGGTGCGAAAAGTCTGACAAAAACCGAAATTACACACAAAAACCTTCATTTATTTCGATTTTGTGTGAATAGCATAATTAAAGGGTGTCAGTGGATGGCCTACAATTATGCACAGTCGCCTCTCTGTCGAGCTGGAGTTCGAATCCCGATCCAGCTATGAACGGTCACCCCGGTCACACGCGTGGTTTTGCTTCATGTATGTACATCAGGATATTGAAAATATCACATTGTCAAGGGACATGTATTGTGAAGCAATTTTCGCTCTTGTTCCATCTTTCTTGCACGTTGGGCCACAGATTTGCTGATGTGTAACTTGGCCACAGTGGGCACTAAGGGATTTCAAATCTGTCTTGTTATTTTTGAAGAGTTCTGTAGCATTTGGGTAGAAAATTACGGTCCTTTCCTCCAAAAGTCCTGAACGAACTTGTATCTTGTGACCAGAGGCGTACCGAGAGTATTTGGCACCAGGGGTGGACCCTTCTTTGGCACCCCCCCCCCACCAATTCGCCTCCGAGATGAATAATTATAAAATCTAAATACACAGTAAACATATATCATGTTTGCAAGTAAAACTTTATGCGGATTACAATACGCTACCTGTAGTAAGCAAATTGGAAATAAGAAAAACGCAGGACATTAAAAATTCAGCAAACAGGTAATACTGCATGGCATATTGATGCTTACAATAATTCATGGGCCGGTGTTTGTGTGTTTGTGGGTTTTTTTGTTTGTGGGTTTGTTTGTTGCACTACTCCTACATCACTGGGCCAATTAAATCCAAACTTCCTACAGAGGATCAGCATGACCCCAATGAATGTTTAGGGGTGTTTTTATCTTTGCCGGTGGTCTTGGAGGGGTGGGGGGGGTTGTGTGCAAATTCTCCATGTAAATATGTATCGTGTAGTGCCACTTCGAGGTGGGAAAAGGTATTACAAGTCTCCACCATTTACAGTACAGTATTCCTGTCCCCACGTTTTCCAGTACTGTGAGGTGTTTCGAATTATAAACAGTAGGTATGTTTTTGCTTAATGCACGTAACTCGTGTTATTTATTTTTCTGATACAGAGCTGTCACTTGCCTGTACACTGCCCAAATAAAGGTATGTGTCAGAAGAACGTGTTGCATGCTTGGAACAAGACCGCTTGTAGGATGGGTACTCTCCGAGCATAACAAAAACATATTCAACTCCAGAGAAAACATCACCAGGAAGAATTTTCAAAAAGGGAACAGAAAATCCAATGTCAAGGAATGCTTTGCGATTGCACCACGTCATTTCCTGATGATGTTTTTCCTGCGCATTAACTATTTAATTAGTGTAGGAGATAGTAGAAAAATCGTGCAAATTATGATACAAGCATCAAATTTGGCATTTCTGTTCTGCAGGGCTTTCTGATCAAATCTGCCCGATTGGCCATTTGAAAATCCAAATTTTGAAATATTTGAAGAAAAAAAACTTCAAAAAAATTTGAAGCACAGCTGGCTGAAATTTTTGAAGCGCAAGTGAACATCCCAGACAGAGAGCCAAGGGGAGATGCAGTCATCTCAGAGTCAAAGGGGGCAAGGAATCAGAAGAAGAGTGACAGGAACCAGTAAGATCCCAGGTAACTGGAGAAGCTTTCTTCGAGATGACAGCAACAAGACTGAGCTGTTTCATTTCCTTGCGGAAAAGATGTGTGAAGCACAGATGACAAGCACAGTCATTGTCACAAAAGGAGAAGATGCCATTAGCAACACAAGGAAGTCACTGGATGCGGTGTCTCCATGTTGTCATGAAGAAGCTGACACTCGAATATTTGTACACGCCAGGGATGCAACGACGGATGGTAGCAAGTCCATTATCATTAAGGCTAATGACACTGACGTACTAGTCATAGCAATATCTGTAGTGCCATCCTTACAGGAACTAGGTCTTGAGAACATGTGGTAATTGCCTTTGGCCAAGGAGCCAAGGCGCGATGGATTCCAGTCCATGAGGTAGTTTCTGCAATAGGGCCTGAGAAAGCTAGAGGGATCCCATACTTCCATGCGTTCACTGGATGTGACGTCCTGTCTGCCTTCCGCAGTAAAGGGAAGAAAACTGCATGGCAGACTTGGAACGTCTTTGATGATGTTTCTGAAACATTCACCAATCTCAGCCAGCATCCAACATTGATTCGTGATCTTGTCTTTTTTGAAGTTTTTTTTTTTTTTTTCAAATTTTTCAAAATTTGGATTTTCAAATGGCCATTTGGGCAGATTTGATTAGAATCCTCTGGAGAACAAATGTGCCAAATTTGATGCTTGTATCATCATTTGCACGATTCCTCTCAAAAATTGCTGTTATCTGCCCCACTAAATGGAGGAGATTCACTTTTCAGAAGGCCTGCACATACAGTACAGTAATGTAATTAATTTTTCAGGAGGCCTGTGGATACAGTACAGTAATGTAATTAATTTTTCAGGAGGCCTGTGGATACAGTACAGTAATGTAATTAATTTTTCAGGAGGCCTGGGGATACAGTACAGTAATGTAATTAACTTTTCAGAAGGCGTGTGGATACAGTTCAGTCATATAATTCATTTTTCAGAAGGCGTGCGGATAGAGTACAGTAATGTAATTAACTTTTCAGAAGGCCTGGGGATACAGTCGTCTTCTTCTTTTGGCTGCTCCCGTTAGGGGTCGCCACAGCGGATCATCCGCATGATCTGCATAGTGATTTGGCACAGGTTTTATGCCGGATGCCCTTCCTGACGCAACCCTGGTCACCTCTTACGACACAGGGATAAGGATTGGGTTTCGCCACGATTCTGGGCTGCCCTACACCCTCTCATAGGGTGCAGGGCAGCAGCAGCGCAGTGCTCAGGGAGAAAATCATTTTTTCCATGCACAACCTCACCTTAAAAGAGTGTCTCTTACGTGAACCAAGACTGACTTTAGAAAAAGTGATAACTCTGTTTGGCTGCTGAGTCGAGTAGATCACATGCAATGGCCATGACGTCCACTCCCACATCAGCTGTACCGGGCTCTCCCAAGACATTGACTTAATTCATCACCAAGGGAACCGCAGTCTCAAGTCTGCTGGCAAGGGTCCATTTGCACCAAAGCCTGGGTCGACCAAGAGCAACAAGCACACCCAAAATTGTGGGAACTGCGGGTGTATTCATCAACCTAGCCAATGCCCTGCCTTTAGGAAATGCTGCAGGAATTGTAATAAGCAGAAACATTTTTCAGAGGTCTGCCAGCAATCCAAGTGTGTTCATGCATTGGCAATGAGCAGGGCGTCGACCGAACTGCCATCTCTTAGTGACTTGTACATTAATGGCGTGTCTACATTGCTGGTAGGAGACATGCAGGTCATGAAGCCAGACTTCTCTTGGTTTGCGAACATCAACATCAATGGCCATAGGGTAAAGGTTGAGGTTGACTCTGGAGCAGAGGTATCACATGAGTACAGGAGTATCCCAGGAAATACTCCCTCGCAGACTATTCAATTCCATGCAAAAGCCAGTCAAGACTATAAACTCAATGATCCAATTGAAAAGCTACAGTGGGGAAGTTCGTCACACCGTACCACATTGAACTGGATTCAGCCAGTCATCGAGCCATCTCATCGTGCACCTCTCAGCCTACATGAGCGCTTGAGGGCCAAACTGCGTGACGTAGAGGCTCAGGGTATCATTTCCAAGGTGGATGGACCAATGCACTGGGTGCATAATCTTGTCATCGTCAAGAAGAAAGATAAATCATTGCGTTTGTGTCTCGACCCCAGGAATCTCAACAAGGCTATTAAAAGTGAGCACCACGACATCCCCACAACAGATGGAGTCATGGGTCAGCTCGCCTGAAAGAAGGTCTTCAGTATATTTGACCAAAAGGACTCTTTCTGGCAGGTTCAATTAATTCAAGAGAGTGCCCTCAAGTGCACTTTTAATTATCTTCTGAGGTGTCATTGATTTAACCATCTACTGTTCATTGTGACATCAGCTTGCGAAGTTCTCCAAGAGGGAATGAGAGCACATTTGGAGACATTGATGGGGTCTTCTGCATTGCAAATAACATAATCCTTGCTGCAACCACCCCTACTGAGCACGACACCATCACAAGCAAGGTACTGGACCATGCATGAGAGAAAAACGTCAAATTCAACCAGAGCAAGATCCACTGGAAGAAGGGAAAGGTAAAATACATGGGTCATGTCCTCACCTCTGCTGG
This sequence comes from Eptatretus burgeri, assembly GCF_056783735.1. Classification (NCBI taxonomy): domain Eukaryota; kingdom Metazoa; phylum Chordata; class Myxini; order Myxiniformes; family Myxinidae; genus Eptatretus; species Eptatretus burgeri. The sequence continues at coordinate 74,519,868 of NC_140967.1, forward strand.
GGTTCGCCTGGATGAAGACAAAGAGCAAGCCGTGTTGGGACTGCCAACTGCTCTGTCACGTTTGGAGCTGCAGCTAGTTCTGGGTGTGGTTAATTACCTCAGTCGGTTCATACCCAACATGTTGGTTCAGTTCATACCCAACACCCTGGGCATACAGTACGGTAATTTAATTAATTTTCAGGTCTGCAGACACAGTACAGTAATGTAATTAACTTTTCAGAAGGCGTGCGGAAACAGCACAGTAATTTAATTAATTTTTCAGAAGGTGTGTGGATACAGTACAGTAATTTATTTAATTTTTCAGAAGATGTGCGGATACAGTACAGTAATGTAATTAACTTTTCAGAAGGTGTGCGGATACAGTACAGTAATGTAATTAACTTTTCAGAAGGCGTGTGGATACAGTACAGTAATTTATTTAATTTTTCAGAACATGTGCAGTTACAGTACAGTAATGTAATTAACTTTTCAGAAGGCGTGTGGATGCAGTACAGTAATTTATTTAATTTTTCAGAACGCGTGCGGTTACAGTACAGTATTGTAATTAACTTTTCAGAAGGTGTGCGGATACAGTACAGTAATGTAATTAACTTTTCAGAAGGTGTGCGGATACAGTACAGTATTGTAATTAACCTTTCAGAAGGTGTGTGGATACAGTACAGTAATGTAATTAACCTTTCAGAAGGTGTGTGGATACAGTGCAGTCATGTAATTAAATTTTCAGAAGGTGTGTGGATACAGTACAGTGATTTATTGAATTTTTCAGAACGCGTGCGGATACAGTACAGTAATGTTATTAACTTTTCAGAAGGTGTGCGGATACAGTACAGTATTGTAATTAACCTTTCAGAAGGTGTGTGGATACAGTACAGTCATGTAATTAACTTTTCAGAAGGCGTGTGGATACAGTACAGTAATTTATTTAATTTTTCAGAACGCGTGCGGATACAGTACAGTAATGTTATTAACTTTTCAGAAGGTGTGCGGATACAGTACAGTATTGTAATTAACCTTTCAGAAGGTGTGTGGATACAGTGCAGTCATGTAATTAACTTTTCAGAAGGCGTGTGGATACAGTACAGGAATTTATTTAATTTTTCAGAACGCGTGCGGTTACAGTACAGTAATGTTATTAACTTTTCAGAAGGTGTGTGGATACAGTACAGTAATTTATTTAATTTTTCAGAACGCGTGCGGATACAGTACAGTAATGTTATTAACTTTTCAGAAGGTGTGCGGATACAGTACAGTATTGTAATTAACCTTTCAGAAGGTGTGTGGATACAGTACAGTAATGTAATTAACCTTTCAGAAGGTGTGTGGATACAGTGCAGTCATGTAATTAACTTTTCAGAAGGCGTGTGGATACAGTACAGTAATTTTTTTAATTTTTCAGAACGCGTGCGTATACAGTACAGTAATGTTATTAACTTTTCAGAAGGTGTGTGGATACAGTACAGTAATTTATTTAATTTTTCAGAACGCGTGCGGTTACAGTACAGTATTGTAATTAACTTTTCAGAAGGTGTGTGGATACAGGACAGTAATGTAATTAACTTTTAAGGTGTGTGGATACAGTACAGTAATGTAATTAATTTTTTTAGAAGCCGTGCGGATACAGAACAGTAATGTAATTAACTTTTCAGAGGTGTATGGATACAGTACAGTAATGTAATTAACTTTTCAGGTGTATGGATACAGTACAGTAATGTAATTAACCTTTCAGAAGGTGTGTGGATACAGTACAGTCATGTAATTCATTTTTAAGAAGGCATGCGGATACAGTGCAGTAACTTAATTAACTTTTCAGAAGGTGTATGGATACAGTACAGTGATGTAATTAACTTTTCAGAAGGTGTGTGGATACAGTACAGTAATGTAATTAACTTTTCAGAAGGTGTGCGGATACAGTACAGTAATGTAATTAACTTTTCAGAAGGTGTGTGGATACAGTACAGTAATATAATTAACTTTTCAGAAGGTGTGTGGATACAGTACAGTAATATAATTAACTTTTCAGAAGGTGTGTGGATACAGTACAGTAATATAATTAACTTTTCAGAAGGTGTGTGGATACAGTACAGTAATATAATTAACTTTTCAGAAGGTGTGTGGATACAGTACAGTAATGTAATTAACTTTTCAGGTGTGTGGATACAGTACAGTAATGTAATTAACTTTTCAGGTGTGTGGATAAAGTACAGTAATATAATTAACTTTTCACAAGGTGTGTGGATACAGTACAGTAATGTAATTAACTTTTCAGAAGGTGTGTGGATACAGTGCAGTCATGTAATTAACTTTTCAGAAGGCGTGTGGATACAGTACAGTAACTTATTTAATTTTTCAGAACGCGTGCGGATACAGTACAGTAATGTAATTAACTTTTCAGAAGGCGTGTGGATACAGTACAGTAATTTATTTAATTTTTCAGAACGCGTGCGGATGATACAGTACAGTAATGTTATTAACTTTTCAGGTGTGTGGATACAGTACAGTAATTTATTTAATTTTTCAGAACGCGTGCGGTTACAGTACTGTATTGTAATTAACTTTTCAGAAGGTGTGTGGATACAGTACAGTAATGTAATTAACTTTTATGGTGTGTGGATACAGTACAGTAATGTAATTAATTTTTTTAGAAGGCGTGCGGATACAGTACAGTAATGTAATTAACTTTTCAGAAGGTGTATGGATACAGTACAGTAATGTAATTAACTTTTCAGATGGTGTATGGATACAGTACAGTTATGTAATTAACCTTTCAGAAGGTGTGTGGATACAGTGCAGTCATGTAATTAACCTTTCAGAAGGTGTGTGGATACATTGCAGTCATGTAATTAACTTTTCAGAAGGTGTGTTGAAACAGTACATTAATGTAATTAACTTTTCAGAAGGTGTGTTGATACAGTCCAGTAATGTAATTAACCTTTCAGAAGGTGTGTGGATACAGTACAGTCATGTAATTCATTTTTAAGAAGGCGTGCGGATACAGTACAGTAATTTAATTAACTTTTCGGAAGATGTGTGGATACAGTACAGTCATGTAATTAACTTTTCAGAAGGTGTGTGGATACAGTACAGTCATGTAATTAACTTTTCAGGTGTGTGGATACAGTACAGTAGTTTAATTAATTTTTCAGAAGGCATGCGAAAACAGTACAGTAATTCATTTAATTTTTTAGAAGGCGTGTGGATACAGCACAGTAATTTGATTAATTTTTCAGAAGGCATGCAAAAACAGTACAGTAATTTATTTAATTTTTTAGAAGGCGTGCGGACACATTATAGGAATGTAATTAATTTTTTAGAAGGCGTGCGGATACAGCACAGTAATTTAATTAACTTTTCAGAAGGTGCGTGGATACAGCACAGTAATTTAATTAACTTTTCAGAAGGTGTGTGGATACAGTACAGTAATGTAATTAACTTTTCAGAAGGTGTGCGGATACAGTACAGTAATGCAATTAACTTTTCAGAAGGTGTGTGGATACAGTACAGTAATATAATTAACTTTTCAGAAGGTGTGTGGATACAGTACAGTAATGTAATTAACTTTTCAGGTGTGTGGATACAGTACAGTAATATAATTAACTTTTCAGAAGGTGTGTGGATACAGTACAGTAATATAATTAACTTTTCAGAAGGTGTGTGGATACAGTACAGTAATGTAATTAACTTTTCAGAAGGTGTGTGGATACAGTACAGTAATGTAATTAACTTTTCAGAAGGTGTGTGGATACAGTACAGTAATATAATTAACTTTTCAGAAGGTGTGTGGATACAGTACAGTAATGTAATTAACTTTTCAGAAGGTGTGCGGATACAGTACAGTAATATAATTAACTTTTCAGAAGGTGTGTGGATACAGTACAGTAATGTAATTAACTTTTCAGAAGGTGTGTGGATACAGTACAGTCATGTAATTAACTTTTCAGAAGGTGTGTGGATACAGTACAGTAATGTAATTAACTTTTCAGAAGGCGTGTGGATACAGTACAGTAATGTAATTAACTTTTCAGAAGGCGTGTGGATACAGTACAGTCATGTAATTAACTTTTCAGAAGGCGTGTGGATACAGTACAGTAATGTAATTAACTTTTCAGAAGGTGTGTGGATACAGTACAGTCATGTAATTAACTTTTCAGAAGGCGTGTGGATACAGTACAGTAATGTAATTAACTTTTCAGAAGGCGTGTGGATACAGTACAGTAATGTAATTAACTTTTCAGAAGGCGTGTGGATACAGTACAGTAATGTAATTAACTTTTCAGAAGGTGTGTGGATACAGTACAGTAATATAATTAACTTTTCAGAAGGTGTGCGGATATAGCACAGTAATTTAATTAATTTTTCAGAAGGCATGCAAAAACAGTACCGTGACTTATTTAATTTTTTAGAAGGCGTGTGGATACAGTACAGTAATTTAATTAATTTTTCAGAAGGCATGCAAAAACAGTAAAGTAATTTATTTAAATTTTTAGAAGGCGTGCGGACACATTGTAGGAATGTAATTAATTTTTTAGAAGGCGTGCGGATACAGCACAGCAATTTAATTAACTTTTCAGAAGGTGTGTGGATACAGTACAGTAATGTAATTAACTTTTCAGAAGGTGTGCGGATATAGCACAGTAATTTAATTAATTTTTCAGAAGGCATGCAAAAACAGTACCGTGACTTATTTAATTTTTTAGAAGGCGTGTGGATACAGTACAGTAATTTAATTAATTTTTCAGAAGGCATGCAAAAACAGTAAAGTAATTTATTTAAATTTTTAGAAGGCGTGCGGACACATTGTAGGAATGTAATTAATTTTTTAGAAGGCGTGCGGATACAGCACAGCAATTTAATTAACTTTTCAGAAGGTGTGTGGATACAGTACAGTAATGTAATTAACTTTTCAGAAGGTGTGTTGATACAGTACAGTAATGTAATTAACTTTTCAGGTGTGTGGATACAGTGCAGTAATTTAATTAACTTTTCAGAAGGTGTGTGGATACAGTACAGTAATGTAATTAACTTTTCAGAAGGTGTGTTGATACAGTACAGTAATGTAATTGACTTTTCAGAAGGTGTGTGGATACAGTACAGTAATTTAATTAACTTTTCAGAAGGTGTGTTGATACAGTACAGTCATGTAATTAACTTTTCAGAAGGCGTGCGGATACAGTACAGTAATGTAATTAACTTTTCACAAGGCGTGCGGATACAGTAAGTCATGTAATTAACTTTTCAGAAGGCGTGTGGATACAGTACAGTCATGTAATTAACTTTTCAGAAGGCGTGCGGATATAGCACAGTAATTTAATTAATTTTTCAGAAGGCATGCGGAAACAGTACAGTAATTTACAGATACAGTACAGTAATGTAATTTACTTTTCACAGTACTGGAAGCTCGTCGAGCTACCATCGTGCCCGAGACGTGTCTGGTGTATGCTTATGAGTTTAAGCTGAGGTCAACCAAAATAACAAATCATGACCTTTCCTACAATGCATAGTGCCCTGGTAACTTATGAAAGCGTGATTCTAATTGGTGGAGAAAGCTGTTGATAAAAATAACATTTCTAGGATCGTGCTGTCGTGCTTCACATGAGGACTCGAGGAGAAATTAAAAAACTGTTAACACTCTACTCTCAGCAGCTACTTCAAGCCATCAACATCTGCTTCATCCACTGACCAACCCATGTCAAGCACATCATCAGCTCCCCCTCCTCCTCCCATCAACCACTATTTCCACCACCTCCTGCCTTGTAATATAATGCTGTGTTCCTGCTCCACGTTTATGTTCAGTTCCGTGTATGATGATATAACAATGGTTTTAGTTCTGAGTTATTGTCTTTATTATTAGGTAAAGAATAAAATTATAATGTCACTTGCATCTAAAACCATCGTTCTATCATCATACTGGTATTTTAACTGTCCCAATGGCACCCTCTCCCCCGGCTGTCACCTGGGGTAGACCGCCCTCCGTGCACCCCCCCTTTATACACCACTGCTTGTGACTTCAACTTGATCTAACAATTGAATGAGCAATTTGTTGGTATTTCAGCACAGATTAGTATGCAATTGTGGTGTTTCATTAACTCTACCGGCATGATAACGCAATCAACCTGTACGGCCAACATAGGGAAACATATCAAGACATACATGCAATTCTATGTCCAAAGTATGTCAATTTGCTGTTGAAGATGACAACTGGGATCAATATTTTGATTTACTTTTCAAACATCCACGTATAATATGATACGAAGTTAAATTTTGATACACTTAGCAATTATTTTACCTTCCTGAGGACAATAACCGTAGAGGCGATCACGGTCATAGTTGTCTGTCGTGGCACACCACAGCAGACCATCTTTACGGCCTGCCTTCGTGCATGATGTGAATTCTTGACCCTCAAAGGTGAAGGGAAACATGCAGAAGTCTCCTTCGGCATTGCCCAATCGAGTTTTCACCACTGCAAGATGCAATAAACATTTTGGATGCAGAACTTTAAAAATGATGCTCTGAATAAAAATAGGCCCAAACATGTCCTATGATATTTATGTGATTACTGCTGTTGGCATTGCATGTGATAAGTGTTTGGTGGTGTGAGTTTCTGTCTACGTTGTCGCCGATGACTCGCCGATAAGCGATGAAACTGGAGAGGACTGGTCAACAAAATTGAGAATTTATTATCTTCCCTACATTGGTTGCAGTACAATCCTATGCAGATGTAGGATGCTGTTGCTCATGCTAAGCTCATGCATATAATAGATGCAGACGATATGCAACTCTTTAGCCAGCACAAACATTTTAATATCCATATTGTGAAGTGAGGTCTTATCCATATTAGCACCGTCATCTATTGTTTTCCATGATTTTAACAATAATCTTCCAAAAATACACTTTCATTTGTGTCTTTCTGTCTGACAGTTTTTTTGACTGCGATGCATTCGGTGGTTACTTATCCAATTGCAACCAAACTCGACATAAAGACTAAGAGTCACACGATGGAGGTTGTAGCGATTTATCTTTCCCCCATCCCCAATGGGGGTTTTGCATCTTGTACGAACACTGTGTTGAGGTGTATAATCGAAGTTATCATGGCTTTCATGGGGCACACCACCTTCCGGATGTAAAAATTATTATAAAACCACAAACGTTTCAGTCAATTCTCTCCAAAGTAAAATTACATTTTTTAGCAGTCGCTATTAATCTGAAAGAAGTTTTGAGGGAACTCGACGTGATTAAGGCATTCTATACTTATCGCGTCTCCCTCAGATGAACGGATCAGAGCTGTTTTGACTTGCTAGGCCTCCAGGTAAACGACAACGATCTTAGGCTGACAAAGCTGCTTACATGACTCTTTATGCAAGAATGATGGAGGTTGAACGATGGAGGTTGAATGATGGAGGTTGAGAAGTATCAGTAGTTTATGATAATGCATGCATACATGGGTGCACCGGGGTGTGGTGAAGCAGAGTCATGTGACCCGCCGATGTTCCGATGCTGTGCTGTGTTGTGTCTGTGTCCGGATTAAACCTGTTGTTCCCACTTCAGAACCTTCATCCCTGTCTGTCGAGTACATTACATTGGAGACGAGGAAGTCTTAATGCATCCGAATATTGCAAGAATACATAGTGGGGGATGATTGGGAAGGCCATACTGATCGTCTGAAGCAGTACTTCGTGGCAAAAAAATGGACACAGATGAGGATGCTGAAAGGCAGCAAGCTGTAGTGTGTGTCGGGGTTGCGGAAGTGTGTGTTGGGGTTGCGGTAGTTTGTGACGGGGTGGTGCTGAGGTGTCGTCCACTTGACGGCAGTCTCCTTTGGTTAACATGAGGCGGTCCCTTCGGGTGGGTGCGTGGAATGTCATATCCCAAAGAGAGGATGAACATCTGTCTCGGTTGTCATCTGAGCTCAAGCGTTTGGACATCGGTATTGCAGCACTCTCTGAGATTCGGAGACTGGATATTGGTGAGATCATGGCTGGTGGTGACACATACTATTGGTCTGGTCGCTCTGATGGTTACCATACTCAAGGAGTTGCTGCAGCTGTGTCCAATAAGCTGACCCCAATGATAATTGAGGTAACACCGGTCAACGAGCGTATTATGAAACGAAGGATTCGTCACTCCTTGGGTGTCATTTCACTGGACTCTGTACATGCTCCGGCTGAGGCGAGTGATCTCACCGTGAAGGACGCATTCTCTGCCACACTCAAGTCTGTGGTTGTTCAGTTCCCCAGGCGAGTCTGTGGTTGTTCAGTTCCCTATGATACTCTTCTGGGCTTGGAGGATTTCAATGCATCGGCTGGAACTGATAGGGATGGTTATGAGACGTGTGTTGGTCCCCATGGATCTAGAACTATGAACCAGAATTGCATGAAGTTCCTTGACTTTGCAAGAAGTCATGGACTGAGAGTGGCTGGTTCATGGATTCAGTGCCCACAGGCTCATCACTGGACTTGGTATTCCAACGCTGGCGGTGTGGCAAAGGAGATTGACCATGCGCTCGTTGATGGTCGCTGGAGGATGATCCTGAACTGCAGGGTCTACCAGAGTGCTCAGTTCCTCAATACTGACAACAGGCTTGTTGTAGCAGCTCTGAAGTTGCAGTGTAAATCCAGAAGAATGGTACCATCCCAGCCTAGGCTGTATGTTGGCAAGCTCAAGGATGAGAGGGTAGTGGAGATTTGGGGTTTCTGGGTACTTTGGGGGATCCCGAAGAGTTGTGGAGTGCCTTCAAGACCACCGTCGTTGATATTACCGGTAGATGTCTTGGAACTCACCGAAGGGTGAAGAAGAATTTTGTCTCACAAGTGACACTGGATACCATTGACCAGTGTCGCAGGGCCAGGATAAATGGCAGCGCTGAGCTGTTCAGGGAGTTGAGGCATAAAACTGTGCATGCACTCAGGGTGGACAAGGAGGCCGATGTGCGAGGAATCTGTAAGGGGGTAGAATATCACCTGTGGTCAAGTGATTCTCATCCTGCTTACAGGGGAAATCACGCATTGCATTCATCAAAACCCATCCCTCAGTGTACTGCAGTTAGAGCAGAGAGTGGTAGGCTCTTGACAGAGGAGTCCGAAGTGAAGGCCCGCTGGGCCTGTTACTTTGAGCAGCTGTACAAGGCTGAACAACCAGCTGTCAAGTTGGATATCAGTTGTATTGCAATCCCGATTACTGACCCTTCAATCAACTGCAGTCCACCTTCCTTTGTGGAAACACAGGCTGCGGTGAACCGGTTGAAATAGGGTAAATCTCCAGGGATCTGTGGCATCCATGCTGAACTTCTCAAGGCTGGTGGAAATGTTGCACTCCTTTTGTTGCATGCAGTTTTGTGCTCTGCCTGAAACACAGGCATCATCCCAATTGACTGGAAGAGGGGCCTTGTTGTCCCTCTCTGGAAAGGGAGGGGTGATCACCAAGACTGCAACAACTACCGAGGGGTGTCGCTGCTCTCAGTGCTGGGCAAGGTGTTTGCTCGGATAATTCTTGATTGGGTTCCCCACCATCTGCTTGAGCATCAGAATCCAGAGCAGTCAGGCTTTACAACAAAGAGGTCAACAATTGACCGTGTCCTTGCTCTTTGGGTCCTCTCAGAATACAGAAGAGAGTTTCTCTTTATTGAATCCGACCACAATTTGGCTAAAGTCATGGATGTAGTCACTGTGTGAATGCAAACTGCCAAGAGCCTGCATGCGATTTCTAACAAGTCAAAAGTTATCCAGCAAGACCCATTGGTTAACAATGTAACCTTTGGCTGCAAGCAAAAGTGTTTTAGTAAGCCACCAAATTCACCTCCACCTCCTGACATTTCTGAATCTACCTGAAAGGTTGGGGTAACTTGTGGTGTTGTGGTGCTAATCATCAAGTTTTCCAATGTCGGTACAGGAATTATACCTGTGACAACTGTGGTGAGCAGGGACACGTGAAGTGTCTTTGTTCTCGATCCAAGTCAAAGAACTTGTCTCCTGCTTATCACATTGGGGTGAACCCTGATGCAGCGGACGATAGGTCACAGAGCACAACCTGCAGCTGAGAGTCAAGTGAGGAACTTTATGAGGTTTTCCCTGTTGGAACAAAGAGCTTCGATGTTCCAATTATAGTTCCCGGTGAACATGGAAGTTGATACCGGCGCTTCCAGATCAATTATGAGCGAGAGCAAGGTCACCTCCATCAACCCTCTGAGAAAGGCTCTTGCACTCTGGCTTGTATCTACTGACTTGAGAACATACACCAAGGAGGTGGTTCCTGTAGTTGGCTCAGCTAACGTAACTGTAGGATATGGAAACAGCACTCATGTCCGACCACGACTGATAGTGCATGGAGAAGGACCAACCCTCTTAGGCCGAGATTGGTTACGAATATTCAGACTTAATTAGAGTAACGTAAACAGGGTCTCCAACTCTGATGCTGGATATGCTACCGTGCTCAACAAGTCCCCTTGCCTGTTCAGCAGTGGTGTTAGCACCTTTGCAGAGGCCAAAGTGAGGATTCATGTTTCTGCAGATGTTCAGCCATTGCTCCTTCCATAAGGCCAGACCTGTGCCCCACATGATGTGATCAATGATCGAATGTGAGCTTGACCGCCTGCAGAGTGAGGGCATTGTCTCACCAGTCGAGTACTCCGACTGGGCAAGCACCTATCATTCCAATACTCAAAGCAGATGGAACTGTGCACATTTGTGGTGACTACAAAACGACGATCAACCACTATTCAAAGCTGGATCGCTACCCTTTGCCCAAAGCAGAGGATCTGTTCCCCACTCTTGTGGGTGGCCAGACATACACTAAGCTTGACTAGACCAATGTCTATGCTCAAATGGAACTGGATGATGATTCCAAGCCCTTTTCATGCATGAACACCCATCGTGGACTCTACATGTACAACAGAAGCCCATTTGGTGTACGCTCTGCTGCACCAATCTTTCAATGCAAGATGGAGACGTGATTAACAAGAGCGCAAGTGAGCACAATATCTGCCCGAACAAGAAGGTATATACAGAATTGTGCTACCACATTGGAAAACAGCATCCTGGTTGCCATGGCAACCACTTTAGATGACGAACGTATGTCGTGATAGACCGTCTCCACAGTCTGTACCTATGTACCAAATATGAAACGTGAAAGTTGAAAACTTTGGGAGTTAGAGTGCGGACAGGAACGGATGGAAAAAAAACAGGAAAACGGATGGATAACTTATCTAATCTGTCTAGCCTGGGTTCAAATCCCAACCCGGCTGTCATTCCAGTGTCATCCCATCATCCTGGTGTTTCACAGGAATGGTGATTCATTAATGTGTGCCATTTCTCGGATGGATGTTAAGCTGGCATCCCGTCTTCCAACATTAGTTGGTGGCATCATAACCAATGTCATCACTGGAAGGTTGTGACGTGATTTGAAAATTCAAGGCCGTAGAGGACATTAACTCTTAGTAACCTGACGTCCAATCCTTTCCGCACAAATCAAGCTACACGACTAGCTGTCAGCAACCTCTGCTTAACCTTCATCATTGTGCAATCAGATAGTAGTTGAGACATGACAAAAAAGCCTCTCATCAGAGGAGGATATGCGATGTGGCTTCCAACATGATTGTGTGTCGGCTCAATTTTGGCAGCTGCAGCCAAATGCCGTTGAATCAGAACAAACGTGCAGGGATAATTAGTGTACATCCACAAATGTGTCTCTTGCCATCTGCGTCGTGGCAGAAGCTTCCGGGATGTTTTCATCATTTAGTTCCTTGGATTGTTTGGTGTGCGGCTTGGTTGTTTGTTTTTTTTGGTCAGTGTTTGTGGCCTTGTCTGTCACCGTGTAAGTATCCATCTTTCTCATGGAGTGAAGCATTGTGAAAGTTGATGCCTCTTTGGTTGCAAGCCACAAAGCACTTCTCAGGTGGATTATGAGATCAACTCTTTGGTTGACAAGCCGAGCCTTGTTGTTGTTGCTGTTTTTTTTTTTTTCATCACCTTCATACACTGCCTTAGATTTAAGTTCCAAATGTATCATGATAAGAAAAGTTTTACAACGAAATAGAACTAAGACAGGAAATTGTGTGATATTACGGAACAAGGAAAGGCCATGTGACCTCAACTTTGGGTACTTCAGCTCGTAAAAGGTAAATATTTCTTCCTTCTTCCTTTAAAAACATTTTAAAATGCGTCACTTTCCTTATTTCTCCGTCAAGAGTCCCCCACGTGTACTTCTTCACCACAATCTATTCCACTTCTTCTTCTTCACAAAAATTATATTTCAAAAATGTGTCAGCTAAGCGCTTGGTACACAAACCCTGCTCCCGCACCTACAGCACCCCCTTTCTCCGTGCCTTCAACAAACATTCTTACCACCCATCCCATGATATTTATCTCCATTTGTCCAAATTGTAAATTTGGAATCAGTGTCCCACCACCACATGCCCCCTCTTTCCACACCCCCTAACCACTCCATCAAAGCTTCATGTCCCACTCTCTGTATCCCTCCTCACCCCATCCTCTCAATGCTTCATTCTAAGCCCAAACCTTCAAAGCTTCCCCCTCACTCCACTGACTCAAACCTTCCCACTCACACTGCCCTTGCAAAACTCCCCCACCATCCTGCACGCTCCCAACACCACCCCATCCTTAACTGTGTGGACCTCAAACATCTGAGGCCTCCGCTCCATTCTGACACATCTCTCAATCTAGGCCGCTGCTGAGAAACTGGACATCATCAGTTTAACAGAGTCCTTCCTCCCATTGGACATCTCTGAATCCTGAGTGCCTCTCCCTGGCTATTGTCTCCTCCAATTTGATAGGCCTCCCCCCCGCCCCAATGGTGGAGTTGCACTTTACATCAGGAACTCAATTTCTCACTGCTCTTGTGAAGATCTTCACATTACAACCCCCAGGAGTACATTTGGCTGAGACTTCCCCTCCTCTCCCACATCTTGTTTTGTTTGTCCTCCGGACAGAGATGACTCCATCGACATCTCGCTCAGACAACATTGACAAACTTTTAACACCTCTTCCTCATATGTGATTACCTCTGCCACCGAATGTGGATTAGGGGTTATGTTTTCACCTCTGTGTCAGTCTGTCTGTCTTTATTTGTCTGTTTGTGAACAAAATATCTCAAAAAATTGTGGGCGGATTCGGACAAAATTTGGTGGAGAGCTTGGGTACGTGACATCGCCGAAATTATGAGATTTTGGTGAAGATCCGGATCCGGATCTGGATCCGATAATTTTTTAAGTCATTCTTCACCATTGAGTGATATGGCTAAAACAATATCTAGCACGATATCTCAAAAAGTTGTGGACGGTTTCGAACCAAACTTGGTGGATGAGTTGGATATTTGACGAGAACAAGCCAATTAAATTTTAGTTCCGGTCCAAATCCAGATCCGGCCTATCAGTGGGGTACAAAACGTAAACTAATCGGCCTGGCGGAGGTATGCGCTCCACCGAGTGCCCTTCTAGTTTCAATTGTCACCATGCAAAGTGGATGGGTGTTGGTACCTGTCTTACCAGCCATGGCACTTCAGCAAAGGACTTCTGTGACTCCATGGGACTGACTCGATCTGTGATCACCCCATTGCATAAAAAGGTGTAAAAACCATCCCCTTTACTACAGACATATTAGCTTACTTCCAGTGATCAGGAATGTCATGGTTTTCATCATCTCTGTTGAAATTAAATCCTTCCTTTTCTCCAATAACCTCAGCTCAGATCACCAATTTGGATTCAGATCAGGTCACTCAATCTTGGACATGCAGCTCCTACTCTTCCAACAATGGATAGAGTCCTTCTATGTTAGATATGAGATCAGGGCCGTCACTCTGGACATCTCTTTAACTTTTGATGCAGTCTGGCACCCTGCCCTGCTCTCCAAACTCTTTGCTTATGACATTCAAGGTCAACTCCACGAAAGGCTTACGAACCTCTTTTACTGTCGTAGCCATGTGGCTCTCAAAGGAATCTTTTCATCTCCTCTCCCTGTTAAGGCCGGAGTACCCCAAGGCATTGTTGTGGGCCCAGTCATATAACTTATCTTCATCAATGATCTCTATAGCTCTCTGCAAAATCCTCTTTATATACCGTATTTTCTGATGACTCCACCCTCTGCCATGACATCCGTCATCATTCAGATAGGCAGGCAGCAGCCTCTTCCCTCTTTTCAAACCTTGACAAAATCACAAGCTGGTCAAACACTTGGAATATGTCTTTCAATCCTGACGAATCTCACACTCTCACTTTGCCTCTCCGAAAGGACCATATGGCAAACCCTCCCATATACTTTCTTAACAATCCTCTTGAGGAAGTTCAATCACTCATGCTCTTGGGTCTCATAATTATCAGCCATGAACTTGTTTGTCAAACCATATTTTAAAGTTGGCTGTCAAAGCCAGTCACCGACTGGGCATTCTCCATTGTGCAAAGTCCTTTCTTGGCAACCTAAACTCCTATACACCTAAAATTCCTTTATATACAGCTTGATGAAATACTCTACTCCCCTCCCCTCTGGGCTGGCACACCTGCCTCACACCTTGACGCCATGGAAACCAAGGCCTTCAAGATTATTGGAATCTCCTGGGATGAAGCTAAGTCTATGGGTCAATCACTTTCCCATCACAGACAGGTGGGTGGTCTCTCTGTATTCTACAGCCTCCTTTCTGATCTTCACCCTCTGCTTTTTCCATGCTTTGTCTCCCCTATGTATCTGTAGGGCACACACATTCCACTTTCAACTCCCTTCTGGTGAAGCTCCCAAAATCTAGAATCACTGCTCACCTCCATTCATTAGTTCTCTTCCACCCCCCACCCTGTGGAACCAACTTCAATCTCATCCTTCCCTCCAGGTCTTCAAGATGGCTGTTTAGCACCATCTAGCAGCTCTCTTAAAGATCTGAATCCACGATCTTTTGTTCCCCCATTAACCCCACCCCAAGCCCACGTCCTTCCAAATTTCCAGTTTTGTCTTCCTGAAAGTTTTCTTCTGTATCCTTCTTGTCCACAACTTACTTCCTTCACTACCCCTCATTCCTCATCACACCCATTGTCAGTACAAACAAGTCTCTCTCTCTCTCTCTCTCTCTCTCTCTCTCTCTCTCTCTCTCTCTCTCTCTCTCTCTGTCTCTCTGTCTCTCTGTCTCTCTGTCTCTCTGTCTCTCTGTCTCTCTGTCTCTCTGTCTCTCTGTCTCTCTGTCTCTCTGTCTCTCTGTCTCTCTGTCTCTCTGTCTCTCTGTCTCTCTGTCTCTCTGTCTCTCTGTCTCTCTGTCTCTCTGTCTCTCTGTCTCTCTGTCTCTCTGTCTCTCTGTCTCTCTGTCTCTCTGTCTCTCTGTCTCTCTGTCTCTCTCTCTCTCTTGTTCTGTTGCATCCTGATCAATTCAGTGTTCTCACTCTTCCACAAGCACTTTTTCTGTTTACCAAAACAAGAGGGTGGCATAGCACTTTGGGTTGTCAGTCTGGTATTTTGAATCCCTAAAATTTGCCAATTCTTCAGCAAAGAGGAATCCATAAATTTAAGGAATCAATCTTCATTTTGAAAGTCCTAAAATGGAAAGTATGCAGTTCACTTGAGGAATTACGAATTGCATCCATGTTACATATTGGAGAATGAACAATTTACCTTGCATCATGCTCCTCAAAAACCCCTGTTCCACAATTTCAAGCATACGCATGAAATTGAGATTTCAACCACACCGTCTCGAAGTCGGTACTGGGATGCTTTGGCAAAAGGAGGTGTAATATTAACAGAGACCTTCTCACTAAATGTATGGAACACTATATGCAATCATCAATCCGTACTTCCAAATGACTGAGAAATGCTTCTTTCTGTACTTAGCACCATCATCGATCAAAACGCGGCCATTCGCTCAATCATGTAATTACCCACCATCATGACTTGACGAAGATATCTGTCGGAGGAGAAACGATATATAGCACGATATCTCAAAAAGTTCCGGACGGATTTGGCCAAAATTTGGTGGATACGTTGGGTGTGTGACAAGAAAGAATTGATTCAACTTTGGTGAAGATCCAAATGCGGATCCGGATCTGGTGATTTTTAAAGTGATTCTTCACATTTGAGAGATCGTGCTAAACGAATATATAGCAGGATATCTCAAAAAGTTGTGGACGGATTCGGATGAAACTTGGTGCACCGGTTGGGTGTGTGACCACGACGAATGAATTCGATTTTGGTGAAATCCGGATCCGGATCCGGGTCCGACTACCATAATTTTAAATGTGATTCTTCACCATTGAGAGATGGGACTCAAAAACGATATATAGCATGATATTTAAAAAATGTAGTGCACCCGATATGTTCTCATAGATCAGGCATTGTGTGGCAGAGGTATGTGCTCCACCGAGTGCCCTTCTCGTTCATCCTAAATTATTAAGAGAAACGTGCTTGAAATTATAATCGTTGTCATCATTGTCATTAATTGCCAACTTTGGCACAACTTCCCTGGTGTCATCATCCTGTTAGAAACAGTGGAAGCCATTATTTGGACCAAGTAAACCTATCTTATGTCTCGTGTTGCCTTAATGGTAAGGGTGGTGGGCTTGGGATCCTAGGATACTGAGTTCAAATCCCACTCGGCTGTTGAATTAATAGCAGGTGAGGTTGACTGCCTGTCATCCTTCCGATGTCGGCAAAATGAGTGCCAGCATGCTGGTATCCTGTGTTGGAGTGGCGACCCATCCAGGATTGTGCCCAATAGCCAAGGAGACTGCTTTGGCAGCATCAACTCTCTGCATGGAGTATGGTCCTGATGGAGTATGGATGGAAACTTATCTTCCTGTTTGCGGCTTCAATTTGGCCCCAATTTGGCCAATCACCATTTGGCCATCCCAGTGTCATGCTCCATGTGTTTGGGTGGTGGGTGACCAAGTGACATTCATGCATGTTTAAAATGTGACAATGATGTTGCCCTTAAATGTAAAATAATTGCTCAGTGTGATACGTGACATGTTGGTTGAATAGCTCATCACAATGAATGTTTGATTTGGAGAAGATGAGCAGAAACTTACTAAAAATGAAAGAGTTCATGTAGCATGATACCCCCCACACAGTGTTCAGGTTTATACAGTACTTCACTTTTTATAAAATAATGATTTTAAAGATTTTTTTTTTTAATCTGGAAGTTAATGCTGGTGAAGCAGTCTTATACACTTCCCTTGTTCAGTACACTGTCATAAGATGTCATTAAATCACTGTTTAGGAGATTGAAGGTTTATTGATCACCATAGAATGCAGCGTCAATGAGCATCGTACTTTTGGGATTTCCGATTTCAAACCGCATTTTCAGTACTTTTCATTCAAATGGATACCGAGTAGTTATCAGTAGATGGAACTGGATGAGATTTGGTATGCATAATCTTAAGGTGATTCCCTATCCGCTGTATGACATCCATTCTGCTCTATATCTTATAGTTTCCACGCTATATCTCTATATCTTATAGTTTCCATGCTATATTTCAATATCTTATAGCCATATTGGTGGCCTCTTCTTCTCCCTGATACTATGCTCTCTCCCATATCATGACCACTTCCCAGGGGCTGTGCTTGACTGCTCCTATTACATACACCACCCTATAGAACATGTCCAAGTACTGCGAAACTTGAGGTTCTTGGAAGTATCGTCAAGGCGATTTGTGTTATACAGTGTTCAATTATATAATTCAGATTAAATACAGGTATAAAGAGGTTTAAATGCAAATAAATAAATTAATTCTGGGTTTTGCCGCCATTTTATCCAGAATGTATTACATCACCTGATCTAACTTGACCTGTTATATTAGTTATTCATGCCTGTTGTATGTGTCCTTTATGATATCCTTAAAAACAGTAAGTTTCCTGTTTGGAATGATTTTCGATTGTGTGACTGCCAGGCACGCGGATAGAGTAAAAATTTTATCTGACTCCTCTCTAAACACGTGCGATCGGGACAAATTCTGAGCCAAATACGGTAAAACGAGAAACATATCTTCCTATTCATTTTCTGATTCATGTTCAAAATATAACATTCGACTTAAATAAGTTGTTCGTCAATCATAACTGATAAGACAGATAGACAGATGGATGGATGGACATGAACCAATTGCTTAACCCCGCTTTTTTCTTCGCGTGCGTGGGGTAATAAAATGTCACTTTGACTGAAGGCATTCCATTTCAACAATGTTACATTTTTATTAGTGGTCTTTTATTCTTGAGCGAATAAACATTTAAAGGCTTGTTCAAAAAAGGAGCCCCAATGATTGCAGATGGGCCCAGAATTATTGTCACTGTGACCTCTATTGAAATTTGTCCCACCCATTGAAAACAGACAGGCCAAACATTTGAAGAGGAGAAGTTGGCTGGAACGACACGGTATCATAATTCGGATGCCAAAGTCAACTGCAAACTCGAAATCAAGGGATGATTAACCGGAAGATGGTTTTCACTCATTTTTTTTTTCCATGTTCAGATAGCTTTATCATTATACTTTTTGGTATTCCAATCGAAGCATTCGTCTCATCGTGGCGCTCTGGTGTAACCACAAGTTCTAAACTCCATACGTTGGGGATTGCTGTATCCATTTCACACTGATTCCCTTGCTTTTCATCAAATTCCATGTACAAGCTTCTGAATGAGGTGGAGACGCTCAAGGAAAACTCGTATTTCATCCCGGACAAAAATCAAAGAATTCAATTTCGCATTCAGATTAAATTTTTTTTGTTATTTTCTTTGATTACTTTTCACTCGCATGAAATGCAAACAGCTTTTCAATGCATTGCATTTACTGTCCATCACAACATAAAAATATAACACCACTTTGATTTACACATATACAATTTATTTTCTGTGCAAGATTTAGGCTCATGGAAGAGCATGGTGAGTGAGGGTAAAAGGGTAACATGCTGACAATGTGGCAGTGGGGCTACAGTTGGACACAAGTAAGGAAATTAATATACATGAAAAGAGTATGGAGAGGAAGGGGAAGGGGGAGGGGGTAGTAACCTGCAAGTAAGAGGATTGTGTTAGCTCGGGATAATGGGGTAGAAAAGATCATGGGCATGGATGTGGGATGAAATTATATGGTGGTACACCTTTTAAAACTTAAAGCCCTGGAGGGAACAATGTAACTGAAGTGCCTGGGGAAGGCAGATCATCAAATGGGAGAAAATAGGAATAAATGTGTGAAGGTGAGTAGCAGCCTGGTGTTGGCGCAGTGGTTAGGGCAGCGGCTTGGGATCCAAAAGGTCCTGAGTTCAAGCCCCGTTTGGGCCACTGAATTAATACACCAGGGGGTTGACTCAGCCTGTCATCCTTCCGAGGTCGGCGAAATGAGTACCAGTATACTGGGCCGGTGTATACCCCGGTTAAAATAGGTGTACCATATTCCTGGGTCGTAAGAGGCGACCAGGGTTGCGTCAGGAAGGGCATCCGGCGTAAAACATGTGCCAAATCACTGTGCGGAACATACGGATGATCCGCTGTGGCGACCCCAAATGGGAGCAGTCGAAAGAAGAAGAAGAAGAAGAAGAAGTGTGAAGGTGAGTAGCAAGCCTCAATTTTGGGATGTTTGCTGGAAGGGAGATACCAGTAGAATGTGTGGATTCTGGAAAAACAATGAGAGGATCAAAGGGCCAAGAGAGTAGAGGGAGCTAAAATGGAGAAAAGGCTGTAAAGCAAACAGAGGCCACCTACCAGTCTGAAATGTGGGAGCAACATGCACTTGTGCTTCGACCCCAAAGAAGGAAATGACATTATTGTTGACAGCTTTATATTCCAGAAAATCCAGGAGCGACAAATGTGATTCTGGAGTGTCAGTGTATAGGAGAGAGCTGTTGTACTTCAATGAGCTATGAACCTTGGAGGTTGTGAGTAGTTCTGATTTTTCAAGGAATGACTTGGAATCGTGGATGATGTCCATTGTGCAGCTGGCTTTGGAGTTGAGCTTTACTATGTAGTCAGCCCAGGATAGATCGTGGTTGATGGTGAGGCCAAGTAGTTCAAGGGACTGAACCTTTTCCATGTCTATCCATGGAAATAGATAGATATAGGTCCTTTGTTTCACAATGCTTGTGGAGTGAAAGAGTGTGACTCAGATTTACCAGGAGTGAAAGACATGTTCTGTTTGTCAAACTCCACATCAGCAAAGAATGATGCAGCTGCTATCTGAGCAGTTTTCATTCCTATTGCTGTTATGAGTGGAGTAAGTCAGAAAGCCAGGTCTGGAGGCAGCCTTTAATGATGCAGACAGTAAGCTGAGGAGGCAGAGGAGGATGCCAGACCATATTCAATGTCCGAGATAGGCCCAGAGAGACCGCCCAGACCTTTCTTTTGAGATTTGAGGCCACCAGCCATTGCTGAAAAAAGCAGCAAGCATGTCCAAAGTAGAATAACTGGGATGGAATCCAAACTGATGTTCATAGATCAGACTGTTTGAAAAGAAGAAAAACATTAAATCAACAACGATATAATAGATTCCATGACTTTGCTTGCAACTTGATATAAGCTTACTGGTCTGTAGTTGACAAGATCTGTTTTTGCACCTTTCATGGGAACAGAAGTGATGTTAGCTGACTTCCTACAGACATCAGGCAGCCAAAGGAAAAGGACAGGGTTAAGAGTGCAGACAGAGAAGCAAGACCAGTAAAGTAATATTTGAGAACATTGGCACTGACGTTGCTGACCAGATTTGATATTTTATTTAATTTTACGTTGTTGATTTTTCTTGATGATCCATTCCTGTTGCTAACTTTTAAACAAAAAAAATTGTTCAAACTTTTTTTTGACTTTTAACAAATATATTTTGTTTTTAGCTTTGTGTTATAGTGGGGCAACTTCGCATAACAATTGTGCATTTTGTGAGGAAAGCACCAAATTTGGCACACTAGTAGCCTATCATATTATGAACAGATTTGGATATTGGGCCATCTCAAAATTTTTGATGTCAGTGGAAAATGGCTGCCACAGCCATCAGCGGCTGAATGTGAGATGGCCCAATATCCAAATCTGTTCATAATATGATAGGCTACTAGTGTGCCAAATTTGGTGCTTTCCTCACAAAATGCACAATTGTTATGCTATATTTAGCTAAGTTGCCCCAATATTACCAATAAAGTCTATTCTATTCATATTTTACTCCTAACGAAAGACAGATATTTCATCAGAAACACATATTTTGAGGAATCTTGGATTTTTGAAGCCTTTGAAAATGTCTGATTGGCCGACATAAAAACTTTTGAGGCCAACCAAAAAATCTGTCTTCAGTTACGGCCCTTGTTTGGCCATACTAGATTTAGAGACCTCTCAAGCAGTGAGATCATTTTTGATGAGTGAAGGGATTGGGGAGGAGCCTTCACTAGAGATGGACTTGATAAGGTGTCATCTTAACTTTGAGGGATGAAACTGGTTGGAGAGTTCAGCTTTGAGATGAGCAAGACGAAGATTTTTGGCTTTCCGAAGGAAGGACACATTTGTTGAAAGTTTCCATCAGTCGTGTTCACCCTCCATGCTGAGAAAGCCAGCTGTTTGACCACAATACTCTGCCCAACAACATCAAAAGAACGAATAAATATTTGGTTAACATGTCTTCAAGACCCGATCATTAATGGTCATAAACAACAGTCTTTTGTAACGTCATATAAGCGAAAGATTTTTTTTTCCTGTTGTATCCCTGGGCAGAGTGAAAATTGAACAAAGCATGAGCTCGTGTTTTCAGAAAAGTTGTCAGAGAAACATTCCTTTTCCTGCCACAGTAAGAATGTTATGTCAGTTCCACCTAAATGTTTTGTCACATTAGCAAATTTATTCATGTAACATTATTTTACATAATCTCCATTCTCTTCAAAATGCACTTCTTCTAATGGTCAACCAACCTTTTAATCCCCCCAGGCAAAAATGCTGCAGTTAGAACTGTAGTATATCAGAGTAGTACTCTCATATACTATAGTCGAGAACAGGTCCTACTACAGTAGTCGGCAGGGAAATACTCCAAGAAAGGAATGCTATTTTTGCCTGGGGGCCAGCACAGAAGCTTTCCTTTCGAAGAGTAATTAACACAGTGGACATGGCTGTGCAAACCTCTACAGCAGATGCAAAATATCTTCCTCAATCTTGCTGGATTTTATTTTTTTCTGTCAATTTTATTGGTGGAGTTGTGGCACATTTTATTACCCACTGCCACATTATCAGTGATCAATGCCAACATTTTAAATCCCAAAGCAAAACGAATTTATAGGACCAGATATATCGGTAAATAATGACATGGTATAGATGGAATTTTCCGATTACCTCGGTAGAACTTTTGGGATGACCCTCATAGAAATTGAGTAATGAGATTATGTAACCACGCACATACGAAGTGAAAAGCGGGGTTAAGCAATTGGTTCATGTCCACCCGCCCATCCGTCTGTCTGTCTGTCATCAGTTTATGATCGAGGAACAAATTATTTGAATTGAATGGTATATTTTGAACACGAATCAGAACATGTACAGGAAGACAAGTTTACCATTTTAACATATATTAGCTTTGAATTCGTCCCATTCGCACATGCGCGGAGAGGAACGAGGTAATATTGTCGTGTCCAGGTCAGTTAACACCAATGCCGTTACTCCCTCAGACGAACGTTCCGAATTATGATGGACAACGCGTGCGAGGGTCATGAGGAGAGACACGAGAAACCTTAAAGCATTTAAACCCAACGGGTTTATTTCCCGATCCACAAACAATCAACACCAGGGATAATTGAACGGATGGTTGTGACGATGGCGGGTTGTGGCAGGAAAGAAAAGGGGACACAAAATCGATTATAAATAATGAGGTACAATGAGGTAAAAATGATTCAAAAGAAACTAAGACACTTCACTGTAGACTCAGTCACAGACAGGAAGGGGACAAGACCGGAGGACTCAACTCTGGGGCAGTGGGAAAAAGCAGGTGATGAGGGACGAGGAGCAAGACAGTGAGGCAAGCAGACAATGGCCAAGATGCTGAGAAGATGAAGCACATGGGCAGGTTGACGAAAACGGGGCAAGGCAGGAATGATGAAATTGACAGAGGCAGGATGAACAGGCACAGGCAGAGGACAGGCAGGCAGGATGACCTCAGAGAAGGCTCATATTCAATTCTCCTTTGCGGTCATTTTTCCCATTGTGTTCCCTGTTCTCCTCAAACCAATTCTCCTCATCATACTGTTGCGGGCCGGTGGGGTCGGATGAGAAGACCATTAGGTGGGGGAAGCTATGTCGATTCCCACCAGACTCCCCGGAATTGTAGGCTGTCACACACGGATAATTCCGTGACGCGGTAGGTCGCTTAACCGACTGTGGACGCCAATAACTCAACCACATGACCTAGGGTCCTCCGGTCTATGGGTTAATTGGGTTACCTAATTAATCACGTGGTTTAATTACCGGGGAACCACGCCCTCGGTACGCCTTGTCCGAACCGGATCACTCTACCGGATCAGATCACTTTTTCGGATCGGATGCAGCCGAGCGACACTGCCAAGGACGTACCGGCTAAAAGAAATGGATCGGGAATAAAGTCCTGGCTCGAGTCGGATTCGGACCATGCTGGACCAATGGGAGAAAAGACAAAAACGAGCAGGGAACATTCCTAATAATAATGATTTATTAATAAGCAAGCGAGGAAAGGTATGTGGCACAGTAAAATTTATTGGGGTATGTAATGCAGGGATCGGGGAGAGAGGTGTGGTGTGACAACAACACAAGCAACTTACGAAAGCAGACTTGACGTGAAATTAATAACGGCAACAACAATAATTATGTTTTACAGACTTGCTTAACAG
Source organism: Eptatretus burgeri (assembly GCF_056783735.1). Classification (NCBI taxonomy): domain Eukaryota; kingdom Metazoa; phylum Chordata; class Myxini; order Myxiniformes; family Myxinidae; genus Eptatretus; species Eptatretus burgeri. Next base: position 74,543,641 of record NC_140967.1, read on the forward strand.
ACGGGTCTCAGAACACCCAGACAACACACAGAAAAAGAAACCCCAATGATGAGGGACTTTTGCAGCCAGGGAAGGAGGGGGTTGAGGTTATGCTCTCGGTACCTGAGCGTTTCATGGGAGGGGATGCTCCATGGTGTGGTACCCGACAGTAGTCGCATTGTCTCTGGCCCAAGCCGCAGGTGTGGAGCCTGTGTTCTGAAGAAGGAGCTTGAGTGGAGAAGGGCGGAGTCCAGAGAGTGAGGGTGGAGTCGTGGGCGGAGACTAGAAGCAGGAGGCGAGGTCGAAGTCATGTGGGCGGAGACGAGAAGCAGGAACACACCGCATGAAAACACCCACATACACCACACCACCTAGACGGAGGAGCTTCTCCGTCTTTTATAGAGCCCGAAGCTCGGGGGAGGGGATCATGCCGGATTCGTCGTCATCTCCTGAATCGGACGCTTTGATTGGCCTAGACCCCTCACGTGGTCTGTCAGCTTGGGCCAGGTTTCGGTTAGACGTTGGTGCAGCAGATCCTCCACGGCGGCGCAGCAGCCCGCCCACCTTACAGGGATTTGTGCAGCCCGGACATCTATCTCCTTGTTGAAAAAGGCCAGTTCAAATGGACTGTGAGATGGCGTGTGGCCTGCCGTGTTAGGGTGAGTTGCCTCCAGCAGCCAGGAAATGGAAAAAAAATAAAACCAACAAACAAAGGACCATTGAGGGCCCTGAAGATGCCTGATCATTGATTGCCTGCTGTTGCACTCATCCCCAAATGTTGCCTTTATTGTTCTCTCCTCAAGTCACAAGTCCTGGGCCATGGGTAATGTAAATATTAGAAATGTATATAGTTCTAACCCACATGTTTGTTTGTTTAGTTCAACTTTCCGGCAATGTTGACAAGTTGTCCAAATGAGTCTGTTAGTTTAGTTATGCAATGCACGAGGTTATTTATTTTTGGGACATGTTTTCAAACATGTCGCACTCAGTGATCCATAGGTAAAATGTACTTAGGGAACCTACACCTGCATGCCACACGATTGTTAATGACTCGGGTCGAGTCTAGCAAAAGGAGGGGGGTAGTGTTGTGGTTCTCGGAAGCGCATGCAAACAACAGATAGGTGTCCCAAGACAGTTATTCCATTAATATACGTGTAGATAGTTCCCTCCCTTTTGTTTAGCGGGATGACGGGGAGTGCGTTGCGATGGTCTAATAGTAAGGGTTATGAAATCATTTTTCCCTCCATTTCATTCCCACTCTGCTTATTTTCTTTTCTGAAGCAAAATCCGCGACATGCGCTAGGTGCTGGACTGTCGCTTTGAGCTTCCACGACAACCCACGGTACCCTCCCCTCCGATCACTCCTGAGGTAAATCTGCCTGCTGCACCAAGTCTACCCGAAACACAAGTTGTGGGGCGAGTCACATGCGTTTTCGCTGTAAGGTGGGCGGGCTACGCACCGCCATGGAGCATCTGCTGCACCAACATCTACCCAAAACCCGGCCCAAGCTGGCGGACCACGTGAGGGGTCGGGGCCAATCAAAGTGCCCGATTCGGGCGATGACGACGAATTTGGAATGATCCCCTCCCCCGAGCTTCGGGCTCTATAAAAGACGGAGAAGCTCCTCCATCCAGGTTGTGTGGTGTGTGTGGGTGTTTCACGCGGTGTGTTCCTGCTTCTCATCTCTGCGCACATGACCTCGACCTCGCCTCTGGCTTCTACTCTCCGCCCACTACTCCACCCTCACTCTCTGGACTCTGCCCTTCTCCACTCAAGCTCCTCCTTCAGAACACAGGCTCCACACGTGGGGCTTGGGCCAGAGACAATGCGACTGCTGTCGGATACCCCACCACGGAGCATCCCGTCCCCCGAAATGCCCAGGTACCGAGAACATAATCTCAACCCCCTCCCTCCCTGCTGAAAAAGTCCCTTCTCATTGGGGTTTCTTTTTCTGTGTGTGTCTGAGTGTGCTGGCACCTGTCTGTTAAGTACGTCTGTTGAAGATCATTATTGTTATTACTGTTATTAATTTCGCATCAAGTCTGCTCTGTGTCTGCTTTCGTAAGTTGCTTGTATTGTTGTCGCACCACTCCTCTCTCCCCGATCCCTGCATTACATACCCCATTAAATTTTACTGTGCCACATACCTTTCCTCGCTTGTTTTTCAATAAATCATTATTATTAGGAATGTTCCCTGCTCATTTTTGTCTTTTCTCCCATTGGTCCAGCATGGTCCGAATCCTACTCTAGCCGGGACTTTATTCCCAATGATCCGTTTCTTTTAGTCGGTACGTCCTTGGCAGTGTCGCTCGGCTGCATTCGATCCGGAAAAGTGATCCGATCCGGTAGAGTGATCCGGTTCGGACAAGGCGTACCGAGGGCGTGGTTCCCCGGTAATTAAACCACGTGATTAATTAGGTAACCCGATTAACCCATAGACGGGAGGACCCTCGGTCATGCGGTTGAGTTCTTGGCGTCCACGGTCGGTTAAGCGACTCACCACATCACGGAATTATCCGTGTGCGACGGCCTCCCATACCGGGGAGTCTGCTGGGAATCGACATAGCTTCTCCCATCTAGTGGTCTTCTCACCCGTCCCCGCCAGCCCACAACAGTACTTTCATCAGAAGTCGACGGTTCTCTTCAGGCTTTTTCTTTCTCCTCCAAACTCGATGCACCTCTCTCACAGATGCCCAACCACCCTCTTCTCCTCAGAGTAGACCTCAATGTCTTTCTTCAGCCCCAACCGACTGTCCGATTAGCTCCTTCCTTTCCTCTCCCAGGGCAACGCCCCACCCCTGAAGGTGTTCATAGCTCCTCCCCCTGTGAGGCGTCAAATGCTCCTCCCCTTGCTCTCGTGCCCGAGTCTCCCAGAGTCCCTTGGTAGGGGCTGACATAGAGGCTATACACACGATTTTCTTAAACAATAATCCCTCACTAATTATTACCTCGCACCACCCCATGTATGGTACACATTGAAACAAGACAATTCCTAAGCTGATGTTTCCCTACTTATTCATCGAGATGGCTATCTACTCTCACATAGACCATGCTGCTCTATACATTGCTATCTGCTCGATGGTATTATGTAACCCCCCCCCCCCCACAAATGTAACAATATGTTTTACTCTTTGTCTGCCTGGCAATCAAACATAATTGAGAATCATTCCAAACAGGAAACTTACTGTTTTTAAGAATGTCATAATGGACACAGAGTAGAGACATGAATAACTAATGTAATGTGTTAGATAAGGTGATTTATGTAAATAGACACTGCGAAAATGGTGGTAAAACCAGAATTAATTTTATTTACACAACTTTTACAATCTGTATCTTATTTTAATTTAATGATATACTTGAAGACTGTAATACACAAATCACCTTCCTCATACTTACAAAAACCTCCAGTTTTGTAGTACTTTGATTTAAATGAAGGTTCAATGGGGTGGTGTATAAGTGTGGTGTTTGGGACAGCTTCTGGACTACTTCAATCGGACTAAACTTTGCAAAAAAAAATTTACGATGATAAAAATCATTATTTTATTAAAATTTAGGTAACACTGTTCTGGGTATCATATCATATCATATATCATATCATATCATGTTCTGTGAACTCTCTCGTTCCCCACGTTTTGGAGTATCCTAAATTAATTCTGTCCCACTGAAGATGTGTCGCCAATACATCCTTGGATCTGACTTTTTGGGTGTTTTCAACATGGTTAATACAACGAGGCTCTCCTGCCAAGGGGAGAGATAGAGATAGAGATAGAGATAGAGATAGAAGAAGAAGATATATATAGATATAGAGATATTTTGAGTGAATTTTTCATTCAATGTCATACCATTAATAGTTGGATGAGAGTGATAAAACACAACCTCACAGAGTATTTCCGAGAGGTAATAGGAAATATCAGAACAATCGAGCAACAACTGAAACTGTTCCAAGGTTCGACACTTAAAGAGTCATTTGAGCAAATACGCTATGATGATGAACACTTGAAAATGCTCCAATGCTAAGTTGGAAAAAATAACAACTTGGTACTCAAAACATAAACCTAAAAATGAAAGATTGATATTGTGGGCTCTGGAAGTGCCTCGTTCCACTTTTAGATAATGCTGAAGAGTTTACAACCAATATGAGGTTTCACGATACGAGCGACATCAGTTTCCTACCAATAAATTAAGTGACCAAGATTCAAAACCAAGGCCTACTCAGTTTGCTGGCCTTGACTGTGTGGGTGATTTCAATAACAAAGAGCACACCGGATTCAAATTAAAGTGCATGGCCAGCTCAAGTATGCATTGGAAACAGAATATTTGAGCCTGTGTCGCTTTGCTGTGTACACTGCAGTAGTTTCCGTGACCGAAATAGGATTTAGCGAAGAGTGGATTGTTCCTACCTGACCCAGATGAGAAATATTAACTTGGCCAGGGAAAATTGGCAAGAAGTGGCAATTTTTTGGCAAAATACATTACTCATGATAACTTAAGCTGACAAAGAAAAAAAAAAGAAACAAACAAGTGGGGCAGGCAGTTGAAAGTCTCATCGATGTGCTCCAGAATAAAACATTCATTTAAGATAACTCTTGGAAAAGCTATAAACTGGATAAGCGTCTTGCACAGAGCTCAAAGGCAATGAGTTAGCCTTCTGCGCCAGATATCTTGCAACCACCATAACATACAAGGCTGATTGGGCACCGGAGTAAGAAAGTGCAAAGTTTGTAACGTACTAATATGTGTTTTAAACAGCATACTAGAAAAGAGAAATATGAGATTTACTCTCCTGCAAGACTCTGGCAAAGAAACAGAGTACATAGGATGAATTGGAACAATGTTTTGACTAGGCATGGTTGCTGAGAATTTTAACAGTTACGAGAATGTAGATTGGTATGCACTATATGGCATACAGGGGTCAAAGAGTGGTATGATATCTACAGTGCTTTATTATCCAAGTGGAATTTCACTGGAAAGGAACAGAGGTTATAAAACTGTGGGAGTTGTGAAATGAGGATGGGGAAATACAACATTTCTGAAATTCTTTCCTTATCTCCAGTTCAAATGTCATTTATTCATCAGGATTGTTTCCGAGTGGGAGTATTTGTTGGTTATAAATGACCTTCCAATGACGCTTGCTTTTTTATTGTTTCAATAAAGCATCGTCATGTGACCGAGCAAAATGTGTTTGGCTTGGGTAGAAAATATTGGTCTTTGTGCTTATTTTTCTGCTTGTATATTTTTATTTTTCGATTTTTAGAAACTTAGAAATGCCATTTCTCATTTGGTATCGTGATATCATTTGGCATATACCCATTTATTGGTTTCCACAGGATACTTAATTGAACTCCAACCTCTACATCTCCTCCCCTCCCCTCTTCCCAGTTCCAAACTCCACACTTTTGTATATTTACCCAATATGCCATCCCCTTGCCCGAGCTCCACACTCGACACTTCAACCTCCATGCCATTTCCATAAAAATATATCTGCCATTCTACATTCTGCCAATTCCCTGAGAAGAATAGCTCCTTTTGTAATACGCTCAGTGGTGGATATAGGGGAGGGGGGCGCACCGCCCCCATCCCTCAAAACCCCCTTTCCCATCAAAAGTGATCACTTTCTTCATATGTGTTAAGATGTACTGTATATAACCAAAGATATGTGATCTTGGAATGTGATCACCCGATATTCCTCAGACCACAGGTGATGTTGACTGCAGCGTTCAACATGGAACTGATTTGTAGTATTCAGTTTGTTCCCATGATGATTAACGAATTATCAGAACAATTTGTCATCGGAGAAGTTTCTTTTCTCCTAACCATTCATGAGCCAAGAAGTGGAACGGTATCCCAAGTATTAGATAATAAGGAGTCCCGATCATGCTGTTTGAATTCGGTACTCGGTCTGTGTTTTCAAGACTCAAGAACATGCTTTTTGACTGTGGGAAATTCTCCAGGGTATACAATAGCCATCAAATGTGTTGGAGAAGAAATCTGTTACAAGTGATTCACATTGTCGAGATGATGAAGGCAAATGTTCAGCTGATGGAAAAACCATAAATCTGAAGGTCACTTCCATGTCAAAACTTGTTCAATACGTCAGAGACAATTACGCCATTTGTTTCATTATATGCAATGTAGACTTTTCAATCCATTGGATTTTTATGATGAGACAATCATTGAAATAAATGTTGAGTTTTGAGCAAAAGTTTTGTAACTGGAATACTTTTTTTCAAGTGTATTTTGATTGTTCTTTGTCCATATTTAGAATAGTCTTTCAAAATTCATGACAAAAAGAAACACCAACAAACAAAAAAAAAGTCCTCCCCCCCCCCCCCCCGCTCTGCTCAGAGAAAGGATATTTTTTCAGTGCAATGCAAATTTTTGCACCACTTCTAACCTAAAATGCTGGATCTGCGCCTGATGTGTGCATGCTGAATCAAATGTCTTTCCTTATGGAATATAATTTCAGAGGCAGAATATGGTGCTGATCACAAGATGCTCATGAAGAACAAAAAATAAAAAGGGAATTCACAAAGCTCAACAATGAGATTAAATTAATATGTAGATATTAAAGGTCCCCTGACATGCAAAAGTACATAAATTTCATTTATATATGTCCTTGAGTTTTTCATCGTGATTTCATATCTGACAATGTTTTTTCACAAAACTCATTCTGTAAAATGTAAAATTAAAAAAACAAACCTCTTCGGGAACGCCCCTAAAAGTTCTCCTGAAAGGGGCGTAACCCACATGACGTCAACTACAGGACGCCTTAGTAGTTCGAGCCCGAAGCAGGACAAGCAGAGGATACTGGCAATGAAATTCCCGGAGTGCATGATGATCGGGAGGACATCGAAGGAAGACTCGGAAATAACAACTGGTTAGGCAATCCAATTCGTAATTCAATAATGTAAATTCGACTTGCATACTGCTCGATACCAGAAATATTTTAGTGAGGTGACATGAACAGCGCAGCGCAGCGCAGTGGATGTGTTGCTCCATGGCGAATTAATCACAAACAAGGCCGGCGCATGTCATCGGTCGTGTCTCTCCGCGCATAAAACGAAGCAATCTCGTTGTCCGGATACAATGAAAACTTGTGTGCAGAACACACCTTGCGATACAATTGTCTCGAGTAGTCCGATAAATCTGACGTTCTGTTGCATTTTTATTTATTTTATTCCTACTGTCATCATGTAGCACCAGTAGAAAACAATGAAAAAAGAGAATAATAAATAAAAGCGACAGCACGTCAGATTTATCGGCCAAGTCGGACGGACGACGGATTTATCGGCCTAGTCGGACGGACGACGGATTTATCGGCCTCGTCAGACAGACGACGGATTTATCGGCCAAGTCGGATGGACGACGGATTTATCGGCCAAGTCGGACGGACGACGGATTTATCGGCCAAGTCGGACAGACGACGGATTTATCGGCCAAGTCGGACGGATTTATCGGCCTAGTCGGACGGACGACGGATTTATCGGCCAAGTCGGACGGACGACGGATTTATCAGGGTTCCCTGAGACATGAAAACTATTTCAAGGGTTCCACAAGGGTAAAAAAAGGTTGAGAAACGCTGGTCTAGACTCTAGAGATCTCGAGTCAATCCACTCCGTGCGAGTTACTGTATGTGACGTCAACGCTGCGATTCGCTGAAGTCAACTTTTTTAGGAGTGGGGCATAGCACGTTGTGAAAGGCACCAGAAATTATCGAAATATTGGTCTAATTATCCCATTTTTTAATTAAAAAAACATGGGTGATTTCTTCACAAGGAAGGTCAAGTTAATATATAAATAACAAGTTTATTTTGCATGTCAGGGGACCTTTAAGTTAATATGATGTAGATACAACATCTAGGTATAATTAATCTATTTGCACTTCTCTGATTTGTGTGTTCATAATGAAACAATAATAAAGAGATACCACAGTGGATGACATTTTTGATGTCCATTTTTGACATTTTTTTTGGCATTTTGAGCTTTTTTTTAACGGTTTGATTTTATCGGTATGATGATATTTTTGAACCGTATGAAAGTAAGCATGGCAAATATAAAATTTAAATGGTGCACTCCATGGAACAATGATGTGCAATGTAAATGGAACAGTAAGTGTGCTAAACGGTACAATGAACTCGAGGTGCATTGGGGAAGATATGAACTATTAGTGGAGATTAAAATGATGAAGAATAAATCTTGTTTTAAATGAGGTTGTAAGGGTAGTTAATGAGGAGAAGATAAGGAAGTGAAAGAAGTAAATGATCGAACAGATTTCCAAACACATTAATTAATTATGATTATTATTATTTATTACAAACCTCTTCCTTCCCCAAAGCTCCAAAACTGTCTTTCATTGAAAAGGATCTCCAGGTTCTCTCCTTCAACATCACGTAAAACCAAAGAGACGATGTCCACCACTTCATCAGATTCTACACCTTCAAAGCCTGCAGGTGATATGGATGCGGGGTGCTTTGATTAGTCCAATAATCCAGAACGTCATTCTTGTCTCATTAATTCTACACATTTGCCATCTTTGTGATCACGTGCAGCCTTACTCATCAGAATTGAGGTAATTTTAGAACGGGCATTCTCACCATGACTTTCTGTAAATCTGATGACAACATCTGGTTGACCCTGTGCAAGGGACTTGATTTGCAGAGGAACGATGGACATCCAAATTGCAGCAGCCTGAGACAAAATCTCATCAACCACATCTGCTTCAAGATCTCTGGCATAATCTTCTACCCTAAACCACAAAAAATAGCATCTATCGTTTTTACAAATATTTAACACATCATTTGTTTTCCTTTTATTATTATTTTTTTTTTGCAAGCACTGGGGGGAACATTTTATCAATTCAATGCACAACCCCCGTCATTCCCTTTTCACTCTGTCATTTGATGTTCGATGAATCTCAGCATTCGTGCAGAGTGAAAAATATGCAGAGACACACAAAACATGCTGTGCAATCACAATTGTTTTGATCACCTGTACGCGAGGTGCGTGTGCTGCCATCTCTCCCAGCGAGCTGTATCTCCGAGGTCCGGAAGGCCACAGCGGGGGCGCTCCAGTGCTGCCATTGTGGAATGATCTAGCTTCCCACTCTTGGACAGTCCTAAGAAGTTCTGGAGCGCTGACAATGCCTTGGGAAAGC
>NC_140967.1:74557774-74780274 GCF_056783735.1 Eptatretus burgeri
CTTGGCACCCTATCATAAGCTTTCTCTAAATCCACAAACACACAATGTAACTCTTTCTGGCCTTCCCTATACTTCTCCATCAACATTCTCAAAGCAAACATCGCATCAGTGGTGCTCTTTCCTGGCATAAACCCATATTGCTGCTCACAGATCGTCACCTCTCCTCTCAACCGAGCTTCCACTACTCTTTCCCACAACTTCATGGTGTGGCTTAACAACTTTATCCCTCTGTAATTTCCACAGCTCTGCACATCACCCTTATTCTTGAAAATCGGAACCAGCACACTTAATCTCCACTCCTCCGGCATCCTCTCACTTTCCAAGACTTTATTAAACAATCTGGTTAACAACCCCACTGCCATCTCTCCTAAGTACTTCCATGCCTCCACTGGTATACCATCTGGGCCAACCGCCTTTCCACTTTTCATCTTCTTCATAGCAGTCCTCACTTCATCCTTACTGATCCACCCCACTTCCAGATTCACTATCTCCACCTCTTCCAACCTTCTCTCTCTCTCATTTTCTTCATTCATCAGCTCCTCAAAGTACTCCATCCACCTTCTCAACACACTCTCCTCGCTCGTCAGCACATTCCCATTTGCGTCCTTTATCACCCTAACCTGCAGCACATCCTTCCCAGCTCGGTCCCTCTGTCTTGCCAATCGGTATAAATCCTTTTTCCCTTCTTTTGTATCCAACTTCTCATACAGCTCGTCATATGCCTTTTCCTTGGCCTTTGCCACCTCTCTTTTTGCTTTTCGACGCCACTCCTTGTACTCTTGCCGACTTTCTTCATCTCTCTGACTATCCCACTTCTTTTTCGCCAACCCCTTCTTCCTTATACTTTCCTGTACTTCCTCATTCCACCACCAAGTCTCCTTATCTTCCTTCCTTTGTCCAGATGTTACACCAAGTACCTTCCTAGCTATCTCCCTCACAACTTCTGCTGCCATTGCCCAATCATCCCACCCATCTTTACCACCATCCAACGCCTGTCTCACCTCCTCCCTAAATTTCACGCAGCAGTCTTCCTCCTTCAGCTTCCACCATCTGGTCGTTGGTTCAGCCCTCACTCTCTTCCTCAACCTCACCTGTAAAGTCATCCTACAGACCACCAATCGATGCTGTCGAGCTACACTCTCCCCTGCCACCACCTTACAGTCACTAATCTCTTTCAGGTTGCATCTCCTACTTAAGATGTAATCCACCTGTGTGCACTTTCCTCCACTCTTGTATGTCACTCTGTGTTCCTCCTTCTTCTTGAAATACGTGTTTACCACTGCCATTTCCATTCTTTTTGCAAACTCTACCACCATTTGCCCTTCCACATTTCTCTTGTTGAGACCGTACCTCCCCATCACCTCCTCATCCTCTTTATTCCCTTCCCCAACATGTCCATTGAAATCTGCTCCAATCACCACTCTTTCATCCTTGGATACACTCTCCACCACTTCATCTAACTCACTCCAGAAATCTTCTTTATATTCCATCTCACACCCCATATGTGGGGCATATGCACTGATGACATTCATCATCACCCCTTCAATTTCCAACTTCACACTCATCACTCGGTCAGACACCCTCCTCATCTCCAATACCCTCTTGACATGATCTTCCTTCAGGATTATCCCGACACCATTTCTCCTCCCATCCACACCATGGTAGAACAGTTTGAAACCACCTCCAATGCTCCTCGCCTTACTCCCCATCCACTTGGTCTCTTGTACACACAGTATGTCCACCTTTCTTCTCTCCATCATATCAGCCAACTCTCGCCCTTTGCCAGTCATCGTCCCAACATTCAGAGTTCCAACTCTCACCTCCACACTTCTACCCTTCCCCCTCTCCCACTGCCTCCGGACTCGCCTTCCCCGTCTCCTTCTCCTCCTTCGCCCAGCAGTAGCACAATTTCCACTGGTACCCTGCTGACCACCGGTACCGGTGGCGGTCGTTGGTAACCCGGGCCTCGACCGATCCTGTATGGAAATTCGTTTTGTTGTCCGCATAATGATTTGGCATAGGTTTTTACGCCGGATGCCCTTCCTGACGCAACCCTGGTCGCCTCTTACGACATACAGGGATATGGTACACCTATTCTAACCGGGGCATACACCGGGCCCAGTACAACTGGTGCTCATTTCGCCGACCTTGGAAGGATGGCAGGCTGAGTCAACCCCCTGGTGTTTTTGACTTGGTTTTTTATATATATATATATATATATATATATATATATATATATATATATATATATATATATATATGTATATATATATATATATACATATATATATATATATATATAATGTATATTATATATATACATATATTAATTCAGTGTCCCAACGGGGCTTGAACTCAGGACCTCTTGGGTCCCAAGCCACTGCCCTTACCACTGCGCCAACACCAGGCTCTATCTCTATCTCTATCTCTATCTCTATCTCTACCTCTATCTCTATCTCTATCTCTATCTCTATCTCTATCTCTATCTCTATCTCTATCTCTATCTCTATCTCTCTATCTCTCTATCTCTCTATCTCTCTATCTCTCTATCTCTCTATCTCTCTATCTCTCTATCTCTCTATCTCTCTATCTCTCTATCTCTCTATCTCTCTATCTCTCTATCTCTCTATCTCTCTATCTCTCTATCTCTCTATCTCTCTATCTCTCTATCTCTCTATCTCTCTATCTCTCTATCTCTCTATCTCTCTATCTCTCTATCTCTCTATCTCTCCATCTCTCTATATCTCCATCTCTCTATATCTCCATCTCTCTATATCTCTATCTCTATCTCTATCTCTATCTCTATCTCTATCTCTATCTCTATCTCTATCTCTATCTCTATCTCTATCTCTATCTCTATCTCTATCTCTATCTCTATCTCTATCTCTCTATCTCTATCTCTCTATCTCTCTATCTCTCTATCTCTCTATCTCTCTATCTCTCTATCTCTCTACCTCTCTACCTCTCTACCTCTCTACCTCTCTACCTCTCTACCTCTCTACCTCTCTACCTCTCTACCTCTCTACCTCTCTACCTCTCTACATCTCTACATCTCTACATCTCTACATCTCTACATCTCTACATCTCTACATCTCTACATCTGTATATGTCTGCATCTCTACATCTCTACATCTCTACATCTCTACATCTCTACATCTCTACATCTCTATCTCTCTCTACATCTCTCTCTATATCTCTCTACATCTCTACATCTCTACATCTCTACATCTCTACATCTCTCTCTCTATCTCTATCTCTATCTCTCTCTCTCTCTCTCTCTCTCTCTCTCTCTCTCTCTCTCTCTCTCTCTCTCTCTCTCTCTCTCTCTCTCTCTCTCTCTCTCTCTCTCTCTCTCTCTCTCTCTCTCTCTCTCTCTCTCTCTCTCTCTCTCTCTCTCTCTCTCTCTCTCTCTCTCTCTCTCTCTCTCTCTCTCTCTCTCTCTCTATATCTCTATCTCTATCTCTATCTCTATCTCTATCTCTATCTCTATCTCTATCTATATCTCTATCTCTATCTCTATCTCTATCTCTATCTCTATCTCTATCTCTATCTCTATCTCTATCTCTATCTCTATCTCTATCTCTATCTCTATCTCTATCTCTATCTCTATCTCTATCTCTATCTCTATCTCTATCTCTATCTCTATCTCTATCTCTATCTCTATCTCTATCTCTATCTCTCTCTCTCTCTCTCTCTCTCTCTCTCTCTCTCTCTCTCTCTCTCTCTCGTTCTCTCTCTCTCTGTCTCTCTATCTCTATCTCTCTCTCTATATCTATCTCTTTCTCTCTCTCTATCTCTCTCTCTATCTCTATCTCTATCTCTATCTCTATCTCTATCTCTATCTCTATCTCTATCTCTATCTCTATCTCTATCTCTATCTCTATCTCTATCTCTATCTCTATCTCTATCTCTATCTCTATCTCTATCTCTATCTCTATCTCTATCTCTATCTCTATCTCTATCTCTATCTCTCTCTCTCTCTCTCTCTCTCTCTCTCTCTCTCTCTCTCTCTCTCTCTCTCTCTCTCTCTCTCTCTCTCTCTCTCTCTCTCTCTCTCTCTCTCTCTCCAGGATCACTCAAAAAGTTGTGGACGGATTCGGATGAAATTTTGTGGACAGGTTCGGTGTATGACAAGGATGACCTGATTCGATTTTGGTGAAGATCCGGATTCGGATTCAGATGTGATAATTTTAAAGTGATTCTTCATCATTGAGAGATAGGGCTAATCCGATATGTAGCACGATATCTCAAACATGTATTGGGCCCAATATGTTCTCGTGGATCAGGCATTGTGTGGCGGAGATATGGACTCCACTGAGTGCCCTTCTAGTTTGCGTTGCGGACATTTTCGGGTGTTTAGTGTGGTCACAGGCAATCCGCTGGGTATGTGGGTGCTTCTCACAATCTCATGTGGGGAGGGGGGGCTTTTATCAGAGGAGCAATCAAACGATGAAAGATTTTCAGCGAAGAATAGGTTTATAGCCCAAACAATGACATTCAATGACACTTACCATTTCACCTCTACTTTTCATGGACGCAAAATCGTCACTATAAATGTCATCATAATCTCACCTGCATCATTTTGACGACTTGAAGCATCATTTTTTGCATTGGTTCGTGGTCGCCAGCAGTGACCACTATTTTCGTTGTGTCTGCGTGTCTGTGTGTCTGTCTGTCTGTTTGTGACTCTCTCCAGAGCATAACTCCATGACGTTTGATGCGATCTTGATGAAACTTGGACACAAGCTAGAAATCATGGTCTAGTTGTGTCTTTTTGTATGAGGGGCGTCCCACGCCCCTTGTGGGCGGAGCCACACCCACTTGGACTTTTTATTTTTATTTTTTATCGATTTTTTTTCTCGCAATTTCATTTCCTAGAAGCTGTGCGTACTATCCATAAGTACAACATATAAAAAATCCGATTTGATTTGGTCAATTTTGACAGAAGAGATAGGTTTTTATGGTAGGGCTTCCTCAATAATGCCTGCGAACCATTGTCACCTCCCGGCTTGTCATTAATTTTTTTTTTTTTTTGCATCACCTGCATCATTTTTTTGAGATCCTTAAGGATCTTTGGAAAGTCGTCTCCTCACCCCCCTCAGGGGGTGTGGGAGGGTGGTGGTTACCATGGATACTACCAACATGAATGCAAAATTTGGTGTGTATTGGTCCAGCCCTGTTTTTCCCTTGATTTTCATATATATACATATATATATATATATATATATATATATATATATATATATATATATATATATATATATATATATATATATATATATGTACATAGGTGCATACAGTTAACTGCCTTATTTAATACTACTAGTGGGCCCGTTGGAAAAATTGGGCCTAATTTTCAATGGTCTTCATGGTCTTGCAGCACACCTGCCTTCCTGCCATACTGCTTGAGGATTAGCTTGCCTTTTCCCCAAGTCGAGATAAGCTTGGTCCAGGATGGGAGGAATTATATTGTTTTGGTTGTGGAAATTCACAGGACACCATAAAGGTATCCCAGAGATCAGTTATGTCGATAAGTCTGTGTTCAGATAGATTTCCCCACCGATGTTTAACGGGCAATTATTTGTGTGCAGGGCTGTGAATTTTCAATTCGCCGTTTTTCTTTTGCTATCTTTATTTTGGACCAACCGCTTCACAACAACCACCTCCACCACCAACCGCATCTCAACAACCACAACCGCCTTCACAACAACCACCTTCTCCACAACCGCCTTCACAACAACGAACAGCAACGCATCACCTTCATTTCCATTGCGCCTCCATCTTTGCGCCAGCCACGGCGAATTCCCCACGAACAACATCTCTGCCACCAGATGCGGGGACTCCTTCATTGGGGTGAGGGTCGATGATTTCACCCACGTCCGCTCTCTCCGAGCTTCGCGACAATTCGGATCAAAAGATCGAAAGGGGCAGAGCCAGCGGGGGGGGGGGGGGGGGTCAGAAGGTGAGAGATCGGAGATCAAAACCTCACCTCACGGATCCAATATAAGGGCGCGCAGAGACACGAAGCACGCCATTGTGTGGAGTCGCGTCAGGAGTTGGGTCAGTCTGGAGTCTGGAGTCTGCAGTCGGTGAGGAGCTGGAGAGAGCGGAGGGGACTGGAGCTAGGAGCGCGGCCTGCCATGCCATGCCGTGCCGTGCAGAACAGTGGGTCACTGGAGTGTAGCCGGAGAGGAGTCGCCAACCAGCGGTATAACGGTCCGAGGTGATCGGGCCCCGGGACAGTCCAAACGACGCTGAGGAACGGGCGGGCTCTTAAGAGAGCATCAACTCTGAAAGAGCAAAGGCCTGTTCGTTCCTCTGAGGCGTTGTCAACTAGGCCCGATCAACCGGGCCACACGATGAGGCCTGGGCCGAGCCGCAGTCATGCCAGCTGCCGTGTGGACGGGACGTCGAGGAGCGCCCAGCGAGTTGCCACTAAGGCGACAGGTAACCAGCGCGGTCTCTCGGAACTCCTGCGGTCTTCACAGCTCCATGACTTAGAAAGACCCACAAGGTCCAATTCTGCCCCCTTGCCTTTTCTGGGGTTTTCTTTGCATGAATGATGTGGTGCCAAGTCCGTTAAGTAGAACTGTTAAGTGCATGTTGTGTTGTTCGTCTTTTGGCTGCTCCCGTTAGGGGTCGTCACAGCGGATCATCCGTTATGATCCGCACACTGATTTGGCACAGGTTTTACGCCAGATACCCTTCCTGACGCAACCCTGGTCGCCTTTTTCGACACAGGGATCAGGATTTGGGTTTCGCCATGATTCCGGGCTGCTCTACACCCTGCCCAGTGCAGAGCCCCCATCCTCAAGCGATCCTCCAACCCAAGCCTCCGAGTAGCCGGATTACAGGCGCATGCCACTACGCCCGGTATTAGAACTGTTAAGTGCATGTAAATAAATAATAATAGAATGGCTGTAAGCTTTCTTACTCGTGCCCTGTCCCTTACCCCCATTGCATTAATTGCATTGCTTGTATATGTGCATGTATAAATAAATGTCATTGTTTGAATGTTTACCCGTTCGTTGCATCATTTCCCTCATTGAACTGCCATAATTGAGTTCGGAATATAGCTGGCTTTTTAATAGCCAAAAAAAGAATCGAGTCCAATGGGGCTTCGCGATAATACCCCGCTCGGTTATCACAAAACGGAGCGAGCTGCTGAAGCGGCTCGTTTCCAAGCAGGCCCCGTTGAGGTACAATCTCTCGGTAGTCTGCCTGCACAATTAATTAGGTAAATCGACCATTCAGCGATCGGACCCTGCAGCGTGGGTGTGGTGTATTGTCAAGGCTGTGGTGTGATTAAAGATACACCCGAAGCTGGATTTCGGCGTTGATCCGAAAGCTGCGACTAGGTTTTTCCGTTCGGTGGGCGAGAGCGGCCGCCATTAGCTAGAAGCGGTCGCCCGCATGCCGATGGACGGGAAACCACAACAATATATTCGTTGTTATTATTGCCCAATGACACCACTATTGTTACTGCTGTTAATAATATTAGTATTGATTAATATATGCTTTGTTACAATGCCATCATTGATATTTTTTTGTGATTAGAATGCCATGTCATTGAAGGACCTATTTAGCTGCACTATACACCTTAACATGGCATGTGTTTAAAACATGGGAATTATTCTGGGTTATTTGTAGGTAGTTAGCCAAATCAACTCAGATTATGACAATTAATTTGGTGTCTCACATTCCAGATCAGAAAGCTCCAGTTGAACTTCAAATAAAACATCACACACACACACCAAATTATTTTTAAAAAATGGCGGGACGGAGTCAAATCAGACACGTGTAGGTTCTCCAAGGAAGATACAGAAAGCACAAGCCACCTCCTGATGGGATGTAAAAAACTCGTCAGAAAAGCTGTACACACAAAGGCACAACAATGTATGTGGAGTGATCTACTGATACATCTGCAAAAGTCTCAATATCCCAGTTCCAAAAAAACTCATGGAAGCATAAACTAAAAGCAATCACTGAAAACAAGGAAGTCATGCTTACGTACGACCTAATGATCCCAACAAGCATGGACATCAAAAAAAACAAAGGAATGCGACTGGATGTAGTACTCGGGTACAAAAAGGAAAAGAAGGCATTGCTAATTGAGGTGTCAGTACCCAGCAATTTTGGCTGAAACAACACAGAAATTAGGAAAATGAGCAAACACCAAAATCTCAAAAATGAAGTGAAAAGATCTTGGAAGCTGAAGAGCACCGAAATTGTACCAGCAATCATTGGACCAACGGGGATGATAAAAACAGAACCTTACAAAGATCTTACAAACCATCCCTGGGAATAATACTACAAACAAACTGCAGTTGGAATTGGAAGCTGTCTGCGGCTTGGTGATGACCCTCAAAAGAGCCCTCGGAACAAAACTTCGAGAACAAGAAAACTTCACAAATACACACACTTCGTGCATTTATAGTACATCGGAAGAGTATCCATCCCCAGTAACGGGAAAAGTTTCAGGTAATCTATCAATTTACATTATTTCATGGACTTTAAAAATGTTAATTGTGTTATACTCTTGGCTTCACACAGAGCCAAATCTCAGAAACTGAGACCGGCCACTGAGAAATGGTAGTGCAACATAAAGTGGTGGCAGTTCAATTACATGACTAACAAGCTCAAATGAGCTAAGATCCTCATCCTCTTAATGATGACGTCATAAAAACGAATATGACGTCATTGTGATGTATCAGGTTTGCGATAAATTATCTGTGCTAATTCCCACAAACAAAATTCAAACAGCTTGCCTAGTTTTTTTTTTCGAGGAAGAATTTCCAAAATCGGAGATGGTTACTGTCTGCGCGTGGGCTTTCTGCATATACATGGCAAGTTTCACGAAGATACGATGAAAACTCTGGGTTGTGAAACAAATGTCAAAAAATAGGAATGACATCATAAAAATTGATATGACGTCATAGTGATGTATCATATGCGGTAATTCATCTCTGCTAATGCCCTGTTCGATTCCCGCAAACAGGATTCAAAAAGCTTGCCGAGCTTGAGATAATTCTTTAGGCGATTTCCATTAGTGGAGATATTTTGACGTCATAACTTTTTTTCTGGGAGGAATTTTCAAAATCGGAGATCGTTACGGTCTGCGCAGGGTATTTTTACATGTATATGCCAAGTTTCAGGAAGTTTCGATGAAAACTGTAGGCTGTGAAACAAAAAAGTCCACAAGAACAACAATGTGAGTAAGACTGAGAGATCCTCCACGAGGATCTAAAAAGAGGGCAAAATATCCCACTTATGAAATCAAATTTGGCATCAACATTATTCATGTCTGTTCTCCCATCATTTTAAAAGTGAATGTTGAGATTTTCAAATGCAGTGCAGGAATTGACCACAGTAAACAGGAGACAGACAAATGCACAAACAAACACCACGGTTCATAATATATAACATGAGCAGGGACTTTTGGAAATTGCATGTAATGTAAAATGTGACTTCAGGACATCAGCTCTCCGATCCCCACCCCTCCACACCTCCTCCTCGACACCCACCATCTCCCCCCACACACACACACATGATGGCAATGATAAAGATGAGTTGATGGAGATGATGGTGATGATGATGTTTTAGGGGTATGAGGTGCACATTGTGTTGAAGGTCCATGTTAATTAGGTAAATAAATGTGGAAAATAGTTTGCCAACCCACAATTATTCAAGTACATTGACCGTTTTTTGTTGGTTTTTTTTATCTACAAACCTTGGCTCAATAGATTCATCGTAATAGAATGAATCTGCAAAGGAGAAATTCACAAACGGCAAGGCTTTCCTTTCTATACTTCAGTTTTAATAAAATAATGATTTTAAAGATCATTTTAAAAATCGTCAAGTTTAGCACTCATGAAGCAGTCTAAATCACAAACCACCCTTATACAATGTAATACGACAACGTTGAGTCACAATTTAGGAGATGGAGACTTTATTGATCACCATCGACTGCAACGTCAATCAGCGTCGTATGTAACCATAATGGTGGCCTCGTCTTTACCCCGTACACACGCTACGCCATCTCATGTTACATATCGATATATTGCATGGTTCTTGGAAGTATTATGAAGGCGATTTGTTTTCCACAGTCTTTAAGTAAGTATATAATTCAATTTTTTATATAGGTGTAAAAGTTAATTAATTCCATGTTTTACTGCTATTTTCCCAGTGTCTATTACACCACGCTATGTAACACGACACATTAGTTATTTGTACCTGTGACTGTCGTGTGTATCCTTTATCTAACTATATATAACAAGGCCACTGTCCAAAAAAAAAAAAAAAATAGCAAGATGTGAAATTGGTTTCTTTAAAAGCAGTAAGTTTCCTGTTTGGAATGATTTTCAAATTTGTTTGACTGCTCAGCAGGCAGACAGAAAAGAGGGAAAATATTATGCCACCTCTGTCTGTGCATGTGCGATCGGGTCAAATTCAGAGCCAAAATAGGGTAAAACGATAAAACTTGTCTTCGTATCCGTGCACCGATTCACGTTCAAAATGTAACATTCAATTTGAATAAGTTGTTCCTCGACCATAAACTGGTAAGACAGACGGATGGACGGACAGACATGAACCGATTGCTTAACCCCACTTTTCACTTTGCGTGCGTGGAGTAAATATGTGTTCTTTCCCAACCCATCTTCTCTGCCTCTGTTTAATAATACCCGTTTCTGTGTGTGGCTCGATACGTGGTTTGTCTGGTCAAATGCTTAGGCCCATCCTGTCAGACAGACAATCTGGCTGGAGCCTCAGATTCTTTTAGAGCTTTCTGTGTGCTGAAAACCAAAGAAAAGATATTTTTGGCTTTCCTGGCAGATGGCGTATATTCTCTCTCAATGGACCGTCGCTAAATCGGTGATTGTGCAGGTGGCAGACTTGACCTCGGGCCACCCCGTGGTCCAACGTAACGATGCTTATCCTTTCCTTTGTCTAGCCCCCACCTTTGAGTTGCCTTTGGCTTTGTGACGGGTGAAATTCCATGAACGAAATACAGTACTTTAGATTTTGTCCGAAGTCCTCAATTGAGATGATGGCCAGATGTGACAGTCTGTCATGTGACGTTGCAGAGTATATGTCTCTCTTTATGAGCTTCAGCTTTGAGAAATAATGTTCTGCCGATGCAACATTTACTGGCATCGTGAGTATCACCATAACACCACCAAGTGCGCATTTGGTTGTCGATGAGTCCGTTTTTAGTTATGTATGTGGAGTGAAATTTTTAGTTTCGTTTAGCTAAAAAAATTTTTTAGCAGTTTTTGTTTGGTTTACAGTTTTAGTTTACATGCGGTGTACTCGTCACGATGTACTAAAACTAAAAAAAATGCAGTTTTAGTTTAGCTAAAAAATTTTAGTTTTTAGTTAGTGTTTTTTGGGGAGAACATATTTTTTTCTGCACTTAGTTGTAAAGAAGTTTGAGTTGTTCCAGCAGCTCTTTAGGTTCCGGATCACTTGAATTTGAATCTATTAGTAGGATATGTAGTTATTACAGGTTTTTCCAAGATAATTGTCACTTCAAGCTTTCGTTACTGTGATGTTGAAGAGAAAGTAGAATGGCTGCAGGACATAACGCAACTGCGTTATGTCCTGCACTGTCCTGCACAAGAGACTGCACTCTCTTGTGCAGTCAGACAAACATCAATAAACCTGTCTAAAAATTCAACTTTGAACTTTTCCTGTGGGTCTGAAACCAGTTTATATACAGATTTGTATGAAAAGTACCATTTTTTTTGCCTCGCATGTGAACTTCCTCAAATTTTCGACACTTTTTCTGACTAGTGAAAGTTCTCAGGGGTTTCAGCTCAGATTTGGCCACATTATTGCCCACACACGAAGCGCAAAGTGGAGTTAAGCAATTGAGTAGTTCACTCTGGTTTTTTATCAACAGATGACAATCTATGATTGAGGAACTAGTTAAATTCAATTGAGTTTTGTATTTTGAACATGAATCGGAATATGAATCGGAACATGAACCTACAGTTCAGCAGTAATTTGCCTCTGAGTTTGAGAAATTGTACAAAATCTTGTCCTGAGCCCACATGTGCATAGAGGAATAAGGTAATTGATTTAGTCTGTCTGCCGGTATAGCAGTCAAACCAAATTGAAAATTATTCCAAACATGAAACACTGTTATTAGGGACGTCATAAATGACACGAATAACAAGTATGAATCACTAATTTCCGTGTTAAATAAGGTTGTGTAAAAGATGGTGCATCAACGGCGGTAACCTGGGAAAAAGGTTTTATTTTGTTGGTGTTTTTTATACTACCTTACAAATGTTTTATTTCAATTGAATCCTTGAACACTGTAAAAGGCAAATCACCTTGTTGGCACTTCCAAAAATTTCAATTTAGCAGTACTTGAACAAAATATTATGCCATTTTATGCCATCGTGACCAATCAAATTTGCCGTTCGCGATCTCAGCATTGGGGAATATCGAGATTAAGACAAAGTTTCACCTCGTAGTAAATACCCAGGTCGAAAAACCAGTTAAAACCAGTACACATTTTCAACTAGTCTCTATTGGTTCTAATTGGTCTTTAACTGGTCTCTATTGGTTTCAACTGGTACCAGTTAAATTCAGTCAGAATTCCAATTTCCCAGTTGAAAAAACCAGTAGCTCATATTTGTACCAGTTAAAGTCTTACTGGTTCCAGTTGATACCAGTTGCAATGTACTGGTCCCAGTTGATACCAGTTGCAATGTACTGGTCTCCCAGTTGATACCAGTTACAATGTACTGGTCCCAGTTGATACCAGTTAGTTAAATACATGTATTTCAACTGGTAATATATCACTCTATTCCAATTTCCATATTAAAACCAGTAAGAAACCAACTGGCTTTACTGGTACCAGTTGGCTACTGGTTTTCAACTGGTACCAGTTGACCAGTAAGCTACTGGTCTTTACTGGTTTTTTGACCTGGGTATAGATTGTGTTCAGAAACGCAAAGCAAGAGTTGAAAAGACTCTTAACATGTCCTTTTTCTCAAGACTACTTGGGGTCAGGTGTTCTATGAATTTTCTAGTTGGAAATGTGTCCATATTCATAGTCGGACAGGACTTTCAATATGCTTTGAAAAAATTGCAAGCTGATGTGGGGGTGCCCTGAGCATGGCTGTGGCTTTGCAGGGGCCCAAAGAAGTCACTGACTGTGGTGTATCTCAAATATTCGTAAACATCATGTGGAGAGCCAGCATTTGAACTCCATCACTCAAACGTTGAAATTGCTCGTACAACATCCCTGCAATTGCTTTGAAGATGTGTTCACCTGAACTGTCTTCTGTTCTCTCAAAATTGGATCACTTGTGTCTGGAAAGTCTGTGTTTCTACCTTGCTGGAAGCAAGTTTCTGTAGTCCCTGTCTTTGAAGGCTCCGGTGAAAAAAATCAGACCCTGCCAACTCTCGGCCTATTAGCCTTCCACCCATTATTAGCAAAGTGTTTGAATCCCTGATCTCAAATGGCAATTCATGACTCATCTGGAAACCCACAACCTTCTAACTGATGTCCACTATGGTTTTTGACATTCAAGATCTACTGGGGATGTTCTATCTTGAATCACTGAACATGTGAATGGGGCTTTGGATCATTGGGGAGAACCCAGGGGTATAGCTCCCGGCATCTTGAAGGCTTTTGACAAAGTGTGGCACAAGGCCCTCATCCACAAGCTAAAATCATATGGTATCTCTGCAAAATTGCTTGATACAATTTCTGACGTCCTTGCAAATTGTCAAATATCTGTGGTGCATGAGGGATGAGGAACAGTCATCTCCTATCCACAATATGAATGCTGGTGTTCCTCAGGGGGTTGTGTTGGGTCCAATATTGTTCTTGTTATTGAGCAATGATCTGCCTGATTGTATACTTTCTCCATTGAGCATTTACGCAGATGAGTCAACACTGTATCCTATCTACCCAGGAACCATGTCTCCTCTTTCCCGTGTCCATGTCAGTGACAATCTCAATCAGGACCAAGAGAGTGTGATTAACTGGGGAAAAGACTGGTTTGTAACTTCAACCAAAAATACTAACTTGTCTCTGTCGAGTACGAGATCACCTTGGTTTCCAACCCTGTCTCTGGATTCTTCATCTTTGCAGGAACTTCCTGTTATCCATCTGCTTGGATTGAATATCAGCTCAAACCACACTTTGGAAAAGTACATCTCTGGTGTAACTCAAAAAAGCTTCCCAGCACCTTGCCTGCTTATTTCTTGTTCAGCGATACCTTCCTCAAATGGCAATGCTCCATCGAGACAAGGCCACTATACAACCTACCATGGTGTATTATTGCCATATTTGGGCTGTTCTGGTCTGTCACCTTTCTCTCCTTGACAGGATCCAATGACGTGCTGCCATTCTGGTGGGACAGGAGTTCTCGAGTCCAAAAAAAAATAGGGAAAAAATAAATACAAAATTTTTTTCTTTTTTTTGCAGATGAAAAAAAATAATTACATAGTGAGTTTTGGAACAAAAAAAAGGAAACAAATAGGGAAAAATATATTGAATAGCAAGTTTTTGAACAAAAATATAGGAGAGAAAAAAAAAGAATATTTTAAATAGCAAGTGTTGGGGAAAAAAGGGGAAAAAATACTTTATATAGCCAGTTTCAAACAAAAAAAGAAGAGGAAATAAAAAGGAGAAAAATATATTTTAAATAGTCACTTTTTGAACAAAGCAAATAGGGAAAAAATCGCAACCACTTTGGTGTAAAAATACAAAGTAGAGAAAAATAGTGAAAAAATAGCAGCAAATCTGGTGTAAAACAACAAAGAATGGGGAAAAAATAGTGAAAAATAGCAATAAAATTTTGGGAAAAAAAACAGTTGGGAAAAATAGTGAAAAAATAGCACTGCAATCACCGAAATCTCACAAATAGTAATAATAAAAATTACCCCCGTGTGGGGGTGATGGTCATCTCTATAATACCACAAGTTCTCAATGTTCAGTTATGACCGAGGATGACTGCGCAGTTCTACTGCGCAGCTCGAACTGCGCAGCTCGAACTGCGCAGCTCGGTTAAAGATGACTCGGCATTTTGACGCATGCCCACGAAATTATATTTTGAAAATAAATGCCGACGTTTACATTTCGGTTTTTGAAACTTTTGCACCTTCGGCGATAAAAGTATAAATATAAAAGGCTAAAAATGTGTTTTATATTTATATTTCATTTCTCCTTCCTTCCTTCTTTGCGAATCGCATCGGCGTTTTTGGCCATCTTCCAGATCATGTGACGATCAAACAGGAAGGAAATTCAAAAATCTGTCCTGTTAGATACAAGATAATATTTTTTACTATCATAATCAATAAACAGTTGCCGAATATCTTGTAGAATGGCAGACTAGATAGGTTTTGAAAATGGCGATTTTTATAACTTACGTGACCTTGACCCTGACCTTGAACCTGGACAAAAGTTATATCATTGTGCAACACTCATCGACCTCTACCCACATACTAAGTTTCACCAAGATCGGAAAGAAAAATTGTTGACGGACGGACGTATGGACAGACGGACATTTGGTCCGTCTTTATTAGGTCATCTCGGTAGAGATGACCTAAAAAAAGAGGAAAGGAAACCTATCTTTTTGCTATTTTGGGGGAAAAAATAGTTTTTAAATAGCACTGAAATACCAAAAATAGACTAAAATAGCCAAGAAATAGGGGGAAAAATATTTTTGCTTGCTGCCAATTGATGAGGCTTAGCATGATCCCTGAAAACTCTCAGTCCACTACTCTGTTGCTTCTTTGAGCTTCGTTTTCTCTCAATATTTCTATGGAACGTGCTCTGAGGGTCTCTCACGTTGAACTGTATCTAAGACTGGAAGGATTATGGCGATTCAAGTTGCACGCAACATTGTGTCATCACTGGACAGTACCATCTCTATGCACATGCGATCGTGTTGCTCGGCCCAGTGAATGATTCATCACAGGAATTGTTGCGTTATGTTGATGTGAGAAAATATTCACATCGACTTTGACTTACAACTCAAAATTAACAATCAACATTCAATATTTCCCTCAAATTTATCATGCGAGTCAAAATATATCTGCTATGAGTGGGCCTCCCCAGATTGTGCTTCATGGCGACAAAATTGCACCGCTCATATTCTTTCCAATCTGATATGCAGTTCAATAGTCTCTCACAGGTTGCTCAACTTGAGCATACTTTCAGTTTCTCCACATGTTTGGCAGTTTCTTCGCATCCATACACACCATCTGTCCCAGTTTAATAAAAGCATTTCGTGAATTTGTGCATTGCATTCCACCAAGCCCGTCCCTTGGTGTACTGCAGATAGAGTGGAGGGTCGTATGCTCTTGACAGAAGAGTCCAAAGTGAAGGCCCACTGGTCCGGTTACCTTGAGTGGCTGCACTCGACGAGGGTTGGTCTCGACGACCCACTAGCTGGTGAGTTGGACATCACAGGTATAACTATCCCGATTGCTGACCCTCCAACCAACTGTGGTCCACGTTCGTTTGTGGAAACACAGGCTGCGGCGAAGCAGTTGAAAGGGGATAAATCTCCTGGGATCTGTCACATCCATGGAGAACTTCTCAAGGCTGGTGGAAATGTTGTACTCGTGTCATTGCATGCAGTTCTGTGCTTTCTCTGGAACACAGGCATCATCCCAATTTACTGGAAGAGGGGCCTTGTTGTCCCTCTCTGGAAAGGAAAGGGTGATCGCCAGGACTGCAACAACTACTGAGGGGTGTCACTGCTCTCAGCGCCGAGCAAGGTCTTTGCTTGGATAATTCTTGAAAGGGTTCACCACCATCTGCTTGAGCACCAGCGTGCAGAGCAGTCAGGCTTTCCACCAAAGCGGTGAACGATTGACCGTATATTTGCTCTTTGTGTCCTCACAAAATGCAGACAAGAGTTTCGGCAGGGTCTGCCTGCAGCCTATGTTGATCTCTGCAAAGCATTCGATTAAGTGAATTGGCATACCCTCTGGAGGATTCTCAGTCTTCATGAGGTGCCAACAAAACTGATCAATCTGATTTCTAAACTATACTCTGGTACTGAGAGTGCTGTGAGTTGTGTAGTTCCATCTCTGACTTATTTCCAGTTGTTACTAATCTCTCAGGGGTGTGTGTGTACTGGCCCCCACACTTTTCAGCACTTGTATGGACTGGATTATGGGGAGGATGTCAAAGAGATCAAGCTGCGGTGCATCATCTGGAAATGTCAAGATCTCGGACCTTGATTTCGCAGATGATTTAGGCCGAAGTCCAATTTGCTCTATGGCGAGGATACGGCGGCCGTACGTCCTCTGAATTGACAGAAACGTGCGGCGGCCGCAGAGTTTCTGCGGTGGCCTCAGGGTGGCCCTACGCCATTTGGCTATCTTTTACAGGCTGTAGACTGCCGTAGAGGTTGCCGTGGAATTATAACGCGGAGTTATAACTTTTTTCATTTATACGTTCGCCGTAGCAATTCGACAAGCCAAAAAAAAAAAACTGGTTAAAAAAAAAAAATGAACCCACTTGTTACCGTCCGTCTGGCCGCACGTTCGCTTTAGGGCCCCCCTGCGGGCACCTTGTGTCTGTCTTGAAAATTATATGGCCGCCGCAGGGCCCCCTTAAGGTCACCGTGCGACATCAAATCAAAGACCGTACGGCAACCCCACGTTTTCGGTCTCCACAATTTATAAATACGCCGTGCTGCTACCCGAAAAATAAAAAAAATGTGACTGCTACATTGTGTGACCGTGAAAATACTACAGCCGCCGTATAATTACTAGTGGCCGTATATTTTGGAGACCCCACGGCCGCCGTGGCAAATGTGACTTAGGCCTCAGTCATCTTTGCGATGATATTGGACATCCTCATGGGGGCCCTTGAGGTGCTGAATGAGGATTCGGATCCACAGGGATTACAGGTTTCCTAGGTCAATACTAGGATCCAGGCTTTTCCTGACATATTGGATGCTGCTATCTTGTCTATATCTGTCTGTGGTGAGGATTTTGAGGTCACAGAGAGATTCACTTACCTTGGCAGTGATATTCACATCTCCGCATGTTGTGAGCTGGAGGTCAATAGACATCTGGGTCATGTCTGGGGAGTCATGGATTCACTGGATTATCGGGTGTGGCGCTGGTGGTACCTGTGCATGAGGATGAAAAATCCGAGTCTTTCAGTCCTTGTTGCTTCCAGTTTTGCTCTACAGATGTGATACTTGGACTATGACCAGGGATCTGAGATGAAGACTTAACTTTTCGGAACCAGGTCTCTTCAGAGAATCCTTGGCTATCGCTAGTTGGACTCTGTGTCAAACAAACGGTTGCTGAGAGAGACTCAAATGAGATTTGTTACCTGCATAGTCCGAGAGCGTTAGCTGCGGCTGTACGGACATGTGGCTCATTTTCCTGACGCTGATCCTGCTCACCAGATTCTCTCAGCGAGGGAGTCTTGTGAGTGGAGGAGGCCAATGGGCCAACTACATGCCTTGTGGTTTCATTAGGTTGATCGGCATCTCAAGGAGATGGGGATGGGCCAAGCATCTGCCTGGGGCATGACCAGACGGAGGCTTCTGGAGTACTGGCAGAAAGTGGATGTGGTGACGTGCTGCTCCAGTGCATGCTGCCATACCTGATCTGATTTAACGACCTACATTAGTTTTACCACATACTTATTTATGATTCTCACATTGACTGGGTTTCAAAATTTTGAAAATATGGTTTTACAGCATCCTGCACAAACCATGGGGGAAGGGGTATGGCATGGAAGCACAGAAAGAGCAGAGAATGCAAGACCAGAAAGGGGGTGGTTGAAGACAGAGAGACCACCAAAGTGTCAGAGATGGGAAAGTGATAAGTCCAGAGTCTCACTCAGTTTCATCGTGGGAAATTCCAATGATTTTGATGGCTTTGGTTTCTACGGTGTCAATCTGAGCAAGATGTGAGACAGGGGCGCCAGCCCAGAGAGGAGAGCAGTACTCCATCAAGCTGCGGAAGAAGGGCTTGTCAGTGAATAGGAGTTCAAGTGTTACAGAGTTACAGAGTGTCGGTGCTGCCAAAGGAATTTATTGGCAAGAGTTCTGTTGGATTATTTGCCATTGCCTTCCCACCTGTGGTTATGGTAAGAATTTTGGAATTTGGACTTTGCCGGCGATAGCTCACCTGCACTTTGCAAAGGACACAGTGAGATCTTTAGCGTCCACAAACTAATGACGACAGAGCAGACATCCAGTTTAACATCCATCCAAGGGATGGCACACATTCATGAATCGCCCTGCCTGTTGCACACCAGGGTGATAGTTTATAGCTGGGTCAGGATTCAAACCCAGGCGAGACATCTTTGAGGTGAGTGCTCATATGTATCAGTGCAATTGAAATGAGTCTGTGTGTTGGTGATTGTGTGTGAGTCCGCATGCAAATCTACTCTAATATACCATTTGGGTATATTAAAGTGGACACCACAAATATTGTATGTGGTCACCATTCGCAGCATTTATTTAAGGCCTTGCAGCACACCTCAGGCCATGCTCTGGCAATGAAACTGTGTGTCAGTTAGATTTACTGTAATCCATATACCCTGGTGAGGCTTGGCCTTGTTAAATGCTCTGCCCTGTTGCTTTTGGGTTATCTTGTGTGCATTTGATTCCAGATTTACAACAAATAATCTTATTGGAACTTTGTAAGACTGGGTGTTGCTTCATAGGGTGTGTCATAGTTCGGAAGAGATGTTAAGCAAGCTGTTTCATCTCACACTCATCTAAAGATGTTAAAGATCCCTTATTACATTAAGTAAAAGAGTAGGCCAATCTTCTGTCCAAATTAATGACCCCCCCCCCCCCAATTAATTTTGAAGTGACGTATACCCATAAACTCCATTTACTAACTTTATTCTGAAACAACAGGCCATAAAGGATATATTTTGCACCGTCTTTCACAACACATTTGAAATGAGACAATTCAATGTTTTAAGTAAACAAGAGCTCTGTAATAATACATACAAGCAAGGAAAGTGCCTTTTTCCACGGCATTTTAACTCCGCTCCGTTGAGAGAACTGTGGCATTTCTTCCAGTTCGACTGTTTCTCCGACACGGTGACTTGCATATCACCCCAATGGGAAAAAGCTGTGAGGTGGGGTATGAAATGAGTTGGGCCAAGTCTGGCAAAAAGTTGTTTACTCTCCTCTCTAAAGTTTTCGTGATGACAACATTTTGATTTTGGTCCCTTGAAACTGCTTCTCACAACTTCCCTTGATGGCCTAGTACTTACAGCTGTCTGAACCTTCATGCCCATGAGGTGTCATTTTGGTCGACAATGCTTCTCAAAATCCGTGTGGGCTGCCTTTCACCATGATTGATGTTTGTATTGAAAGGAGTGTTTTTAATAAAGAAACCCTGCTTTGGCACCAAATTTTCGCACTATATTTGGATTGAAAAAGTAACTCGTTTCCGGATATTATGGGCGACTCTCAAGAAAGCTCATGAAAAATGCATACGTAGAGTTTATTCTACTCGAAGAACAATTTAACTAGACGTTGATCATTTCAATAAAGTTTTCTCTTTTTGTGTGTACAAAGTTGAGGCTTGTGGAGGAGCTAGAACATATAACGGATCAGGACGTCACAGAACAAAAGGAACAGTAGAAAGAGAGGAGAAACACACCATCAGCAGGGTTGAGGGACAAAATAGAGGGAGACGTGGACAGATATGGGATGTGGGGGAAAATAAGGGATGCACAGTGTGGACAAGGTGGATATATAAGCAAATTCTCAAGAAAGAATGACTGGAAATTTTGGAAAGAGGTGGGCTTGGGGAGAGTTAACGAGGGTAGAAAAGATCATGATTTTTGGGTCTTCAAGAGAGCTGTCAGCCGGTGGGGCACAGCTGTCTGGAAGACCTGGACGGAAGGATGAGATTGAAGAGAATGTGGAAGTCGGTTCCACAAGTGGGGGAAAAAATAGGAGCACATGAATGGAGGTGAGCAATCGTTCTGAGATTTTGGAGTTTCACCAAAAGGGGTTTTGATGGTGGACTGTGTGCACTCTGCAGAAACTTTGGGGGAGGGGGCGGTACAAAATGAGCAAAGGGTGCAAGACCAGAAAGGAGGCTATAGAAGCCAGAGACCACATATCCATCTTGGTAATAGGTTTCATTGGTGTACTAGCCTTCAGATATATGCCTTTCGAGAGTAAATGTTCTTT
Organism: Eptatretus burgeri; assembly: GCF_056783735.1. Lineage (NCBI taxonomy): Eukaryota > Metazoa > Chordata > Myxini > Myxiniformes > Myxinidae > Eptatretus > Eptatretus burgeri. The sequence goes on from NC_140967.1 coordinate 74,578,942, forward strand.
TCCTCCACATTTCATCATTTTGACTCTTGTGACAAATTGTTTTGTTCCTTTCACTCTCCATCTTGGAATACTTCAAACGTTAATATTAAAAAAAAACCACTTTTAGTCAAAGCAGGGAAATTAAAATGACGAGCTGGAATCTGCGTGGAATTGGATGTCACTTTTGAAGTGCATGCTGTTCCTCCTATATTTGTTGTGGAAACGTATCTTGGAGATTATTTTGGAATGTCATCCACATCCAAGGGTGAGACAATTTCTGTAGCATGATCACTAACCAATCTCAAAGAGAAAACAATTTCAATGAAAGCCTTTATTATGAAAATCTTTTTTGTTTTCTTTGGAAGTTGGTGTTTTTCTTTGGAAAACATCTGGATAATTTGAGACGTAAAGAAATTTGGGATGCCTTGGCGGATAACACAAATTCACAGGCACAACCAACCTGAATATTTCAAAAAGATTTGACAAACGAGACGGTTCAGTTTCAGCCAGAGGATATCTGTCATTGGAGATGAAGTAGACCATTTGTTCCCAATTGTTTTTTGAATACTCTTGCCAAAGTGTGGCCTGAAATAGACCCTTGAGTCTTTCTCAAACTACGTACTTTGATCGAACTTTGAGAACTATTCAGGTTGGTTGTTCCAGTGAGGATATATGTTAATATATACGTACACCTTGGATGGAAATGTATGGGAATTCAGCACAACCTAAATTGTACTTTGAGAAATACTCAAGCTGAGCAAAAATTGGTTCCTTCATAGTTACAACTTGCTCTGAGTTATGTTCTCCCTTTCCAACCAACTTTCATTGCGACTTCTTGTTTTATTATCAAGTATGTTGCACATTGTAGTGTGGCATATCGTGGTGCATTCAATATCATGATTTCAACTGGTTTACATTTAAATCTATTCAAATTACCCCAAAATTATACCATCACACTAACATATTGATTGGGAAATACATTTTCTGTTATTTCAGGTGTTGTTAATCAGAGACATGGGTTGTCGATGACATTACACTATAATCAACCAATAAAAGAACGAAACGAGAGTTAATGGACCACCTTGCCCCATTCGGTGTTGAGAAAAAAGAGGCATAGGCAGGATCATTTCAAGCCTTTATTGTTGTGTTTCTAAGCGTGATATATATTTCCTATGAGCCGCCATGTTTTTCTGAATCTGATGTTCCCCAACGCTGAGAGAGTGAACGGCAAATTTGATTGGTTGAGATGATGTAAAATTTTGTCCAAGTATTACTAAAAAGAAGGTTTTTGGAAGTGCCAAGAAGGCAATTTGTGTTCTGCAGGGTTCAAGTATTCCTGGTGTTTGCTTAATGGATAGGGTGGTGGGCTTGGGATCAAGGATCCTGAGTTCAAATCCCACTTGCTGTCGAAATAATACCAGGTGGGATTGACTCTGCCTGTCATCCTTCTGAGGTTGGCAAAATGAGTGCCAGCTTGCTGGTATCCTGTCGGAGTAGTGACCCATCCAGGACTGTGCCCATTATCCAAGGAGACTGCTTCGGCAGCACACACACTCTGCACAGAGTATGGTCCCAATGGATGGATGGATGGAATGGTCAAGTATATAAATCAACTGAAATAAAATAAGTGTTTTTTAAAGGTTAGAGAGCAAAAAACAAAACATACACTATCTTTTACACCACCTTATTGAACACATTAAATTAGTTATTGGTTCCTGTTGTTTGTGTCCTTTATAACTCCCTAAAAAGAGTAAGTTTCCTGTTTGGAATGATTTTCAATTTTGGTTGCTGCCAGATAGGCAGACAGACGAAAACAATCACCTTATTCCTCTGTCCTCATGCGTGATTGGGACCCGATGCCATGCAATTGGCTAAATTCAGAGCCAAAGTCCGACTAGGTCAGGTCAGGTCAGGTCAGGTATGGGAGCATGCGTCAAAGCAGCGTGTTGCTGCATCCACTTTCTGTGGGTATTCCAAGGGCCTCCATCTGGCCATCCCCCAGGCAGATGCCTGGCCCATCCCCATCTCCCTGAGATGTCGATCAACCTGCTGCAACCACGAGGCACGTGGTCGGCCCATTGGCCTCCTCCACTCACGAGACTCCCTCGCTGAGAAAATCTGGTGAGCAGGATCAGCGTCAGGAAAATGAGCCACATGTCCATACAGCCGCAGCTGACACTCACGTATGATGAAGGTTTCAAATCTCATTTGAGTCTCTCTCAGCAACCGCTCGTTGGACACAAAGTCCGACCAGTGATAGCCAAGGATTTTCCGAAGAGACCTGGTACCAAAGAAATTAAGAGTCTGTCTCAGATCCCTGGTCAGAGTCCAAGTCTCACATCCATATAATAAGACTGGAAGCTCCAAGGACCTGAAGACTCGGACTTTTGTCCTCCCGCACAGGTACTGGCAGCGCCACACCCCATGAGCCAGTGAATCAATAACTCCGCAGGCACGACCCAGACGTCTGTTGACCTCTAGCTCACAGCCAGCAGAGACATGAATATCACTGCCAAGGTAAGTGAATCTCTCCAAGACTTTAACATCCTCACCACAAACAGGCACAGACAGAACAGCAGCACGCAAGATGTCATTGAAAGCCTGAATCTTAGTTTTGACCCAGGAAACCCATAATCCCAGCGGCTCCAACTCCTCATTCAGCACCTCGAGGGCCCCCAAAAGGATATCTAAAGTCTCCGCAAAGATGACTGCATCGTCTGCAAAATCAATGTCAGAGATCTTGACATTCCCAAATGATCTACTGCAGCTTGATCTCTCCAACATTCTCCCCAGAATCCATTCCATACAAGTGCTGAAAAGTGTGGGGGCCAATACATACCCCTAATGAACTCCAGTAACAACTGGAAATAAGTCAGAGATGGTACTATCACATCTCACAGCACTCTCAGTACCAGAGTATAGTTCAGACATCAGATCGATCAGTTTTGGTGGCACCCCACGAAGACCAAGAATCCTCCAGAGGGCATCTAGATTCACTGAATGAAATGCTTTACAGAGATCAAATTAGGCTGCAAGCAGCCCCTCCCGAAACTCTCGTCTGCATTCGGTGAGGACCCGAAGAGCAAGGATACAGTCAATCGTTGACCACTTTGGTGTAAAGCCTGACTGCCCTGGATGCTGGTGCTCATGCAGATGGTGGCGAACCCTATCAAGAATTATCCAAGCAAAGACCTTGCACGGCACTGAGAGCAGCGTCACACCTCGGTCGTTGTTGCAGTCTTGGCAATCACACTTCCCTTTCCAGAGAGGGACAACAAGGCCCCTCTTCCAGTCTGTTGGGATGATACCTGTGTTCCAGGTAGAGCACAGAACTGCATGCAATGACACAAGTGCAACATTTCCACCAGCCTTGAGAAGTTCAGCATGGATGCCACAGATCTCTGGAGCTTGACCCCCTTTCAACCGGTTCACCACAGCCTGTGTTTCCACAAACAAAGGTGGATCACAGTTGATTTGAGGGTCAGCAACAGGAATTGTAACAGCCCTGATGTCCATCTCAACAGCTGGGGGATCAGCCTCGTACAACCGCTCAAAGTAACCGGCCCAGCGGGCCTTCACTTCGGACTGCTCTGTCAAGAGCCCACCAACCCCCAATCTAACTAGATTACACCGAGTGATGAGCTTGGATGAATGCAATGTGCGAATTCCCCTGCAAACAGGATGAGAATCACTTGACCACAGGTGATGCTCTACCCCCTCACAGATTCCATGCACATATGCCTCCTTGTCCACCCTTAGTGCACGTACAGTTTTATGCCTCAGCTCCCTGAACAGCTCAGCTCTGCCATTCAGCCTGGCCCTGCGACTCTGGTCCATGCTATCAAATTCTTCAGGATCCCCCAAAGTACCCGGACCCCCAAATCTCCACTATCCTCTCATCCTTGAGCTTGCCAACGTCCAGCCGAGGCTGGGATGGTACCATTCTGCTGGATTTATACTGCAACTTCAGAGCTGCTACAACAAGCCAGTGGTCAGTATTGAGGAACTGAGCTCTCCGGTGGACCCTGCAGTTCTGGATCATCCTCCAGTAACCATCAACGAGCACATGGTCAATCTCATTTGCCACACCACCAGTATTGGAATGCCAAGTCTAGCGATGAGCTTGTGGGCGCTGAAACCATGAACCAGCCACCCTAAGTCCATGTCTTCTTGCAAAGTCAAGGAAGTTGGTGCGATTCTGCTTCACAGTTTCAGACCCTTGGGGACCGACACACGTCTTATAACCATCCCTATCAGTTCCAGTCTATGCATTGAAATCCCCCAAAACTAGAAGTGTATCTCACCTGGGGCACTGATCAACCACAGACTCGAGCGTGGCGTAGAAAGCGTCCTTCACGGTGAGATCACTCGCCTCTGTCAGAGCATATACAGAGACCAGGGAAATGACACCCAAGGAGTGACGAATCATTAATCTCATAATACACTCGTTGACCAGTGTTACCACAATTATCATTGGAGTCAGCTTATTGGACACAGTTACAGCAACTCCTTGAGTATGGTAACCATCAGAGCGACCAGACCAATCGAAGGTGTAACCACCCGCCATGATCTCACGCAATCCGGTCTCTGAACCGCAGATAGTGGTGCAATACTGATGTCGAAACGCTTGAGCTCAGATGATAACAGAGACAGGTGATCATCCTATTTTAGGGATAGGACATTCCAGGCACCCACCCGAAGGGACCGCCTCAGGTTAACCCAAGGAGACGGCCGTCTGGTGGATGACACCTCAGCACCACCCTGACACACTCTCCTGCAATCTGTCCCGGGAATGTTACCACGTGGTTTCCCTCCTTTCATCAAAGATTGGGGGTCCCAAAGGCTTTGCCCCAATCCCGTCATCCACTGAGCTGCCCTGCGAAGGGAAGCTGCACAGGAGGTATTCGCACGGAGTGGGTTTTCAGATTTTTTTTATGCTTCAAGAATGTTTTGCGGAATGAAGGGTTTTCTGGTGGCCGAAGTGCAAATCCTGCCACCAACCTCCTAATAAGAAGTAACCAAACTGCAGGACGACGTCCGCGGACACAGTTGGGCACAAGGTACGGATGGCCATTGGCTCACAAGGTGCTCCTCCGCCCTTGACAGGTTTTGTATTTAATCCTGCTGGGTGTCCATGCTGGGTGGTCCTACTATACTGCTGGTTCATGGTCCAATTCATCATCTGATTCGTGTTCTACAGTGTTCAAAATGTAACATTCAATTACAATTCAGCTGTTCCTCCTCATTCACAGAGTGACCTCTGTGGAAATACAGATCCAGATAGACAGATAAAGTAAACCAATTGCTTAACCCCACTTTTCACTTCGAGTGCGCAAGGTAAAAATAATATGCATTCAGATCCACAGGCATGGGTGTTTCGGTGATGCAAGTATCAATATAGATGAAGAAATTTGGACAGAGTCCATCCTTAAAATATGGTTATTCGACATGATTGTCGAACACTTATTCTTTGCCTGCTTATGTACTTTAAATATGCCATGCTTACATTTAAAACAATAAAGGGTATAAATTTGCATTCAGGAACGGATTAAGGGTGCATGGGCCCTGGGCAGTAACCGAATTATGGATATTCTTACTCGCCTTCTAAAATAGGCAGGGGCGTCGAGGGGGGGGGCAAGCAGGGTAATTATCCTTGGGCTCGGAACCAATAGGGGCCCGTAATTATTTCTTCAATTTTTTTGTTTCATGGAATGATTGTGACGATAAAACACCGGGGCAACTTTATTTTGTGTCTCCCTCCAAGTCACTCAGTGAAATTCCCAAGCATGCCATTGCCATGGGCAGTGACACCCTCCCTCGTAAAATAAATTACTATGGGAACAATTTACATCATCACAATTGCGGTGACATAAATGAACCCATGACACACTGCAATCTGTGTTTGCACAAGACACACTTGAATATGTCACATGAATGTGTCACACTAACAGATAACCCTAACCCTAACATCTGGTTAAAATGCCAGGTGGAGAGCCCCACCCTACACATTGGGGGGTGCAGTAAAGACGACCAAGGCTGGACGACACAATAGTGTTGTCCACATTCCATCTGAATGAAGTGCATTAAAAAAACATTCTGCATGTCAGAATAAGTAAATAACACCCAATTTCCCTTAAACATGGCATGTGTTTATGACAACTAAAATATGGAAACCTCCATATATAGGTTGTTAAAAAAAAATAATTGAAGGGGGCCCGACACTTAGTATTGTCCCAGGGCCAATTCTGGCTCTCAATGGCCCTGAATGCACTTTTCAATAATATTATAATTGTAAGTAACATGGGGACGCTTCTGACCATTTCATTGGTTGTCATATTGTGTTGAATCCAACGGCAGCAGCCATTTTTGCCTACATTACGAAGCACCTTTTAGAATCAGGTTTCACTTGCCGAATGGCTGGGCGAGCGGCTTGCAAAGTAGTTTATACGGAACTACTAGCTTGGAAAGCAGTTGATATAGAAAGGCTGGCTTCAAAAGCAGTTGATATGGAATGACTGGCTTGGAAAGTGGTTGATGTTGAAAGACTGGTTTGGAAAGCAGTTGATGCGGAACAACTGGCTTGGAAAGCGACAGCAAGCCAGTTGCGAATGACAGCACTGGAGTTCCAGATCTAGGCTCTAGAATATGTTCTTATCATGGAGCATCGTACTATTCCATATCGAGGGATGATACAGGAAAAAACATGGCCACCCATTCAAAAGCTTACACAAATATACGCTCATAAACTCCTAAAAAGTGAAGTCATAAGCATTTAAGCCATAACTTTTATTCTTGAGCATTTTCTGAATTAGCAAGACTTAAAAAGATGCCAAAATACTTCGATAAAGTAACAACAAGAGATGGCGAAATCGCCAATTTGTACTTGTTGGTCGCTTTTCAAAACAATGTAAAACTGCAGCCCGAAATACCTCAACAACTCCTGAAGCCATGATGGTGATTTCAACGTGAGTAAGTTCCTTTGTCTCTGGGCTAGTGCACCCAATCCAAAATTAAAAAAAAATATATAAAACATGAATTGTTTTATTACGAAAAGAAAGCATATTCGTTAGCACCACTTGGCTGACTCGCGTCACAGATCAAGGTGGTTTTGAACGTGTCCCACATTGAACTAGAAGGGCACTCGGTAGAGCGCATACCTCCGCCATGCAATGCCTGATCCACGAGAACATATCTGGCCCAATACATTTTTGAAATATCATACTATATATCGTTTTTGGCCCTATCTCTCAATGGTGAAGAATCACTTTAATAATTAAATAGTTATCGTATCCAGATTCGGATTCGGATATTCACCCAAATCGAATCAATTTGTCGTGGTCACACACCCAACCTGTCCACCAAGTTTCATCCGAATCCGTCTACAACTTTTTGAGATGTCGTGCTAGATATTTGTTTACCTCTATCTCTCAATGGTGAAGGATCACTTAAAAAAACATTCCAGTAGTTGGATCTGGATCCGGATCTTCACCAAAATCAAATCAGTTTGTCTTTCACATACCCAACCCGCCCACCAAATTTCAATTGGATCCATCCACAACTTTTTCAGATATCCTGCATACAAACAAACAAACAAGAAAAAAAGGCGTCGTGCAGAACATGATACAGTACTTGCAAAATCCATAAAACATGGTTGAACTCAAAAATAATTGGTGGTTGCATTTAATGATGAAATATGCAACTCCTTTTCAAATTTCAAGTCAATTGGATGAAAATTCACAATTTTAGAAACCTTGCTGAAGTTAACCTCAAAAATAATTGGTGGTTGAATTCAGTGACCTGCTATGCAAATCCTCTTCAAATTTCAAGTCAATGGGATGAAAATTCGCAATTTTAGAATTCTCACCTAAGTTGTTGATCCAACCTGCCCTCAGGCAACAACCTGCCTATTGTGAACCCAGGCAACACTAAATCAGGCCTATGACCTTTTGGTCTATGTTGACCGCAAAAATAATTAGCTGGTTGAATTCAGTGACCGGAAATATATATCCTCTTCAAATTAAAAGTCAATCGGATGAAAATTGAGGATTTTAGAAACTCCACCTAAGTTGTTGACCTTTGGCCTATGGCCCAAATAAATGTTAAAATGCCATTTTTTGCGGCAATAACCTGCCCCAATCTGTTACAGGAAGGTTGTGGAAAGATGTTTCACAGGTATTCCTATATGTTGATGAACAGGAATGGTATCATCTGAAATATCACAGCAGTATCGCAGCTTCTAATTTGGTAATCACATGAACACTGTTGGTAAGTCGATTTGTTTATTGCTCGCAAATTCGTTTTTAACATTTTTTTTTATATCGGGAGCATTCACTGGGGAGGATTAACGAGTGTATTTTTTAGATCCTCGTGGAGGATCTCTAAGTCTGACTCACGTTGTTGTTCTTCATCTTCTTCTTGTGGACTTTTTTGTTTCACAGCCTCCAGTTTTCATCGAAACTTCCTGAAACTTGGCGTACATATGTAAAAATAACCTACGCAGACAGAAACCATCTCCGATTTTGAAAATTCCTCCGAGAAAAAAAAGTTATGACGTCAAAATATCTCCACTAATGGAAATCGCCTAAAAAATTATCTTCGAAACTAGGCAAGCTTTTTGAATTCTGTTTGTGAGAATCGAACAGGGGCATTAGCATAGATAAATTACCGCACATATGATAGATCACTATGACGTCATATCAATTTTTATGACGTCATTCCTATTTTTTGACATTTTTTGTTTCACAACCCAGAGTTTTCATCGGATCTTCGTGAAACTTGCCATGTATATGCAGAAAACCCACCCGCAGGCAGTAACCATCTCCGATTTTGGAAATTCTTCCTAGAAAAAAAGTTGACACCATAATATTGCCGCTAATGGAAATCGCCTATACCATTATCTCCGAAACTAGGCAAGCTGTTTGAATTTTGTTTGTGGGAATCAAGCCGGGCATTAGCACAGATCATTTATCGCAAACTTGATACATCACAATGACGTCTTATTTGTTTTTATGACGTCATCATTAAGAGGACGAGGATCTTAGCTCATTTGAGCTTGTTTATGTTAACGACCACTATTAATTCAACATTCTCATTAGTTCGGCCAAGGGAAGTTTGACCCAAGTCTTTCACGAACCGGCTGGTTCCGGCGATAACTGGACAGCTTGGATACGAGTATGCGACGGGACGTCCAGTTCAATGTCCATCCGAGGGACGGCACACACATTGATGAATCACCCTGTCTGCAGCAGACATGTACATTCTCTCGGTTACTCACTCTGCCAACAATTTGGGTATTACTAAACATAAAGTTGGTTATATTTCAACACTTTGATTTGCATCATTTTGGTGCGTAATAAAAAAAATAGCTCCGCAAAGTGGGCGTAACCCCTCAGCCCATGCATTGTAAAAGGAAGCATTGATATCACGATGATGCAGTCAGTTAGACGTCATATCGAAAATCAATCAGACTTCAAGATGGCTACCGTGGCGGCTAGTGAAAATCGCAGCGTGCCCATTTTCGAAAGGAACCTTCCTCTACTCAACTCCAACACACACACACTACAAAATGGATTTAATCGGACAAGGCGTTCTCCTCAAAATCGAAGGAAACCAATTTCAAGATGGCTGCCATGGAGGCCACATTGAAAATCGCAGCATGCCCATTTTCGAAAGGAACCTTCCTCTACTCAACCCCAACATACCCTGCAAAAATGGATTTAATCGGACAGCCAATTCGGGCTGAGGGGTAAAAACGACCTAAAAATGGTCAATTCACGTTTTCAATTTTGACCAAAAAAAAAAATTCTTACATAAAGCTTCCTTAAAATGCCCCAATTTTCACACTCTCAAAGAAACAATATCTGTTTTCGAACGTTATTGTGAAAAGGAAAGTGTTATAGTTACTATGATAGAGTTTACTATTGAAAAGTATCACACAAAAGGTGAAAAAAAACTCGATCGTTTTTCGTTCTAAATTACATGCAAATGCATGACGGAAATCGAGTGCTAACCAAGATGGCGTCCGGTTGCTACACCGGGCTCTGTGTGTTGTGAATGGCAATGAGAATTATATTTATTTTCAGTTCAATGGTGGTAATCCACACAGTGGACTGAGACAAAAGCCAGGATTGGGGGGACGAGGGGGGAAAATGTACCAGAAGCAGAATTTAATAACATATATGGATTTAATCCAAACCAAAATAACAAAATATATAAATAAAACATAAAGAATTTTATTATTTTTAAACCGATATTTCCATCGACATTTCCACACTTGATATGTAGTCATCTACATCGTGGACTGAGATAAAAGCCAAGATTGGGGGCGGGAGGGGTGGGGGTTGGGGGTTAGGGGTTGAATAACAAAATATGTGAAACACTAAGCATTTTATTACATCCAAAGAAATTACAGAAACAACAAAAATGTAAAAACAGGGATTAAATCTCAAAAAAAATAACCAAACAAGGTCGGAATGACACCACATTACGATGCCACAATACGACACCACAACCCTCTTATGCATAACCATGATGACATCTTTTGACGTTTTACTCTTGTTGAGGGATTGTGATGGATGACTATAAAGAATGAAGAAGAAGAAAAAGAGTAACAATGAAGAATGACACCACCCAGCAGACACACGACGTCAGTATGAAAGATTCACGACGTCGGGAATCGGTCGCTTGGTTGTACAACCAGATGACGACGCGGTACAGCCGCAGCGCGCCCCGCGATTATCGAAAACTGTTTTTTCTGCCGCGTGTGTTGCCATGGTGACCACTTTTCCACCTCGTGCCGTGTGTGTTGCCATGGTGACCACTTTGCCACCTCGTGCCGTGTGTGGTTGTGTCTCCTTTCACCGGAGGAGAGATCTGATTGGCTAATTGCTATTTCCGCATCACTCGCCGCCATTTGCAAGGTTTGGTTAAACTTGTGAACTTTCCCCTGTTTCTGAGTGTGGCAGAGACAATCCGTTTTAATCTGCAGAAGACTTCCGCTTTTATAGTTAAAATTATCTTCCGCTGTGATCATTTTTAGTATGTATAATATTATAAATCGATTTTATGTCTTAGCTTTTGTTTTTGGACGTTTTTAAGATCACAGAATCCATGATGTGTTCCTGTTACTGTTGTGATGGAATCTATATCGTTACATTCAATGTAAACTCTCCCGGGCCCTTCGGGGCCCTCGAGTGGTTCGAGCGTTGGACTCGGGAACGTGTATCTGACGATCGAATCCTCCGGCACCCGATTTCATCGTTCGTTTATCACGTTTAGCTGTCGCTGACATGGCCCTAATTTGGCCCTGATCGTGTGGAGAAATCGACGGTGAATAATCAATTCGTTTTTCCGCGGGCCTGGTGAAAAAAAAACACCGGTCTGTGGAAAATACAGGGGAATTCTGTAAAAATTACTTTGGACAAGTTTAATTCGTTCAGAACCTTTAAAAATATTTTTCTGGTGTGGATAATGCTTCGGCCGTTTGGGTCCGACGAATTACCGCATTGTACCACAATGTAACATATTTAAAGTTCCACTGCCCTTAAAAAAAACCTCAATTAATATTATTTTTTTAAATATATTATTTTTTTATGTTCTCTTTTTACGAGTTAGGCCTAACCAAAGGCAAAATGAAACAATTGTCAGTTATTGTTCGCCGAAAAATGTGGTTTTGTCATAAAAAAATATTAACCCTTTGGCCGCCGACAAACTGCCGCTTGTAAAGGCCCGGTCACACCTTGACGTTTTAGCCAACGTATGCCGATTTTTGAATTTTTTTTTCTAAAACGCTGGCACACGTTGAATACGTTATGGGTAAGTTTTGATAACATTGAGAGCACACTGAAAAACACTGCCATACGTCGTTGTACGTTGGCTTTAAACGTTGTACTTTTTGGTTGTCCTCAAATTTTTTCATGCTTGAAATTTCTCGACGTATGCCGGCGTATGACACACGTTCCGCTACGCTGGCCACAAGTTGTATGCACGGTGTGCGATCGTTGACAGATGTCAACACATGCTACTTGTAAGTTAATCATAAGTTGAGACACGCCGAGGTAATGTTTAGCGTACCCGAAACTTGTTTCTAACCTATGATTAACGTGTTGTTGGCACGTTACGCGATCGTTGCTACACATCGACAGACGTTACTTTTAAGTTACTCATAGGCTGAAAGACGTCTGTATAATGGATCGTCCTTGCGTCAGCGTCCACGGCCACGGCCAGGACACTTATTTGCAGCATTCTTCAAACTTTTCTTCGGCATGACGAGGATGTTCAGACTTCGATGTCGAGCTTGGCTATGATTCCAATTGTCCATCGGCAGCGTCTATTTAAAATAGTCGAGTTTGAGCGTTTTAACACGTTCAGAAGAAACGCTTCAAATTTCCAAACCCCACCTTCAAAAAACAAAAGCGAGTGACAGCAATTTAAATCGTTCATTGTAAACAATGAAAATAGCTGAGTGGTACCGTTTAAAAGTCGTTGAGTGTAAAAAAAAATCCAAATGTTGAGCGCAAGCGTCAACTTTCAATAGTGGGGTTTGAGCGATTTAGCACGTTCAATAGAAACGATTAAAATTTCCGAGCGCCAGCGTCAAAAAACAAAGGCGAGTGACAGCAATTTAAATCGTTCATTGTAAACAATGAAAATAGCTGAGTGGTACCGTTTAAAAGTCGTTGAGTGTAAAAAAAATCCAATTGTTGAGCGCAAGCGTCTACTTTCAAGAGTGGAGATGCAGCCATTTAAATCGTTGAGTTTATCATTTAAATCGTTAAATCGTTAAACGCAAGGACGATCCATCATAACCCACACCCTCCCCCTCACACTCACCTAGTACTGCCAACATGAACAAACTACTACTAATACTAATACTAATACTGATACTGATACTGTTACTGCTGACATGGACATCGACTCAAAAAGGACTCGAAAACACTGTTGGGTTCCCCTTTTATGAGCAGCATTTTTATATACCAATTCCCAAAACCGCTGGGAACACGTCTTTATATGGCAGTTGTAAGTTAGAAACACGTTAATTTTTTTTTTTGTCGACCGGAAGACGTCATTGGAATACGTCTACATACGTCGATGTGTGTTGGGACTACGTAAAGAATTGGTTCAAAGCACGTCAAACATAAGTTAGAAATAAGTTTCGCGTAAAAAAGACATTACCGCGACGTGTTTCGACTTATGAGTAGCTTATAAGTAGCCTTTGTGGACGTGTGTAAGCGTCCACATATCGTGTGTACAACTTATCCCCATCGCATGCGAGTACGTCGTGTGTCATACGCCGAGTACGTCGTAAAATTTTGAACATGTTTAAAATTTCTTGACGTACTCTACTTACTACGACGTATGATAGCGTACTTTAGCGTTGTACTCACGTATACCAAACTTACTCATACCGTATTTGACGTGCCCCAACGTTTTAGACACATTTTTATTAGGTCGGCATACGCTGGCAAGATCGCCAAGGTGTGACCGCGATGTTGACACTTCCATTTTTACGGCAGTTATATTTCGAATCGTTGTGCGTCAGCCTTTTAATAGGCTACGTCACGACATCGTCGGCGATGCGTGCAACGCGCTATGCCTAAGTTAGACTATCGTTGGGCATCGGTTGTGTAGACCCACAACAGGTTCAGCATTCGTTGGTATAAGTTATCTATAACACAACGAAACGTTCTGTGTCCGTTACCAATGCGTTATACATAAGACCAAGTCGCTATGAATACGTCCGAATCTTTAAAAAAAAAAACATCAAAAGTTCAACGTAAGCCAGCGTTTTACATACATTTTAATACGTTGCCATCGCTGGCTAAAACGTCAAGGTGTGACCGGGCCTTAACAATGAAGCCTTCATTGTGGTAGTTTGTCACTTGGGGAGTTGTTCAAGTTTTTCGGTGCACAATTGTTTTCCTTTGGTAAAATGGTTATCAAAAGACATGAAAACAACTTTATATAATAAAGAATAATATTAATTGAGGCTTTTTAAGGGCAGTGGAACTTAAAATTTGTTATAAGCTGCTTCGAACACTGGTGTACTAAATTGTTTTTCTTTTCTAAAATAAGGGTGATGTCCAATGCTGTGATGTCCACATACAATTTGTGTGGAAAGAATGGGAAGAGACCTTTCCGGAACCTGAATTTTTATAAAGTTGTCAGAGGAAATGAATTCTGCTAAATGACAGTTTATAATGTGCATGGATTGAGCGTAATTGACATTTGCAAGTCTTGTTTGATGATCATAAAGCCAAATATATACGAAGTGGAAATTCTTATTATTTTTCAGACAGTACCATGACCAGTCAGCCAACAGCATCGGAGGCAGATGTGGACACTGCCATATCACAACATTTGAAATATGCCCCTGATCGGTGTGGAGGTGCAGGCAGGAACAAGCCCTCATCTATCTACAATTCCAGGTGTGTGTGTGTGTGTGTGTGTGTGTGTGTGTGTGTGCGTGCGTGCGTGCGTGCGTGCGTGCGTGCGTGCGTGCGTGCGTGCGTGCGTGCGTGCGTGCGCGCGCGGTTTCTCGACAACCACTGAACCACTGATCCGATCTAATTGAAACTTGCCAGCTATATTGCTGGGGACCTGAGTGTGTGCCTTTTCAAGGTTTGATATTAAGTGGACAAGTGCTTCCCAAGTTATGGCCATTTATTTACCAAACCAACTGCGTAGGCGTGGCCGATGGGGAAGAGATCCTCAGCCGCGTTCCCCATTACGGGTTACAACGTACGGACTTCCGGATAGTGATGACTTACTGTATTCTCATAATTTCTCGATTTCTTATGCGCATTTATAGATAAACACAATGCCCCAATCCAGTCGTCATTCATGAGAGCGAAGGAATGGCTTTTGTGGTTGTTTGAAAGTTGTTGTTTTTTTTGCACGTACGGGCACGCACGTACGGACACATACTAGTGTAATAATAATGAGTAACAGCAACACACTGTGCCAGCCATCCATATCCTTGATTATTAAGAATTTGCAGCATAGTTAATTGTAATGTTGTATGTTGGAAACCCAGCCTAAGTTTACATTGGGAAAATATTGACATGTACTTTTATGCATAATTAAGTTATTTTATTTTCTTGTGAAATTAAGATTGAAAACACCCAACAAATTAATTTTTTGGTGCTTTGGAATTATTTATGTGAGATGCATTCAAAATTGTGTTTTCATACTTAATGATGTTAGATTTATATTTTTTTTCTTTGTATGAATACACACACATAGATATATAGAATACACACACGTATTTGGTCTCATTGATTTGCCTGATTGTAATTCACTTTTATATAATTTTATGCACTGTTCATATCATGTCAAGTATCATCTGTTTAAGTCTTTATGCATCTCATTCTATTGATGCCACTGTGGGACATAACAAGTAAAAATATTTCTAAATTATATATATATATATCATGGAGAAATTCTATCAGAAAGGTGTTTGACTTCCCAAGTGGGACCCATATTGTACTCTTTTACCAGTCATTGCTGAATTTCTACCTATTGAATGTCAACTATTATGTCGTTTTGCAAAATTTGTATGTGGTTCTTCGTTTTCTCATAATTCTTTCCTGAGTTTGCTTAATTATGAATCTTGTAACAATGGGTAGTATGTCATCAGTCTCTAAAACTTTTAATTACATTTTATATAAATGTAAGTTATCGGTCAATACCTTTTATGCTCCTAATGCCCATTTAATGTATGCAAGCATAGAATTATCAGCAGTTTTACTAACACTGCATGATGATGTTGTTGTACTTAAAGGTGCCTTTGTGCAGTCAATTATATTTGAGAGAGAAGAAGCTCCACAGTTCCTCTCTGGAGCAGAACTTTCTGAATTGGAATTGTTAACTGTGCTTTGCACAAAGTGAATTTGTCAAAAAGGTATTTACGACTTTTACCCATGTGGTATTTCTTTTTATTCCCAATTTTTAGGATATGTTTCTCAATTGCAATGGTATCTACTTTTATTTATTGTACGTTTGTATTTGAGTGTGCCTTTTTGGTACGAATAAAGATATTATTATTGTTAATACTGCTTGTATATTTTTGCCGCAATAATGCTCTGCATGATACGTGATAATAAATGATTATGAATTACAGTTGTTTTCAAGTTGTGGTCATTATGTGTTACTGTGCAATGTAATGATGTTGCAATACAACTTCAATGTTTTGATAATGGCACCGGTAGAACGGCGGTGCTCCGCTGGCCCCAGACCTACGGGTCGAGGGCTCCATCAAGCTGGAAGCTGAAGGGAGTCATGCACTGCAATGTACGTTTATTTGGCGTGCAAAGAAAAGGGTAAAAACATAAACTCCATTTTATGAACGTTGTGATAAAGTTGAAAACTAACGTCATGCTTCAATGTTGTGACAACGTTGAAATCTGACGTCATGGGTGTTGCAAATACAACTTCCCAGTGACCCAATTCTAACGTCAGGTACAACCAGAACACAACGCTGCAACAACGTCAGATTTCAACGTTGTCACAACGTCAGATTTCAATGTTGTCACAACGTTGAAAACCGACGTCATGGGTGTTGCAAAAACAACTTCCCACTGACCCAATTCTGACGTCAGGATAGAACTGCCAAACGACGTTGCAACAACGTTGTGTGCCTGCTGGGCACATTTCGATGCCACAATTTGACATATCCTCTTCTGGTTTAACATTGCGATATATTTTGACGTTGTTCCATCATAATCCCAAAACAAAAGTAAAATATCAAAAGATGTGATGCTAATCCATAAGAGGATTGTGGTGTCGTATTGTGGCATCGTAATGTGGTGTTATAATGTGGTGTCATTCCTACATTGGTTAGTTGTTTTTTACTTCCAAAATTGAAGATTTTTCAAGTCAGTCGATTTTGTTGTTCTGTCCATCTGTCTGTCTGTTTATCACCTACAGGTCACAATTCTTAACCGATTGTCACGAAACTTTACCAAATTGTACAGGTAGTCTCAACTGAGAAGCCCAGTGATTTTGAGGTCAATGGTCAGCTTGAGGTGAGATTTCTAAAATCGTAATTTTTCATCCGATTGACTTGAAATTTGAACAAGATTTGCATATTGCATCGCTGAATTTGGAAACCAACTATTTTTGAGGTCATAAGGTCAAAGGTCAACTCAAAGTCAAACTTCTAAAATCATTAATTTCAATCTGAAAAATAACCAATTTTGTTCCGATTGACCTGAACTTTGATTAAGATTGTCAATTTTAATCTTAATGAAATGGACAATTTTATGTGTCCATGACAACCTTTGGAGAGGGGGGGTGGATTTTGTAAGTATCGTGCTCTGTCCGACGTCTTTTTCTTGTTTGAGAATTCATCCTACGTTTTTACATTTTTCTTAAAATGTTTGTTGTTTTTTTTGTCCATATTATGATGATGCTCATTTAATATCTTATTATGTTAGCCCTGTACAAACAATAAACAAGAACACTTTCATGAAAAAAAATCATTACATTTTGAAACTAAATCGATAATGACGATTTAGAACAAGACAGCACTATTTATTTTTGAGACCATCGTTTGTTATTTACATTCCAAGGTGCAGTCAGTTTCCCCACAGAGACCACTACATGTATAACATTACGTCGGTCTTTTTCTCGATTTCTTTTCAGCGAAACTCGTCCATGATTTTTGGGAAGTCAAGTTTCCTCTCAGTACTTCACTCTCAATACTCGTGTTTTAAAGACTCTTAAGAAGTCGATCTTGTCCCATTCGGTGACCTGACCTCATCCTTGATACGGTTTAGTTTTGACCGAAGAGCTTTTTCAATATTAGGAAATGTTTGGGTGAGGGTGTGTGTATGGAGGAATCGATACATTCTCAGTTCTGCTGGCTTAGTTTGTTTGTGTGAGGTTTGAAGCTCTGTTGAAGATGCCAGTAAGGTAGAAAACTGGATAAATTCACTTTCATTTGTGGGTTCTAGATCGTTGGGACAGGAGGGGTCAAGATTTCCTGCAGCTAGCTTGATATCACAAGTTGAGAGGGAGGCTAGCTTGGACAGGAATACAAACTTATTGTTGATTTCCTTGTACATTCCAAGATGCTGTTTCCAGGCACTGGTTAGCTGATCAATGATGACTAAGAAACATCTCATTCTTGAATTTCTCCTTGAATGACAGTGCAGTCTTTTGCATTTTCATCATCAAAATGGCGGTTGCACATCAGGACGTGTGTCTGCGACAAATTGTATTCGTTATGGCCACTCAGTTTAATTAATTAATGAACCCACCAATAATTTAATCCGCTTCTGCATGGGGCCCCTTTTAGGCTTGAGCCCCGGTCGACCACCCCATCTGCCCCCCACCCCTTAATCCATCATTGTTCGCATTGTTATTCTGACTCAATTTCACCACCCAGTCACTGGAGAAGAGCCTGGTAATATATACACCTTGTTGGGAATTTTCGTGAATTCAACACAATCTAACCTATAAGCTTATGTGAGGGTTTATGCTTTCAGTTCAGATCAATTTATCACCATATCTATTATGCCCCTTAGCTTTCGATCTAGAAACACTTTGAAAAATTCTCCTGACTTTTTATGACATCCTCGCCCATTTGTTTTCCATTTAGTGGAATTGAAGATTTCAGTAAAGTTCAACAATAAACCTATGCTGCTTGCAGCTCCCTTACAATCATTCTCAGTCTTCTGGTTTGGCTCTTGCATTGTGCAGCCAAGGAGACACAAATCCCTTAAAATTGCATGCTCAAAGTGATTGAAAATAAAAAGAGAAGAAAACGAATATTGGCTTATTTAGATCGTTTGAGAGGCAATTGGCAATACAACATGGACAGTTTTAAGAGCATTCATCTGCTTGTATCGTATTCCTTTTAAATAATAGCAAGGACGTCCAAGCTTTCAGAACTCATCTTGCTCTTGCTTGGGACTACAGTAGCTCTTTGCATGGGAACAGAAAGCGTGCGGTGGCTTGTGCCAGGACGCAGATGCAGAGGAAATGAGCAAAGAGTACTGTGGCATGCCGCGAGCACAAGCATTTTGGGACCTCATTCCGAGAGGAACCACACACATGTGAGGCAGGAGACTGTCAAACATTGCTTTGCCTCATCCGTTCCTTTTTAGGAAACCCCTGGCAATGGTTGGATTCTCAGCACGCTGGGAAAACAACACAAAAAATAAATAAGGGCTGTGTGTGGTGTGTAAATGTGTTCAAGATGGCCATTAATTTCTGAATGTTTTTGGATGTTTTTCGAGAGAAAAGAAATGTCCCTTCAAATTCGGGTGTGGGTTGTTTAGGAGAATTATGTGATTATGTTATTCCAGCATAGATTCTCTTATAAACAAGTAATGTGCATTTATTTTATGCTCAGGGTTTACTTTAAACATGTGTACAGGAAACAGACAAACTCAAGTGAACCTTATTGCCTAATTGTACCCTGAACTCTTCAGTCATCGACAACTGTCCCTGTGGGACGTTTTCTCCCTGTGTTCCCATGGCACAACCATTACGCACTCTCATGCCTGTCACAGAAAGACAATGTCATTCAGCTCTTGTGAGTGTTTCTGCTACTTGTGAATATGTTTTCCATCACGTGATCAAAAAAGTTCATTAAAGCCGTGATTATAAACCGAAAGTTCGGTCGAGTCCTTTCAAAGGGTATGGTAGTGGAAGAATATTTCACCACAACACCAGTTTAAAATTCTGATCAATGGTCTTGAAGGAGACTGGCTTGATGAATCTTTAAGAACCACAACTGACTTAAAAATATATGAGATAACAGTTTTAGCATCCTATCAGAACATATTCCATGAAGGGCTGGTGTTGGCTTAACGGTTAAGGGGCTGGCAATGAAGGGCTTTGGGTCTTGAGTTCAAGGCCCTGTCGTCTGAATCAACACCAGGTGGGTTAGCTCAGCCTGTCATCCTTTACACTAACCTGTTGTCGAAATGAGCACCAGATTACTGGTAACAGGGGGCATTGCATCAGCAGCACAGCTGTGCCTTCAGAAAATGATGCAGCCAAGCGGGCACAGTCTGCTTATGAATAAATAAACAAGCAGTCATAGACTGGTACTTACGAAATCGTCAACTTGACCTCTGACCTTGTCTAATAAAAGCTGTCTCTAGAGAAGGTAGCGACGCAAACCAGAAGTTTCTACGATGATTCTGTACCAAATCATCAAAAATCAAATGTTTTGGATGTTTGACCTCACTGTGACCTTGACCTTTGACCGATTTTGACCAAAATCTAGTCAGCGCTAGCCACCACCCTCCTGAATCACGTGGTGTAAATTGACATTGGTAGCTTTTTCCGTTCTCGAGTTATCATTTTTTGGATGTTTGACCTCATTGTGACCTTGACCTTTGACCGATTTTGACCAAAAAATAATCAGCACTAGCCATCACCCTCCTAAATCACGTGGTGTAATTTGACATTGGTAGCTTCTTCCGTTCTCGAGTTATCATTTTTTGGAAGTTTGACCTCATTGTGACCTTGACCTTTGACTGATTTTGACCAAAATCTAATCAGCACTAGCCATCACCCTCCTGAATCACGTGGTGTAATTTGACATTGGTAGCTTCTTCCATTCTCGAGTTATCGTGCCTACAAACAAACAAACAAACAGAAACGGAAGTCATCAATATACTTACGAAATCTTTAGATTTCGTAAGTAATAAATGAATTAGTCCATGAGTCAATGTTAAAACTGCACAGCGCAACAGTATATTATGATTAGTGAGTTTAAATCACATCTGGAATCTAATTTTTATATAACTGGCCGACAAGAAAATTAAACGAACTCTTGAGGAAAATTAATGAGAACAAACAAAAAAAATAAAAAATATAGAAAAAGGAAGAGAATTCTAATGACACTATATCATATTTATCAAATTATTTTACTTAATATCCTTCTGCTTGTGGGCTGGCAGGATTGCCGAGAGATAAGTGAACTCCGGTTTGAGCTGTCGAGCCTGGGTTCAAATGTCGGCCCAGCTATAAAGTGCCATCATGATGTTTCATAGGCAGGGCAAGGCATCAATGTGTGTGCTGTCCCTCGCATGGATGATCAGCTTGGCATCCCGTCTGCTAGCTTTAGTTGCTGGATGTCAAATATTCCAAGGTGTCTTTCGCACAGAGGAGGTGAGCTATCGCCGGCACCTGAACAAATTGCATATCCCTGTACCTTCAGGCCAGTATCGTGCGTCATAATGGCGACCCGTCATTGTAACCCTTAGGCATGAAAACGCTTCAGCCGAACCGTTGATCTGTATCAGCGTTTTCTTCAGCTGTAAAGTATTGCTGAAGAGTACATCCATCCATCTTATACTTGTGAAAAATTACCCTGTGAAACACCAACATACAACTCCTTGGATTCCCCAGTAATTTCGGTGGAGGCAGTGAGGTCTTGCGTTTCTGGATCCACAATTGGATGGAAAATTCTTATGATGTTTTGTAGACAATCACAGACATGCAATGGAAAGACATGGATGTCTCCACATAAATTATTGAAAACTTCACTGAAGGACAGACATTTGCTATGCCGTTGGTAATACATTTCGTTTATAGTGCTCTGTCCAAAGACAGGTTCAGTGGCGCCAAAGCAATACCATGGCGAGGGTTATACCGAGTGGTTTGCCTTTTTCCTTCCCAGTGGTAGTCAAGGCAGAAATTTGGAATTTGGTCAGGGTACTTGCGATAACTTTTTCATTATTATTAATGGAAATCGCCTAAGCAAGGCATAAAGCCACTCGAGGTAAGGGGCTTAAAAAAGTTATTGCCAGAGAACCTACCTACTCTTAACAAAGGATGCTGTGGAATCTTTAACGTCTACCAACTAATGCTGGCAGACAGAACACCCAGGTTACCATCCTTCTGAAGGATGGCACACACATTGATGAATCGCCATACTTTTGAAACACCATGATGGCGGTTGGTGGATAGGGTCAGGATTTGAACCCAGAATAGACAGCTCAGAGGTGAGTGCGGATACCTCGAGGTTATCCTGCCATCCCTTTGGAAATACTAACTGGAATATATACCTCGTGCACAACGAGCAGGTAGCCTATTTTGGGGCACAAAAATAAAAGTCTAAGAAAGCTTTTTCTGGATACTAGAAGGTATGTATTTGTAGGATTGAATCACAATGCATTGCTTTTCACTCCAGAAAAGGTTTGCCAAAATGTGTGCTGGAGGCAAAAAAAACACTAATAAAAATAATACTGATTTTAAGCATTTGGTATAGTTAATCGTAGAAAGGGAGCTGCTGCACTGCAATTGCAAATGTGATTATGCTTATGCTCAATATTGATGAATAATGTTTGGACATATATTGGTGAAACCTCTGCTGTTGTTGGTGGTGAGTGTTATACAGTATATGTATCAGGCTTAAAGAAATCCTATTTCTGTTCCATTGGCCGAAAGAATGTGCTTCATTGAAAGCACAAGATTTCAAGCATTGCAGGTCTGGAGCAACAATGGGGTATGGATGCCAGACTCTCAGGCGAAGAATTGAGTCGGTGTATTCCCTCCAAAGCCACAGTCACAGGGGTCCATTTTTTATTTCTCCTCCACACTCATTTCTGATGCCACTTTTCCATCTCCATGTTTTTTTTGCAATGGAAGCAAGCATCTCTGTTAATGGAAGACATCCAGCATTTCATAAAAGACAATTATGATTTCATCGATAAAGGACATGAGTCAAAATCAACAACTTTTGGATTACGGTAGGTGAAGCAAACCATTGGGGCATTTTCTGTTTTTTTTTTTTTAATGTTACACTCGAGTTTCAAAGGTTATTGTTTGTAGTCGTCACAATGCCAGGCCTTGTGTGCAAACACCCAGTTCCACATTACCCCCCTTCCAAACGTTCACCTCCCACATCACTAGGTCAAACACATGGAAAGATTGTCCTGCTCGATTGGAAATGGAATGCTTATGTATTCTAACTGCATTGCACGGCAATTTCCACGCATCTTCTGATCGACTCTTTTTTTTCTTTTTGTCTCAATATCCTTCTTACATCCATCTCCTGTTCCTCTGCCTTTCTGTTTTAACTCACACAAGGCCTAATCTCCCTTGACCTCATTCCCAGCTGGTTGGAATGCACCAATATCCCATAGGCCCTCTCACCAGCACAATGCTGCTGTTATACCAACCAATCATCAGAAATGACTTTGCCGTGGTCATGAGAAGCACTCAACATGCCAAGTCAAATAGCTGTACTGCTGGCACTCATTCACACCCTTTCATGAACTTGCATGCTCGACAGTGATTGTAAATAGCAACATGCAACTGCTCAAAAAGACAGATTTATTTTCTCAGAAGCGCTTCACAAAAGACAGTGCGTTGCAGGGATCCAGATGTACTCTGATTGTTATTTATTTATTTTTTTTTGAGGCTGCTTTGCCTCACGGTTGCTTGATGTTTTTTTTTTTTGGTGGGAGTTAAGCAGAGTCAAGCCTGATAAATTGATGAATAGGAAAGCACCAGAATTGGTACACCATGTGCAGAAACAAGTCAGCTTGGCTCACTTTAAGAACAAAATTCCTAGATTGACTGAGCTCTCATCCTTTTCTGTTGTTGGCCATCATTTCACTTGAAATGTCAGGGCAAATCATCTGAAGGCTTTCAGAAAGTTCGTTGCTATTTTAGATGTGTGATTTTAATTTGCTATTCTAGGGTTTAAGATGCTTACTAATACCACTTTATTCTGTGTTTAGCTTGTCATTTGCAATTTATGTGATTTGTCTCTGGATCAAAAAATCACTTATAGATCAAAGTAACAAAAAACAAAAAAAACATTATCCGAATGGTTGCTTTTTCTTCTTGCATATGACATCCAAATGGTTTAATATTTATACATATATATGTATGTATATGTATATATATATATATATATATATATATATATATATATATGTATATATATATATATATATATATATATATATATATATGTATATATATATATATATATATATATATATATATATATATATATATATATATGTATGTATATATATATATATATGTATATATATAATATATATATATATATATATATATATATATATATATATATATATATATATATATATATATATATATATATATATCAGAATTACCTGGCATTGCCTGGGTAAAAAAATACGAATAAGAAAGGGGTAAATTGTGGTGCAAATATATATATATATATATATATATATATATATATATATATATATATATATATATATATATATATATATATATATCTATATATCTATCTATCTATCTATCTATCTATCTATCTATCTATCT
Source organism: Eptatretus burgeri (assembly GCF_056783735.1). NCBI lineage: Eukaryota > Metazoa > Chordata > Myxini > Myxiniformes > Myxinidae > Eptatretus > Eptatretus burgeri. Next base: position 74,603,209 of record NC_140967.1, read on the forward strand.
ATCTATCTATCTATATATATATATATATATATATATATATATATATATATATATATATATATATATATATATATATATATATATATATATATCAGAATTACCTGGCATTGCCTGGGTAAAAAAATACGAATAAGAAAGGGGTAAATTGTGGTGCAAATATATATATATATATATATATATATATATATATATATATATATATATATATATATCACATTTAATTTGGACATATTTCATATTTCTTTGTTGTTGTCAGCATTCGTCTTCAGTGCTGATGAGGCTGTCACTGAGGTTGTCGTAGTTATCAGCAAGCAAATTTTTTTGATCCCAGCAGATAAAGCCCAGTCGCTCTGTCTCGACATCGACCAGAAACTGCCGAAAGAGTCGTCACATCTGCAGTATGTGGTTTCCCTCTCTCACCATGATGTGGTAGCTGTAGTACTGCAGCTGTGTGAGTTTTGGTCCATCCTGTCCAGTAGCAATCCTGGCCACCAGATGGATGCTGTAGCCATCTGTTCCTGTGGAACACTATGGGATACTGGAGTGCATCAAAAAATACAAAGTTTCTGATCAAAATATGACTCTGATTTTACATGCCCCAAAAAAGGAAGAGCTCCATTGGTCCCAAGGCAGCTGCAGCTAAGTGAAAACACACCAAGAGACAACAGGAGACTGAAGAGGAGCAAGATGCCAGGCTAAATGAACAGGCACAGCAGTAACAGCGACAGCGACAAAATGAAACTGAAGAGGAGCGATCAGCCAGGCTAAATGAACAGGCTCGTCGGCAATAACAGCGGCGAGCAAATGAGTCTGAGGAAGAGTGTGATGCAAGACTTGAGGCAATGCGTCACCACACTGCAAAAGCACGAGCACGAGCACTGGCCTGGGCACAAGAGCACAACAATGCCAACAGGGTGGCATTCACGTATGACCCTGCTGACCCAACAACTCATGCAGACATCGGCCAAATGGACCAAGTCGGCACCCACTGCTCTGCTGACAAGTTCAAGGGAGAGACCAAGGGTGTGTGCTGCAGCAATGGCAAGGTGGTCCTTGAGCCCTCTCCTGCCCTTCCTCTCTTGCTGAAGGAACTTCTCTCAGGCGAAGGTCCCCTCAGGAAGCACTTCCTTGAGAACATTCAGACGTATAATGTCAGCTTTGCAATGACAAGCTTCGGGCACAAGGATGCTGAAGTCCAGAGATGGAACCAGAGCTTCCGGATCCAAGGTCAAGTGTTCCACCGCATTGGCAGCTTGCTTCTGCCTGAAGAGGGCCAGCCAAAGTTCCTACAGGTCGACTTCCTGGACTCGCATACCAAGGAGCTGGCTGCCAGGAACCACAGCAGCCTCAAACCACACATCCTTGAGAAGCTCACAAAGTGGTTTCACGAGAATAACCATCTGGTCTGTGAGCTCAAGACTGCAAGAGATGTACTTGCAGAAGGAGGTAACTCTGAAGAGTGCCAGATCATCATCAGATAGAACAAGTGACTGCAAGGAGAGCACACACACCGCTACAACACGCAGTCTGCACCAGAAGTCGCCATCCTAATGGACAATGAGCCAACAGAACCCAGAGACATTGTCTTCAGACTTCGCGATGGGGAACTTAAAAGGATCAGTGAGCTGCATGCATCTAATGATGCACTCCAGTATCCCATAGTGTTCCCATATGGAACAGATGGCTGCAGCATCCATCTGGTGGCCAGGACTGCTACTTGACAGGATGGATATATATATATATATATATATATATATATATATATATATATATATATATATATATATATATATATGTATATATATATATATATATATATATATATATATATATATATATATGTATATATATGTATATATATATATGTATATATATATATATATATATTATATATTTTTTTATATTTATATATATATATATATATATATATATATATATATATATATTTTAGCAGGGTATGCTTACACATTGTGGAAGCCCTTACACATATGTAAGATATGACCCATTCACATTGTGTAAGCATACAAACCATGTTTCCCCATTGTCTCGGGTCGCATACCTGCATTTAATGTTTTATGTATTTATTTTCATTTGCAGATGCTTTCTGATGGTTCTGTGATTTTTCCTGGTGTATTGGCTTCGATGTCCATCAGCACACAAAATTACCGTGCTTACCCATTGTATTTGGTCACACATCTGCATTTTTTCATTTATTTTTTCATTTATTTATATTGTTACGGATTTCAGAATCTGGTCTGATGAATGCATCTGCACATCCAGGTCCTCAGACAGTTATTTCCTGACATACATGTTTAGATTAGCCCCATCCCCATGTTTAATGGGATCTTAAATGTGATGCATTGAGAAGGGTAAAGGATAGATCCCCTCTCTTATGGGAAGCTTTTTTCTTTACGACAGACACGTTTACACACATTTCTTTCACGAGCTCTGATGCGCGCCCTTATATTTCCTCAGCAACGTTCCTTCGCGAGCTCTGAAGCCCACCCTCATTTTTCCTCAGCAACATTCTTTCGTGAGCTCGGACACCCACCTTTTTTGAGAGCGCACGGGTCGTCATGGTAATCGTGCGCAAGTGGGGTGGGGTGAGCTTGGGGCGGACAGCGCCCACCGAGACAGCCCACAGATATGAAATTAATTGGCGGTCCGTTCTGAAGAGGAAAGCAGAGGCGAGAGAAGCGAAAGGAAAGCGGAGGTGAAAGAAAGCCAGGGAGGGAGGAAGAAAATGAGAAGTAAGTGCGAGGAGCGAGCAAGAAGCGGGTGTAAGTGCGCAAACGAGGAGAAGAAAGCGAGTGTGTGGTGTGCGTGTGGGTGTCTGACCAGCGCCAACAACGAGACAATTCGTCTTTCCCAGTGCTTGGGCAAGCGAGCGTGTGGTGCGCGTGTGGGTGTGAGCAGCCCCGACAAGTGAGGTGCGGGTCAGTCACCGACGGACCGTGTGGGTCACTGGACGTCACCAGTTTCGTGAAGTGTGAGGAACTGCCCGTGTCACAGCACCAGGGTCTAAACCCGCGACAGACGATATCGGTACCCTCCCAGACATTGATTGGCATTCAAGGCTGTTCACGAGAGGGTGCATGGCAAGGCTGGTTACTGGCGATGGACGTGACACACACGCACACATTTCAGGGCGTTTTCACTTCATGGACGACTACTCTGGTGAGCGAAACGATTCTCCCCTTCCCCTCCCCCTGAATGATCTGCTGGGTACCCTTGTCTGCGTTTAGCTGTAAGTCAACCCCCGATAAGCATCTGCTCTTTGTCTCTTTCCTGGCATTTTGATTGATTTTGCTTTGAAATTTATTATTTATTTTCCTCAGAAAATAAAAAGTTATTTTATTATTAATAAATCATTTGTCAATTTCCAACCTGTCCATGTTTGTCCTTTCCTTTCATTGGTGTCGCATCATTCGAACCGAGATAGACTGGGAGGTAATTACCACAGATTTGACCAAAAGTCGGCGGCACGCACCAGCAGTTAAAACGTTCGGCCGCCCTAATTTAAATCTAATCAGATAATATTGGTACTTTGCCGAGGGCACGGTCCCCGCTCAGGTAACCACGTGACCTCTAGTTAAACGGAATAATTAGACGGTGGACGCTGGAACTCGTGGTTAGCTGGGTGACGTTCATGGTTCTAAAACAACCCACCGTACCACAACGTTAATTGTGGGCGGTGGCCCCAGGTCCGGCTCTTCCGAGGACAACCGGGATTAATTCCCCTGAGTGACAAGCTGGTGTCTCACAACAATATTTTCGTGGCCGCAATAATATTTTAATTTATGGATGTTGTCTGACATTTTTGTGAGTTTTTCCAGTGTATCAACTTCGATGTCCATCAGCAAGCAAAATTTCAGCTTTCTACGTCACCCAGAAGGTTCCAATTTTTAATATCAGTCAGTCAGTCAGTGGTTCGAAAAGCTATATCGATGTAATATATTGTTGAGGTTCTATGAAACCGCATGCCTCGAAGACAATGGTTCCCAACATACAGTGATCCCCAGGCAGTTATTTTATTAGTCTTCGTGCAGTTAGGCTTTCCCCTCATGTCTAATGGGTTAACGAGACGAAGTGTGTTGCGTGGGACTAATAGCTAGGTTTATTAACTATATTTCTGTCTTCTATTCTGATTTCTATTCCAACCCTTTCCTTTTATGCCTGTTGTTGGCTTAATGGTTACGGTGGTGGGCTTTGGATCCTAGGGTCTTGAGTTCAAATCCCGCTCAGCTGTTGAATTAATACCAGGTGGGGTTAACTTGGCCTGTCATCCTTCCGAGGTCAGCAAAATGAGTTCCAGCTTTCTGGTATCCTGTGTCGGAGTGGCGACCCATCCAGGATTGTGCCCAATTGCCAAGGAGACTGATTAAGCAGCACCAACGCTCTGCACAGGGTATGATCCCAATCTCCTCCTCCTTTCCTTTTCGCCAGTGTCCAAATCAAGCAAGCAAGGAAACACACCACGATATGAATAGCAAACACATCACACAGCCTCCCATGGCTGAGAATCAACATAAGAACAAACACACTATACAAGCACGTGCATGGCACGCCATTTCATTCAAATCTGCATGCCAATTTCCAAAAGCATCTCACCTTGCTCACCCCCTCGCTCACCAAAACTTCACCACTTCGACCACCAACACCTCCACACACGGGAAAAATATTCTCACACCCCTCGTACCTCTGTATCGCTACAACTTGCCCCGAAACAGTGGCATGCTGCAAGGCTCGGGCTGTACTCGAACCGCGTGATGTGGGGATGAGCAACGGACGTTAATAGCACCAACTGCATCTCGCAGGGAATATCCCGAGTGAGCACGCAGGATTGATATGACCCTTGTTCAGTTGCCAGAACATGGAAAGACGGGAGGAAAGAAAGGGTCATGGGAAGGGCGATCCGGGAGTTTGGTATAGGGCCCGGGTGTGCATTTTTCCTCATGAGGGGGGGGGTGGGTGGCGGGTGTGCATTGCTATTCAGCATTCATACTGCACGTGGAGCACATTCAGGGCTAGGTTGCCAGCTTATACACATTGTTGAGTCAGGGCCGTGTCATGCCGGATGTGCGAATGAGACCGCTTCCAGCCCCAGGAGCCTGGCAGGGCATGGCTCGGGCCACTGCGGCCCAATGGAGAAGCAGGATTCGGGACACGGTGCATCGCTTCGGGTCATCACCCCACCCTTCGGCCGGGACTCATAAAAGGAGGCGCACGGAGCCGCTCGACCTCTCCTTCACCTATCTTCTTCACCTCCCTTCTTTGCCACCTTCTTCACTGCTTGTCTCAGTTCTATGTTTGCTACCCCTCATTGCCTCTACCCTTCACTGGCTCTTCACTCACGGTTAGTGTGTGACTGAGACATGCTTATTCCGAAGGACCAGTGTGGAGCACACGCTACCATGAGCCCTGGCAAAGTGACTAAGACGGAGATATCGCGCCAACTCTTGAGGTGGGAACACTCAAACGGAGTGTCCCACAGAGGTACTGCTACACTAGCAGACCTATACACGACTAGGTTAGGGATCTGTTGGCTCACATATCCTCTCTCCTCTCTCTCTTTCCACCCCTCTATCTCGTCCCCTTTGGACGCACAAAAGAGCATCCTGACTGACTCGCAATCACATTTTCCTCTGGCACGACACTGCACCGACTGCACCGCTCATATTGCACAACACCACACCCCCCCCCCCACTCCCACACCTTAGACACCATTTTTTTTCTCCCTCCTACCTTCCCATAAGCGTACTGCATTGCCTTGGTCAGCCGACCGCACCAGATATTGCGAGGTATCTCTTTCTTTCAGGCTATCTAATCTTCCTCGGGTGTGTGTGTGTGTGTGTGTGATGGCACCTGTCGTTGCATTAGTTAAGATTGTAAAAGTGATCACGGGATAAGTCTGCTCTGTGTTTGTAAATTGCTTGCCTTTTGTTACACCTCACAAATTCCTTGCTATCCCGACTATACATACCAATAAACCCAATTTACTGTGCCACATACCTTTCCTCGCTTCATTGTAAATAAATGCTTTGTGTAGAAATGTTCCCAGCTCATTTTTGTCTTTTCCTTCATTGGTCCAGCATGTTTCGCACTCTCATCTAGCCGAGACGTTATTCCCCAACGATCTGTTTTCTCACCGGTACCTGCTTGGCAGTCCCGCTCGGCTGCATCTGATCAGGTAAGGTGATCCAGATTGAGCAATTGCGTACTGAGGGCGCGTCTCCCGGTAATTAAATCACGTGACTTTGAGGTAAACGGTATCAGAAGAAGGACCCTAAGTCACGTGGTCTTGTTCTTGGTGTTCACGGTCAATTCACCTGCCGCATCACGAAGTTATTCATGTGCGACGGCCTGCAATTCCAGAGAGTCTGGTGGGAACTAAAGGTAGCTCACCCCTCGTGGTCTTCCTCACCCCTGACCCTAGTTCTGTAACAATATTATGTCATTCTGTTGGATGATAATTTTCCGTCCTGGATCGGACGACGTGGCCCTGTGGAGTGGGCTGCACGCTCACCAGATCTGAACCCCCTTGATTACTTCTTCTTGGGTATGCTGAAAGCGCAAGTTTATCCAGTAAAAATCAGAGACATGAATCATCTGAGGCAACACATCACGGATGCATGTGCACGCATTGATGGAATGCTGCATTAATGCACCGTGTTCATTGCAATTTTCCACAGCACATTGAACTGTGAATTCCTCATGAGGGACAACACATTGAACATGTCAAGTAATGTCATTGAACATATCATGTATGATAATGTAATGTCAATAAACCATTTATAATGTATATTCTCCTGTTTCCAGATTTTATGGCCACCCTGGTATATGTAGCTTTTTGATACTAAAAATTTGTATTGGTATCAAAGCCAGTGACCAATCGCAAATTAATACTTGGATAATAAGTACATGATGATAAGTGAGGTAAGGTTTTTAAAATCAGTGCATAAAGAAAAACTCGGGGCAATACTATGGGCACTCATCTGCTAGAATTATGATGCTGAGGAGGAAGTCAATGTGGGATGGAATTAGCAAAATGCACCAATGAACCAATGTTATAGCAAATACCTCTTTTGGGAGGCAAACTCCCACCCCCCCCACACCCTCCCCGTATATACCCTTCGACCCCAACTCTTTTTAATGTCATGAACAAACTTTGGTACATCACGGGTGATAAAGGTCGTGGTCAAGTTTCATCAAAATTATGTGTGTGGTTTTGGAGAAGAAAGCAAATACCGTTTTTGGGAGCAACCCCCCTGTAGATCCCCTTCGACCCCAATTCTTTTAATGGTGTGAACAAACTTGGGTGCATTGCAGGTGATGAAGGTTGTGGTCAAGTTTTATTGAAATTGTATGTGTAGTTTCGGAGAAGAAAGCAAATACATATTTTGGAGGGCAACTCCCCTATAAACTCCCTCCATAAACCTCCTTAGACACTGATTTTTTTTTTTGAGGGGGGGGGGGGTTAAGAACGTCGTGAACTTAAGTACATCATGTGGTGATGAAGGTTGTAGTCAATTTTCATCAGAATTGTATATGTTGTTTCTGAGAAGAATGCAAATACCTCTTTTAGGGGGCAACCCCCCTGTAAACTCCCTCCCTAGACCCCCTGAGACCCTGATTTTCTTTAATGCCATGAACAAACTTTGGTACATCATGTATGATGAAGGTTGCGGTGAAGTTTCATCGGAGTTGCATGTGCAGTTTCTGAGAAGAAAGCAAATACCTATTTTGTGGGGGAAACCGCCGTAGACCCCCTTCGCGTCCGATATTTTTTTATGCCGTGAACAACCTTTGGTACATACAAGGTGATGAAGGTTGTGGTAAAGTTTCATCGAAATCGTGTGTGTAGTTTCAGAGAAGAAGTTGCAAGCATTTGTGGACGGATGTGTGCTGTATCACGTGATTGGGTTTTCGTATATCATGACTCGCCCACTTGGGGTGGCAGTGTGACGGACGAATGATGTGCTAGGGGTGACGGACGAATGATGTGCCATCCCATAAGCTCTACTGGAACTACGTTCCAGGTGAGCTAAAAATAACCAATTAAGATGGGTGTAGGCTCATTGGGGGAGAGCACAGGAGGATTGTTTAGTAAAAGTAGGAAAGAAAGGCAGGATTTTAAAGTTATTTAGCTTCATAATAGTTTGCAAAGTAGCTAATAGGGGATGTTTTTGCAGCAGAGACCAGATTCTGAACCCAGGTGGGATATATCTGGTTGAATGTGCTCATACCTCTCCATAAGACTGTGAAAGCTAAGGTGAGGGAGGGCAACAAATGACAAAGTATTTTAGAGCAAGAATGAGCCACGATAATGACTTATGAACCGATGATTGATTCCATCTCCCAGTCTTTGTTCTTTTTAGCTTTCCATCAAAGCCCAACCTCATGTAAAATGGACCAAATCAATTGACCCATAAAAAAAACATATGCAATATTGTACAAGCTTACACAGTACTATAACATTTGCTTTATGCAGTAAATCTTGAGATATAACAATGGAGAAAATCAAGAGGATGTTGATTGTGGTATGCTGACCACCGTGGGAAGCTGACGTTTCAGGCATTAAACCTTAATCGGAGCAAAAGAGATACCAAGGGTTCATGAGTTAATGCCAGAAACGTCAGCTTCCCTTTGCTTATGACGAGGTTAGCATACCTCAGTCAACATCCTGTTCATTTTGTCCATTGCTCTACCTCATTTATTCCCTTTTCCAAAGTCTAACATTCCCAGGAGAGAAAGTCAACATCTATCAAATATGGAATATGCACAACTCTGCCAACCGTACCTCAATAACTGGTCCATGGCCCAAGACTGATGTGGCCATGCTGGTTGTGAGATACAATCTCTGTTGTTTTATAGGAGTAATCTGACTCCATACATCTGTGCTTTTATCTAAAATTGCTGGACTTACCATTAAATGACTGCTCCCAGAATCCACTAAATGGTTTCACAAACTAAATCTTGGATCTTGCAAGGTCCTCTCAAATTTCCTACTCCACCAAGTTTACATTCAATTACTGTCACTGAATGAGAGACCTGAACATGAGTGTTACTCTCAGCCAGATGCTGGCACACTGATCCATCTACTCATGATTTAACTGTGGGGACAAAGTCTCAAATTGATAATCACTCATGATTCTGGATCCAATCTCAAGTAAAGTCTCTGCTGAGCTCATATTCTTCCTCAAAATATAACAGAATTTCCAAATGTGGCCCTTTTTCCACATTTATAACAATCCCAATAATGGTGTCTCAAACTCATTGGTCAGACAATGTCAAGAACGAGACAAAAGACAATCTCTCTCCTCTGTTCTGCTTTATATTTATTGACTCTTGAAATCAAATTATCATTGGGTAAGGACATGGACACAATTTAACTGCCACAGGAGTTAAATGCAAAGAACAAAAATGTCACACCTCCTCTATGTACAAGGTCTATCTGAAGTTGTTTTGCACCAATTAATGAAAAATGAACAAAACATGCAGTGAAAGCTGGTAAAGAATATTCCAAAGAGGAATAGATGGAATTTGGACTTGATGATGTGCCGAATGTGTATTGAAAGCAGGCAAAGCAACAAAAAAATACAACATGAAAATCAACATGCAAACAAGAACAAGATTAAAAAAAACATCAAACAAATACCTAGTTATATTGAGGAAGACCAGCAAATCTAGTACAACAATTGTACAAGGCAACAGTCAAGGGACATGCAATGAGCATTGCAAATCCTGAAAATGTACTGCTCCCCAAGAAACAAAATTCTAACAATAAACCGGCTTACAGGGCCAATCTAATAAATTGAATTTGTCATACGTCTGTCTGTCTACCCATATGTTCGCAATTTTTGCAAAGACCGCTGGGCCGACAACCACCAAATTTGGTTGTATGCTTGGGGTCGTTGTCCCGTTGGAACGTAAATCATCGCCACAGTCTAATGTCTTTTGCACTCTGAAGCAGGTTCTCCTCAAGTATTTGCCTGTATTTGGCTCCATTAATTGTTCCCTCTATCCTTAAAACTCTCCCAGTCCCTGCCATTGAAAAACATCCCCAAAGTATGATGCTGCCACCACTATGGTTCATGGTCGGGTTGGTGTTGGATGGGTGATGAGCTGTTCTCAGTTTCCGTCAGATGCAACGCTTTGCATTCAGGTCATAGAGTTCATTTTGCATCTCATCAGACCACAAAATCTTTCACCTCATGCTCTCAGTCTTTCACGTGCCTTTTTGCAAACGCCAGGCATGCTGTCATGCACCTTTTTCTCAGGAGTGGCTTCCGTCTGGTCACTCTCCCATCAAGCATAGATTTGTGAAGTGCTGTGGAGACTGTTATCCTTCTGACAGGCTCTCCCAACTCAGCCAAGGAACTCTGCAGTTCTGTCAGAGTGGTCAATGGGTTCTTGGTCACCTCCTTGACAAAGATCCTTCTTGCCCACTTGCTCAGTTTGGTCGGACAGCCATCTCGAGGAAGAGTCTGTTTCGTTCCATATTCTTTCCCTTTTATAATGATGGAGCTCACTGTGTTCTGGAGAACTTTCAATACTCCAGATATTGTTTTATACCCTTCCCCCGATCTATTCCTCACAATTCTATTTCAGAGTTCGACAGACAGTTCCTTCGATTTAATGATGGAGTTTCTGCTCTGACATGCACTGTCAACTGTGGGATCTTATATAGAAAGATGTGTTTCTTTCTAAACAATGTCCAATCAATTGAATTGGCCACAGGTGGACTCCAATCAAGTTGGAGAGACATCTCAAGGATGATCAAAGGAAATTGGATCCAACTGAGCTCAATTTGGAGTGTCATAGCAAAGGGTTTTAATACTTATTGCTTCAATTTCAGCTTTACATTTTAAATTGATTTGTAAAAAATTCTGAAAAAAAAAAATCCACTTTCACATTGTATGGTATAATGTGCAGATCAGTGATTTAAAAAAAAAAATCTCAATTTAATCCATTTTAAATTCAGGCTGTAACACAACAGAATGTGAAAAGACCGCTGGGCCGACTACTGTGAATACTCAAGGGGTGTGAATACTTTCTGAAGGCACTGTGTAATAAATGTGAGTGTATGTATCTCCTCCATAATTCCAAAACTATGAAACCAAGCAGCCCAAAACATTGCATGGATATTAAGGGGACTCCAAGGGGGTATAGGAATGAAAACTGGGTGTTTGGGTAAATTTAAACACCCTTTTTAAAGATGATTAACGGCTTACCTTCATGAGAGGCTTATCCATGGTCAGCCCAACTTCATCTCACAGGGGTCTTTTGATTCAGCAGCCAACATTTTGATTCGGCCTCTTGAAAAAGTCTTGCCTTGGAAACACGAATATACTCTCACGGACTAATTAAAGTATATAATCGAAATATGACTTCTGATTTCAGTGTCAGATCTCGTGGAGTAAATGAGTGTCAGAACCTGGAGTTTAAATCTGAAAATCTAAATAAATTACAGATTCTTAAAACAGAGCATATCTCATTCCAACCTCATATAAATATTCTTTCTAACCTGATATGAGTGACTGACATAAATATTCGCTACTTTTCGGGGGACGTCGAAAGCTGAAATTTTGCGTGCCAATGGACATGGAAGTCGGTACACCGAGAAAAATCGCACAACCATCAGAAAGCATCTGTAAATTAAAATATCCGAAAATAAGTGCAGCCGTGTTGTGCTCACTGCAGGTGAGTGACCCGAGACATTGGGGACAAAGGGAGGTCATGCTACAACTGCTGCTTTTTATTATGCCCCAAAGTATGAAGCATGATTCGTTATCGCTTACAATGTGTAAGCATATGCCACTAGTATCTCATAAGCTTTAAGCAAGGCTGTGCACCCTCCTCCATATTTACAGAAGAAAATGTGAAATTGCCAAAGCGTTAAACTACTTCTCCTGTTCTGTTTTTCTGCTGTTTTCCCCGAAGTGTAACTTTATTGAGTGCAACAGAAAAAATTAAGCAGGTGAAGGCTCCTGTGGTGTGAGTAGTGGGCATGGTGACTTTGGCTTGGTACTCTGGAGTTAAGAAGGCAATATCAATTAGATGATTGGAATAAGTCAAGCAATGGGACAAGTGAACTGAGAGTTCAAGATACAATTGAAAAATGTTTTCAGTGGCTCCAAAGCAATGAATCCCTACACCATGGCAGGATGGCTGTTTAGCCTGGGTTCGAATTGTTTCAACATTTTGTGCAATCTGTTTTCAATTAGGATGTTATTAGTACCCTACTGGTTTCACTGGAAGGGATTATAGGTTTGCTCTCCATCTGTGTCCATCTGTCCATCCGTCCCACCTGTGGTTTTTCATACTTTTTCCCCCATACCCTTTAACATGTTCAACTGAAACTTGGTGCATGGCTTTATTATGATAAGTTACAGAACAAGTTTGAGTTTCAGGGTGTTTCGTCAATTTTTCACAGTTATTCCCTTGTTTGACTTAGAAAATATCACATCGGTGGAGGTCCTGGACTGCAAAGCAATTCTCTCTTTGGTTTCTTTTCATTAGGAGCTTGGAGCGATGTTAGCAATGTTATAAAAGTGAACGAGATGTTCGTTTGTGGCGCTCGTCCTCTGAGCTCTCAAGGTAAATCGCAATAAAACTTTATAGGATCACAATTTTTGCCATGATACACTTTACTAGGGGGTTTTAAACAGTTATTTTCTCACAATTCATGACATATAAACGCACAAGCCACCACCTGTCGTGGGGAAGGGGTGGGAGTCCAGAGGAAGGGGTGGGGTGGATGGTCTGATAAGACCTATTTGTATTCACTGTGACTTTTCCACAGCCACCAACTTCACCTTAAATAGGACTTGGAGATTTTACATTGAAATAACGAAAGAAATATGTAGGTAGTGGAAATATTTATAAAAAATAAATAAATAATTCAGTGGCATAAAGGTAGCTGTGATTGGAAAGTGTATATAAATAAATATTTCAAGCAGGTAATGTCAATAGTGGTGATAGTATAGTGTATACAAATAAATAAATAATGAAAAGTTGTGTGTTTTAGTGAATATGGTAGTGTATATAAAATAATAATTCAATGTTTAGTGACAGTGGAGATGGTAGGGTGTATATAAACAATTCCAAGTGATATTGCACACTTCAATGTCCACCACTCCACCATTAGCCGCCTGCGAACGCGCCTCAGAGAGACTGGAAGCACCGTGAACCGCCCACATGCCCGGCGACCATGTGTGCCCACCGCCGGTCAGGATCGTCACATGAGGCTGCAACATCTCCGGGATCGACTCCGACCGGCCACGAGGACTGCCGATGAGACTGTCGGGCTGCATAACAGGCGCATTTCAGCCCAGACGGTGCGTAACCGCTTGAGGGAGGCCAACCTCCGAGCCCGCCGACCACACCGGGGACTCGACCTCACTGCAGTCCGGCGTCAGACCCGACTGAACTGGGCCAATGTTCACTTGCGCTGGACCCTCGCACGATGGAGGAGAGTGCTGTTCACCGATGAGTCGCCGTTCCAACTGTATCGGGCTGATGGCAGACTCCGCGTCTGGCGTCTGTGGTGGAGTCTGCGGGCTTACGGGGAAGGGCATGGTGGTGTGGGAGTGGTCGGAGTGGTCATCGTATCTGCAAGGGATATAAGGTGTGCGCGCCGCCTGAGGAGTCGTAGGAATGCAGTAGTCAAACGGGCTTGTGCGTGTGCATACGGAATAAAGGAGAGCCGCGGGCAGAGTACGCCCGCGCTCGCGCTTGTGCAACACAGCCCGGCTCGACTGTTCCCCCGCTCGTGTCTGCCTGCTAAGCATCTCCCATTCAGTACATTACAGTTGGCTGACGAGGATCTTCGGATCGGCGTGTGCAGGGCGGCAAGTAACCCGGGCGGTTCCAAGCTACGGAGCCAAGGGTCTCGCCAGCACGAGCATGGCAGAAGGTCGGGGCACGGCACACGGACGCGTACCCGTGTTCGGGGGAGATGAGTTCGAATTGTTTTCTGAACAGTTAGGTTGCTACTTTCGTGCGAATGATGTAGAGGATGAAGAGAAACGCAAGGCGATCTTGCTCGCCTCGCTATCAACGGAGCACTACCGGCTGCTGAGTGATTTGGTGGCTCCAAATAGGCCCAGTGATGACGTGCTATCCTTTCAGGACATCGTGGCGAAAATGAAGACCCACTTGGCGCCAGAGAAGTCGTTACATCTCGCGCGGTTCCAGTTCGATCATCTCGCTAAGGGTGGCGAGGAGCGCGTTGCGGACTTCGTAGCACGAGTGAAGCATTCGGCTGTGCCGTGCAAATTCATGACAGAGGAGCGTCCGGCACGGCTCAGAGATCGTTTTATTTCTGGTCTGCGAGACGCAAAGATGGTAGCAGCCATCCTGCGGTTGACCGACATCACATTCGACTCGGCGGTCGCGACTGCTTCGTCTGTCGAGCAGACACTCACGGATGTCCAGACCATTGCTGGCCAGGACGTAATGAGTAGCTCCAGCTGGGGCATGTCGGCTAATCCCGAGGTCCACGCGGTGACCGCACAAGTGCCGCAGGTCGTGCAGCCCGGAGTCCGAGCGATGGCTCAAGTGCCGCAGGTCGCACGCGCGCCTGGCGGTGCGGGACGAGGGGCACCGCAGCACGGTCGCACCGGGAGCGAAGGGGTTTTCCGGGGGTGTGGGGGTCCGCACCTGCGACAAATGTGCCCGTATAAGAACACCGTGTGTTTGCATTGTCACAAGGTGGGACATTTGAAGCGCGTGTGTCGGATGGCGGGGGCCTCCGTTGGGGTCTTGGATGACGAGGTGCGGGAGGACCCCAGTGACCTGGAGATCGGCCTGCAACCGGGGCATGACGATGCCGGCGAGCCGGAGCAGGAGATGCAACCACGGTTGAGTCTGTTTTCCGTTGGTTCAGAGATGACGACGCCTTTCACGGTAGAGGTCGAAGTGAATGGCCAACCGACTGTGTTTTGCGTGGATACCGGGGCTGCGGTGTCGGTCATGGGTGAGCAGGCGGCTCGTGGTCTTCGCGGTATTCGCCTGGTCAAGACGGCCTTGTCGTTATACACGTACACCGGTGAAGCGATTGCACCGCTTGCGAGGGCCGACGTCTCAGTGCGCTACCGAGATCGACGCGCCCGGCTCTCGGTGTTCGTTGTACGAGGGGAGGGGCCCGCCCTTTTGGGTCGGGACTGGCTGGCGCACCTTGGATTGGGTCTCAGGTTCGTACCTCCAGATGTGCCAGTGCTCTCTTCGAGACCTTCGTCGAGTACCGAGGGCGAGGCTCTGGCGGCGGGGGCCGCGTCGATGCAGCGGGAGCGACCGTTCGTTGCTGCCTGCGGCGGTGATGTGCGGTTCGGGAGCGGCGAGAGCCGTATCAGCTCTCGCGATGAGTTCCCGCGCTTCGGCAGCATTCGTATGGCAATGCGCTTCGGTGTTGTTCAGGCAGCTTCAACAGGTGGCGGTGAGCCCGTGGCGTTAAAGGGAGTCGCGAGTCACAACATTGAGTCGACAACCAAGAAACGGACTCGTGATGTGGGTTGTGGGTTGTTGTTCATTGCATATGTGTTTTTCCTTGCTCTAGTGATGCAGTTTAACGTTGTTGAAATAAATGCCAGCAGTTCTCGTGTGAAAGTGGATTTGGCGGAGATCAGTCAATGGTGTTGGTATTATGATCAATGTGAGGTGGGAGCAGTGGTGGCAAATAAAAAGGTTGGGTTGGCCTTCCATTGTCCCGGGCCGCAGGTAGTTGCTTTGTCATGTGCTGGGAGTTTATCAAAAGACCGTGCTGTACGAAAAAATGAGTTTGCAATGCTTCCAGTGATGTTCGTAGTGATTTATAACGGGCCTATGATTGAAGTGTGGTTTAAATGGAATTGCGACCGTCTAGCTGCCGTGTGGGTCTCGGAGATCGACTCGGAATCAAGACTGGTGCACTGGTCGGCGTTACCCCCACCTCTGGTTGCAAGCGCAGCTCTCTGTGTTCGCTCAAGGCCGTTTAGACGGGCGTTGGCGTCTCAACTGATTGTGGTGCGTGAGTTGTTTTGGAGCATTAAGTGCGTACAGCCAGCGGCGCTGTTCAGCGCCCCCGGCCAAGGTCGATCAAGGCTGCCGCTGGCGCCACGGCTTCCAGACAGCGGGCTTCCGGCCTCGGAATGTTTATCTACATCGGGTCTGCCTGGGGGGAGTGGGCCGGAGGCGTTTGAAGGTGCCGGGGGAGGTTGGCTCGAAAGATCGCCACGACCTCGGCGAGGGCCATGTCAGCATGAGCCGCCTGGGGGCGTTTCCGCTGGATAGGGCTGCTGTGTTTTTTTTTCGCCTTGCTGCTTCATATCGGCAACACGGCCAGAGTTTGGGGGGGTGCTGTGTCTTCGGAATCTGGTCGAGGCGGCTCCATTAACCCGCTTTCACGCATTATATGATGTGGTGTGCTGTTATACTTCGCTGTTTTCATTTTGTTTGCATGATTATTATACCGAAGTCCTTCGTGTTCTTTATGCTTCTTATAATGGTGATCATTTAATAATCATAGTTTTAGGGGGGAGGAGTGTGGTGGAGTCTGCGGGCCTACGGGGAAGAGCATGGTGGTGTGGGAGTGGTCGGAGTGGTCATCGTATCTGCAAGGGATATAAGGTGTGCGCGCCGCCTGAGGCGTCGTAGGAATGCAGTAGTCGAACGCGGCTTGTGCGTGTGCGTACGGAATAAAGGAGAGCCGCGGGCAGAGTACGCCCGCGCTCGCGCTTGTGCAACACAGCCCGGCTCGACTGTTCCCCCGCTCGTGTCTGCCTGCTAAGCATCTCCCATTCAGTACATCACAGCGTCGGGCTGGGGAGCGCTACACTGACGCCAATGTCCTTCGTCGGGTGTCACACGGTGGTGCCAGTGTTATGGTGTGGGCAGGCATATGCCATGGAGAGCGCACTCGGCTTCATTTCATTGAAGGCAACTTGAACGGGCAGCGGTACAGGGACGAGATACTCAGACCCATCGTCGTGCCGTTTGTGCGCCTTCACCATGTGACGTTTCAGCACGACAATGCTCGCCCCCATGTTGCCAGGATCTGCATGGACTTCCTCGGTGAGGAGGACATTGATGTCCTCGACTGGCCTCCATATTCTCCCGACATGTCGCCCATCGAGCACCTTTGGGACGTTCTTGATCGACGCGTACGACAACGTTACGCAGTCCCAGAGAACGTCCGCCAGCTCCATGTGGCTCTCCAGGAGGAATGGGAAAACATCCCTCAGGCCACCATCGATAATCTGGTGATGTCCATGCGCCGGAGATGCACCGCTCTGCACGACGCCAATGGTGGACACACCCGCTACTGACTGTGTGAACTCTGACAGTGACACCTCGGTTGTGTCGGCTGTTGTAGCGCAAAGACTGTCGCCAGAATTCTCAAGGAACTCTTTGAAATTTAATGCTCAATTGTCATGGATTCTATAACCAAATTGTTGTGAAGATTTAGTATTAATGAGTTCGAGGTAAAATAGTAAAAATCGCTTGGTGCGTTTATATTTTTGCGCTTGGTGCGTTTATATTTTTGTTCAGTGTAGAAACAAAAGAGGCTTAACGAGTGAAGTAGAACTGCATAAGGGTACAAATAGAACGGATTTGCAAAGGAGTATAAGGGCACACTCACACCCTGGTAAACTATACAGGATTAATACTTATCTGGCTCTTTCTCTAAAGTCTAAACCATGCTAAGGCTTTAGATAAAACTAGTTATTGGGTCTGCACTCACATTACCCCTTCAGCAGTTAGTGGGATACCATCGTTAGCAATACCATTTAACTTGAGTGAGTGGTGTGGATATTGGTTAAGATGGAAACATCAGGGTAAATGGGACAATATCACCAACCATGATAAGGAATGGGAAGTGGGATGGTCTCTCTCTATTGAGTACAGCCTGTGGCTGCTGGTTGCATCATTGGTTGGGACGCGGCTATGCCGCTGATGCAGTGTCCCCCTTACCAGTACACTGGTGCTCATTTTGCCGACCTCGGAAGGATGACAGGCTGAGTCAACCTCCTGGTGTATTTTTAATTCAGCGGCCCAAGGGGCTTGAACTCAGGACCCTAGGATCCCAAGCCGCCACCCTAACGACGAAGCCAACACCAGGCTTAGTAGGATGGTTAGACCAGGAAATTACCGATCGTGCTGGGAACTGCCTCTGGCGACGAAATTGCAGTAGTTGGTACTAGCCTAATTTCAATTAAAGTAAAATGCCTCCATATTTTGTGAAAGAACAAACAAAAGAAAATCAAATTTATGTTGAGTGCAGAAGTCATTGGAGGAAAGAATGTTAGGTAATTCTGAATGTAAGAGCTATGTTAATATAAGGAAAATCAAACAGTAGGACCACAAGCAGCATTAAATAACACCTACTTTGTGTGTGGAAATCGAACCGATCCATGGCTCCCAGTTAACTGCACAGGGTCGTGTGATAATAGCTTACATAATACCACATATGCGCCTGCTCATCCATTCACCTTTTGAACATCCGAAACGAAGTAAATGGAGTTTCACGTCAACTGAATTGTTCTTTATGGTCATTATTCCTCATTATGGAGTTGGCCAGACATCCATAGGAATTGGAGAATTGGCTGCCTCTTTGGAATTGCTTGCGAATGAAACTGCAGATGGTATGGTAGATATTAACTCCGAGGTATTTGCTCTACATACTTTCGCAATGCAAAACTGAATTGCTTTGGATTTGGTACTAGCGGTGCAGGAGGGCACTTGTGCGGTGATTGGTTCTGAATGCTGCACGTACGTCCCTGATAATTCAGAGCATGGTGCAAGTTTAGCAGAAAAGATTAGAGATGAAGGAGCTAAGTTCCACAATTATTTTACGAAGGATGGAATATTTTCTTGGCTCAAAGGAATTTTTGGAGGATGGGGAGCAAGATTGTTGCAATGGATTTTCATTGGATTACTTCTGATTGTCATTACTATTGTACTCTTTGAATGTGCCACCACAGTACTGCCAGCATTGATTACCTCCCGCTGAAAAAGGAAGGCTAGAAAAGTAATGGTTTCTCAACAAACACCTTCCTATACCGATCCTGATCCAGAGGAGTTCTATGACTTGTATAAAATTGGAATTGGAAATCCAGAAGTCAACGTCATGAGTATTCTGTGATTACAGGCAAATGTTCCTCTTGATGCACTTATCAGCCCTGTTCCCAAACACTGCACTCGGTGTGTTGAAAACCCGGCTTGACCGCCCGAGTGGTGGATCTCCACTGCAATGGCCTAAAGGCCTACTTCTGCTGTAGCCTAAAACAGGCCCAGCCGTGCAACCACCTACAGCCCCCTGCTCTGATGGAGGTGGATGATAATATGATGGGCTGGCCTCCACGATGTGTGCTTGGAAGTGACCGCCCAAAGGAGTGAATGCACTCGTGTGCAGATATGTATTTCCAATTGATTTTAAAAAACATTAATTTTGTGTTGTTTTGCCCTGAAGAGCAAAACAGGGAGTGTAGAAGTCGACTTCCTTTAGTAGTTTTTATAATAAAGCTGCTTGAATGTGGGCATTAATAAGAATTGTAGTTTCAGTTAATCACTGCATGTGTTTTTTAATTACTAAATATTAATTGATTCACCTTGATGTAACTCATTTTATTAGAACTTGTAATCTGTGTCTTTCTTTGAATAAGGTCTTATTTTGTACTGGAGCTAAGGCCTACAGCCATTTGGCTCCATAGAAACATGACTCACTCGCTGCTTTCCTGGATGTCTTGAGAACCCCCAAATATTCTCTCCCTCTTCTCCCTCTCAGTTCTTAGATTTCTAATTGATGTGCAGGCCATTTGTACTGGCATGCCTTTGTAAAGGAATTATGTCATGTTTGATAATGATAGCTTGATACATGATCTGTCCAGAATTGCCCTGCTCGCAGTTGGACCGCTATCCGAGACCCTTGCTCACAATACTCTTGTCCGCCTGCGCAGTTTGTTGTTTCTGACCAGGGCAATAAGAAACGCTCTCTGAGTTTTCTCCCCTGTCTTGATAAATCCTTCACTTTACTCTAGCCGGCCTAGCTGAGGTCAGATGTGGGTCATTATGACCCGACTTCCCTCCATTCCTGTCCAGTTTATTTGTGAGAAGGTTCACGCATACCGTCCTGCATGCTGTGCAATCTGGTCCTCTCCTTGCCCCCCGAGAACCTACCCCCACTTTCTCCTTAGTTCTACATATAGATGAATTCCTGTAAGCTCTGAATAGCGGAGACCATTGCAAGACTGTTTCATCAATGGTCCTTTGTTCCGTAATTACGTATTAGAGATTCTCTGTGGATGTACTTTGCCTCGAGTGGACAATTGAGTTTCTAGAGTTCCACAACAGGTGGAAGAAACTGAGGCAGAGGACGGTGAGTCGCTCATCCAGCTCGCATATCTGGAACACTGGAGAGGACTCGCCTACTGGGTCTGGGCACCTCAGGGACGCGGCCGTGTCCCCATCGCTTCACATCACTACTGCCCATCTTCCCCATCCATTTTCCTCTGCATTCTCCTGTATATTTGTGTGAGGTGAGGGAGAGAAGGATAGACTGCTTTCCTTTTCTCCATACGTTACTTTAATTATATTTTTCAAGTCCTTCTTGTTTTATTCTTTGCCCATGAGTGAATGATGGCCAAGTCTTTTGTGTAAGTAAGATTGAATAAGAATACGTGTTGTGGTTAAATCTGCTTTTATGTACCTTTTTGCTTTCTTGCTTATAAATACTCGGTTTTAAATGATTGCTTGCTTGTGTGCTTCTAATAAATAATTGTTTGTTGTTATTTACAATCTGTCTCGGTTGTCTTTTTTTATTGGTCTGATGCAGTGCACAAGGTTAGACAGAAAGTTCTACCCCAATAATTTGCTTCGTTAGCCAGCGCACACTCACTTTAACGCTCGTCAGTAATCAAAGCGTGCGGTGAGGGCACATGACCCAATTAGCTGACCGTCCACAGGTAAGGTTTCATGCGAAGTAGTGCAACCCTGGCCGCATTGGCTGTGCCAATCAGCGTTCATGGTTGCTTAGCACCCTGCCAGTGCACGAACTTTTCTGTGCCCGGTGGTCTCAGTTCTGGGCGTTCAGGAGGGACCCAAGTGCTTCACTTCATGGCAAGCCTTGAGCCCTGGATCCGCGACATATATATATATATATATATATATATATATATATATATATATATATATATATATATATATATATATATATATATATATATATATATATATATCATGTTGACAATCTGAAAAAGGATTGTAGTGTTGTATTGTTGTCTTTCCTTCCTACCTTATTTGGTTGTTTTTTGTGGATTCCATCCTTGCATGTTTTTTCATTTAGATACAATGTTGTTTCGGACTTGTTTAGAAATTAGTTGTTCATTATTGGGACTCTTCCTTACCTGCCCAGTGAGGATCATCGCTTCGCTTGCTTTTTATATGGGGGGGGGGTCCAATTATAAACGTAAGCTGGAGATTGAAGCTTTGCTGTGGCTGACAAAAGATAGCTGAAATAACCATGTCGAGGAATATGCGCAGAACATAATGTGTAAGTCATGCTGCCAGAATTCACTGGTAATCGGACGTATTTTCCTGTTTATTGTTACCAAAGTTCTCAAGTATAATTTTATCCTTTCACAACTCTCACAAATATTTTTTCTGAAAATTGATAAGGAGAAACATAAAGAGGGTTCAATTGATCATGGTCAGGAAACCCACATAAGTCCTTAAAAAGCCTCATGTGGCTCCGGAACTACAGGCTGGAGACCCCAGGCAGCTCTTGGCCATCCTGCCAGCTGGTATAGTGTCTATAAATAAATAATTCAAAGTTGCATGTTGGTGGTGGAGATGGCAAGATGTATATATGTATTGTGAAGTAGGAGTGTCTGTCCATCTGTCAGTCCCCAAACTAATCCCTCAGTTTTGGGGCTACCCCTCCAAACCTTCTGTGGAATGTTTTGTGGTCTCAGCTGGTGTTCTCAGGTGGGTGGGAGGTTTCATCAATACCTCAATACAATTATGATTTTGAGTTTTCATCCATACGAAGCTGCTCCCTATCCAGATGTAATGTTAGAATGACGTTTATCTTCGTTTAACTCAGGAGTGTTTGTAACATTGTATTTCGTTGTGTTAATTTGTGATTGAAATAATGCTGTTTGAATGAAAATATAGAGAGATTCAGTTTAAAGGATAATCATGAAATGATGTGAGGGTATCCACCAGTGACATTCATGGATTCTGCATTTGCAGTTTCACCATTGACATAATTGAAATAATACCCACCTTTGGTCTGTTGGGGTCAGCTGCAGGAAGTTTTTTTGCCCAAGTGCTTCACAAACCAGCCAGCTGTTCATGCCTGACTTTCGACTGAAGGTGCAACATGAATGTGGAATTGATTGGTTCATGGTTTAGCATTCGCTGTTTCCACGTTGTCTGTTTGCATTTGGACTTCCTCCGGTGCATAGCACGGGTAGCTCACTCACAAATAAATAAAGGAATAACTCGAAGTTGTGTATGAGTAGTGGAGATGGTAAAGTGTATAGAAATAAATAATAGTTTCCGAAAGTATATATATTCCTGTATTGTTCTGTCCCATAAAAAATATTTGAACAAATTGCAAAAATTCGGAAATAAAATCGTGCATTCCATGGCTTTTGGCTCCAATCCCAAAATCATATGATTTGCCTCATGCCCAGATGTTATTGCATAAATGTGCAAACATGAAAGAAATCCTTCTCATAATTCTTGAGTAGAGGTGACGGATGGACTGGAAACATCCAAAATACAAGTTCCCAAATGGGCTGACACCCAGTTGGGGGCTAAAAATACCTGAAAAAGAAACAGAAGGAAACACAGTGACAATTTGAAAGAAGAGAAAGGAAAATGGGAAGTCACAAGACCAACATTATATATATATATATATATATATATATATATATATATATATATATATATATGTATATGTATATGTATATATATGTATATGTATATGTATATATATGTATATGTATATATATGTATATGTATATGTATATATATGTATATGTATATATATGTATATGTATATGTATATGTATATATATGTATATGTATATATATATATATATGTATATGTATATATATATATATATATATATGTATATGTATATATATATGTATATGTATATATATATATATATGTATATATGTATATGTATATATATATATATATATATATGTATATATATATATGTATATATATGTATATATGTATATATATATGTATATATATATATATATATATATATATATGTATATATATATATGTATATATATATATATATATATATATATATGTATATGTATATATATGTATATATATATATATATGTATATATATATATATATATGTATATATATATATATATATATATATATATATATATATATATATATATATATATATATATATATATATATGTATATATATATATATATATATATATATATATATATATATATATATATATATATATATATATACACAGGGGGGCTGCAAAAGTAGGTATACAGTAAGGATTATACAAGTGTTATAATAGTGGTGCTAGGATTCATTTAATACTAGTTTAATTCATTTAATAATCCATTTAATTTATTGTTGATATGTTTATTATTGGTATGTTATTATTGATATGCTTGTACAATCAAAATTCGTTTTGTGCGCACGTTTTGTTTTTCATGACTGTATACCTACTTTTGCAGCCCCCGGTATATCAACAGTTGGAAGAATTATGAGAGAAAGGTTAAAACAAATAAATAAAATACAATACTGGACACAAAGAATGAATTTTTTTTTTTCAAAGATGATGTAACACCTGAAAACCATAAACACTGAAAACAAGACATTGTGGCCAGATACATCATTCAGAAATAAAAAGGAAAGGATTGCATTGCTAATTAAACTCTCACTACCAATTGACTTCGGTCTCAGTAATTCAGAGATATAAAAAGTGGTGAGCTCCCAGGACCAGAAACCTGAAATGAAGAGAACCTGTATTATAAAGAAAATCGACATCATATTGAGTGGCAGCATGATTGAAGTAATACAAAAAAACATTGCAGAGAAAATGAAAGAGATACCTTGAATTATATCATAATTGAGTGTGATTGGAAGCTATCTGAGGTTCAGTGAACGTCTTTAAAAGAGCTCTTGGAGCAAAGATATTGTTACGGCTGTGGAAATTCGCATCACACCATAAAGGGCCCTCAGGTGAGATATCTCTCGAAGTACATGTGTAGTTGGCCCAAACCCGTTGTATAGAGGGAATTTATGTGATCCATCCGGGCTGCGATGCTTTGAGTTAGTCGTTTTTCTTTCTCTATCTTTTATTTCAAACAAACAGCATCTCAACAACCACGTCATCCCCACCACAGCGCCAACCACACAACGACGCCACACCACCAGCTTCGCCTTTACCTTCACAACCTCATCCCACATCATCGCTTCTACGGCCATTCCCAAACACCACCAGTCAACACCAAACGTCGTGTTCCCGGAGCCGTTCGGCCATGGAGGCCGAACGCGTCGATCCGCGGATCAGGAATGCTTCACGCCCACTTCTCCTCCGTCCAATGGGCAAGTGCGAGGTGGCTTGGCCCCGCCTCCAGGCGCGTGGAGGTGAATTCCGTCTCGGTCCGTCTATGCAAATTTTAGGATCAGGGGAGGTTCACGCCCATTTTTGCCTGATCAATGGCTGACCGGGGGGGCGGTGTGGCCCGCCTCCAATCGCGTCCTGATCCGGGAAATTTGTATATTGGCTTCTCCTGCCGGCGATAAAAGCGCGAGAATTACCAGGTCGAGTGGAGTTGCTTCTGGAGACAAGGAGTGTCGTGTTGGTGGAGTTGAGTCGAGTGCGTGCGGTGGAGCTGTGGGCGGCTGGTCGGGGCAGGGGAGCTCGGGTCCGAGGCCAGGAGGACGGCAGTCGGCGACGAGGCTGCGGTGTGGGGGATCGCTCGTCTCGTCGTGGGACCCAATGGGCGTGGGACCCCGCCCCCAGGGCATCAACAATTTCCCCTTCCCCCACGCTGAGATAGTGCAAAAGGGGGGCCCTGTTCCTCCCCACCCCAAACGTGGTGCCAACAAGCACGCCAGGGGCCCGGAGTCGGGGCACAGCGGCGCGGACACTTTGCGGCTTGCCCGCCAACGCGTCACGAGGACGCGGGTAAGACCTCCCCGGTCTTGCGGACCTAGCCGCTCCTCTAGGTCCCGCGCACATTTGGCCTACGGGCCTGTCTGCCTCCTTGTCTGTGAGGGTGGCTTCTTTTGCTTTTGTGTAAATGTGTGTTGGTGCCGTCTGTGAAGTAAAACTGTGTAAGTGTTGCCGTGTGTACGCGTTAGTCGGTTGTATTACATTTGCTTTTTGTGCATAATTGTATGGCTGTAAATACGTGCCTTCCGTGCTTGTCTGTGTGTGCGTGTGAATAAAATGCTTGCTTGTGGAATTGTTCCCGCTCTGCTTCGTCTCCTTCCTTTTAATTGACTCTCCATCCTGCATCACGTAAGGGGTTCGTAGTGGGTGCAACATCCAGGTAATTAATTTGAACCGTCCAGGTCGACGATAACACTGCTCGGTTATCCCGATAGTACGGAACGGGCCGCCTAAGCGGCTCGTGTCCGGAGTCGACCTGTGGCGAGGTACGATCGCCCGGTTTACCATCCGCGTGGGTACTTAGGTAGGTCGAGTTTGGCGAACAACCCTATCCTACGCGGGTGGCCGATTGGCACGATTGTGGTGAGGTCGAAAGGCCCACCCGTGACTAGCTCCCGGCGTTGGTCCGAGAGGGTCACGACAGAATTGTCCGTCCAGTGGGCGACGTGCCGCGATTCGAGTTACGTGGCCGTTCGCACGCTTGCGGGCGCGAATTCGCAACAATATAATGGGGAGTGCCTGGAGACACTCCTGAGATGAAACGAGAAAATATCACAAGCGGTGTTCCTATAAATAAATTAAGGTGGATACTTTGGGCCCTGGAAATGAGCTCCTTCTTACACCACTTGATTTCCACGACAGGAGAATACAACCAATGAGTATCAGGACTTGGTCATATGGTCATACAGGCCTGTCCCATAATTTTGTCATGTTGGGATTCATCAGATACTTCTGTATATATGCATGTTTTCCACGCATTAATTAAATATACCTGATCGCCTGAGGAATACAGGTTGTGTCCCAGAAGTCTGGACTCGTAGGGAAGAACTCGTATAACCACCCTGCAGAAATCAAGAACATTTTCACTGTGTTTCATCTGTAGAGGACCAAAGACGACCAGCACGAGTTTTACCAGCAACACTTACAGTATCTTTTAATTGTTGCAACACTTTCCCAATGAATCATTGAGTTGGCTTTGGCTTCTTGGGGCGTTTTTCATGAAATAACTCACATGCCTTCCTCTGGCTTCTTCTGGAAACATGTAACACCACCAGTCCACCTTCCCTTGATCAGTATAGTGAGCCATCAGGGTATGTTAATTCCTGAATAAATAAAACTGACATGAGAAATGTGTTTGTTTAACTTTAAGAATATAAAGCCAATATTTCTCTTCAAATCCAGACTTTTGAGACGCCCTGTACATTTTCAGAATCGGCATCACCAAATTGTCCGCATGATGAACACTGACACTGCAGAAATAAAGGAGAAATACCCATCAGATTTCATTCCTTCCTATCCAGCCCATCTATTGAGCACTGGGCTGGAAATACCGAATGAATAAACATCATAATTTCAAAGAACAGTGCATAATCGTCAGAAACTGACAAAATGCTGAGCAATAATGATATAACCTGACTCATTTTTTATCCGTTTATCATTGTTTCTATCCATGAAGACTTTGACATACAATAAGAAGTTGCAAGCTGACAATGAAAGTCCAATCACATTGCCGTAAATAGCTATGGTATGCATCAACAATACTGTTGTAGTCACCAGACCATTCCGGTTTCCCGGTTTGAATCCGGCGAGTCATGCAAAAACGATCACAACCGTCATCCACCTCAAGAACTTCCTTTCGGATCCGCGTCTGTCAACTGCTTTACCATACGAATTGAAGTCCCCAAAATGGGCGAGGATCGCACTGATCGGTGATCATGTGACATCTTCATCTTTGGCTGAGAAACGGAGTCATGTGATGTGTGTGGTTCTTGCGGTGTTAACCGCAATCAATCAGCCTGTAATATGATTATTTAACCACCAGAGCAAACAGGATTTACCTGGAGACCAAGTCAGGTTGTAAAGTGTATTCACACGGTAAAAAAAAGGCAGGAATACAAAAGAAGCAAAACAATTTAACAATTATTAAAATCCCCCGTACACGTCCACAAACCAAACGAACGATCGCAAGATGCTTAATTAACTTACCCCGAATAGGCCTTCACACATACAACAGTGGGTAGACTGGTGGAATTCACAAGACAATAAAAGCGTTGTTAGGCCAACCCCTTTGAAATGTGTGTGGTTACTCCACAGCGGCAGGGGGGAAGGTGCAGCATCAACGGGCGGGTGCAGATTCTGTTGATAAAGCCGGCATCTCACTGGGCTGCGACAGCTCGCGACAAAATGCGAACGGGATTCTCCGAAATGTCTGGAAACGTTTGCGGTGGTTCCCAATCTCCTCGCGTGAGTCGCTCTGGTGTCGCTGGAATTTTGAACATGTTCAAAAAATTAGTGCGACAAATTTTCTCTCAAAATAGTCATAGAGTCGTCGTGGTTGTCTCGAACTGGTCTCGAACCCTTCTCAATTTAGTTTCCATGAGTCAGAAGGTGCGACAAATGTGAGACAACTTTGTGAGGGATTGGCGACCTACGAAACTAAATTGTGACTGATTGGAGAAAAAAAATGATAATCTGTCTTGGGACCCCTGAGAGTTTCTTAATTATATCACAATTTGTTCTCAATGACGTGAGACATGCACAAATGTGAGATATTCGTGAGACATACGCAAAAATAAATTCAGTGTGATTGCAAGTGAAAGTTATCGCTATTTTATCGCAATTTTGTGTCTCCAACTAGTCGCGAGCTGTCGCAGCCCAGTGACATACAGGCTTAAGGTGTGGCCTCCATTCACAAAGCCGCATGGAAACACAGGCTCCCTGCTGCGTCGCATTCCCTTACGTCCTCCCAAGACGAATGATAGCAGGCAGAGAAATAATCTTCGCCCACACCCTGCCTTTTATACATTTGTACATCTCCGTCACCAAGTGATGATTAGGCCCCTCCCTTCTCTCTCACCATTAGTGGAGCGGTGCTTGATCTGACCATTTGCCCAATGCTCCGGTGATGCAGTAACGCCGGGATAGTGGACACGCCTTTGATCGCCTTTCCTTGGGAAAATGGCCCAGTGCGTTTGAAAAAGACACATAAAGAAAAGATGACAAAGGTAAAATATAGGAAACTAGAAGAGCACTCGGTAGAGCGAATGCCTCCACAATGCAATGCCTGATCCAGTAGAACATATCGAGATTTTAAAATGGTACGTGCTGCTTCCTTGCTTGACATTCAGCATTTACAAAGATAAAGCACTGACAATCCCCATTGGTTGGCGTCCATGGGGAGGAGGACATTCCTCCTGAGGAAATGCTGCGCTGAATGCGGTGAGAAAAGAGGCGCCATTGTTATGGAAATGAGAAAAGCGGAGTATCTCAGGAAGTGACAGCACTTCCCCCCCAACTCATTGGTTGTGTTAAGTGTTTGTCGGGTGTGTGTGTGTGTGTGTGTGTGTGTGTGTGTGTGTGTGTGTGTGTGTGTGTGTGTGTGTGTGTGTGTGTGTGTGTGTGTGTGTGTGTGTGTGTGTGTGTGAGAGCTCCATTACGAGCTTCAGATGTTGTTTAAAAACAAAAATGATTCTTCAACATTGAAAGATTGGAATAATATTTTAAAAACTTGTGCACGGATTATGACAACTTGGTGTATGAGTTGGTTAGATGACAAGAACAAGCTGATTCAATTCTGATTAAGGTCCGGATGCAGATTCCCCCCCCCCCCCATCAGTGGGATACCAAACGTAAACTGTTCGGCCTGACGGAGGTGTGCGCTCTACCGAGTGATATTCTAGTTCATACTGCGAAAAGCCTTCGCTCGGGTTCTTGCAATCCAATAAAAGATTCCAACAAACAGCCCTTTGGATCTACCAAGTAGATGATTCAAGAAAAACATTCGAGGAAAACTTTATAATAACACAACAATGTTCATACAGTCTTACTTTCAAGCATTCGACACAGCTGGAGTCACATATTTCTGCCCTTGTGAGCCAATTGAATTGTTATTGCAGAGTTCGTATTGTTGATTGCTGCTGCTTTGAGCAATCACCGCACAAGGGCTTGAACAGTCCATAGCTGGAACACATTTACTGACTTGATTAGCAAGTTTGCCACCCTCATGCAAGCTGGCACAACACTATCCTCATGCTAATGATCCATGCCTGCACTGCGACTTGGATCTTGGATTGGTGCCGTGTTTTGTGCCTCTTCGTCACACTTTTTCCAAGACATGAATACAATCCTACATGGGGGGGCTGACATGATAGCCTTGATTATATGCATGCTCACCACTGAGCTGTCCGGCCTGGGTTCGAATGTGGACCCAGTTATAAACTGTCATCCTGGTGTTTCACATGCAGGGCAAGGCACCAATGTGTGCGCCTTCCCTCGGATTGACGTTAAACTGGGCGTCTCGTCTTCGAGCTGGTGTATGTTAAAGCTCCCATGGTGTTCTTCGTGAAGTCAATTATCCAGCAGTCGATATCGCCAGCACCCTGATTCAACTACAAACCCCTGCGCTCTCACCTACAAGCTGTATCAGCTGCACCACCCTTCGTGAATGATGCTCCCTGAAGTCATGTGGTGCGTACAAAAGAAGATATTGCGCAGGGGAAAATATTTGGAGCCTACATTTATACCATGCATTGATATTTTTAATGACAATTTTTAGACTTCCTTTGAATGATTGCCTATATTTTAGAGAATAAGTTGTCATTAATTTTACATTGAGCTCAGTTTTAGACACAATGCACCTGGGGTGGGTTCCATTACCAATCATCTTTCTATTTTTTTTTTTTTTTGTATCCACTATCGAGGCTTGTATGAGAGATAACACATAGAAACACACAACAAGGGAGCAGGAGACGTGAGAGGCAGGAGAGGGAAGGAAAAAAACAGGGGGGAACAGAGACATGAGGAGATTCTGTGGAAGGGAGAGGGATGGCGCAGGGTACATGGGGTATACAAGATGGACACTACAGGGACTTTCAGGTCCTTACACAACAGGGACTTTCAGGAAGGAAAGCGGGGAATTTGAAGGGGGTGGATTGATAGGGGCAGAATAGATTATGGATTTGGATGGAGGAAGATAAGAGGTGGTGGTTAACTGCTGTTCTGAAGACCTGGAGGGAAGAGTGGGATTGAAGATAGTGTGGGAGTTTGTTCCAAAGGCGGGAAAAAAGAGGAATGAAAGAGTGAACGTGATCAGTGATTTTGGTAGTTTTCCCAGAAGGGGGTTGCTGGTGGATCTTGAGCGCCCTGTGGAAAATATGGGGGTGGGGAGGACATTTCTCAGACAGAGCAGGGGAGGTGAAGCTGGAGAGGAGACGATAGAGGACAGAATGACCACCGATTTGTGGTCCCACCCTCATCCAAAGACCCACCCTCATCATGGGAAATGCCAATGATCCTAAATGCCTTGGTTTCCACAGTGTGAAGCGGAGAAAGGTGAGAGGCAGGAGCACAAGCCCACAGGGGAGAGCATTACTCCATCAGGCTGCAGATGAAAGCTTTGTATGTGATCAGGAGCTCAGGTCTGCCAAGGAAGGACTTTGCCCAACAGAGGATTCCCAGTCGGCGACTGGCTTTGGAGGCCAGATTGGAAATGTGTGGCTTTCCCAGGAAAGATCATGGTAGATAGTGATACCCAGAAGCTTGAATGAAAGGACTTCTTCCAGAGGATTGTAAAGAAAGTAAATGGGGGAGGGGGGGTTCAGACGGTCCTTTTGGAGAGACATTGTGAGAGGGTGAGATTTGCCAGGATTGAGAGACATGTTCCACGTGTTGGACCAGCTTCTGATTTTATCCAGATCTGCAGAGTGTGAAAAGGCTGCTGCTTGCCGTTCTGAGGGATAACAGATGGTACGGCAAAGGGTAGAGTCAGTAATCAGCAAAGTCATCAGCAAAAATTGCTTGCCAAGCCAGGTGTTCCTGATTAACCGTTTTGTTTGAGTGCTTGCTTGAAAAGTTAAGCCACTTGCCGAGCACTCTGCAAGCTGATTGGTAATGGAACACACTCCAGATTTTCTTCTTTCATTGGAACCAGTTTTATTTTATTTTTATTTTTTTACATTTTTACGTATTCGTATATTATGACAATGCTGCCTGACTTTCCTTGAAGGAAATATCCATTTGTAGCTTGATATTATAATCGCAGATGTCATTTAATAATCATCAGTGGAAGTTCTCAAAACTATCTTCATGCGAAAGGCTATTGGTACTCTGTGCATGGAAAGTGAAAAGCAGGGTTAAGCAATTGGTTAACTTTGTCTGTCTGTCTGTCTGTTCACAAATATCAGTTTCTGATTGAGGAATAATTTAGTTCCAATGAAATAAAATTTTGAACACTGTAGTTCAACATGAATCTGAAAATGCATTGGAACACGAACCTGCAGTTTCGCCGTACTTTGGCTCTGAATTTAGCAAATTGTATGGAATCTCATCCCGATTGTGAATGCGTCGAGAGAAGATTAAGGTAACTAACTATTTTACTTTGTCTGCCTGACTGGCAGTCAAACAAAATTGAAAATCATTTAAAACAGGAAAGTTTCAGTTTTTTGGGAGACATAAAGGACATAAACAATTGGCACAAATGACTAATTTAACATGTTAAATAAGGTGGCGTAAAAGATGGTGCATCAACGGTGGTAAATATATGAAAAAACGTTGATTTTGTTTTTCTTTCACACTGTCTCATTCCTTGAATGCAGAGTAACTGTTTGAGATTCTGCATTCAGAAAAATATGGCGGTGCTGTTTCACTGTCAGTGTTGGGGATTATCGAGATTCAGACAAAATCACAACTCGTAGGGCATATAGATCCCGCTCATAAGCGCAATAGAAGAGCTTAAAAGACTCTTCCCATGTCCTTTCTCTCCAGACTGCTTGGGGTAATTATATTAATAACCAGATAGTTAATAGAACATGATACTCCACACAGTCAGGTCAGGTCAGGTATGGGAGCATGCGCCGGAGAAGCGCGTCGCTGCGTCCACTTTCTGCCGGTACTCCAGGGGCCTCCGTCTGACCATCCCCAAGGCAGATGCCTGGCCCATCCCCATCTCATTGAGATGCTGATCAACCTGTGCGTGATCAATCAACCTGTGATCAATCAATTCATCAATGTGCGTGCCATCCCTCGGATGGAGGTTAACTGGGCATGCAGTCTGCCAACAGTTGGTGGCCATGAAAGATCCCACGATGCCCTTCGCGAAGACTCGGTGAGCTATCGCCCGCACCATGAACAAATTCCGAATTCCTGCCCCACCTACTACTGGGAAGGCAATGGTAAATAACCCAGTGTAACCTTTGCTCAGGAAGCTACTTTTTGCAGCACTGACCCTCTGTGAAGAATATGGTAGGTACGAGAGAGAGAGAGAGAGAGAGAGAGAGAGAGAGAGAGAGAGAGAGAGAGAGAGAGAGAGAGAGAGAGAGAGAGAGAGAGAGAGAGAGACAGAGACAGAGAGAGAGAGAGAGAGAGAGAGAGAGAGAGAGACAGAGACAGAGACAGAGACAGAGACAGAGACAGAGAGAGAGAAAAGAAAATGAGAATCTTCTATTGTAGTTGTTCCCATTACAGCATTTACAGGAATGCAGAATATGCAATAATATCCTCTCCTTTAGAAAACATTGGCATGCAATGCGCATTTCTTCCATTACCACCAGGCCGAGTATTGAGTGGAATTGAACTGTTTTCGTTGAAGGTGCATTTGGAATTGTAATTGGATTCGGTATTCAGCAGCCAACTGAAAATAATTGACTCGTGATTCCAAGTGGCCATCTCAGTCGTATATATAGTTTGAGGAGCTTGAAGCCATTATTTCAGATGGACATCATGATTTTTCTCCACATGTGCAGCATTGTAAAACAATTGTGTATGTATTTGTCACAGTGTAATTATTGTCACGAAAAAGCAACCAAGGTATAGCTGCCCTCTTTGGCACCTCCATTGATAATATAATCAATGGTTGATTATATTTTAATTAAGCTTGATTATTTGTGTCCCATGTTTGCCAATGGGTGCATCATCATAGTTTCGATTTTCCATGATCAGAGAAACAGATTTTTTTTTAAAGATCTAGTCTTTGTTTTAGCCTCCAGGCTTACTCTAAAAAAGTGTTTCACATGAATAAGAAGACCTTTACCACTATTAGATCATTCAGAAGAAGAATATGAAATGTTTGCAAAATTAGTTTCTAATGACCCTGTTGTTGTTTCTTTTCTTCTTCGTGCCAATGAGTTGCACAAGCAGAGGTCGTTATACAAATGGGACTTTTCCCAGCCTCCAAGCCCTTTGTTCCAAGACCAATGAGATACGCTGAAACTTTTTCATATTCTGTTTGAAGATGACGAGGTTGTTGATGTGTACATTCCACAAGCAAATATGATGTCACTGGAAGCTTACGTAAAATGATAGAAAAAAATGCAACATGACTGTCTGAAAAAAACATGCAATTTGGTAACTTTGCCAGACTCCAAATGATCATAGGAAGCTTACATTGACATAAATGGCTCAAATCATGTGTGTGACAACGATTGACCCAATTACAAGCTAGTACTCATCTTGACATGAACAAAATCAGATGATCCAACTCTCGCTTTAGGATGTTGCTCCACACTTTGACCAGGGCCACTTCCAGTTGATGAAGAGACGGTGAGCTGACTTGCCGATTACAAACATTCCTCACTAGCATGTTCAATCGGATTTAACTCTGGAGGTCATGCAAGTCAGAGTACGTGTGAGTGATGTTCTGGTCATAAAGTGCAACATTGACATCTGCATTGTGGAACGGTGTTGTATTCCATGAAAATGGAGTTGCAATCTTGCTGTTGGGATCGAGGGACAACCACAAGTGTAACTAGAGAGTTCATGGAACATATTACACCATGCTGTCTTGAGAAACAAGGACATGTACAGGTTCTCCGAGTGGCAAATTTGATTGGTCGCGATGAAGTAAAATGCTGTGATATTTTTGTACAAGTTCTGCTCCCCTTCCTCATGTGTCAGTGGCATGTTCCCCTTCCTTTGAATAAACGCGAAAATGGCCATCACTACTGTCAAGATGGAACCTCGACTCATCTTTAAAGCGGATAGTAGGCCAATCTTATCTCGTGAACCTCAGACGTTGTATACACAAAGCTAGAGGAGCATGTTGATGATGTGGCAACAAAATCTGACATTTTGGATAGTCATCGTGGTCGGATGTCATGCTCGCGTAACCGATTCCTGACAGTTCTGTCACTGATTAGTCGCAAGCCGCAGATGCTGTGAGCTGTCAAACTTACTGCCTGAAACCGATTCCTAAGGTGCAGCAACCGGATATTATTATCCTGCCAACGTGACATCACACGTGGTTGCCCAGAACATGGACAGTCTCTGATGTTGCCAGTTTGTGGATAACATCTCCAGAGTGATTGTATGGTGTTTCGATGAACACTAAAGTGCCTAGCCTCAACGTTTTGTGGCATTCCTGTCTTAAGCCTGCCAATAGCACGTC
The DNA here is from genome assembly GCF_056783735.1 of Eptatretus burgeri. Classification (NCBI taxonomy): domain Eukaryota; kingdom Metazoa; phylum Chordata; class Myxini; order Myxiniformes; family Myxinidae; genus Eptatretus; species Eptatretus burgeri. The sequence continues at coordinate 74,637,976 of NC_140967.1, forward strand.
GACATTCATTTGCGGAGAGACGAGGCATCACGTTTACGTCGTTTAGACGTCAATAAGACTGTTTGTCACGGCTGGGATGGCTCACCAAATCGTGCTGCAATTTGCTCAGTACCACGTGTAGCACTGGCACGTGACTCGGTACATGTGCAGGATAATTTGTGTGTGTGCAGTGCACTGTATACACTAGGTAATTCCGGATATTCACGGGTAAAGAGGGGAACGTGTCAAGGCACATGTTGGCTGACCATTCTATTGCTAGGGTACATGTCAATACCATTTTGTCTATTTTTTTTAATGGGGCACAGAAACATTTTCCCATTAGTATTGTTACGGTTATGGAAAAGACCCCGGGATGACACACTCAACATGTAAGGATCCCTGAGTTGGATATTTAATTAGTAAGTGTGTTTGGTCAGGTCACCTGCCCCCCTCGAAGCAAGGATGGGGAAAATATGTTGTGTGTGTGTTCAGCAGGTTCTATCCCCCTTGTAATTTCCCAACCTCTGAAATCCCCCTATCCATCCTTCCATCCATCCATTCCTTCATACCAATCCCTCACCCTTTCCCTCTCAAACATCATTCCTCAGATCTCCCTAAAATCCTTCACCCTTTCCTTCTCAAACTCTGTTCTGTCTTTAAACCTCCTCTTCATTTTAATCCATTTCAATCCCTCCTACCCTTTTAAAACCTCTCTTCTCCCTGAACATTTCCACAGTGCAAACCATGGACAACGTAACATGTCTTACAGTACACACATTCCGTTACAAAACATAATCAAAGACATTTTACAAGTCAATCTCAGCGCAATGCGCGCCCAGTCAAAACTCCTCAAGGATCGAGGCACTGCCGAAATCCGGGCACCGCACATAATGGCAAGTGAGTAATGCGATGTCACACTGCGGAAAAGGAGAGCCAATGGGAAAACAACACGAGCGAGTCAAAGGGTGCTACAGCCACCGATACCTCCCTGAAGCCCCGCCTTGGCCAAGACCCATAAAAAGCCCCGATACTCCAGAATGCAGCGCTGACTCGTGCAAGAAGGGATCAGAACATGGCCAAGAGCTGCCTGCCTTCCTGCCTGCCTGTCTGTGTTGAGCCAGAGAATGGAGCGAGATGAGTTGTGATGACCAAAGGTTCCGAGGCCGAATGTTAGCATGAGATCCTTGGGGCACAGCGGCTACAACTGATGCAAACTATCTTTCCTACATTCTAATTTTCTCCTTGAGATGCACAAGAGAGCGCTAAAAAGCAATTGGCGATTACCCTCTTGATTCATCTGGGCAAGGAACTGATATGCATATCACACTTTTCCTCTAGTACCTATACTCCACACGCCACAACTTTACTGACAGACTGCACACACACACACACACACACACACACACACACACACACACACACACACACACACACACACACACACACACACACACACACACACACGCACCAACCGCATTCCCTTCCTTCCCTTACCCTCCTTTCCATTAGCGTTGGGACCAATGTAAGCCTGCTAACTTCCGTCTGGTAAACAAGTGGCTTCAACCACGCCTCAAACTTCTTTCTCTCTTTCTCCCTCTCCCTCTTTGTCTCTAATTTATGAGGAATAATTGTGGCATGCCTGTCTCGTGTATAGAGTAAGTTAAGATTGTGTAAGGGGTTCTTTCTATGCTCGTGCTTAAGTTATTTGCTGTGTGTCACTGCATTCTGTACATACATGTGAATATTGCCTGGAAATACGTGCCTTATTTGGATAAAAAATTTTCCACCCTGCTTGGTTGTCTGTTTCCCTATTGGTTGGACAGAGCGTACATAATAAATATATGGGAAGTTACACCCCTCTGATTCTGCATGTGATAGCCTACCTCCCACTTTTGATTTTGCTCAGCCATACATAATAAATAGATACAGGGTGGGAAGTCGAGAGCACGGTTCCCCATCTGGGATGGGCTAAGTCACTGGTAAGGTAATGGAAGTGTGGACCCTGCCAGAATTGGGCTCCTCAGACGGTGTCAGTGGTTGCTCAGCATCCCGTCGGGTCGCAGAGTTATCTGTGGCTTGTCGAGTAGCAGATTCTATCTACACCTTTGTGAGCCTCGTGTGCCACCCCCGAACTGAAACAGTATATAATGGAGTAAATGTGTGAACAGTATGTATGAGTATGTATCATCAACTCCTCCAAGAGGATTTGACCGTGGATGCTGAAACTTTCATGGATTAATGAGGGCACTCTGTAGTAGTGTACGTATGTGTAAGTTTTGTTTGATTCCATCAAATTTTGAAAACAATTTTTTTTGCCCATCTTGCTATTTTCTTCCTTTGGAGGGAGGGTGGGTGCAATTGTAATTGTCTGAGCTATATAACAACAATTTATTACATATGCACATAAATAGGACACGTTTTTGCTCCATGTACGTCACCCGGGTTAATTTTATTTTCAGGAGCAATCGAGGCAGCGGTCTGTTGCCTACACACCGCCTTCATAAAGGGAAGTATCAGAAGAACGTGTTGCACGCTTGGAACAAGATCACTCATTGGGTGGGTACTCTGCTATGGCATTAATAATCATAAATATAACATGACCCCACCCGCCTCCTCATCGGCTCACGATAGAGCGGGTGCTTCCAGTACACATAACTAGAATATTTGCAAACTACAAATCCATATTGTTGGGTGGTTTCAGTTTGCTTAATTGTTTTTTGCAGACTATATCATATCATACTAGAATTTGTCAATTGTATGTACTAGAAGGACCCCCTCCCTACGGGAGCCGTCAAGGGGGTCATGGTATTATATTTATGCCTATTTTACTCCAAGGGGTCCCAGGATTACACACCCCAAAATGGTTGCGATCTGTTCAGCCGTTTTTGCGGTACCTGGGAACAGACAGATGGACAAACGGTGAATTATAGTAAGATTTATGTATGTATGTGTGCATGTATAAACCTTATAGAATCAAAAACTGCTTTGTCATTCTCCAAAAAAATTTGCATATATGATCATGGTACCCAGACTCAGGTTGTGAGCACAAAATATAACCCTCAACCTCCCATGAGGCTGGAGAGACAACTTGCTAAATTTGCCTGTGCACATGTAATGGAGTAAGTGGTTTAACCACTGACCCCTGCTGGATGGAGGCAGTATTAATACCTAATTGTGCTCCTGGACAGAGCGAGTATTACTAGTTATATGAAATGATTCATGCAATTCAAATGCATTCATATTTCATGCTTTTATCATAATTTTTATAACTGCTCATAAAAGGCACAGTTGGCAGGAGTTTTCAATATCACTCCATACCAACAAGGGTTAATTTTAGTCTGGGCTGTACATTGGTCAGTAATTGAATATGGCAGAAGCATTGGAGAAATTTAAGAATACAGTAAGAGTTGCCTGGTGTTTATGACAAGGAGAGAACTTGTGGGAGTTAATGTCAAACCAGTATGTACTGCCTCCTTGCCAGGACTCTGCACGCCTCTGAGTCTGGCCAAAATAGAGTTGAGGCCTCACCAAGGACTTACACTTTGAATTGTATTGGCATTCATAATTTTATGAAACTGCAAATAACCTGCTTCATTTTGCTAAAATAAATAAATAAAAAACAACGCATAGGTGCGGAGTTGTGCAAAGGTCCAAATCTTGTGGATATTCTTTCCAGGTTTGTGTTTGAATCATTCCTTGGCTAAATGCTTTTTGATAAATGTTTCTGTCCTGTGCAGACAGGGATGTTAATCGGCCTTTTTGTCCCATTGTTAGCCCTTGTTGCTGTGCCAGTTTGATCTCATTGAAGTATTTATCACCAAGGGAACATTACAGTCATGTAACTTTTTATCATGCCAATGTTTATTTTTATATAATCTCTGATTTATGATGTTAAACTAGTTTCTGTGTCCATTGTTGTAATTTTACAAAGTTAACGTTTATTACAATCATTTGGTTTGGTTTTTACACTGCACCAGATTCGGTTGCGTAATGGTTATAGCGTCCGCTCTGAGTCTGGGAGGTCATCGGTTCGAACCCAACCCCATTTGAGTCATACCACAAGACATTAAAAATGGTACATGCTGCTTCTGGCGTGAAGCTCAGCATAGGATGGAGCACGAAAAAATCTTATCAGTTGGCATCGATGGGGAAGAAGAAATTCCTTTATAATTTGGAAGAGAAAAGTAAAGTCATAAAGATGGCATCACTAGTACCCAGAATGTTCTGGGAAGCAACATCACTTTTCCCAAGCTCAGTGACTTTATCTGAAATCAAACTTGGTCTTTTCTCATGTAATTGTCTGCATGTGTGGGTGTGTGATTTGTGCTACAGCTCCTCCATGAGCCTGAAACCTTGTAAAAAAAAAAAAAACAAAGAAAAAAACACGGTTGGCCTTTGGCCTGATATTGTCTGATTATACAGGGTGACCACAAAAAACGGTACCCATAAAATTTAAAAACCTTTATTTTTCTTTTTTTTATTTAAAACGATACCTTCTTTGGTACACATTTGCTTCCCATGATGCATAATCACGATGGAAATTTTCAGATGGATATCTTTAATGTCATTGATTTGATTGAGGTAAGAGCACATGATCCAGAGACGTCAACCTTCACACTGAAGGAACACGTGGATTTGGTTGGCAAAATTTGAACTCTGACACATTTGGCTGCAGTGATTGAATGGCTTTTGTCAGTTATTGCTGTTTGGAGGTAATCTCTTCCTCGGTCGACATTGTCCTTCAGCATCGAACCCTGAACTGGGTTTGAGTCTTCTCAAAGGATTTCGTTCTCGGGTAGATTTCGACCAAAAACGATTTTTCTTTCGTTGTCCACAGAGTGTTGAAAAAAATGGGGCTATCTTGACTGAATCTAAATATGCTGACTATGCACGAACTCCACTTTGCAGACCTGCAAAAAGTATCAGGATATCATTATAATGGAGGAAGTTATGATAGGTAGAAGGTTGGTATAATATTCTTGTGGTCCCCCTGTACATCTCTTCTTGGCCTCAGCTATAATAGGCTTTCAGGGTTTATTTTTGTTTATTAATAGCATATGCTACAAAGAAAGATGTAGATTACATTCTCGACTTCCATTTGCTTTCTCTTTCCTCTTTTTCACTCTATATTGTATATCTATCAATCTTTAATAATGTACTTGCTTTTGTCACCTTGTTATAGATCTGTTCCATATATTTTAAAGTTTACCAAATAGAGCACCAAGTGTGTTCTATATAGGATGAGAAAGGACATTTATATTCCTTTCCAGGGAAATAAGTATTGGTGCAGGCCAGCCATAAACATGTCCATTCGAACGAAGAGCTTGTCCATCACAAATTATTCAGGTTCAGTTGCAAAAGGTGAGAATTTTTCAGGTGAAACAGCCCACAAAGTTGTTAGGTTAGGACTTGTAAAATAGGATTGGGGGGAATTATATTGTTTCACATCACTCGTGAGCTGTATTTAATGAGTGTTTATAATTAAAAGGGTAAAAATAAACCAAATTTTTTTAACTACGAAAAGAAAATATTTATTTCAAGAGGATATTTTAATATCTGTATTGTAAAGTTGCATTGTGTGGCACTATAAGCTAAATTGTCAGGTCAGGCCATATCAGATCTGTGACTTGCTGCAGGTATCATGCAAACTTGTACAAACCTGTTCAATGGTCAGGTTGTCGGCGACTAAACCGTCTCCCCCACATGGTCTTCTGGTGAGGAGGGTGTTTGGATATGGACACCCAGCAGGATGAAAAACAAAACCTGTCAAAGGGCGGAGGAGCTCCTTGTGAGCCAACGGCCATCCATATCTAGTGCCCAGCTGTGTCTGCGGACGTCCTCCTGCAATTGGATTACTTCTTATTAGAAGGTTGGTGGTAGGATTTGCACTCCGGCCACTGTAAAACCCTTCATTCCGCAAAACATTCTCAAAGCATAAAAAAATCTGAAAACCCACTCCGTGGGTGAACTACAATGGGCATAGTATAGTGTCTCTCTATATTAAACACCATGAACAAACTTTGGTACATACACAGTGTTGAACGTACATACAGAGTGCATATATATATATATATATATATATATATATATATATATATATATATATATATATATATATATATATATATATATATATATATATATATCAGGGTGGTCCTTCGTTAGGGGGTAAATTTTCGAATTCATTTATTTTAAGCTCCAACCCCCAGAATTCGTTGGAATAGTCGAGAATACTCTTCTGGTGTTTTGATTTCAAATTCCAACAACATTTCCCTCTCCCTCATCGACCTTGAAGTTTAGCCTCAGTTTCTCGGGGCGGCTGACATTAGAACGACGATGTATCGACCTGTGCTGAACTTTAAAATGCTCCTGTAATGTCCAATCGTCTATTTTGATGTGATACGTCGATCTGTGTGTTTGTGTAATATGTAACGTGTATTACTCGTTCTTCTCACCGCCCCCTAACAATCTTTTTTTTCAGGGTGAAACTTCAAGGTCGATGAGGGAGGGGTAAATGTTGTCCGATTGGAAAAAAAAAAGTTCACCAGGAGAGTTTTCTCGACTATTCCAATGAATCCCAGGGGTTGGAGCTTAGAAAATCCGAAGTTTATGAATACGGACCACCCTATTGGACATGTGGCTCATTTTCCTGATGCTGATCCTGCTCGCCAGATTTTCTCAGCGAGGGAGCCTCATGAGTGGAGGAGGCCAATGGGTTGACTACATGCCTCGTGATTGCAGCAGGTTGATCAGCATTTCAAGGAAATGAGGATGGGCCAGGCATCTGCCTAGTGGATGGTGAAATGGAGGCCCCTGGAGTACCGGTGGAAAGTGGACGCAGCAACAACGTACTGCTCTGGCGCATGCTCCCATGTACTTGCTGACATCAGCAAGTACTGCAGGTCGGAAGGCCTACATGCTCTTAAAATGCTCACATCTCATGATCCTCACACATGTACATGAATATACTGTACATTTTTTTAAATCTTCAGTTACAAAAGGTACTTCCGGCTTAAGCTACAATCTTTGAGACACAACTGCCTACTAGAGATAAGCAGTTTGTCAGCTGTAGTCCACAGGTCAGTCAGCCAACATTTGTTTGGCAATATCAGTCCATCCCTTTGGAATCACTCCATGGATGCATTTTTGGCTCACTGGCCTTCATCATCAAGGAGTGGATTCTCCTCAAGAGTTGAGCTGGAAAGCTGTACCATTTGGCATAAATGTCAATCATACCTCTTCACTGGAATGTTGACTGTGAACCCCTGTCTCACTCCAGCAATTGCTGCAAGTGTTCTGACCAATAGTGAACCCTGCCTGCCACACATCTGTCCTTCGGGAATCCACTCATTTTGTTAAAGCAGTGTATTAGTCTCGCATAATTTATTGTGGGACAGAAGGAAGAATTTTAATTTCTGTTGTCAAAAGTGTGACACTGCATTTCCACACTCAGAACTGTTATTTCTGCATCTTTTGCCAAATGTCCAATGAGCAGATTCACAGCAGTTGAATTATGTGGCAAAGTGAGCCAGAGCAGAAATTTATATGTTGGCATTGATAATGGAACACAATTTTTCATTTTTATTGCACACATTCTGCTGCATTCTTGACTTTCACGACTGAGTGCAAGCAGACATGACAGTTGGCTTAATTATTCCTTCCGAAGCATGAGTCTTTTGGTGATTTGTTTAGTAACCACTGTTGCACCATTCACAACAGCATCCAATGAAGGGGCCTCTGTTTAATTAAATGAAATGGTATCAGAGGTAATAATTTAAGAGCATCATCTGTGCATGTGCAGATGTGCCAACCTTCGTCGCCATCGTCATAATGCATCTGCAAAAATATGAAAAAAAATTTGGACTCTTCCTCCACTTCACACACGCCTAATGCATTTCTCTTCATTCACTTTTCTTGTTCATCTTCAAATCTCATTTTCCTTTATCCTACCTCTGATCAAATTGACATTCCATGAATTTTCTCCCCCACATTGTTTTTCTCATTTATTTTCCACTCAATTTTTAACGTATCACCTGCCTGGAATTTGGCCCCTCATGACAGAGTCCAATTTAAAGAGAACCCCAAAGATGGTAACACGTATAAATAACAAAGTTGGGGAGGAGTACAAATATCAGCATTTGCATTTTGGAATGGGTGATGGGATTAAGAATCTAATTGCTAAATCAACTCAACAATCCAGGTCAAGCCACTATCATATCTGTTTTGCAAGTCCATGCAGAATTAACTAAAAATCAGGTGTGATTTGATATTTCATCCTTGAATAGTGATCTTAAAAGATCATAGTGTATCCTCTCAAAAGTATTTTCCATGACCTATCCATCAGGTGCTGTACCTAATCTTTTAGGTGGTTTGAATGATAACCTTTCTCTAAAGATGCGCCACTGAGAATCAGTTCATGTGAGAGGTTAGGTGTGGGCGATTACTTAAAAAAAAAAAACATCCGTCTATCACGCTGCCTCTTGGAAAAAACTTTTCATACTATATTAATTAAATCAGTCAGCATCGCGACCAGGCCAAGGACTTGCTGTTTTTCTCCATCTTGTCATTTCAACAGCGAACTGCAAGCTGTTCTGTATTTCCGTTTTATAGCATTCAATTCCTCTGTGTCTCTGTCTCTGTGTCTGTATCTGTGTCTGTCTCTGTGTCTGTCTCTGTGTCTGTCTCTGTGTCTGTCTCTGTGTCTGTCTCTCTCTGTCTCTCTGTCTCTGTGTCTGTCTCTCTGTCTCTGTCTCTGTCTGTCTCTGTCTCTCTCTGTCTGTCTCTCTGTCTCTGTCTCTGTCTCTGTCTCTCTCTCTCGCTGTCTCTCTCTCTCTCTCTCTCTCTCTCTCTCTCTCTCTCTCTCTCTCTCTCTCTCTCTCTCTCTCTCTCTCTCTCTCTCTCTCTCTCTCTCTCTCTCTCTCTCTCTCTCTCTCTCTCTCTCTCTCTCTCTCTCTCTCTCTCTCTCTCTCTCTCTCTCTCTCTCTCTCTCTCTCTCTCTCTCTCTCTCTCTCTCTCTCTCTCTCTCTCTCTCTCTCTCTCTCTCTCTCTCTCTCTCTCTCTCTCTCTCTCTCTCTCTCTCTCTCTCTCTCTCTCTCTCTCTCTCTCTCTCTCTCTCTCTCTCTCTCTCTCTCTCTCTCTCTCTCTCTCTCTCTCTCTCTCTCTCTCTCTCTCTCTCTCTCTCTCTCTCTCTCTCTCTCTCTCTCTCTCTCTCTCTCTCTCTCTCTCTCTCTCTCTTTCTCTCTTTCTCTCTCTCTCTCTCACCCCCTGCTGGCTGTTGGTGAGTCGAGTGGAGTGTCATGGCGGCTGTGTGGTCTTGGTGAGCTGTGATCTGCTCTGCCTTTTCGCCTTTCTATCCCCTTTCGCATCATTTTTCACCTCTATTTCTTTGTTTTCCTTCTAAGCATCGTTATTTGTGCTCCTACCCTCCACTCTTCGTTAGACCTCGCGCCGTCGTCACCCCACCCCGCCCATCTGTCCTTGTTATTTCACGGTTTGCCCTTCAGTTCATCTCCTCCCCTCCCCTCCCCTCTCAGCCCGATAGTCTAAACAGCAAAACGAATGTTTGGGATGGTTTCACCATCGTTTCATCAAGGAAGAGAAAGACTTTACCTGAAGGTCGTATAACCCAGAAGAAGGGAGCATTTACAAACGAGGAATCTGTCGGTAATGTTCCCGCAGTTGTGACTGACATCACTCTACCATGTTTACCCGGTATGGACCCGGTATGGACGTGGTATGGACCCGGAATGGACCCAGAATGGACCCGGACCCCGGTACCTACGGCCAACAAGTTTACCCTACTTGCCGGTGAGGACATCGACGTCTCCCTGACAGAGACCGCTTTACCTGTTATCGCAGTAAATGAAACTGTTTCACTCGTTAAAAACTCTCCTATTGGAAAGTCCATCGAGGGTGATACACAGACCACTAGTGATGATCCTTCTGTCACGTCGGTAAATGTTAACCCTGAATCCTTGTCAGCAGGAAATAGTGAAACAAATGTTAACCCTGAATCATTGTCAGCAGGAAATAGTGAAACAAATGTTAACCCTGAATCATTGTCAGCAGGAAATAGTGAAACAAATGTTAACCCTGAATTCTTGTCAGCAGGAAATAGTGAAACAAACGTTAACACTGTCACTTTGGTAAATGTTAACCCTGAATCCTTGTCAGCAGGAAATAGTGAAACAAATGTTAACCCTGAATCCTTGTCAGCAGGAAATAGTGAAACAACTGTTAACCCTGAATCCTTGTCAGCGGGAAATAGTGAAACAAATGTTAACACTGTCACTTCGGTAAATGTTAACCCTGAATCCTTGTCAGCAGGAAATAGCGAAGCGAATGTTAACCCTGTTACTGCTCCCAGTTCATCACGTGGTGAAGCTGGAAACGCAGGAAATGTTAAAATGGATGTTTTACGAGAGACCCCCAAAGTATTATACACCTCCACACCGTTGGAGGTCGATAACACCGTTACGGTCGAGGGAAGCAAAATCGCTACATCCACTGATGGTGTTTCCGTTTCATCAAATCCCCCGATTATTTCCGTTACTTCACCAGATGTTCCCACAATGGAAGAGCACATAGACCCGGTAACCAGTACAGATCCGTGTATCAATACTGACCACAGTATCGATATGCAGCACAGTACAAGTTTGTGTGACTCGGAAACTAAAACCGACTCTGACGAATCTGACCTGGAGGAAGCAAACAGGAACAGTCAGGTGGAAACGGTGGAGAAACTGACCAGTCAAGGTCCTACCCACCCCTGAACAAATAAGACTCTTCTTACAAAATACATCCAGGAAACGCAACATAAACCTGACGGAATACTTTCCAGATCTACCGTCCTTCCTTGAGTGTTCTCAGGCTATCGTACGTAACCTGTTATCGCAGTAAATGAAACTGTTTCACTCGTTAAAAACTCTCCTATTGGAAAGTCCATCGAGGGTGATACACAGACCACTAGTGATGATCCTTCTGTCACGTCGGTAAATGTTAACCCTGAATCCTTGTCAGCAGGAAATAGTGAAACAAATGTTAACCCTGAATCATTGTCAGCAGGAAATAGTGAAACAAATGTTAACCCTGAATCATTGTCAGCAGGAAATAGTGAAACAAATGTTAACCCTGAATTCTTGTCAGCAGGAAATAGTGAAACAAACGTTAACACTGTCACTTTGGTAAATGTTAACCCTGAATCCTTGTCAGCAGGAAATAGTGAAACAAATGTTAACCCTGAATCCTTGTCAGCAGGAAATAGTGAAACAACTGTTAACCCTGAATCCTTGTCAGCGGGAAATAGTGAAACAAATGTTAACCCTGAATCCTTGTCAGCGGGAAATAGTGAAACAAATGTTAACACTGTCACTTCGGTAAATGTTAACCCTGAATCCTTGTCAGCAGGAAATAGCGAAGCGAATGTTAACCCTGTTACTGCTCCCAGTTCATCACGTGGTGAAGCTGGAAACGCAGGAAATGTTAAAATGGATGTTTTACGAGAGACCCCCAAAGTATTATACACCTCCACACCGTTGGAGGTCGATAACACCGTTACGGTCGAGGGAAGCAAAATCGCTACATCCACTGATGGTGTTTCCGTTTCATCAAATCCCCCGATTATTTCCGTTACTTCACCAGATGTTCCCACAATGGAAGAGCACATAGACCCGGTAACCAGTACAGATCCGTGTATCAATACTGACCACAGTATCGATATGCAGCACAGTACAAGTTTGTGTGACTCGGAAACTAAAACCGACTCTGACGAATCTGACCTGGAGGAAGCAAACAGGAACAGTCAGGTGGAAACGGTGGAGAAACTGACCAGTCAAGGTCCTACCCACCCCTGAACAAATAAGACTCTTCTTACAAAATACATCCAGGAAACGCAACATAAACCTGACGGAATACTTTCCAGATCTACCGTCCTTCCTTGAGTGTTCTCAGGCTATCGTACGTAACCTGTTATCGCAGTAAATGAAACTGTTTCACTCGTTAAAAACTCTCCTATTGGAAAGTCCATCGAGGGTGATACACAGACCACTAGTGATGATCCTTCTGTCACGTCGGTAAATGTTAACCCTGAATCCTTGTCAGCAGGAAATAGTGAAACAAATGTTAACCCTGAATCATTGTCAGCAGGAAATAGTGAAACAAATGTTAACCCTGAATCATTGTCAGCAGGAAATAGTGAAACAAATGTTAACCCTGAATTCTTGTCAGCAGGAAATAGTGAAACAAACGTTAACACTGTCACTTTGGTAAATGTTAACCCTGAATCCTTGTCAGCAGGAAATAGTGAAACAAATGTTAACCCTGAATCCTTGTCAGCAGGAAATAGTGAAACAACTGTTAACCCTGAATCCTTGTCAGCGGGAAATAGTGAAACAAATGTTAACCCTGAATCCTTGTCAGCGGGAAATAGTGAAACAAATGTTAACACTGTCACTTCGGTAAATGTTAACCCTGAATCCTTGTCAGCAGGAAATAGCGAAGCGAATGTTAACCCTGTTACTGCTCCCAGTTCATCACGTGGTGAAGCTGGAAACGCAGGAAATGTTAAAATGGATGTTTTACGAGAGACCCCCAAAGTATTATACACCTCCACACCGTTGGAGGTCGATAACACCGTTACGGTCGAGGGAAGCAAAATCGCTACATCCACTGATGGTGTTTCCGTTTCATCAAATCCCCCGATTATTTCCGTTACTTCACCAGATGTTCCCACAATGGAAGAGCACATAGACCCGGTAACCAGTACAGATCCGTGTATCAATACTGACCACAGTATCGATATGCAGCACAGTACAAGTTTGTGTGACTCGGAAACTAAAACCGACTCTGACGAATCTGACCTGGAGGAAGCAAACAGGAACAGTCAGGTGGAAACGGTGGAGAAACTGACCAGTCAAGGTCCTACCCACCCCTGAACAAATAAGACTCTTCTTACAAAATACATCCAGGAAACGCAACATAAACCTGACGGAATACTTTCCAGATCTACCGTCCTTCCTTGAGTGTTCTCAGGCTATCGTACGTAAGCCTGACTTATTCGGTTTCCACCAGACACACTGTCACCGCTTAAAAAAAATTGATTGCCAAGGCGAAAAGGGATCCTAATCAATTATCCCACTTCTGATCTTATTTTTAGAAGCTATTATTTTCCTCATGGCCAGTTTCAAGATTGGAACAATAAATGTTAATGGTGGTGGGAGTCCGCTCCGCAAGATCCAAATTAAACAGCTTGTAGAGGTCAACGGTCTTGACATAGCTTTGTTACAAGAGACCCATGCTGTCCGATCTGTTCAGGCTCAGTGGCGACTATTTATGGACAAGGAATGTTTCTTCAGTAACAACTCCACGTCGAAGGCAGGCATCATGTTTGTCTTAGGGAAGCATTTCCATCCGTCCTGCCTTAAATTTATGAGTATTATTGATGGACACCTTGCCTCTGTGACATTCTCTGTCAATCAGGTCAAGATCACAATTCTCAATGTGTACGCTCCAAGCAAAAATGACAAGTGGATCTCCTTTTTTTGTTGAACTGAGAAAATTCCTGCAAACACTGGATTTGCAGACTTGTCTAATTATTGGTGGCGATTTTAACTGTACTGTTAATGATTCATTTGACCGGAAACGGGCCGGAACCCCAACCATGTACTGCAAAACTTTTTTGCAAACATCATTGCGAAGTCTAATCTCCATGATGTTTGGCGCATACAGCACCCTTCTGATCGGTCTTATACATGGTGTCATTGTTTAAGCCAATGGTTCTCAACCTGGGGGTCGCGAGATTGTTTTCGGGGGTCGCGGGAAGGTTGTCAAAACAAATAAACAAACAAATATATAATAAAGAAATTCATAAATTTTTTGAAAATGATTTTTCAATTAAATCTCCCAGACCAATGTTATAATGTAGTCATTATGAAACAGATTTGAGCAGCAAGTGAAATTAGTGTGTGTGTAATCGCGTGCGCATGTGCGTGTGCATGTGCGTGTGCGTGAGTAAGAGGGAAAGCGAAAGCACGCGTGCAGCACAGTGGCGGGTGCTGAAAGTCAATGTTAGCGCAAGCCAACTACTACAAGGTGGCTGAATATGGATCGGTGGCTTGTCAAAAAACGTCTGCCAGCTCAAGATGCGGACCAAGACGACACATGTGAAGGTGGGCCAACTGTTACAAGTTCAACTGAAAAACGTAAGGCGCCGGCGGCAGATTTGGCCTCTAACAAGCGTTGGAAATATCAGACTGACTTTCTGCAATACGGATTCACATGCCTAGCCAAAAATGAAGTGGAATATCCACAGTGTGTTCTGTGTTCAGAAGTGCTTGCTCACTAAAGCTTGAAACCAGTGAAATTGAAGAGACATTTACAAACCAAACACCCATCCTACATTGACAAACCATTAGATTTTTTTTCGTCGTAAGGAGGGAGAACTACAGAGCCAAAAGACGACTGTACGTGAGCACTCTACATTCCCTGTCAAAGCCCTGTTGGCTTCATATGAAGTGGCATACCTGGTTGTTCAATCCAAAAAGCCCCATACTATTGCAGAGAGCCTGATCTGCCCAGCAGTGATTGCAATGACCAGAGCTATGCATGGTGAAAAAATAGCTAGCACACTTGAGACTATTCCACTGCCTAATGACACAATGGCGAGGCGCATTGGTGAAATAGCCAACGACATTAAAGAGCAGCTCATTGACCAAGTGAAGAAAAGTGGAAGATTTTCCCTCCAAATTGACGAAACTACGGATGTTTCCAGTGATGCACAGTTACTTGTTTTTGCAAGATACAGCTACGAAGGGAAAATGTACGAGGATATGTTGTTTTGCTCGACACTTAAAGGAACTTGCACTGGTTGCGACATTTTTAACAAACTGGACAGTAAAATGCGCGAGGAGGGGCTAAGTTGGGAAAATTGCATCTCTGTGTGTACAGATGGAGCTGGCGCCATGCAGGGGACAAGAAGGGGACTAAAAGCTAAAGTTTTGGAAGTGGTAGTTTTGGTATTTTTTGTTTTGTTGTTTTGTTTTTTGTATATTTTTGGTCAGTAATGGAAGGTTTGTGTACGTCTGGTAGCTGCCATGTGTGATAGTAACCTCTGTCTGCAGCAGAGGGTCGCTCAATCTTCCAGTCTGTGTCCCGTGCATAAATAGGCTACATACCGCTCTTTGCAATTACAGAAGCCTTTTTTATGAATGTGGCTGGCTGTTTTTACTGTTATACATCAGAGTGTAAATAATTAATTTGTGATGCCAGTTTAGTTTAGTTTAGTTCTGTTTAGTTTTTACAGCTGGCACTACCGAGGTGTTGACCAATGTGCTCCAGGCACTGTGGATTTTTTTTATGCACTCTGTGACGTCACTGCAGTGTGTTTCAACTGTGAGTCGGGAGGGGGGTCGCAAACCCCAACTTAAATTTTTTGGTGGGTCGCGGCTCTAAAAGGTTGAGAACCACTGGTTTAAACAACCACATCTCACTTGCGAGGCTCGATCGCATCGATGTAAATTCTCATTTCTTACATGGAGTTTATAAATCCGATATCATGTCTTCTGGTTTCTCTGACCATTCCCAACCTCGAGTCCTTATTCAACTCTCTAAACCATGTCCAGGGAGCTCTCATTGGAAATTCAATAACAGTTTACTAGAAAACCTCAACTTCATTCAGGCCTTTGAATCCTTCTGAATGGCTCTCCTAGAACAGAAGTTAAGCTGTCCCGTTAACCCGCTGATATGGAGGGATTTAGTAAAAACCCAAATTAAAGGGTTCTGTCAACAGTATCAGTTTTTCTCAACAAGGGCTGACCATGAAGTAAAGAAAATATTACAGTTAGAGATTTTACAACTCCAACGGGTCATCGGACAAAATTATAGTAACATACAAAAACCTTAACTGAGAAACAGTCCTTATTAAAGGAAATAACCGAGAGGAATGCACGTGGTGCCTTAGTTCGGATGAGGGTGCGACACCTGAATGAGGCAGATGTACCAACCAAGTACTTCTTTTCCTGAGAGAAACGGCTTCCCAGTAAGCAGCTTTCTCAGCTACGATTAGCGGATTCATCCATTACTTTTACACAATCAGAAATCAAACTTTCGTGAAGGAATACTTTTCGAAAATATATTCAATGGAACAAATAAATCCTGTCAGTGTCGCCTCGATCTCCGTAGGCCTGCCAGTGTTGTGTGCAGATGGGCATTCCCAACTGGAAAGACCCATTACTTTGGATGAACTTGGCACTGCCCTGCACGGCCTTGCCTTTGGGAAAGCACCTGGATTGGATGGACTTACAACCAAATTTTACAAGAAGTTTTGGCACTTATTGGGTCCAGAACTCATTAACATTTTGAACGCAAGCTGCCAGCTTGGAGAGCTACCTCAGAGTTGCTGACGAGCTCTTCTTACCCTCATCCCAAAAAAGGGAGACATGCTGAGAATTGAAAATTGGCGTCCTATCTCCATGTTATGTACGGACGAAAAGATATTTTCAAAAGCCCTAGCATCGCGACTTACTCCTTATTTATCCTCGTTGTTGAAAGAAGACCAATGTTACTGTGTCCCAAAACGTTCCATTTATGACAACATCTCCCTTGTGAGAGACATCATTGAACTGTGCAAGGAAAGCCCAAAAGATTTAGGACTTCTTCTCCTTGATCAGGAGAAAGCCTTTGACCGTGTCGACCATCGGTACCTTTTCGAAGTACTTTAGTGGTTTGGACTTGGTTCAACCTTCCTCTCTTATATTAAAATACTATGCAATAATATTTATAGTGTGCTTAAGATAAACAATGAATTTGTTGCACCTTTGTCTATTAACAAGGGAATTAGACAAGGTTGCCCTCTTTCTGGGTTGCTTTATGCTCTCTCCATCGAACCCCTACTGGTTTCTTTGCGCTGTAGACTAACAGGGGTTAGTTTGTCCCAGCTTGAACGGCCCATCAAGGTACTGGCATACGCCGATGACGTGTGTGTATTCGTACAAGATATCAATGACTAACATCGTTCCTTATTGTTTGTCCTTATTTGAAAAGGCTTCTTCAGCCAAAGTAAATTGGAACAAAACGAGCGCCCTTTGGCTCGGTCCGTTATGCTACTTGGTGCCAAGACTTCCTGCTCTACTGTCATGGGCCAATGATGGTGTGAAATACCTTGGAGTGTTCTTAGGTAATAATACCACAGTAGAAAATAATTGGGCTGGTATGCTTGAGTTTGTTGAGGGTAAACTGCAAAAATGGAAAGGTCTGATCACACAACTGTCATATCGTGGAAGGGTCTTGGTCATCAATACACTGGTGGCCTCTACCTTATGGCACAGGTTCTTCGTGCTGCATCCTCCAGCGGCGTTGCTTCAACAGCTCCAGAAGTGCTTCGTGTCCTTTTTCTGGGATGGAAAACACTGGCTGCGACCTGGGGTCCTCAGTTTACCACTTGTGGTGAATTGACGTGAATTGAGGGACATGACGCGGGATCACATGTTGTGCGTCTCGCGTATAAGGGGAGGTCTCTGCGGCACGAGTGATTGTCCCCGGGGCATTGCTATTGACATCGGCTGTTCACTTGATGCTCGTTAACTGAAGGTGCTCATTGACTGGTGAGAATGGAGATTATATCAAACTCCGTGCTTACGCGGATTGTCTGCAATGATTAACTGCACATGTATACGTTACTGCTTATGTACTCCTAGCTGAACCTGTATTCCCCGGTGTGCCCACAGAAGCGGCTCCAATCAAATGGAATATAGCCTAAACTCTGAAGGTTCATCTCTCGCTCTCATTTCAATTTATTCCATTTAATTTTCTCGGCTCTCTCAACCAAAGATGGACAAGATCTACAAACCAGAGAGGTTCGACGCAGACCCAAACGCGACTGACGCAGAAATGAAATGGTCACATTGGTTCTGTTCCTTCTCACACTATCTGACCATCATCGAGGAGGGAGCTGACAAATTTGCCGCTCTCGTGAATCATGTCTCGCCCAGCGTGTACAGGCTCTTCTCGGGGTGCGACACTTACGAAGCAGCGATCGAGGTGCTGCAAGCGCTCTACGTGAAGCCCAAGAACGAGGTATACATACGACATCTTCTCAACACACGCAAGCAAGCAGCCGGGAGACAATCGATCAGTTCCTGCAAGCTCTGAATCAGCTGGGAAAAGACGGCAGCTTCCGGGCGGTAAGCGCCGAGGAACACCGAAAGGAAGCCACACGGGAGGCATTCATCCAAGGACTCAGATCAGCCCACATACGGCAACGCTTACTAGAGAAAGCGCAACCCACTCTTGACAAGGTAGTCGATCAGGCTCGAGCGATGGATACGGCTCAGCAGCAATCTGAGTCATTTGGGACACCGATGCTGCTCATGAACGCTGCTACGATGGGAACCCAAGGAACCCCACTGGCACAGACACAGCCAGACATAGGGGATGGAGAAACACCCGAGGAGCCGGATACCCAGACCTCGTCAAACTCCTCAGCAACTGCTCCGGTTGGTAAATGCTTCTTTTGTGGGTACAAAAGGCATCCTCGTCAAAAATGTCCCGCCAGAGATGCCACATGCATGAATTGCGACAAGAAAGGGCATTATGCCAGGGTATGTAAATCTACTCTAAGGAGAAATAAACCCACTTCTGCGGCTCTCTACTCGCAAAATAAATTGACTGCAGCCTCCCGGGGAATCTATCCAAGGCTATCATCAACGTACGAATTAACGGGCATATGGCTGAGGCACTGATTGATACCGGTAGCTCTGAAAGTTTCGTCAACAGCTCGCTAGTGAAGGGCAGGAAATGGGTAATCCACCCGACTGACAATACGGTATGCATGGCCGCCACATCACTACAATCCCGCGTACGAGGGTACTGCAATGTTGAATTGGACGTAAAAGGGTACACGCATCGGGATGTAAAGGTACTGGTGCTTCGTGATTTGTGCGCAGACGTAATTCTGGGTCATAATGTCCTCAAGCAGCACACGAGCGTCGAAATACCCTTTGGAGGAAGCAAGCCTCGTCTAATTTTAAATGCGTTGACCACCGCGGAGGTGACGTCCCCCCAGCTGTTCGCTAACTTGTCGCCGGTCTGCAAACCGATAGCGATCAAATCGCGGCGATATACCACTGCTGACATGAATTTCATCACTTCGGAAAACAAGCGATTACTGGAGGAGGGAATTATAGAACCGAGCGATTCGCCATGGCGCGCACAGGTGTTAGTAACCAGCAGTCAGAACCATAAGAAACGAATGGTTGTCGATTATTCCCAAACGGTCAATCGCTTCACCCAACTCGACGCCTACCCCCTGCCGCGCATAGATGAGATGGTCGAACGCGTGGCCAATTATAAGGTATTCAGTACCATCGACTTGCGAAGCGCCTATCATCAAATTCCCATCCGAGAGGAATACAAACCTTACACTGCATTCCAGGCAGGGCGGCGCCTCTACCAGTTCAGAAGGATACCATTCGGTGTCACGAATGGAGTAGCTTGCTTCCAACGGGTTATGGACGACATCATCTCAGATGAAAACCTCAAAGACACTTTTGTTTACGTGGATAATGTCACAGTGTGCGGTAGGGATCAGGGGGAACATGATAGGAATCTGGACAGATTCTTGAGCATTGCTAGAAAATATAATCTGACTCTCAACTACGAGAAATGCGTATTCTCGGCAATGTCAATTGACCTTCTCGGCTACACAATAGCCGACGGCACAATTAAGCCTGATCCTGAGCGATTGCGCCCGCTCCGTGAGCTTCCACCACCTCAGGACTTGCAGACAATGCGCCGGGTGATCGGGATGTTCGCTTACTATGCGAGATGGATTTCGCAATACTCCGAGAAAATACATCCCCTAGTGCATTGCAAAAACTTTCCACCAGATGCCGCTGTTGTAAGAGCTTTCCACAATCTCAAGGATGATATCAGTAAGTCCGTGGTTTTATCGATCGACAGCTCGGTGCCCTTCGTGGTGGAGACCGACGCTTCAAATCATGCCATAGCTGCTACACTTAATCAGTCTGGGCGGCCGGTCGCGTTCTTCTCGAGAACTCTCTCTAGAAGCGAGCAGAGACACTCAGCGATAGAGAAGGAAGCGTACGCCATCGTTGAAGCGCTGCGGAAATGGAGACATTATTTACTGGGAAACCACTTCACGCTTGTTACGGACCAACGATCCGTGGCATTCATGTTTGATGGGAAAAATAACGGGAAAATTAAGAATGAAAAAATTATGAGATGGCGGATAGACCTAGCTTGCTACAGATACGACATTGTTTACCGGCCCTGGAAAGAAAACCCTGCTGCAGATACCTTCTCCCGGGTCTACAGTTCGGCAACAATCAGTCAGGCTTTGCAAGACCTCCATGTGTCTCTGTGCCACCCAGGGGTAACCAGGATGGCACATTTCGTACGCAGACAAAATCTTCCCTATTCTGTTGAAGATATTAAACAAATGAATGCTTCATGCCCTGTTTGTGCTGAACTAAAACCCAGATTCTATGGCGCGGCATCTGGCAGACTGATCAAGGCCACTTCCCCCTTCGAGAGACTAAACATCGACTTCAAAGGGCCCCTGCCGACCGAGACAGACAACAGATACATATTCACCGTTGTTGATGAATATTCAAGGTTCCCTTTCGCGTTTCCGTGCTCGGATATGACCTCGGGCACTGTCGTAAAATGTCTCTCTGACCTCTTCGCTATGTTTGGGAGACCTTCGTACATACATTCAGACAGAGGGCCGTGTTTCATGTCGGCCGGGCTAAAACAATTCCTATTAGAGCACGGCATAGCAACTAGTCGAACGACGGGTTACAACCCACAGGGAAATGGGCAGGTGGAACGGTATAATGGAGTTATTTGGAAAGCCGTAACTCTGGCGCTGAAATCGAGAGGACTGGGCCCCGAGCGATGGGAGGTTACTCTTCCCGACGCTCTGAATTCCATACGCTCTTTGCTCTGCACGTCCACAAATGCCACTCCTCACGAACGTATGTTTACTCACCAACGACGTTATGTTGACGGTCAAACGGTGCCCAACTGGCTGACCCAACCCGGTACAGTGTTCATGAAACGCCCGGTACGACAAAGCAAGTATGAACCGCTGGTGGAGGGGGTCGAACTCATTGACACTAATCCAGAGTATGCTCATGTCAGGCTCCCGGATGGCAGGGAGACCACTGTGTCAGTTCGCCATCTGGCTCCCTCAGGTACTCCTCCCGCCGGTACACCACCTTCTGGCACTCCTCCTTCTGACATTTCCCCCCCAGGAACTCCGCCAGGCGACGGGGCTGCCGCGTTCCACCCGAGAGCGATCGAGGAGTCATCCCCGGCACAAGTCGAGGCTCACCAAGAGGATCGGGAGTCTCCCTCAAGTGAAACTGCCGTTTACTCCCGGAGAGGTCGACGAATAAGGCCCCCTCGACGACTCAATCTGTAAAGGGGATTATCGGCATTCTCGCTGCTCATGCTCCTATATGCCCATTATATCATATATCGATGCTCATTTCCATGCTCCTACAACTCAAAATAATCACTGCTTGGCATGTATGCTTCTGTAGATCTATTAGTCCGCGTTGCTTGAAATGTATACTCCTATAGTGCTAAAGCAATCATGGTGTGTAAGATGGGCCCCTAGTTACATTTTAAAGGTGGGGAGAATGTGGTGAATTGACGTGAATTGAGGGACATGACGCGGGATCACATGTTGTGCGTCTCGCGTATAAGGGGAGGTCTCTGCGGCACGAGTGATTGTGCCGGGGCATTGCTATTGACATCGGCTGTTCACTTGATGCTCGTTAACTGAAGGTGCTCATTGACTGGTGAGAATGGAGATTATATCAAACTCCGTGCTTACGCGGATTGTCTGCAATGATTAACTGCACATGTATACGTTACTGCTTATGTACTCCTAGCTGAACCTGTATTCCCCGGTGTGCCCACAGAAGCGGCTCCAATCAAATGGAATATAGCCTAAACTCTGAAGGTTCATCTCTCGCTCTCATTTCACCACTGACCGATGGAGGACAAGGCCTGTTCGATATAAAGAGCTGGCTCATGGCCTTTCGACTCTCGGTTGTTCTTCGCATGCTATACACGTGACCCTCTCCACCATGGGTCAATGTCACTCGTCACCTTTTGCAACAGGCTGGGAGGCAAGGCTATGACCACTCTCTTTTCCTGATGGACCTTTCCAAAATCGACACATCCCCCCTCTCTGGTTTCTATCAGAGCATGCTAAATGCGTGGCAAGCTCTGACAATAACAAGAGCTACATATTCTTACATGAAACAGATATTTCTGGAAGAACCTTTGTTCTACAATTCCTTTTTCCATGATATGCCTGCTGATAGGTGTTTTATTCAACGCTTTATCGACAAGGGCATTAAATCTGTCGCAGATCTTCTCAGCCCAAACGGCAGCTGGATTGGAGCTGATGCATTGGCAAGCCTGGTCGGTGTGCGATCATCTTGAATCGTGGCACGCATATTATGTAGTGTGCTTTGGACATACACACAGCTTGCACCTGCTTGGGAGCAGGACCACCAAAGCGATGAACAAAATGCACATTGAATACCTTCTCTCTCTACCTTTCCTGAACTCGTATGTGCTTTTTCTCTTGCCATCCCTCTTCCTTGCCGCACTTTTAACGTAGGCTTCAATGGCCTTCCCAAACAAAAGAACTTTATTTGGGTTGTGTAAAATTTCTTTTGCAACGGCAAATAAAACAGCAGAAGGTTCGATGGAGAGACCTCTTACCTTGTTCTCCCCCTTATTCTCCAAACTGGAAAGGTTTTTATCACCCTCCTGTACTACCACGACATGGCGACCTCCAATGAAAACTAGTACACTGGATCCTTCCTTCTAATCACTTGTTACACCATTTTTCAAATCTGATTGTAGATGAATGTCCTTTTTGTAAGAAATCTGAAAACCTTTTTCACATCTATGTTGAATGCCAACGGTTGGCACTTTTATTTATTTTACTTTGGAATTGTTTTGTGAGGTTTGGTTTGTTTTTTTTAACACTTGTGTGTTCATCTACGGATTGGATATCCCACACAAAAATTCCAATTCTGTGTTAGCCAATTTCCTGCTTGCTCAGGCAAAGATGGCAGTATATAAGTCAAGGAAAAGAAAACTTGATGGTGTTGGAGTAAATGATGAAGATGCTTTGTTTTTGTTCCAAAACCTTGTAATAAGTCATGTGAAATTGGATTTTGCTTTCTTTTCAGTAACGGGAATATTACCACAGTTCGAATCAAAATGGTGTATAAAAGAAGTTATTTGCAAAGTCCAAGAGGAATGTTTATCCTTTTGTGAAATGTTTTGAACATAATTCACCCGATTCATCCTTTCCTTTCTTCAGAAATTGTTACTTACGAAATCTAAAGATTTTGTAAGTATATTGATGACTTCCGTCCTCTGTTTGTGTGTTTGTTTGTGTGTGTGTTTGTGTGTTTGTTTGTAGGCACGATAACTCGAGAACGGAAAGGGCTACCAATGTCGAATTACACCACGTGATTCAGGAGGGTGATGGCTCGCGCTGATTAGATTTTGGTCAAAATCGGTCAGAGGTCAAGGTCACAGTAAGGTCAAACATAATTCCGTAAATTCATGTGGAGAAATGGAGTATTTTTGCTTCGGTCGATGTTACGAGTCCGTTTTAACTTCAATTTAAATTTTGTCTTCGGTTTTTGCGATCGCTTAGGACACTTAAAATTCGGTTGTCAAAATTCTGGTAAAAATCGGATGTTTTGGAGACGTTTTAAGATTGTATAAAAAAAATTTCATTCACCGTGTCACGGGTCGTCACGTGGTGCAGCGCGCTCGAGCAGAGGCATAGTTAATCACGTAAAGGTTTTGCGTGTGCGCGCTGACGGTGTTTTCGATAAAGATGGTGTTTAAAAGTCATTTTTTATCCCAATAAAGGTTATCGTTGTATGCCTGACTCACTAAGCCGTCGGATTATGTAAAGATTGTTGGTGGATGGCCGAATATTACGGTTTTGTGACTGATAAAATAATATTAAATAATTGAGTGGAGAAATGGAGATTTTTGCTTCGGTCGACGTTACGATTTTTGATGGTTTGGTACAGAATCATCGTAGAAACTTCTGGTTTGCGTCGCTACCTGCTCGAGAGACAGCTTTTATTAGACAAGGTCAGAGGTCAAGTTGACGATTTCGTAAGTACCAGTCTCTGACTGCTTATTTCTTGGTTTTCTTTCTTTCTTTCTCTGAAATGAAAATGTAACTCCCATTTGGGGGCTTTCTTTTCTATTTTTATAATTAAAAGATACAAATCTCTGTCTCTCTGTCTCTCTCTGTCTCTCTGTGTCTCTCTGTCTCTCTCTCTGTCTCTCTCATTCTCTTGATTTTGACGAATCAAAGTAGCCACCGCTTGCAAATATAACAGCCGAACATACTCGTGGCATTCTTTCTACGATGAAACTCAAATATTGTCCGGAAAGTTCTTCCCAACACTGTTGCAGAAGTTCCCACAAATGTGTTGCACTGGTAGGTTGCTTTGCTTTCACCCTTCTGTTCAGTTCATCCCAAACCAGCTCGATGGGGTTTAAGTCTGGAGACTGTGCTGGCCATTCCATGATTTGAAGCCGACAGTTTTGTTATTTTCTTGGAAGGTAGTTCTGACATATCCTTGAGGTATGTTTTGGGTCATTATCTTGCTGTACGATGAACCCCTGACCAACTCGGTGAAGAACAGAGGGTATTGCATGGCACTGCAAGATGCTGTGGTGGCCCTTTTGGTTCAGGGTGCCAGTCACTCTGTGCAAGTCACTGACTCAGCATCCAGCAAAAGAGCCCCAGATCATCACGCTTCCTCCTCCATGTTTGACAGTTGGTGTCACACACTGAGGAACCATCCTTTTGCCTACTCGACAGCATACAAAAACCCTGCATGATGAATCGAAGATTTCAAATTTTGATTCATCGGTCCATAAGACCTTCTTCCAGTTTTCAGTAGTCCACTGGCAGTGCTTCATGGCCCAGGCAAGCCTCTTTTTCTTATTTTGCCATTCAGCAATGGCTTTCTTCCTGCCATTCGACCTGTCAAACCTGCAGCTCGAAGTCTTCTCTTCATAGTTGAAACTGAGACTTCCTTACTTCAACCAGTGTTAAGCTGTGCTTGAAGCTGCTGTCCTGTGAGCCGCCTATCACGCAAGCTGTTGACTCTCAGAAACTTGTCTTCTGATTGTGTAGTGGCTTTGGGTCTGTCAGACCTCTTCCTGTCAGAGTTTCCTCCAGTTTCCAAGTGCCTTTTGATGGTGTGGGAAACTATACTCACTGACACCTTTGCTTCTTGGCAATTTCTCTTAAGGAAAGACCAACACTTTGAAGGGTTATAATGGTCTGTCTGTCTTCCTTTGTTAATTGTCTTTTCCTCGCCATTATTATAGAAATATACTACTTCCTGCAGTGCCATATTGTCCACATAATGCTTCAGAGGGTATAGCAACACAGTCTGTTCCAACACTGCTTTTATACAGACTAATCAACCAGTCATTTATACAGATACAGACTAGTTGATTAGTTTGTAACTAATCAACAAAAGTTGGGACACCTGTAGGAATTGTTTGCATCCACTTTCAAGGCTTAATTTACTTCCATTGCTGCAGAACAGCTGCAGTTGCTAACCCATTACTTGTTCCCTGAAAAGTGTCTTTTTAACAACTCTGAAATTTACATTATTTTTCAGTTTTTGGTCAGTTAAACTTTTTTTTTATCTGTGGCAGTTTACCGCTTAGCTTTGTACCATTTCAGGTTATTCATCAGACTTGAACTGCTTAAATTTCAGTAAAAACTGGGAAAATGTGGGTGTTCTAAAACTTTTGACCGGTCGTGTATGTATATATACACACACACACACACACACACACACACACACACACACACACACACACACACACACACACACACACACACACACACACACACACACACACACACACACACACACACACACACACACACAAATATATATATATATATATATATATATATATATATATATCTATACATATACATATATATTGTTGTAGATTTCCGCCCGTTCGGCGTGCGGACGACCTCCATAGCCCAATTGCGGCCCCGCGCGCCCACCGAACGCGCAATCTCGTCGTAGCTTCCAGATCAATGCCGAAACCCAGCTATGGGTGTTTTTAACACACCATAAACCAGCCAATCCCTCTGTCCACGTGCGACAGGGTCGATCACCGAATTGTTGATGTACCTAATTATTCACGTGGACAGAGATACCGGGAGTTTATACCTCGATGGGACCTGCACGAAAATGAGCCGTTTAGCGGCTCGTTCCATATGCAAATGCCGAGCGGTTATATGTCGCCAAGTCCCGTCGGACGAGATTATTTTATCGGCTTTGTAATCAGCCAGCTAATTCCCCGAACACATCATGGCAGTTAATGGAGAAAGGGACGCAACGAGCGGGTTGACATTCAAACAATATGCAATTATTTATACACAGGCAATGCAATGAATGGGGGGGGGGGATGGGGAAAAAGACACGAGCAAAAAGCCTACAGCCGATGTCTATTTATTATGTACATGCACTTACCCAATTCACTACTTGAGGACAAGGCGCCACAGACTTTCATGCAAAACCCAAGAAAGAAAGAACAGGCTCGTTAGCCTTTAATGTACTCAGGGCTAGGATGACCGGAACAGGCCCTGAGAGACCGGGCCGGCTACCTTGCCACCCTCGTGGTGACTCGATGGGTCCTTGTTCGGTGACCTTTGGTGTCTTTGCCCGGATCCCCGAGCTCCGACTGGCTCCCTTGGTCACCCGGCCTTCACTGCAGCCTGGCTCAGCCGATGAAGCGCTTGGTGAGCGAACAGGTCTCGACGCCGGTTTCCTGGCTGCACCGGTGAACCTTCCAGCGAACCAACTGCCCGCACTCCAACACTCCGAACTCCGAACTCAGCTCCCACCTCTGAATTCTCGAGCTCTCAACGGGGCGTCTCTCCACTCCCAACTCCCACCGACTCCGAACTCCCCACACCAACTACACCACCAGCCAACTCCACCACCAGCCAACTCCACCACCAGCCAACTCCACCACCAGCCAACTCCACTACCAGCCAACTCCACTACCAGCCAACTCCACTACCAGCCAACTCCACTACCAGCCAACTCCACTACCAACCAACTCCACTACCAACCAACTCCACTACCAACCAACTCCACTCCCTCGGCGTTCCAACGCGGCCCTTTATCGGGTCCAGGGTGTTCGCCCCTCCCTTCCCTGCGCGTGGGAGAAAATCCCAGGAGTGATCGGCTTTCCTCTGTTGTTGTTGTTGTTGTTGTTGTTGTAATAACCGTCATTTCTGTTTCCTTCTTCGGGTGGCTTTCTGGGAGTGGTGTTTTTGTTTGTAGAGGAGGGTTGCTGTGTTGTGGAGATGGACGAGGTTGTTGAGATGTCGTGGTTGGTGCTGTGGTGTGGATGGCATGGTTGTTGAGATGCTGTTGTGGTGGTGGAGGTGGTGTGGTTATAGTAGTGTCATTGAAGAGATGCTGTTTGTTTGAAATAAAAGGTAGAAAAAGAATAACAGCTAACTCAAAGATGCACAGCCCGTTATGCATCGGTGGGGAATTCTAACCTGGAACACACACTTACCGAAATAACTGACCTCTGGGGAACCTGACTGGTGTTCTGTGAATTTCCACAACCGTAACAATATATATATATATATAATATTTTCAAGGTTGATGTGTAATTTTCATCTTAGAAAGTGTAAATATAATTGTTTAATGCTGAAATATTATGACCATTATGTACCCTGAGCAAAAGTTGCACAGGAATTGATGCAAGCGGCTTTTCGGTTTCTTCCTTTCATCTTCGGTTGTTGTGTTGATTGTTTCCAACCTAATGCTATCATTCTGCCTCGGCATAGTAAGTATATTACTGATGTCCTCCATTGAAAATGCACTACTGAAGTCAACGTTGTGTGTTTCAGCCTTGTCTTAATCAGCGTCTGCCATTGACATCCTCTCTTTTCAGGCTTTGCACTCTTCTTCTCACCTCTGCCTTGCTATTGACATCATGCCAGCAACCTTTAGGATTTTCACTCAGGTTGTTCACCAGTCCCATTTATACCTTGGAAATTTTCTGCCCAAAATACGTGCAGAGCTTTTCTGTGGTCACCAGTTAGTGGTGAAAAGGAAGAGAAAATAGGAAGAAAGCGAGAGAAAACAGCTGGAGCTAACTGGATGGCCTTTGCAGAAATATGGCTGTCTGGAAGGGAATCAAATGCTGTACACCAGAGATCCAGAACATCTTGCCACTAACTGTTGATATGACAACTTTGAGAAAATAATCTACATCCTCGGCCATTTAAAAATCAAAATTGAGCATTATTTGGAAGCGCTTATTTGAAGAAAAAAAACCTCGGCTTTATCCTGTGTATCTGCTGAGAAGTAGTCGTGTTGTCATCCTGTGTGACATGTACAACGATTAAAAATTGAGGACCTGAGTGACAGCACTTTGAAATAGCATCGACTACATTCGTCCTGGTGTTTGTTTTCTTAAAAACCTTTTTTTGGATACAAAATACAGGCTCATGGAAAAGCGAGGTGACAGAGGCTAAAGGCCAACATACTGACAGTGGGGAAGTGTACCAATGGTTGGACTAAAAAGTACAGTTATGAACACACTCTTGTCCTTCAACATGGAAATAGGGGAGAGAGGAGGGGAGGAAATACAATAACCTGCAAGTATGATAGTT
Organism: Eptatretus burgeri; assembly: GCF_056783735.1. NCBI lineage: Eukaryota > Metazoa > Chordata > Myxini > Myxiniformes > Myxinidae > Eptatretus > Eptatretus burgeri. The sequence continues at coordinate 74,666,717 of NC_140967.1, forward strand.
GGTTTAGGTATGGTTAATCAGGGTTAAAAAAAAAAAAAAAGATCGCAGAAATCGATTGGGGTGACAAGAGGGGGTGCAGGTTCACCACTTGTTTAATTAACCCAAAGAAGGAAAAGCAAAATTAACCCATCTCTGGAAGACAAGAGTTAACTTCTTCTTTTTTTAATTGGAAGGTCATGATAGTGAACTGCTCTTGCAGTGGGTAGACTGGAAATTGATAAAATGTCAAAGGAATCTTTGTGAAGGCTGATAGACTGAATCCTGATCCTCTTTTTTTTGAGACATAGCACTGATACAGTCAGATTGAGTCATTACTCCCTCTATCCCCCCACCCCCCCCCCCCAATGTTGTTACCCTCCTTTGCCTCAATGAAGGGTTAATGCTCCCAATGTCAGCTTCTCCTTTCTTCCCGTGGTGGTAAGCATACTCCAATCAACATTCTGTTGATTAAATCAATGGAAATTGTTAGGTGTGTTTTTTCATGACCCTCTGGAGTGAAAGGGTGAGACACTGACATTTTCCATGATTGAGAGCTATGTTCCATTTGTAAGAGCAAACTTTATTCAATTTCATATCAGCATAGAGTGACACAGCTGTAGAAATAAAGCGAGCATTTTCAGAGTTTTTTTTTTAGAGAGGTTGTTCATGTATGTGAGGAACAAGAATGGGCTCCACACACTGCCTTGGGGAACTCCAGTCCCCACTTATAAAGAAGAGGGTTCACACAATGAGCAATGCCTTGACAGTTTAAGTGGAGAAGTCAGAAATCTAGGTAAGAAGAAAACATTGCATGTGACAGTGGATAGCTTGGCAAGCAACACAGGATGCCAGCCAGACAATGACAAATGCCCGAGATCTTTCCAGAGAATGTCAGACTGGAGATCGATCAAGAGGAATGGTTGTGACTTCTTGATTGAGATTTAGGGTCTTCAAAGTTTGTTGAGAGCAGAGCAGCAGCCTGTCCAGAGTTGGATTATCAGGACAGAATCCAAACTGATAGCCAGAGATCAGGCTGTTTGAAAAGAGGAAAGACGACATTAGCATCTATGATGGATTCCAAGACTGCTTATAATTGGAAGTAAGTTTACTGGTCTGTAGTTGATTGTATCTGATTTTGGACCCTTCTTATTGGATTGGAGCAATGTTTTCAGAGTTCCATGCAGATGTGGGGTGGCCAGAGGAGAAGGATAGGCTGAATATTACAGACAGAGGATAAGTGAGAGCAGCAGATCAGGATATGACAACATGGGCAATGATGCAATATGAGCTCGTTGCTGAAGCAGGGTTGAAGCTGGACATAACTTGCTCTACATTCTCAGGAGAGGACAGAAATCTCAGTCGATGTTGGGTACAAGGGGGTATAAGGTGGAGATAGAATGAGTTTGGTTGGGTATGTAAGATTGTAACAAAACCCCAAGTTGATCATGTTAGTGGAGACTAATCATGCTATTTGAGAGGAAGAGGGGATGTGGGAGGAGCATACACCAGACACAGACTTGACAAGATGCCACCATTGCTTTGAAGAAGGAGACGAGTTGGAGCGCAGTCAGCCTTGAAATTTGCAAGATGTTTTCTGGTTTGCATAATAATGGACACACACTTGTTGAGAGACTTACAGAGTTTTCTAAATTTGACCAAAGATGGGTTAGTCTTCCATGTTGGGAAAGCAGGCTGTTTGGCCACAACTTCCTCCTCACAGGATTAGTTATACCAGGTCACAAACCTCGAGAGGTTGGACAGAATAGCTACAGATGGGATGGGCTAAACCGAGGAGATATATATATATATATATATATATATATATATATATATATATATATATATATATATATATATATATATATATATATATATATATATATATATATATATGAAGAAGCGGGAGGTATTCCTTTGTGGAATCTATATCAGAAGCTGAGGGGATGGTAGCCCAATCCTTTTAGTGGAGGTCAGATTGCTGCAGTCTCTGCCAGTTGGCCAGTTTGACCAGCCCCACAATAGTCAAAGAGATATGGGCTTGACAAGAACATGGTCAGAGGAGTCAAGAGGGGGCAGACGTGTAACATGACAATTTGCATTGACAGAGCCATAACTTATTTTGAAATGTTTATGTTTGAAAAGAGACAAAATATTTTGTTGCCTTTATGAAGAACCAACTTTTCAAAGCCTGTGGGACAAGTGACACCAAGCAGCTACCCTTAACTCAAAAATTTACCCACAATTATAGCTTCAAGTGGTCTTTTATGCCATCATACATGGTCATCAAAATTAACATTAGACTTGTGTCACACCCATAATTGTGTCCACGATGTGTAAAATGATGTATCCTGGACTATTTGGGTAAAGTATGAAGCATACATAAAGCTGACATGGGAGTGAGTGTAGTCAAGTGCAATGCTCCTCACTGACAAGATCAATAAACTATCATCTTCAGGAATGGACAAACACATTCACTGGTTCAACATACATCTATACTAATAAAGTATAGATGACAGATACAATCGATACTGGTGTGTGTGTGTGTGTGTGTGTGTGTGTGTGTGTGTGTGTGTGTGTGTGTGTGTCTCCTCCATAACTCCAAAACCATAAAACCTCGCATCCTGAAACTTTGCATGAAGACTAAGAAAACTCCAAGGAAGTGCATGACTGAAAATTGGGTGTCTGGGTTAATTAGAACACCCCTTTATAAAGATAATTAACGGCCTTATTTAATTATATCCTTTATCAGGTGCCTCTTTGGTCACTGCTATATATGGGGTCTTCAGGGGTATCCGAGGTAATCTCGGTGGGGTCTGAAGCTGCCTTGTTTTTTGGCCTGCTCAATCCTGCCTTGATTTGGAACAGGCTGCAATGATTTCTCAATGAGAAAGTTTATTTTTTTATTTTTTTTCTGTAATATTATCGAATGCCTGTTCATCATAGCTATAAATCGCTGGGTACATTGCAATGCTTATAAATGCCTGGAGACATCAGCTTTCATTGCCTTATTTCATTTCTGCAGCTGCAATCACCATGAGAACCTCTTAAACTCAGCAGAATGAAAAAAATTAAGCTTCAGAATCGAACTTACAATCAGTTCCAACTTCTAGAAAAGTGTTGATTTGTCCAATTTGGATATATTTGTCATTTCAGGTGTCTCTGGAGTCTGGGAGGAGTATGTTTAATATGATGGTTCGGTGATTGCTAATTGCATGCCAAGCAAGCCGTTTCTTATCAACCATTTTGTTGGAGTGCTTAAGCCACTTGGTGAGTGCTCTACAATATTGTTACGTTTGAGGGGGGGGGGGTATGCATTCAACGGGTAATTAGGATGTTTAATTAGGTATGCCATGCTGTTCGAGTTTACCAGGATCTCGATGTAATAAGTAGCAATTCAGTGGTGATAAGTTGTCGAGTAAATGTTCATTTCTTCAAGGGGGAAATGATAATTGTCACGTAATTAGATAGGGACACGGGATAGGGTAAGTGTGTCTGCGTAAACCCCTTTTAGTAGTCCCTGGAGGCTGGCCGTGACGTCACAGGACAGGGCTGCGGATGGCTCCGCCCCGTGATCACGATTGGCGGAAGGCGACAGCGGTGGGCCAATAAAACGGCTCGATTGGAAGTGACGAGGACAGGAGGATAAAAAGGTTCTGTTCGGGGTCGAAAAAGAAGAGGAAGAAGATCGGGACAAAAACGATCGTGTTTTTTTGGTGTGGAGGCTGTTGCGCGGAGAGCGTCCTTGTTGTTGTGCTGATTCGATCGTGTTCTTCATCGTGTCTTGGAGCCTTGCTGAGCCTCGTGTCTCACCTTGGTTGGCTCTGGGGTTCTGCTTACTCGGAGTACAGGGTCGAACGGCGGGCGGACCTGCCTCCCTCTCCTGCTCGCAACTTGGCGCCAGAACTGGTTCCCTGGCGGCTGTGAGCGGACTTGGGCCAAGACCAGGAGGTCGACAGCACCACGGTTTCTCCTGCCCCCCTGATGAGAGCAAGGCCAGCTCGTCCGACGCCGATCCAGGGACAGTTGCGTCCACACCACGGTCCAGCCTGACCACCAGAAATAGCTACGTTTTGTGTGTGTGTGTGTGTGTGTGTGTGTGTGTGTGTGTGTGTGTGTGTGTGTGTGTGTGTGTGTGTGTGTGTGTGTGTGTGTGTGTGTGTGTGTGTGTGCTTGGCGCCTTAGAGGGTTTGAGATCTGTATATTCATTGGAATTGTCTGTGTTTTTCCCCACGCCCGATCCCACACCATCCCGTCGAATCGCCCCGGATCCCTCTCCTTGCCGAGTCTTGTTATTTCTGGTTAATAATAAAAACAAATAAACATCATCAACTCAGTGAAAAGTGACTCGTGCCACCTTCCTCGTCCCGTTTGCGGTAGAGCGATTAGAACCGCCATGTTTGGGTTATAAATAAATAAACCGCCTCCATCGTTTCGGCTCATTCTACGTTGGCGGGACTGTTCAAGTCCCGTGGACGTCACATTGGTGTCAGGGTGTTGGATGTTCGAACCCCTCTAAATTATATTTGGTATCGGGAGAATATACCAAGATTAAAATCTCGCCATGAATTTGAATATAAAATTACCACAGAAAAGCGCGCGAGCGCGGAAAAATTTTGGCGGGATTTTTCAAATTTAAATTAATTGGCGGCAAACGGGACTTCTGCACCATGGCGGATGTGCAGATGTTTGAGGAGGAAGGCCACGTGTCTGGCAGCGAGTCGGGGGAAGAGGGGAGAGACGGGGGTAGGGTTGGAACCTCCCCCATTCCGAGCGTGGACCGTGCTTCATTGCCCGTAACGGGGCCGGCAGTGCCGGAAACCGGCGCGATGTCGATCCAGACACTGTTGGAACGTTTAATAGGGGGCATGACGGTACGAATGGCAGAAATGACGGCACAAATGGAAAATCAATTCGTGACACAGAGGGCAGACATGACGGCACAGAGGGCAGAAATGATGGCACAAATGGAAAATCAATTCGTGACACAGAGGGCAGAAATGACAGATCAATTGGGGGTAATGGGGGTACAGTTGGGTGCACGGATTGATTTAATGAGGGATGAATTGGGGGAAAAGATGGAGAAAATGAAAACTGAGATGCAGGAATGTGTGGATGTTAAATTGGGAGAAATACAAAGCAAATTCGAGGATAGATTGGAGGAAACAAAGGTAGAAATTACATTGGAGGGGGAAAATATACGGAAAAAATTGGTAGATAAAATTGATGCAACGAACATTCGGGTTGATAAAGTGGATGAAAGCCTGGAACGTCATCGTGCCTGTGTGGATGCTCGTATGCAGCTGCAGGTTGAAGAGTGGGGAGAGCTGAGGAAACAAGGGATGAATTTGGCGGAGGAGGTAAAAGGATTGGAGGCTCGTTTGGATGAACAAGATAAAATTATGAGCCAAGATGAAGTCTTGGATAAAGGCCTGGTAGAGCCGTCTTTTGTAAGTAGAGTGTCCGGGTTGGTTGAGGAGCAGCTACAAACTCGCGACGGAGCCTTGGAGGAGGTTGTGCGGGCCCAGAAGATCCTGCGGGAAGAGGTGAATCGGTCCATTCAACGTTTGGAACAGGAGGCAAAATTGACCCATGAGACCCTCACCATAAAACATCTTTGGCCACAGTGGGCTCCGAAATTGGATACGCAGCCACAAGGGTGTTTGATCCCTGGGCTGGATTCGGACAAGGGAGAAACTGAGAAGTGGGCCACCGTAAAAGTGATCCCCCTGGTAAATTTCGACGGGTCAGGAAGCGTTGAAGCTTTTCTGATGCAATTTGAGTGCATTTCCCGAGTAAACGGGTGGAATGAGCAGGAATGTACAGGGAATTTGGTGGCAACGTTGCAGGGACCAGCCGCAGATGTGTTAAACATGATCGCGGAGGAATGTTGACCAGCTCCCACATTTGCGAGGCGTTGAGCCGTCGGTTTGGGTTCGCGGCAAACTGTGATCTGGTGCGGGCCCAGCTCCAGCACCGCAGATTAAAGCCGGGTGAGACAGTGCAGGAGCTGGCACAGGACATTTACCAATCAGTCAGGATCGCGTATCGGAACCTTACAGTGGAGGCATGGGACAGACTGGCACGAGAGAAATTTTTAGCTGCTCTTCCTGACCCTGAGGTCCGAGCGCTAGTGGAGCTACAGGATCCACCCACCGTGCACCGAGCGGCTGAGTGCGCGGCCATGCTAGCCTCGTGGAGTCGGCCGGGTCGGGTGCCCGAGAGGCCGTCGGTGACGATCCGACAGGCAGAGATTCAGGATCAGGGAGGGGGGCTGGGCGAAATTGGCATTACCCAAATGCTTCAGAGGATGAATCCTCCTGCTGAACCGCCAGGTCTATCCGAGATGCCCTTTCATAGGTCGGGTCTGGAGATCACTGTCGGGGGTCGGGGAGACTAGATTGGGCTGAGCATGTAGGGCCATGCTCGGCTGCTGAGATAGTGGCGAAGTGCCTCCTTTGGTTAAAAAAAAAAAAATTTAATTGTGGGAAAATTGGCATGGGTTTGTAAGTTCTGCTGGGTTTTAGAGTGACAATCGGGACAGTGGGTAATTGGTAACAAAGCGGGCACAAGTGGCTGTCCAATGGCTGGTGCGTGGATCGGGTGAGAAGTGCTGTGTGAGTTGTTTTAAGTTAAGAAGTGAAATGTATGGTGCACACATTGATTTTTTTATTGGACATGGTGTGGTAACAGGGAAGGTCATGGTCGGCAAAGTGTTAGAAATGCAGATGTCACATGTAAGGCCGATGGGGTGGGGGAGTCATGTGGGTTTTGTGGGTGGGGATGATGTGCTTGTCCACAGGGATTGCCGAAGCTCACGGTGAGCGGGAATTGCGACCCCCTTCAAGGAGATTCACCCCTGGTGGCTAATGGTGACATTGTCTGGAGGCAACTGGGAGAGGGTCTGGTTGGACGACCAAGGCGGGTAGGACCTTGGCGACCCAGGAAGGCCAGAGGAGCCAGTGAGACCCCTTCCAGAGTGTTGTACGGGATTAGAGCTGATGGCTACCAGGGGGGAGGGAATCAAAGGGAGCGGGGCGGAGAAACGTCCGGGTTGGACTAAAGCTTACCTGTGGGCATGGTTGCACCTGAGATGCCCCCATCATCTTGTGGTAACCCACCCCACGGCCACGACGGGATTCAGCCTGCATGATTAAAATGAGGACCATGACCTAGAAATGTGATGATGACCATGGTGTGAGTGTTGTGAAGATGTGTGAGTCCCACTCGATCCCGCATAACTTGACATGTGCAGCAAGGGCATGATGTCCGCATAATTTTGGGGCAAGCAAATTTGAAAATTGGCTCCCCAGGTAACGCTGGATCTATTAGCATCCACTGGGGGAGGTGGTCAAGTGTAAATATCCTGTGAATAGTGTCGTTAAGGCTTAGAGTAGGAATGTAAAGTATAAGTGTTGTGTTTTTGTGGAACCTTTTGTTTCCCCTCCCCATATCACTGGAAGAGTGTTGGGCAAGAGCGATGATCCAGAAGATGGAGTGCAACTTCGCTCAGTGCTCTCATGTGATAAAATAAAATAAAAATAATAAAAATAAAAACGAATGATTGTTTAGGCGAGGATAAGGCCATAAGGGGGTAGTACATTAAGCAGGATAGGTAAGTTAGCTGCGACTCGCTGCCCATTGCCCCTCCTACTTTATTTCGTTAGGTTAATTAGGTGTGAGTCAGTAAGTGTTAAGGCTGGTACGGTAGCGCCTGTGATATACCTTGCAGGAGCTGCGGTACCAGAGGAGGGGGCAGTGTTACGTTTGAGGGGGGTATGCATTCAAAGGGTAATTAGGATGTTTAATTAGGTATGCCATGCTGTTCGAGTTTACCAGGATCTCGATGTAATAAGTAGCAATTCAGTGGTGATAAGTTGTCTAGTAAATGTTCATTTCTTCAAGGGGGAAATGATAATTGTCACGTAATTAGATAGGGACACGGGATAGGGTAAGTGTGTCTGCGTAAACCCCTTTTAGTAGTCCCTGGAGGCTGGCCGTGACGTCACAGGACAGGGCTGCGGATGGCTCCGCCCCGTGATCACGATTGGCGGAAGGCGACGGCGGTGGGCCAATAAAAAGGCTCGATTGGAAGTGACGAGGACAGGAGGATAAAAAGGTTCTGTTCGGGGTCGAAAAAGAAGAGGAAGAAGATCGGGACAAAATGATCGTGTTTTTTTGGTGTGGAGGCTGTTGTGCGGAGAGCGTCCTTGTTGTTGTGCTGATTCGATCGTGTTCTTCATCGTGTCTTGGAGCCTTGCTGAGCCTCGTGCCTCACCTTGGTTGGCTCTGGGGTTCTGCTTACTCGGAGTACGGGGTCGAACGGCGGGCGGACCTGCCTCCCTCTCCTGCTCGCAACCTGGCGCCAGAACTGGTTCCCTGGCAGCTGTGAGCGGACTTGGGCCAAGACCAGGAGGTCGACAGCACCACGGTTTCTCCTGCCCCCCTGACGAGAGCAAGGCCAGCTCGTCCGACGCCGATCCAGGGACAGTTGTGTCCACACCACGGTTCAGCTTGACCACCAGAAATAGCTACGGTGTGTGTGTGTGTGTGTGTGTGTGTGTGTGTGTGTGTGTGTGTGTGTGTGTGTGTGTGTGTGTGTGTGTGTGTGTGTGTGTGTGTGTGTGTGTGTGTGTGTGTGTGTGTGTGTGTGCTTGGCGCCTTAGAGGGTTTGAGATCTGTATATTCATTGGAATTGTCTGTGTTTTTCCCCACGCCCGATCCCACACCATCCCGTCGAATCGCCCCGGATCCCTCTCCTTGCCGAGTCTTGTTATTTCTGGTCAATAATAAAAACAAATAAACATCATCAACTCAGTGAAAAGTTACTCGTGCCACCTTCCTCGTCCCGTTTGCGGTAGAGCGATTCGAACCGCCATGTTTGGGTTATAAATAAATAAACCGCCTCCATCGTTTCGGCTCATTCTACGTTGGTGGGACTGTTCAAGTCCCGTGGACGTCACAATATTCTTACTGTCACTGAATACTGTATATCGATCGACTTGAACAAAGTTCAGGGGTCACTCGCCTGCATTTGGCCACGTGTTGTTCTGAAATGCAAAAGACAATGGCTGGCTTGTTGAAAATGTGAAATTTTATTTTCCATGACATTTCCCCTTTTTGTACAGTCTTCCATTATACGACCCGTCATATTGGCATCGATAAATACAAATAAAAAGTAAACGTTTTGTATTTAAAAGTTTCTTCAACCATTTTGCTTCGTGAAGCTGCGAGGCGCGTGTTCAAGTTTCAATGGCGATATCGCAGTTCTATACCAGAGGTAGGAAGGCAAAATAAATTATTTGATCACAATGAGTTAAAAATATTTTCAGTTATGAAATAATGAATCGCCATATCATGGCAGGAAAGCCAAGAGCTACGCATGCTTGCTATGTGTAGCCTGGATTCGAATCCCGACCCAGCTATAAACAGTCAATCTGGTGTTTCAAAGCAGGGTGATTCATCAATGTGTGTGCCATCTCTCAGATGGATGATAAACTGGACATCTCATCTGCTGGAATCCCTCACCCCTCTCTGTCCCTACCCCCTCCCCTCTCTCACCTCTCTGCCTCTCCAACCCCTATCCCACCTCTCTCTCCCTCCCATCCCTACCACCTCTCTCCCACCCCTCTCCCTCTTTCTGACCCCTCCCTCTCTCTCGGTCCCCTCCCCTCTCTCCCCCCTCTTTCCTCTTCCATCCCTCTATTTCTCTCCCACCTCTTCCTCTGCCCTCCCACCCTTCCCTCTCTGTAGCATGTACAAATCAGATTTGGAGTGAGCCGACCGGTGGGGTGCAAAAGTCGCTGCATGTACGAGCATACATGCATGCATGCAGGCAGAATATAGCGTGGGTTTTAAATGCTCACGCCCCAGTTCTCCAAGTATCCGTGTATGCATGTGTGCATGTGTGTGTACGTGGACATGGAAATTGCTGTTGTTGCCTGCAATCTTCACATGTGGTGGGTGGGTTTCATGAGGTGAAACAGAGACCTACAATGTCTAAAAGTGTGTGTGTGTGTGTGTGTGTGTGTGTGTGTGTGTGTGTGTGTGTGTGTGTGTGTGTGTGTGTGTGTGTGTGTGTGTGTGTGTGTGTGTGTGTGTGTGTGTGTGTGTGTGTGTGTGTGTGTGTGTGTGTTGTTGTTGTTGATGGGTATCTACAATACATATGTGGCTATGAGAATGTGAAATGGAGTCCTCCCAGGGCAGGCTTGAAGGATCCACCTTCATTTCGGAAAGGGTCTTGATTTATGGACCAAGCTGTGAAGTTTTCTGTTCTCAAAGTTTTGTGCCGATGGCTCTCTTCAGGATTGCCACTGAACCCCGGACAGCTTCCAACTGCAGTTTGTTTGTAGTAATGTTCCCAGGGATGGTTTTCAATATCTCTGTGAGGTTCTTCGTCATCATTCCCGTAGCTCCAACTATCACTGGTACAAATTTGGCATTCTTCAGCTTCCAAGATGGTTTCACTTCATTCTTGAGGTCTTGGTATTTGGTAATTTTCTTGATGTCTGCATCGTTTAGTCCAAAATCACTGGAATTAACGACTCGATTAGCAATGCCTTCTTCTCTTTTTTGTACCAAAGTATGATATCTGGTCACAATGCTTTGTTTTCCATGTTCACACTCAATGGGATCATGAGGTAATATGTGACTTCTCTCTTCTCTCTCTTTTTTTTTTCCTCCTGAAGTGTATAGCAACACATGGTGAGGCATCACTCTCCCCCCACCTCCTTCCTTGCTCTTTCCCCCTTACCTAGCTTCCTCTCCCCTCCCTCCATCCTCTCCTCTCCTTCCATCCTCTCCTCTCCTAACCCTCCTCCCTCCGTCCTCTTCTCCCTCCTCCCTCTGTCCTCTCCTCTCCTCCTCCCATTCCCTCTGTCCTCTCCTCTCCCTGCTCCCCTCTCCCCCTTCCACCGTCCTCTCCTCTCCCTCCGTCCTCTCCTCCCCCTCTCCCTCTGTCCTCTCCTCTCCCCCTCCCTTCATCCTCTCCTCCCCCACCCCCGCATTGTCCTCTCCTTTTCCCCCCTCCCTCTGTCCTCTCCTCCCCCATTCCCTCCATACTCTCCACCACGCACTCCCTACGTCCTCCCCTCCCCCACTCCCTCCGTCCTCCCCTCACCTACTCCCTCCATCCTCACCTCCTCTCCTCTTCCCTCCATCCTCTCGTCTCCTCCCCTCCCCCTCCTCCCCTCCCCTCCCCCTCCTCTCCTCCCTCTCCTCTCCCTCCATCCTCTCCTCTCCCCCTCCCTCCATCCTCCGCTCTCCCCCTCCCTCTGTTCTCTCCTCCCCTCCCCCTTCCTCCATCCTCCCCCTCCATCCTCCCCCTCCATCCTCCCCCTCCCCCTCTCCCACCCACCCCTCCCCCCCCCCTCCGGCCCTCCTCGCCCTCCCTCCATCTTCTCCTCTCCCCTCACTCCGTCCCTTCCTCTCCCCTCCCTCCTCCATTCTCTCCTCTCCCCTCCCTCTGTTCTCTTCTCTGCATCCCTCCATCCTCTCCTCTCCCCTCCCTTCATCTCCTCCTCTCACCTCCCTCCCTCCGTTCCCTCCTCTCCCCTCCCTCTGTCATCTCCTTTGCATCCCTCTGTCCTCTCCGACCCTTTCCTCTGTCCTCTCCTCTCCCTTCCCTCTGTCCTCTCCTCTCCCCTCCATCCGTCCTCTCCTCTCCCCTCCCTCCGTCCTCTCTCCTCCCTTCGTCCTCTCCTCTCTCCTCCCTTCGTCCTCTCCTCACTCCTCCCTTCCTCCATCCTCTCCCCCCTCCTTCATACCCTCATCAGCGAAGCAAACAGATTGTTTGTGCTCGTTTATAAATATAACTTCAACTTTGCATCCCCAACTGACATTCAAATTTCTTCAACGTGCAGCATTTCCTATTAACACCACCCTAGTTTGGCAGTTACTTTAAAGATTGGATTTGCCTGCACAAGTGCACATTTCAAGGATAGACAGCTCAATTATATGCACTCTGCCAGTGTGGTTATCCTGCTGCATATAACATTGCAATACAATGATGTCCCCGATCTAACTTGTTGCTTTTCCCACGTGCCTCAACTATTTTTAAAAGAGAGGTAATAACTGGGCCAAAATTCTACTTTTATTTCCACTCTGAGGATATGATGACATCCTGTGCATTCAGGCCAATACATTGCAGAGAAATGAAGTGCTGTCAGACCCTACTATTCGATGATTCACTATTTACGGACGCCGCATATTCGCGGATGATAAAATGCGACCTGCTTCTGCTTCTACATTTGCGGCCATGTGCTTCGCGTACTCGTGTTTTTTCTTTGCGGATGTATTCACGTGTTTTCGCGTATTCGCGGTTTTCTTGTTTTTGCGTTTTCGCATTTCCGCGGTTTTTCGCAGGCGTATTCACAGTTTTTCATGACATTTTTGATTTTTCCCTTATGAATCACGAACCTCCAGGAACCTATGCCCCTTTTTCCCATTGAAACAATGCCCCGACAATTGCGGATTCAACGTTCACGTCATTTTCCAAGAATGTTTCCCCTGCAAATAGTGGAGTCCCACAGTACAGGGTGTTCCAAAAAGACCTGGACAACTTTGGTTGTTCATATATTTAGAACCACAAATGCTACGACACCCTTTGGATTATATGATACAGAAACTCATAAGGTTTTGTGCACACTCTCGATACACTTCAATGTGAGCTCCATTTGTCGCATGCGGGACACCAAGGTGGTACACGAGTTGTTGCCATGTTCGGCTCAGCATATTTGCGTCCACCAGTGTGTGTGCAGTTGTGATCTAAGACCAAAGATCCTGCAGGTTTGCCACCTTGGTGTGGTAGACAACATCTTTGACAAACCCCCACAGAAAAAAAGTCAAAGGGGTTATGTCCGGTGATTCTGGGATCCAGGCGGTTGATCCATCTTGGCCATTCCAGCAACCTGGAAATTTTTCAGCGACCTGGAAAATGGAAAGCTCGAACGATTAAGTTCCAATGAGGGGGAGCGCTGATCTGTTGAAAAATGATATCGGGTTACATGTCTTCAATGTATGGGAAGGTGAATCCTTTCAACATGTTCATGTAAATTGTTGAGTTCACTGTGTCCTCTGCAAAGAAAAATTGATCCACAAAGCAGTCATGGAGAAGGTCACACCACACATTGACCTTTGGACTGTCACGTATGTGTTCAATGACCACGTGGGGGTTTTCAGAGCTCCATATCCTCATATTGTGCTTGTTGAGCTTCCCCAATACATGAAAGCAAGCTTGGTCTGTGAACATGACCTTTTTCATGTAATCTTTGTCATCTTCTATGCGACTGAACATTTCCAAAACAAACGCCTTGCATTTGGATCCGTCATTTGGTTTGAGTTCTTTGCAGAATCTGCACCTTATCGGCATAAAGGTTCAGTCTTTTAAGCAAAATCCTGTGTGCAATGGTGGTTGGTGGTCCCAGTTCTCTGGATGACGTCAACCTGATTTTCTGGTACCTTTTTGAAATAATTCACACACTCGTTCAATATCTGCTGCTCTTGTGCTTGGTCGGCCGGTACTTTTCTGTTTCTGACAACTTCCAGTCTCCTTAAACCCTTTGTTCCACCCTCTGATACTCGTCCGTGATGGTGGATTTCTTCCATAATTTTTGCAGAAATTACACTGAACTTGCGTGTCAGATCCCGTCTCGATGAACCATTCCATGCACTGAGCTTTCTCCTGTAGATTCAACATTTTCTTTCAAACTAAACCACCAGACCTGAAATAAAATGACCGTTTTTACAGCCATTTTTCCCTGCTGTGCAGGGGTTTTGGCTTTTTTTTTCTTGAGGCAATGTTTTATGGCCGGATGCCCTTCCTGACGCCAACCCTGGTCGCCTCTTACGACACACAGGGATATGGTACACCTATTCTAACCGGGGCATACACCAGGACCAGTACACTGGCACTCATTTTGCCGACCTCGGAAGGATGACAGGCTGAGTCAACCCCCTGGTGTTAATTCAGTAGCCAACGGGACTTGAACTCAGGACCCTGGGATCCCAAGCCACCATCCTAACCACTAAGCCAACACCAGGCTTCCACCAGACCTGAAAGGAAAGAAATTTTTATGAGTTTCTGCATCATATAAAACAAAGGGTATCATTGTTTCAATTGTGGCACTAAATATATTAACAACCAAAGTTGTCCAGGTAATTTTGGAACACCTTGCATATCCATAATATTTTGTGTCATTATAGCCTATGCGCTGTTGTGAGAAATATTTACCAATCCCTTGAGATGGTTGGATCTTCAGTCTTGCTTGGAAATCTCTGCACCTCCTCTAAAAAGGTTTTAATGCTATCTTGCAGATCATACTTTTACTGTAAACATTGATGGATACTTATCGGATCCTGTTTCCCGATCAGTCGATGTTCCTCAGGGATCCGTTATGGGTTCTCTGCCTGCTTGAACTTCAAACATGGATGACAGGAATTTTTGTCAATGCTACTTAATGGCTTACCTTCATGAAAGACTTATCTTTGGTCAGCCCAACTTCACCTCACTGGGGTCTTAGCCGCCATTTTGATTCGGCCGACTAAAAATGCCTTGCCTTGGAAACACAATATTCTCTCACGGACAAATTAAAGTATATAATCAAAATACGATTTCAGATTTGAGGATTTGTATCATGTGGATTAAGTAAGTGTAGAAATCTGGAGTGAAATCTGAAAACTTACTCATTTTTATTAATAAGCATATATCTTGTAAGCTTCAAGAAAGGCTGTGCATCCTCCTTCTCCAGATTTACATGAGAAAATGTGAAATTGCCAAAGCTTAACTTTTTCTACTGTTCTGTTTTTCTACTGTTTTACCCAAAGTGCAACTTCAAAAAATAACATAATAAATTGCAACAAAAATAATTAAATCGGCGAAGGCTCCCTCGGCGTGAGCAGTTGGTGTGGTGACTGCAGTTATGTTCTCCATCAGGCCATCCCTGGATTTAGGAAGGCAAAATAAATTGGAGGATTAGAATGAGTAAGCAATGGGACAAGTGACTAATGAGTTCAAGAGAAAATTGAAAAATCTTTTCAGGAGCTGCAAAGCGATGAATCCCCACACCACGGCGGGATGGCCAAGAGGTGCACACACTCACTCAAAGCTGTCGAGCATAGGTTTGAATTGTTTCACCTTTTTGACCGATCTGCTTTCATTTAGGGTGTTATTTCATTTCATTAGGCACTTTAACTCTGCAGTATAAAAGCGAATGAGATGTTTGTTCGTGATGCTACTCCTCTGTGTTCCCAAGGTTAATCGCTACGAAACTTTATAGGATCACATTTTTTACCACGATACACCTTGCTTGTGGTTTTAAACTCATTTTTCTCACAATTCATAACTTATAAACACACAAGCCACCACCTGTAATGGGGAAGGGGTGGGAGTCTGGAGGGAGGTGGGTGGGAGGAAGCCATGGAAGGGTGAGGTGGGAGGAGGGGGAGTGGGGATGGGGTAGGAGGAGGGAGGGGAAGGGGTTGGGTGGAAGTCCTGGAGGGAGGCAAATGGGTGAAGTGGGAGTCTGGATGGAGAGGAGTGGGAGGAGGAGGTAGTGGGAAATATTGGGGTGGGGTTGGAGGAGGGATGAGAAGGAGTGGGGTGTGAGTCTGGAAGGGGGGGGTGGTAGGAGAAGGGAGCTGTAGGGTCCTGAGGGAGGGGAAGGGGTGGTATCCAGAAGGAGGGGATGGGGTGGGAGGAGGGACCCAGCTTTGCCCACCAATGCCGGGTACCTTTGGTAGTATTGTAATGAAGGAAGAATAGATTTGGTCTCACGTGATGTTTCACCACATTCCCAGCAGGGTTCCTCAGGCCAATAGACATGAGTCAATAAATTATGAATCAGCCCATCATGTCGATGGCACTTGTGGGTTGTGAATTTCAGATTTGGTCTGACATCCTCACCAATCACAGTTAGAAGTGTATCATTAACTAGTATATAAGCCAAAAGGCCTCAAAATTATGAAGTGGATGGAACAACGATGTGTTACCCTCACAAGCCCCAATAAGGGCGAAACTAGTCAGTAGCTTCAGTTTTAATCTGCTTAGTGACCGAATTTTACCATTCATTTTACTCTGCACTGCTCCAGGCCATTCTCGACAGATAGACAGGGGGTGAAAACATAACCTCCATCCACCTTCGGTGGCGGAAGTTATAACACTAGTTGGGTTGACTCAGCCTGTCATCCTCCCAAGGTTGGCAAAAGGAGGACCAGTTCTGGGAAAAGTGTCCCATTTGAGGATTCTGCATCGAAGTGGCGGCCCGTCCAGGTTTGTGCCCTTCTTCTCTTTTTTTTGTACCAGCCAATGAAACTGTCTTGGCAGCCCTGATCCCACGTACTATGAGCTGTTGCCTTGGTTGCTCCACAACGAGTTCTGCACGAAAATTTGAAATTCAATTAATATATTAATGATTTCTTCCTTTTTTTGTTTTATAATTACACGACATCTGTTTCAAGGTTCAATTTGTTCATGGCCTCTTTGCCTTGTCGTCGTTTTTCTTGGCAGCGAGACTTTTTCTTGGCAGCATTTCTCATCATTCGATGCAATCATGGTTTCATGTAAAGCCTTCAGAGAGCTCTTTCTTCATGCTACAAACATAAACCACATCGCAGTCTCTCAATGATTATGCTGTGAGATTTTGTCCTTTATAAACACAAAAGAACAACTGAAAGTGTGATTAGCTGAAGATGTGCTGAGCCAGCATTTTCTTGTTTATAAGCTGACCCGTTTTCATTGCACATAAAAACAAAATATTGAAGTGTATTTGCTGTCATTGTGGTTAAAAGCATAATTAAAAAGTTTTGTTTTAAAGTTCCTCATTTCATGCTTTTATCTGGCAATCCAAATTCAGCTCTGGCTTCATGTTCATTTAATTTGGCTCTGGAGGAGACCTTTCCACCACCTACTGAGTAATCAGGCAAGGACAATACTGCAAAGCCATTGCAGACCGTAAACTCCATGTAGACCTATCTCTCATTTCCATCTTTTCTCCATAATCCCTCTTGTTCTACAAAATGCTGACCTTGGTCTTTTCTTGCTATTCCTTCCAAGCTTTTCAGATGTATATGGCCACCAATAACTTTTTGCAAGTAAAAAAATATTTTCTCTTAAATTCACGTTTGCAGGGTTTACAGACACATTTCACATTATCACATCACTATCTGCCACTGGTGACCCCAATTTAATGCAACATCTTAGGCTCTGCCAAATCCTTTAGTGTACATGTCCCATGCAGCATGCAACAAACAGCTCGAGATGTTCCATGGTCTGGAGGCCAAGGCCACATTCACAGTCCGCTGTGTCTTCAGTGCAACCCCATCTCGACATGTTTGATTTACATCTTCCCAAAGCAGCCTGTAGTCTGTTCAGGCTGCGCCAGATTATCCATGGCAGGTTGGCACTTGATGGGAGCTTCTCTGATGGCTTGCAGGTCATGTGTTCATCTTCTGGAGATTGTTCCAGTCTCTCTTTCCAAAGTTTCAGCCTTCTCGATTATGAGTTACCGTCCAGTAGTTGGACAGAAGAGATGAAGCTTCTGTGTGACTTGAGAGGTGAAGGGAGAAAAGGATGACTATGGAGTGGGTGTCTTTTATCCTATGATTGTCTGAGGCATTCATTCTGGCTAGTTACATTCCTTCTTATGTCAGGTGGAGCTATGCCAGAGGGCAGATAGTGGTTGCTAGTCTGTATTTTTCAGACATCCGCTGATGCAGCAACAGCTTGAGTGAGTTTAGCACTGGGTCGATCTTCTTTGCATGGCTTGATCGTTCCCAAACCACACGTTCAGCCACGGAGAAACAGAGGGCCAGTGCAGTAAATCGGATGGTTGTGGGGTTGGCTCCCCATTTTGAGTTGCCAGGTTTGTTGAAAAGAGCATTTCAAGCACTGCCTTTAGCTTTCAGCTTATCGGTGTGTGAGATGAAGAGGATGACAACATGACTTTTGTGTGTAAGGCTGAATCGGTGTGCGAGATTAGCTAATGTGTGGTGAGTTGCGTACGATACACCAGGAGCTAGCATCCTGTTATACTGAGCAGACATAACTTGCCTGTTGGACACATTTGATGTCAATGAGTTCTCCATTGATGCTGCAGATGTAACGATGGCTGGTGAAAGGGAGTCTGCCTGAAATGACACTGGTTCATTCGACATAGCTCGGTCAGCATGCATCCAGATATCTGGTGGAATACCTTCAATATCATCTTCAGATAGAATGAGATGATGGCAGAAATGTGGCATTCCTGGCCAACAGCATTCCCACCTCGATGCAGGTGTAGGTAATCCAGAGCGTCAGACATTGCTTCCAAATGGGCTTGAGTTACGGCAGCTTCTTCCTCCCACGTCAGCTGTTTAAGATGGATTTGTTGCTGTGTAGCTTTCAATGCATCCATTGCTGCTTGAGATTACTCTGTTGCTTGTAGCCATCAATTGTTGCTGTGCCTGTTGCTCTTCGAGTATCAATCGAGCTTCGTCCAATTTATATTCCATGGCAGCTCTAACAGAGGCCTCAGCTGCTTCATGAGCAATGACCTGGAAGAGTTGGACAAACCCTGGGAGCCAGCAACAGACCATGTGTGAAGTGAGCTCGACATGGTGGCTGTCTGCATGGTAGCAAGACTTGCGGGAAATCAGATTGTTACTACTTTGGAATGGCCTCCATGTCCAGATTATTTGAAGATAGAATGCTCCAGGCAGCTTCCCAACACTGAGAGGTTTAAATCACTTTTCACTTTATTTTAAAGCACTCCAAGTATGACAGTAAAAACTGTGCTTTTCTGCACAAAACCACACCGTTCCATCAGGCAGGGGAGAGAAAAACCCTGGTGCCCCTCCCAGCGGAGATGACGCAACACATGTGTGGAGGATAAATATGCATGAAGAAAAACATGACTATGTATGAGGCAAGACATGGGTGGAACATAAATAGACATTTCACATTCAAACTTGGTGACATCACAAGCAGAATCTAGTTCTTTCATTGTGAATGACTGGCAAAGTTGTGGGTTGTCAGAGGTAGCTTCAGGGCATTGCTGAAGTTTCTTCCGCTTCATCGTGGGCTTGCCCCTTTCTCATGAGGAAGGAGTTGATGGGCTACTTGGTTCGCAGTAGACCAGGCAGTATGGAGTAAAGTCACCATCTTTGGGTCCTTATTACCTCCGCGACGGAAGGTGAAAGGGGTTTTGTTTTCATGCCTCTCTGTCTGTCTGTTTGTTTGTTACATGGCAAAAAAAAATATTTTTGACAAGTATGTTGATATCCTCCGTTTGTTTGTGTGTTTGTGTGTCTGTCTGTCCGCTCGCCTCCAGCCCAAACTGCTCAACCGATCGTTCTGAAATTTTCAGAGATTAATGGCACCGACCGGGCAATGGTTCTGCATTGAAGTTTCATAAAATTCGGTTGACCGAAAAGGTCTAAATAGGCCAATAGGCCAATAGGCCAATTTGAGCCAAATTTTCTAAAATCCTCAAATTTCATCGGATTGATTTGAAATATGAAAAAAATTGCATATCAGGTCAGTGAATTCAACAACCTATTACTTTTGAGGTTATTATAGGTCAAAAGGTCAACCCCAAATAGGCTAAATTTTTTAATTGTTTCTAAAATTGTCAATTATCATCCAATTGACTTGAAATTTGAAGACCATTTGCCTATGAGGTCGCTGAACTCAGCCACCTATTAATTTTGAGGTTAACGTAGACCAAAAGTTCAACATAGTCCACATTTCTAAAATCTTCAATTTTCAACCCATTGGATTGAAATTTGAAGAGCATTTATAATTCATGTCAATTAATTAAACCAGCCAATTATTTTTGAGGTCAACATTGACCAAAAGGTCAATATAGTCCCAAGATCAACAACTAAGGTGGTATTTCTAAAATCTTCAATTTTCATCTGATTGACTTGAAATTTGAAGAGGATATATATATATATATATATATATATATATATATATATATATATATATATATATATATATATATATATATATATATATATATATATATATATATATTTCAGGTCACTGAATTCAACCACCAATTGTTTTGGAGGCTCACTTCGGCCAACAGGTTAACATAGTCAAAATTTGTAAAATTGTCAATTTTCATCCAATTAACTTGAAATTTGAAGAGGAGTTGCATATTCGGTTATTGAATTGAACCACCAATTATTTTTGAGGTCGAATTTGTTTAATGGATTTTGCAAGTATCATGCTCTGCACGACTTCTTCTTCTTGTTTGTCTGTTTGTTTCTTTGTTTGTTTGCACAGAACTTTCATGTCTTTCCCACACAACCGCTTGCCAGATTGAGACAAAGTTTTCACCATTGGTGTGACTACTCTTGTAGAATGTTTGAATGATAATTATGACATCATAAGTTACGTGGTGTGGCAGCCATATTGGAAAAATGGGAAAAAAATTCGACCTCTGTATCTCTGAAACCACACCAAGGAAAAAATGAAACTTGGCACATAGCAAGTACTCATCATGGGGAATGTGTGATTTTTTATGACATCATAGGTGCTTTCATTATGACGTCATAATTGCATATGGAGAATGCTATATCCGATCATTATGAAAATTTTTGAGGGTCATCTAGTAATAAAATAGTCCACAAAAATGTTTTTGATGATGTCACATGATTCAGTAGCCACAGTTTTTTTGTTTTTTTTTAACCTTTAAAATTCTTCTTCTCTGAAATAGCTGAATAGATCGAGGTGAAACTTTACACCTATGATCGCCTATCCACGAGGAACAAAAAGTTCATACATATGATGTCAAAGGTCACATGGTTTGACAGCCATATTGAATTGAAAAGAATTATTAAATAATGTTTTCTCTGGAAGCACTTAATTAATCGAGGAGAAACTTCACAATTATGATCTAGTAGTGATGGAGAATATAGATTTTAAATATCAACTTGATGGGATACATGGCCTGGCAGCCAAAATTATTTAATTTTTTGATCATTTCTTTTATTTTTGGAATAAGGCTCACTTGGCTGTGCCTGGATTTGAGGGTCGAGGAGTAGCAGCTGAAATGTGAATCCTATCCAGGTTCCACCTGATGACTTAATCTTTGTTTTTTGCTTGTTTGAGTTCCTTCTGATTACACCAATGCAGAACTGTACCTATTTGGTCTTCCATTTGATTTGAGTTGAATTTATTTTAATCCAATTCTGAATTCAATTGCAGAATAATAATTAAACTCGTCATGGGTCTGGGTCGGGTGTCCGATAAAAGCAGGGTTGCATCAAGGCAGAATGTTTTGGTACATGGTCATCACTGCCAGCAGTTATAAAGTGGTTGTTCTAACTATGTCTCTTGTTAATTACGTAACACACCAGAACATAAATGCCACACAAAATACACCACACAAAACAAGTCCTCGCGAGGGTCTGCAGTCTCTGATTGCTCTTTTTCTTGTTTTGATGTCTATTTTAGATCAGAAAATATTCGAAATCTCATGATATGACCTTATGATCAAGTGCATATGGTGGACTCAAAAGTTCAGCAAGCTCGTCGAGCAAAAATAACAGCTCAGCAGTATTGTATCGTTGTCCAAACGAAATCATAGAAACAAATGAAAGTAAACCAGATTTTGTAATTTTTCAAATAACAATTGTGTTTAAGCTTTTAAACATTAAACAACATGTCTCATGATTCACCATTCATACAATGTCACAATGCATCACTAGTTCCAGTTTCCATGAAGTCTACATGTCACACTGTCACGCATCACACTGGCACAAAGTAGTCCATTTTCGGGCCGCTTTCCTGCAATTACATCGTCTCCTGCATCCTTTCTTGCATCCACAGCGAAGGAGTTCTCTTGACGAAGTGCTGGCCTTGGGCAGAGTAGTCCACATAGGTTTCCAGTTTTGAGGGTTAACCCATTCCCATTCCTCAGGGGATGGCATATCAACAGCAACCTGGAATGCCTTTCCTGAGCAGTGGCCACCCTGGTACACATCCCTCTTGATATGTTACACCAAGGCTGCTTTGGTTGGGGGAATTGCATTCATGGCTCATACTTTCTTCGTGAACAACTCTTGCCAAGCTTTGTCTATGTTCAGCATACTGCTGATACCGTCACAGAGCAGTATGGGAACCATTCTAGCACCACCACATCCTCATCGGTGATTTGTGCTGGTCCTGTGAACAGAGCAAGAAAAGCTGGAGAAACTTCATCAAATGCCATCCAAGTGTCCCAGGCTGTCTTCTTCCCTCTTGTACCAAATGATGATACTGTGTCACACTCTTTGTAAGCATGGAATACTGGCAGAGCCTTGGACTTCACAGGACCGATGGATGCAGCAATTTCATGGGCAGGTATGTATCTGAAATGTTGAGCTGTGCCACATGCCAACCACAGCTCCTGGATGTCGATCGTGGCTGCTGCTGCCACAGCCAATACAACAATGTCTGTGTTCACTGCAGGCAAAAGTATCTTCTGGAAACCTCATTCACGGCATCTGCCAGGTGCAGCATCATACACGTATCAGCCTCCTCGTGGTCACAGAGCCAGACTTCTGGTGTCTCGTGGAGGGATTGCACATAACATCCGAGACATGTGTTGTGACAACCTGCTTGTTGGTACCCAAACATGTGATGCGCTTCACCACAAAGGCAAACAGCACTGTCTTGTTTGCATCAGTCTGCAGAAACTGTTGCCAGTTTCCAGACCGATTGGTTGATGCATCAACTCACATCATGATGTCTTTCCCACACTTTCTTCTGGTCGAAGACTTTATGCTGTTCTCGCAGTACTGGTCCCATACTATGTCCTCTCGACTTGCGCATTGCAGCTGACTTTGTATGTATGGCAAGAATACTTTCAGTGCATAGTCTACTAGCCTCCTTTATGCCAGTGGATGAACAAGATCAACAAGGTCATAACTTTCAGAAGGCAGCGTAATGCAAACTGATGACTTACAGGGAATGTTTAAAAATCCTGACAACAAGGGTGAAAATATTTCACTTTGCTGACTCCGCACTTATGCTGCCTACTGGTGGACCAACCCAGTTTCCAGGTTACATGTTACATGCAATATGCTAACATTCTGGGATGATATTATGATAAATTGACCACATACAAATCTTTCGTCTGCAGCCTGGTGGAGTACTGCTTTCCACTCTGGACTGGTGCTCCCGCTTTTCACCTTTCTCGGCTTCATGCTGCTGTGAAAACCAAGGCATTTATGATCATTGGTATCTCCCGCAATGAGGCTGAGACTTTGGGTCTCTCACTCTCTCAGCACAGGCAGGTCGGTGGTCTTTTTGTCTTCTACCATCTCCTCTCTGGCCTTGCCCCCCCCCATATTTCCACAGTGTGCTCAAGGTACACCAGCAACCCCCTTCTGGTAAAACTACCAAAATCAAGAATCACTGCTCATCTTCACTCTTTCATTCCTCTTTTTTCCCGCCTTTGGAACAAACTCCCACACTCTCTTCAATCCCACTCTTCCCTCCATGTCTTCAAAACAGCTGTTCACCACCATCTCTTATCTTCCCCAATCCAAAACCACAATCTTTTCTACCCCCCCTCACCCCCCCCCGCTAAACCCACCTCATTCAAATTCCTTGCTTTCCTTCCTGAAAGTCCTGATCGTGTCCATCTTGTTTATTTTGTGTACCCCACCCCATCCCTCTCTCTTCCACAGATCTCCTCATGTTTCTGTTTCACACTGTTTTTCCCTTCCCTCTCCCACCCCCCCCCTTTCTTGTATCCCACTCCCCTTGTTGTACGTTCTGTGTGTTAGCTCTCATGCGACCCTCGACAGTGTATACAAAAAAATCAAAAGGGCACCTCTAAGTTAATTTAATTGCAACATAAGGAACAATTACAAAAGTTGAAAATGCGTTTTGGTAGCCATTTCTAAAAATGCCAGCCACAGATGAAATATGACTTTTTCTGGGTGGCTCCACTTCTCAAAATGTTGGTGGGGTGATATTCCATAACTATACCAAGTTTCATGCTGATGCATCAAAACCCACAATTCCCCACATATATCTGCACACATCTGCCAAGCTAAATGTTGAGAATCAGTTGAAAATTGAAAAATTATTGTATCCATATCTGGATCTTCACCAAAATCAAATCAATTCTTCCATGTCATACACCCCACCTGTCCATCAAGTTTCCTCCAAATCTGTTCATACCGTTTTGAAATTAATTGATATATATCATTTGTAGCCCCACAACTCAATGGTGAAGAATCACTTAAAAATATATCACATCCAGATTCAGATCATCACCAAAATGTAATCAATTAGTCCGTGTCAAACGCTCAACCTGCACACCAAATTTAATCTGAATCCGTCCACAACTTTTTGAGATATCCTGCATACAAAGAAACAGATGCATGAAAACATAACCTCTGTCCACCTTTATGTGGCAGAGGTAAATATATTTTGAGGACACATAAGAAGGAAAAACAAGTTAAAAAGATATAAAAATGTCAGAGCCGCCATTGTTTTCCTAATTTTGCTGTACAGAGTTAAAGGGTGAGCCCATATTTATGTACAACTAAATGGCCACCAGTCTACCAGTTGGCCATCTTTGATCAGATCGCAAAATATAACGATGTGCACGTGTCCGCCATTATGTACTGTGCGGGTGCCAAGTTTTAACAAAATCGGACTATGGATATCTGAGAAATGGTTGGGGACACATTTAGTAACAAAATGGCCGCCAGTCGGCCATCTTGGATATGATTTCGAAAACAAATGAGTTGCATATATGAGCCGTCATTCCTTATCTGTGTGCCAAGTTTTCACAAGATCGGTAAATGTATTTCCGAGAAATGATTGAGGTCGTGGTCGACACCGGATTTGTTGACAACTAAAATGGCCACCAGTCAGACATCTTTGATTACATAGCGAAACATAATGATGTGCATATGTATGACCATCATTTGTTGTCTTTGTGCCAAGTACGGATAAAATCGGTCCATACATGTCCAAGCTATGGTTGCGGATAGAAGCACCCATGCACACAAAAATCGAGACCAAGTCCATAAGCCCCCGTCTCGGACTAAGTCCAATAGGGGCTAGTAATGTTATTGCTTCCATTCATCAGCAACTTCATGTAATCAATCATTGCAGTTGACTTAAAATCATTATTTTTCGCCAAAGGCATCATCTCAGATCATCAATTCGAGTAACTATATTGGTAGCTATATAAGGATGGAGGCCCTCAATGTCAGACATGAGATAAGGGCCATCTCTCTCGACATATGTCGAGCTTCTAATACAGTCCAGCATCCCGACTTACTCTCCAAACTCTCTGCCTCCAGCATCCAAGGCCAACTCCACTCTTGGATTACTGACTTCCTCTTCTCTCATAACCAATGTGTGGCTTCAACAGAATCCTTTCATCTCATCTCCCTGTCAGTGTTCTGGGCCCAGTTCTATTCCTAATCTTCATTCAGCAATCTCTCTGACTCTGGAAAATTCTCTTTATCTCTTTGCTGATGACTCCACCCTCTGCCGTTATATCCCACATCCTTCAGATATACAAGCAGCAGCCTCTTCCCTTTCCTCAAACCTTGACAAAAATCACAAACTGGTCAAACACATGGAATATGTATTTCAATCCTGACAAATCTCTCTCTTTCTCTTTCTCTTTCTCTCTCCAAAAGGAATGCATGGCATACCCTCTCATCTACATTCCAAACAATCCTCTCGAAGAAGTTGAATCACCCAAACTCTTGGGTCTCACTATCAGCCATGATCTTTCTTGGGCAAACCACATTTCAAATTTGGCATCCAAAGCCAGCTGCTGACCATTGTGCAAAGTCCTTCTTTTGCACACCTGAACTCTTATCCTCCTACAAGGCCTTCATCATTCTGCAGTCTGATGGAATACTGCTATCCTCTCTAAGGTGGTGCCCCTGCCTCACACCTTGCTCATCTTGATGCAGTGGAAACTAAGGCCTTCAAGGTCATTGAAATCTCCCGCGATGACGATGAGTCTATAGGCCTATCACTCTGCCGTCACCGAGAGGTTGGGGGTCTCTCTGTCTTCTACCGCCTCTTTTCTGGTCTTGCACCCTCTGCCCTCTCCTTGCTTTGTCTACCCTAGGTTTATATAGGGTGCACATGCTCTACCAGCAACCCTTTCTGGTGAGATTACCAAAATCCAAAATCGCTGCTCAACTCCACTCAATTGTTCCCTTTTTTACGTGACTGTGGAACCAACTTCCGCAATCTCTTAATGTCTTTCTTTCTTCCAGGTCTTTAAGAGATCTGTTTATCACCATCTCAGATCATTTTCATTCTGAAAGCATGATCCTTTCTGTCCCATTAGACCACTCAACCCCCCCCCCCATCTAAATTTCCAGTTTTTTTCTTCCTAAGAGTGTGCTCCTCTATGTGTATTGTCCACCCCCTGCATCCTCCCATATCCCACATCCATACCCAGGGCCAGATTTAGGCATGGGCAAGCTGGGCAGTTGCCCAGGGGCCTCCACAACCAGGGGACCTCCACATATTTAATGAACAAGCTCAAATGAGCTACGATCCTCGTCCTCTTAATGACGTTATAAAAACGAATATGACGTCATTGTGATGTATCAGGTTTGTGATAAATTATCTGTGCTAATGCCCGGCTTGATTCACGCAAACAAAATTCAAACAGCTTGCCTAGTTTCGGAGATAATGGTATAGGCGATTTGCATTAGCGGCGATATTATGACGTCGACTTTTTTTCTCGGAAGAATTTCCAAAATCGGAGATGGTTAATGCCTGCGCGTGGGCTTTCTGCATATCCATGGCAAGTTTCACGAAGATCCGCTGAAAACTCTGGGTTGTGAAACAAAAAATGTCAAAAAATAGGAATGACGTCATAAAAATTGATACGACGTCATAGCGATGTATCATATGTGCGGTAATCCATCTCTGCTAATGCCCTGTTCGATTCCCGCAAACAGAATTCAAAAAGCTTGCCGAGTTTCGGAGATAATTTTTTAGGCGATTTCCATTAGCGGAGATATTTTGACGTCATAACTTTTTTTTCTCGGAGGAACTTTCAAAATCGGAGATGGTTACTGTCTGCGCAGGGAATTTTTACATATACATGCCAAGTTTCAGGAAGTTTCGATGAAAACTGTAGGCTGTGAAACAAAAAAGTCCACAAGAAGAAGATGAAGAACAACAACAATGTGAGTAAGACTTGGAGATCCTCCACGAGGATGTAAAAAAAAAAATTGTAAGGAAAAATGTATTTGTGAGTGCCTGAATGGTAGTTGGTAGTTAGTGGAACAGATATAAGATATTCATCTTATCTCATTCTCTATTTTATATAGAAGTTCAGATTATTTGTTGTTGAAAAAATATATTTTATGGATGACTGTAAATATGTCTTGTCACCTTTTTAGTATTCCAAGGTAGGGTGTGCCTCCACTACTTGAGGCTGCCCAGGAGCCTCCACACGTCTAAATCCGGCCCTGTCCATACCTGCATCCCTTGTTTGTCCTTCTCCATCTATTTTGTCCTTCGGTCCTGCCGTTGATGTTTCCCGCTCCTTTTCTTATGTTCCTTTTGTTCTGTTGTGTCCTGATCCGTTCTGTGTTCTTGCTCTTACACGAGCCTTGACCACATTTACTCAAAAAAAAAAAAAATAAGAGTACTGGCAATGTGTAGATGTATAAAATTATATTTACTTCTCGTCACTCCACTGTAGAAAGGATATCGGTTCGAGAGGGTTCAACAGAGAGCAAGTATGAGTAAAATGTCTCTTGGGATGAAATGCTATTTTTATGAGGAAACATTAGCAAAGCCAGGGCGGGATATTTACATGAACAAATAAACCCCAACATTTGAGAAGCGGCATTAAATATTGTTTGAAAAGATTGATTGAGTTTCTGCAAGTTGATCTTTTGAGGTGCATGTGTGGAGTCGGGTAAGTTGTGACCACAGACTGAAGATAAAAAGAGAGCAAGAAGAGAGGTGAGAAGAGGAATTTTTACATGGTGAGTGTTCGTCATGTGAAACAGTGTGCCGGAGAGGCTCGTGGAATCCAGGACAGTTGTTTAGTTAAAACGTAAATGAGAGAGGCACTAAAAGGTACAAGGGACAGAAAGATATATCGTAGATGGCTGGGAAGAGTTGGCAGTTCAAAGGGTGCACGTGCTTGGGAGCATGTGTGTTTCTTATCCATGTGTGCCTTATCCTATTCCAGCTGCCCTCACATCTCATGTATGCCTCGTCTCCATTATAAATAACCCCCTCCCTTCCCCTTTCCTGCCTCACGTAAACATTCCCCAATGATGTCTGCCTGTACTCTGTTGTTATCCTTTTCCTTCTGTGTTTTCATTGTATCACGAGGAGTCCAAGACCTAACCTATTTGTGTGGAATTATTTTTCCCTTCATATGCTTTTCCTTGGATTTGCTTGCATAGCAGAGGATTTTGCATGATAAAATATTGGAACAAGAGAAACTCAATCTCAAAACAGCTGTTTACCACCATCTCAGATCATCCCCAATGCAAAACCTGATTTTTTTTTTTTTTTACCCTCATTAACCCCACACCCGACCCCACACCAAGCCCCCCTCCTTTCAAATTTCCAGTTTTGCTTTCGTGAGAGTTTACTTCCATATCCATCTTGTCCACCACATGCATCCATTCCTCCCCACACCAATTGTTTGTTCAAGTTTCCTTCCATCAATCCCTTCATCTCAATTGTTGGTGCCCTCGCCCCTCTCTACTATTCCTTCTGTCATGTTACATCCTGATCCATTCAGTGTTATAGGTCTTCCACAAGCCTTGACTGTGTAGACAACCCCTCTCCCCACCCCCCCAAAAAAAGGAAACAAACAAACAGAGTGTCAATGACAGGATAATGGACATTGGAGTCATTGTCAACATAAACCTTCATTGTCATCAGCTTGTTGCCACAGCAGTGAACGAGAACGGCACTCGGCAGAGCGCATACCTTCCACCAGGTTGAACAGTTTATGTTTTGTATTTAACTGAAAGATCGGATCTGCATCCATACCTGAACTAAAATCGAATTGGCTTCTTCTTGTCACCTACCCAACTCATCCACCAAGTTTCATCCGAATCCGTGCATAACTTTTTGAGATATCGAACAATATTTCGTTTTTGGACCCATCTCATAATGGTGAAGAATCAGTTAATAAAATGATCGTATCCGGATCCAGATCTTCACCAACATCGAATCCATTCGTCCGATGTCACATCCCCAACCTGTCCACCAAATTCCGTCCAAATCCATCAACTTTTTGAGACATCCTGTTCACAGACAGATGCAAACAAGCAGACAGACAGACAGACAGACAGACAGATGGGTGAAAACATAACCTCGATCCACCTCTCTGTCTTGCATTCCCTCACAAGTATTTAGTAAATTTATGAACCAAAATAAGTGAAGACCTGAAGATGTCAACAAGACCCATTTTCTATTTTCATTCAAATTTTGGTTATTTACTTGCAGAATAATAATATAGTTTTTGGGGTTATGTTTTTAATGTGGAAACCATTTTTCCCTCCCGAGCTCATTCTTTATATCCTTCATTCCTCTCACTCCAACTATTTGCTTCTTTCTCAACACCTCTATTCGATGGAATTTTGCTTCTTATTTTCTCGGATATCCGGGAGCAAATTCGTCTCGGTTTTGAGGTTGTTTACCGCTCTGTTTATTTTTCCCCCCCCAAAAAAATGTTGTCCTTTCTGCCTCTTAAACCTGATCCTATCATGCCTACCCCCTTGCTTAAACAAGCTCGAATGAGCGAAGATCCTCGTCCTCTTAATGATGACGTCATAAAAAGGAATATGACGTCATTGTGATGTATCAGGTTTGCGATAAATTATCTGTGCTAATGCCCAGCTTGATTCCCACTAACAAAATTCAGACAGCTTGCCTCGTTTCAGAGATAATGGTAGAGGTGATTTCCATTTTCCATGGTCGGGTGGTCGGCGACTAAACCGTCTCCCCCACCAGGTTTTCTGGTGAGGAGGGTGTTTGGATATGGACACCCAGCAGGATTAAAAACAAAACCTGTCAAAGGGCGGAGGAGCTCCTTGTGAGCCAACGGCCATCCATATCTAGTGCCCAACTGTGTCCGCGGACTTCCTCCTGCAGTTGGGTTACTTTTTTATTAGGAGGTTGGTGGCAGGATTTGCACTCCGGCCATCGTAAAACCCTTCATTCCGCAAAACACAAAAACGGAAAAAAATCTGAAAACCCACTCCGTGGGAGTACCTCCTGTGCAGCTTCCCTTCGCAGGGCAGCTCACCAGATGACGGGATTGGGGCAAAGCCTTCGGGACCCCCAATCTTTGATGCTAGGAGGGAAACCACGGGGTAACATTCCTAGGTCAGATTGCAGGAGAGTGTGTCGGAGTGGTGCTGAGGTGTCGTCCACCAGACGGTGGTCTCCTTGGGTTAACCTGAGGTGGTCCCTTTGGGTGGGTGCCTTGAACGTCCTATCCCTAAGAGAGGATGATCACCTGACTGTTATCATCTGAGCTCAAGCGTTTGTACATCGGTATTGCAGCACTCTCTGAGGTTCGGAGACCGGATTGCTTTGAGATCATGGTGGGTGGTTACACCTACTATTGGTCTGGTCGCTCTGATGGTTACCATACTCAAGGAGTTGCTGTAGCTGTGTCCAATAAGCTGACCCCAATGATAATTGAGGTAACATCGGTCAACGAGCGTATTATGAGACTAAGGATTTGTCACTCCTTCGGTGTCATTTCCCTGGTCTCTGTCTATGCTCCGACTGAGGTGAGTGATCTCACTGTGAAGGATGCATTCTATGCCACGCTCGAGTCTGTGGTTGATCAGTGCCCCAGAAGAGATACACTTCTCATCTTGGGGGATTTCAATGCATTGACTGGAACTGATAGGGATGGTTATGAGGTGTGTGTTGGTCCCCATGGGTCAGGAACTATGAACCAGAATCGCACTAAGTTCCTTGACTTTGCAAGAAGTCATGGACTTAGGGTGGCTGGTTCATGGTTTCAGCGCCCACAAGCTCATCGCTGGACTTGGTATTCCAACGCTGGTGGTGTGGCAAAGGAGATTGACCATGTCCTCGTTGATGGTCGTTGGAGGATGATCCAGAACTGCAGGGTCTACCGGAGTGCTCAGTTCCTCAATACTGACCACCGGCTTGTTGTGGCAACTCTCAAGTTGCACCTTAAATCTGGGAGAATGGTACCATCCCAGCCTCGGCTGGATGTTGCCAAGCTCAAGAATGAGAGGGTAGCTGAGGAGTTTGCGAACAGGCTGAGTGGACATCTGGGGGGTCTGGGTGCTTTGGGGGTTCCTGAAGAGTTGTGGAGTGCCTTCAAGACCACCGTCCTTGATGTTGCCGGTGGATGTCTTGGAACTCACCGCAGGGCAAAGAAGAATTTTGTCTCTCAAAGGACACTGGATACCATTGACCAGAGTTGCAGGACCAGGCTGAATGGCAGAGCTGAGCTATTCAGGGAGCTGAGGGTAAAACTGTACAAGCACGAAGGGTGGACAAGGAGGCCTATGTGCGAGGAATCTGTGAGGGGGTAGAGCATCACCTGTGGACAGGTGATTCTCGTCCCACTTACAGGGGAATTCTCGCATTGCGTTCATCCAAGCCCATCCCTCGGAGCACTGCAGTTAGAGCAGAGAGTGGTAGGCTCTTAACAGAGGAGTCTGAAGTGAAGGCCCGCTGGGCCGGTTACTTTGAGCGGTTATACCAGGCTGATCCACCAGCTGTCGAGTTTGACGTCAAGGGTGTTACTATCCCTGTTCCTGACCCTCCAATCAACTGTGGTCCACATTCGCTTGTCGAATCACGGGCTGTGGTGAACCGGTTAAAACGGGGCAAAGCTCCAGGGATCTGTGGCATCCATGCCGAACTTCTCAAGGCTGGTGGAAATGCTGCACTTGTGTCGTTGCATGCAGTTTTGTGCTCTGCCTGAAACATAGGCATCATCCCAACTGATTGGAAGAGGTGCCTTGCTGTTCCTCTCTGGAAAGGGAAGGGTAATGGAAAGGGAAGGGTACCGAGGGGTGATGCTGCTCTCAGTGCCGGGCAAGGTCTTCGCTCGGATAATTCTTGATAGGGTTCGCCACCATCTGCTTGAGCACCAGCGTCCAGAGCAGTCAGGCTTTACACCAAAGAGGTCAACGATTGACCGTATCCTTGCTCTTCAGGTCCTCACCGAACGCAGATGAGAGTTTCGGCAGGGGCTGCTTGCAGCCTATGTTGATCTCTGTAAAGCGTTTGATTCAGTGAATCGGGATGCCCTCTGGAGGATTCTTGGTCTTCGTGGGGTGCCACAAAAACTGATTGATCTGATGTCTGAACTCTACTCTGGTACTGAGAGTGCTGTGAAGTGTGGTGGTACCATCTCTGACTTATTTCCAGTTCTTACTGGAGTTCGTCAGGGGTGTGTACTGGCCCCCACACTTTTCAGCACTTGTATCGATTAGATTCTAGGGAGGATGTCGGAGAGATCAAGCTGCGGTGCATCGTTTGGGAATGTCAAGATCTCGGACCTTAATTTCACAGATGATGCAGTCATCTTTGCGGAGACTTTAGATATCCTTTTGGGGGCCCTCGAGGTGCTGAATGAGGAGACGGAGCTGCTGGGATTACGGGTTTCTTGGGTCAAAACTAAGATCCAGGCTTTCAATGACATCTTGGATGCTGCTGTCCTGTCTGTGTCTGTTTGTGGTGAGGATGTTGAGGTCGTGGAGAGATTCACTTACCTTGGCAGTGATATTCATGTCTGCTGGCTGTGAGTCAGAGGTCAATAGACGTCTGGGTCGGGCCTGGGGAGTCATGGATTCACTGGATCATGGGGTGTGGCGCTGCCGGTACCTGTGCCGGAGGACGAAACTCTGAGTCTTCAGGTCCTTGGTGCTTCCAGTCTTGCTCTATGGATGCGAGACTTGGACTCTGACCAAGGATCTGAGATGATGACTTAATTCCTTTGGTACCAGGTCTCTTTGGGGAATCCTGGTTGGATTTTGTGTCCAACGAGCGGTTGCTGAGAGAGACTCGGATGAGATTTGTTACCTGCATAGTCCGTGAGCGTCAGTTGCGGCTGTCTGGACATGTGGCTCGTTTTCCTGATGCTGATCCTGCTCACCAGATTCTCTCAGCGAGGGAGTCTCGTGAGTGGAGGATGCCAATCGGCCGACCACGTTCCTCGTGGTTGCAGCAGGTTGACCGGCATCTCAAGGAGATGGGGATGGGCCTGGCATCTGCCTGGGGGATGGCCAGACGGAGGCCCCTGGAGATCCCGCGGAAAGTGGATGCAGCGACGCGCTGTTCTCGCACATGCTCCCATACCTGACCTGATTTCCATTAGCAGCGATATTAAGACGTCAACTTTTTTCTAGGAAGAATTTCCAAAATAGGAGATGGTTACTGCATATACATGGCAATTTTCACGAACATCCGATGAAAACTCTGGGTTGTGAAACAAAAAATGTCAAAAAATAGGAATGACGTTATAAAAATTGATATGACGTCATAGTGATGTATCATATGTGCGGTAATTCATCTCTGCTAATGCCCTGTTCGATTCCCGCAAACAGAATTCAAAAAGCTTGCCTAGTTTCGGAGATAATTTTTTAGGCGATTTCCATTTGCGGAGATATTTTGACGTCATAACTTTTTTTTTCTCGGAGGAATTTTCAAAATCGTAGATGGTTACTGTCTGCACAGGGTATTTTTACATATACATGCCAAGTTTCAGTAAGTTTCGATGAAAACTGTAGGCTGTGAAACAAAAAAGTCCACAAGAAGAAGATGAAGAACAACAACGTGAGACTTAGAGATCCTCCACAAGGATCTAAAAAAAACCCTTTCATTCCAAAACACGATTTCATTCTGCCTTCTACTTGTACTTTCTGTACCTCTTTCTTTACCTCTCAATTTTCTTGATATCGTCAATGAAGAAAACGCTTACTCCTTTTCAAACATATTAATATAAGATGGTTCACTTTCCTTATTTCTCCATCATGAGTACTCCACGTGTTCTTCTTCATCAGGATCTATTCTTCCCATCCTTCTTCTTCTTCTTCTTTACAAGTCACGTTTGGCAAACCTGTCTCTCACCGAAGCACTTGATCTGCTAACCCACCTCTACTTCCTCCAGCATGACCGTTTATCCGTGCCTTCAACAAAATATCCTTCCACCAATCCCATAATATTGATCTCAATGTTAAATGTGGGAATCTTGAGAAGCACAGTTTGCAGTTTTATTATTATTTTTTTTTCTATACATAGTCGAGGCTCGTGGAAGAACGAGCACACTGGATAGATCAGGACACCACAGACAAAAAAAGGATGCAAAAGATGCATGCATGGAGAAGGAAATTCCAAGGAGGAAATATTGGAAAATTAGTGGGGATTTGGACGATGTTAAAGAGAGTAAGAAAGATCATGGTTTTGGATTGGGGATGATCTGAGATAGTGGTGAACAGCTGTCTTGAAAACCTGGAGGGAAGAATGGGATTGAAAAGAATGTAGAAGTATATTTTGAAGGCAGGAAAAAGAGAGGAACAAATGAGTAGAGGTGAGCAGTGATCCTGGATTTCGCTAGTTTAACCAGAAGAGGGTTGGTGGTGGACCGTGTGAGCCCTACAGAAACCTAGAGGGTGCAAGACCAGAAAGGAGGCGGAAGAAGACAAAGAGACCACCCACGTGTCTGCGATGGCTAAGTGATAGGTCCATAAACTCAGCTTCATCGTGGGAGATTCCAATGATCTTGCAGGCCTTGTTTTCCATGGTATCAAGCTGAGAAAGATGTGAGACTGGGGAGCCAGCGCAGAGGGAAGAGCAGTACTCCATCAAGTTGCAGATGAAGAACTTTTATTTGGTTAGAGGTTCAAGATGCAGGTGTGCCAAGGAAGGAAGGGTGAGGGGGAGGGGGTGGTGGGAGGTTTGTGGATGAGGTGCAGAACAGACAAAGCCCTCATATCAGAAAAAAATCCTTTTTAAGAAGAAGACAAAGAAGAGCCATATGGTGGAGAACAGAACATGTGCAACATTTTGGAAGGAGAAACGGGTTGAAATGCATTTTTAAAATCTTTTTTTTTTTTTTTAAAGAAGAAGCGTTTATATTCATCGTAGATTCTGTTTGGAGAGAAGAGGGGTGGGGGAATGCAGAAGCAGTAGCAGAAGGAAATTCAATAGAAATGAGAATCATTATGGGGTGAAATGAAACAAATTTTTTGTTTTCTTCTTTGTTTGTTCTGATTTTTTGAAATGAGGGAAGGAAATAGGATGGGATAATGTTAAGGAAGTTGAGGCAGAGTACTCGGGAATACACCTAGGACTGATTTGCTAAAGCAAACTTTCTATCCGAGGAAATTGGCAATGCATGACAATCGAATCCCCTTCATATTATTTTACAGTGTGAAACACCTCCGTGTCAGTACACTCCCTCACATCTTCTCAAAGCCATTGTCCTTCCACCCCCACCCCTTTTAGGTGTCTCCCTCTTCAGCATACATCCATTTCATATTCCCAAGGGCAGATGGGGTGGGGGGGGGGGTTCTCCCGTCGCATGCCCTCTCTAAACTCCTTGGGGGCAAACCCGGCACGTGGCCTCCCTAAACCCCTCCCCTCCTGTCAAAAGCGAACATTTTTATCTCACCTGGACTTTAGTCAGGTGAGCTTATGCGATCGAGCAGTGTCTGCAGGTGAGTGTGTGATTCAGTCAGTCAGTGAGTTAGTGAGTCCTTAAACACTTCAGTCATTATCGCTTGAACAAAACGCACTATTTTGATAAAACTTGGCCACGAGCTTCATATCTGATGCTTAAAAGTTTATTGACCGCATCAAAATCTGCGCTCATTAAGGCCTAAGTCACATTTGCCACGGCGGCCGTGGGGTCTCCAAAATCTACGGCCACTAGCAATTATACGGCGGCCGCAGTATTTCCACGGTCACACAATGTAGCAGTCACATATGTTTTTATTTTTCGGGTAGCCGCACGATGTATTTAGGCCTGTCACATTTGCCACGGCGGCCGTGGGGTCTCCAAAATCTACGGCCACTAGCAATTATACGGCGGCCGCAGTATTTCCATGGTCACACAATGTAGCAGTCACATATGTTTTTATTTTCGGGTAGCAGCACGGCGTATTTATAAATTGTGGAGACCGAAAACGTGGGGGTGCCGTACGGTCTTTGATTTGATGTCGTACGGTGACCTTCAGGCGTTCCTGCAGCGGCCATAGAATTTTCAAGGCAGATGCAAGGTGCCTGCAAGGCGACCGCAAGGCGACCGCAGGGGGGGCCTAAGGCGAACGTGCGGCCAGACGGATGGTACCGAGTGGGTTCTTTTTTTTTTTTACCAGTTTTTTTTGTTTCGGCTTGTCGAATTGCTACGGCAAATGTAGAAATGAAAAAAGTTATAACTCCGCGTTATAATTCCACGGCAACCTTACGACCTGTAAAATATAGCCAAGCGGCGTAGGGCCACCCTGAGGCCACCTCACTTTCTCTGCGGCCGCCGCACGTTTCTGTCAATTCAGAGGGCGTACGGCCACCGTATACTCGCCGTAGAGCAAATGTGACTTAGGCCTCAGGTGAGCTTATGCGATAGAGCATACTGTATAGTATAGCATGATATTTCGTACTGTATAGCATGATATTTCAAAAATGTATTGGGCCCGATATGTTCTCGTGGATCAGGCATTACGCGGCAGAGGTATGAGTACCACGGAGTGCCCTTCTCGATTTTAAAGTACAATACATTGTGAAAAAAATCAGGATCTGTTCGGTACCTGACATTGAAAAAGATGGATATCAATTGGATATTTTTGGTATAGTTGTCATTTTAATTATCCCGATTGAATAACAACAACAACAACAAAAAACAACTGAAGCGGACCGATGTAGTTATTCAAAAAGGGCAAAAAATCAAAGCAGTATTCACAGTTTGTTCTTTTGAAGACAGAATTAAAGGACCATGATTTATATGCAGGAAAACTGCAAGATATAGTTAAGCTGCTACAATTTGATTTTGTAACTCCACATACTGGTCGAAACTTCTCAATGTGTTGGACTTTTGTAATAATGATTATGAGTAGTCACGTTGTTGATAATACTATCTTTTGTTGGCTTGGTCCTTTTATTTATCATCATTGTGACCTACCTATTGAAGAAAGCAAACAGACTGCATGTTACAATGTATGTTAACCATTGCTGAGTATACAAAAAATTCCAAGTTCTCATCCCATTCTATGAATGTTTAATTATTTTTTTTTATTATTTAAAACGAATCCAAATCTGTGCATGAATCGTAAAGATGCTGAAATGGTAAACAATTAAATCACCTCGCTCGACTCGGCAAAATTATATTTTTCAATGCAATGTAAATTTTTGCGTCCTGGTCCATCCCTGGTCCCCCTTTTCTGAATCTACCCTCACCCCATTCTCTCCAAGCTTTCCCCTCACCTCAGCCTTTCCAAGCTTTCCTCTCACTCCACCCTCTCTGAACTTTCCCCTCTCCCTACCTTTTCCAAGCTTCCCCCTCAGCCGACCTATGCAAGCTTCCCCCTCACCCCAGCACCTTAAAAATTCCACTCACCCCACACACTCAAACCTTCATCCCCACCACACACCCTCAATGCTCCACCTCTTGGCTTCCTTTTGATCCTGCCCTTCTCAGCTTCCCCTCATCATTCCCCTTTCAACTTTCCCCTTCCCCCCCCCCCTCTGAGTTTCCCTCAACCCGCTCCCTCTCAGCTCCCCCCCCCTCAGCTCCCTCCTCATCCCACCCCTCTCAGTTTCCCCTCATCATGCCCTCTCCATTCTCCTCCCCCCCCCCAGCCTCACACCCTCCCACCTCTCCTCCTCATGCTCACTGTGTGAACCTCAAACATCTGAGGCCCCCTCTCCAACATGACAGGTGTCTCAATCCAGGCTGTTGTTGACAAACTAGACATCATCTGTTTCACAGAATCCTTCCTCCCACAGGATGCCCCTGACTCCATATTGTCTTTCCCTGGCTATTGCTTCCTTTGATTTGATTGGCCTGAACCCCTCCTTGGCAACATAGTTTCACTTTCCATCAATAACTCAATTTCTCACTGTCTGTGTACTGATCTTGCACCTTCCAACCCACAAAAGTGCCTTTGGCAGCGACTTCCCGTCTGCTCTCACCTCTTGTTTGTCTGTGTGATGCACTGGCTTCCAAAATGCACTGTCCTCTCTCTCTCTCTCTCTCTCTCTCTCTCTCTCTCTCTCTCTCTCTCTCTCTCTCTCTCTCTCTCTCTCTCTCTCTCTCTCTCTCTCTCTCGCTTTCTCTTTCTCTTTCTCTTTCTCTTTCTCTTTCTCTTTCTCTTTCTCTTTCTCTTTCTCTTTCTCTTTCTCTTTCTCTTTCTCTTCTCTTTCTCTTTCTCTTTCTCTTTCTCTTTCTCTTTCTCTTTCTCTTTCTCTTTCTCTTTCTCTTTCTCTTTCTCTTTCTCTTTCTCTTTCTCTTTCTCTTTCTCTTTCTCTTTCTCTTTCTCTTTCTCTCTTTCTCTTTCTCTCTCTTTCTTTCTTTTCCTTTCCTGTTCATGTATCCTCTTTCCAGTTGTGCCCAATTGTTGCCCCCCCCGACCCCACTGTCAACTAAATTTTACTCTTCAATGAGTCTCACTCTTGTAGAAAAAACTTTTTAATGAGCAGGTGTAGGTGGACATATTGGATTGAGGTAAACAAACAACTACAAGATAAAGAATGTATCTGGTGAGAAAAGAAGATGTTTGAAGCAGACACCGTCAGTTAAATTTTTGACAATACCCTGATTCTATCAAAGTTCAGATGCAAGCCAATGCACCACAATGGTATTGACTTCTTGAGAAATTTTCAGCATCCAATCTGCCCTCATCTCATTGAGCTGTCTGTCACTGTCTCTTTATTTTGGTCAGACCCTCATTTCATGAAATTCATAATGCAATGAAAACGTCCAAAGATATACTATCAGGTAATTTTCAATGCCCACATATTGTGCAGAAGTTCAAATATACTGTTTAAGGATAGCCAGAATTAAAATTTAATTAATCAGATCACATTGCATTGTCCCTTGTTACTGTTATCTACCTCAGATAGTCACAGAGCCATTGAAGCGAAGTCTGACAATCCTGAAAGTGGAATGTAGTGGAAAGTGGAATCATGAAAGTGGAAATCATACACTCAAACTATTACTTTTCTATTGTACACCACTCCTTCCCAATTCCATATCCAGGGCAGGTCAGGTATAGGAGTATGCGCTGGGGCTGCATGTCGCTGCGTACACTTTCCGCCAGTACTCCAGGGGCCTCCCTTTGGCCTGGTTGAGCAGAACTGACATCTGATGAGCAGGATCAGCATCAGGGAAATTAGCCACATGTCCATACAGCCACAGGTGACGCTCACAGACTATGCAGCTAACAAATCTCATTTGAGTCTCTCAGCAACTGGACACAGTCTGACCAGCAGCAGCCAAGGATTCTTCTAAGAGCCCTGGTACCAAAGCGTTTAGGTCTCTGTCTCAGATCCCTGGTCAGAGTCCAAGTCTCACATCCAAAGAGCAAGACCAGAAGCACCACGGACACGAATAATCGGACTTTTGTCCTCCCGCACAGGAACCGGCAGCGCCACACCCCATGATTCAGTGAATCCAGAACTCCCCAGGCCTGACCCAGACATCTGTTGACCTCTGGCTCACAGCCAGCAGAGAAATGAATATCACTGCCAAGGTAAGTGAATCTCTCCATGTCCTCTACATCCTCGCCACAAACAGGTACAGACAGGATAGCAGCATCCAAGCTATCACTGAAACCCTGGATCTTAGTTTTGACCCAGGAAACGCCTATAATCCCAGTGGCCCCGACTCCTCATTCAGCACCTCGAGGGCCCCCAAAAGGATATCCCCCCAAAAAGGAGTCTTCGTAAAGATGACTGCATCATCTACGAAATCAAGGTCAGAGATCTTGACATTCTCAAATGATGCACCGCTGCTTGATCTCTCTGACATCCTCCTGAGAATCCAGTCTGTACAAGTGCTGAAAAGTGTGGTGGCCAGTGCACACCCCTGATGAACTCCAGTAACAACTGGAATTAAGTCAGAGATGGTATCACCACATCTCAAAGCACTCTCAGTACCAGAGTATAGGTCAGACATCAGATTGATCAGTTTTGGTGGCACCCCATAAAGACCAAGAATCCTCCAGAGGGCATCCCAATTCACTGAATCAAATGCTTCACAGAGATCAATATTTGCTGCAAGCAACCCATGCCGAAACTCTCGCCTGCGTTTTGTGAGGACCCGAAGAGCAAGGATACGGTCAATCATTGACCTCTGGTGTAAAGCCTGACTGCTCTGGATGCTCAAGCAAATGGTGGCAAACCCTGTCAAGAATTATCAGAGCAAAGACCTTGCACGGCACTGAGAGTAGCGTCACCCCTCGGTAGTTGTTGCAGTCTTGGCGATCACCCTTCCCTTCCTTTTTCAGAGAGGGACAACAGTCTGTCAGTTGGGTTGATGCCTGTGTTCCAGGCAGAGCACAGAACTGCATGCAATGACACGAGCACAGCATTTCCACCAGCTTTGAGAAGTTCATCATGGATGCCACAGATCCCTGGAGCTTTCCCCCATTTCAACCGGTTCACCGTAGCCTGTGTTTTCACAAACAAAGGTGGACCACAGTTGATTGGAGGGTCAGCAATAGGGATTCTAACAACCATGAAATCCAACTCAACAGCTGGTGGATCAGCTTGGTACAGCCGCTCAAAGTAAACCGGTCCAGGGGGCCTTCACTTCGGACTCCTTTGCCAAGAGCCCACCACTTTCTGCTCTAACTGCAGTGGACCATGGGACTGACTTGGAGGAACGCAATGCGCAAATTCCCCTGTTAGCGGGACAAGAATCACTTCACCACAGGTGACGCTCTACCCCCTCACAGATTCCTCGCCCATTGGCTTCCTTGTCCACCCTTCGTGCACATACAGTTTTATGCCTCAGCTCCCTGAACAGGTCAGCTCTGCCATTCAGCCTGGCCCTGTTAGGGGGGCAGATAACAGCAATTTTTGAGAAGAATCATAAAAATGATACAAGCATCAAATTTGGCACATTTGTTCTCCAGGGGATTCTAATCAAATCTGCCCGAATGGCCATTTGAAAATCCAAATTTTGAAAGTTTTGAAAAAAATAAATAAATAAATAAAAAGTCAAGATCACGAATCAATGTTGGATGCTGGCTGAGATTGGTGAATGTTTCAGAAACATCATCAAAGACGTTCCAAGTCTGCCATGCAGTTTTCTTCCCTTTACTGAGGAAGGCAGACACGACGTCACATCCAGTGAATGCATGGAAGTTTGGGATCCCTCTCGCTTTCTCAGGCCCTATTGCAGAAACTACCTCATGGACTGGAATCCATCGCGCCTTGGCTCCTTGGCCAAAGGCAATCCACAAGTTCTCAAGACCTAGTTCCTGTAAGGATGGCAGTACAGATATTACTATGACTAGTACGTCCATGTCATTAGCCTTGATGATAATGGACTTGCTACCATCCGTCGTTGCATCCCTGGTATGTACAAATATTCGAGTGTCAGCTTCTTCATGACAACATGGAGACACCGCATCCAGTGACTTCCTTGTGTTGCTAATGGCATCTTCTCCTTTTGTGACAATGACTGTGCTTGTCATCTGTGCTTCACACATCTTTTCCGCAAGGAAATGAAACAGCTCAGTCTTGTTGCTGTCATCTCGAAGAAAGCTTCTCCAGTTACTTGGGATCTTACTGGTTCCTGTCACTCTTCTTCTGATTCCTTGCCCCCTTTTCGACCTTGCTGCGGACCTCAGACTTGACTTCTTGTACACATCAAACACTACGTCCACCCTCTCGTACCTGGCACCATAGGATTCCACCTTTGGGATGATGTCTTCTTTAGCATAGTCATCAAATATCTTTGAAGTGCGTGGAGGTAGGGCATTGATAAGTGCTGAGCCATCAATGATGACTGCATCTCCCGTTGGTTCTCTGTCTGGGATGTTCACTTGCGCTTCAAAAATTTCAGCCAGCTGTGACTTCAAATTTTTGGAAGTTTTTTTTTTCTTCAAAATTTGGATTTTCAAATGGCCAATTGGGCAGATTTGATCAGAAAGCCCTGCAGAACAGAAATGCCAAATTTGATGCTTGTATCATAATTTGCACGATTTTTCTACTATATACTACACTCTGTGACTCTGGTCAATGGTTTACAGTGTCCTTTGAGAGACAAAATTCTTCTTTGCCCTGCGGTGAGTTCCAATGCATCCACCGGCAACATCAAGGATAGTGGTCTTGAAGGCGCTCCACAACTCTTCAGGAACCCCCAAAGCACCCAGACCCCCCAGATGTCCACTCAGCCTGTTCGCAAACTCCTCAGCAAACCCTCTCATCCTTGAGCTTGCCAACATCCAGTCTAGGCTGGGATGGTGCCATTCTTCTGGATTTAAGCTGCAACTTCAGAGTTGCTACAACATGCCTTTGGTCAGTATTGAGGAACTGAGC
Source organism: Eptatretus burgeri (assembly GCF_056783735.1). Classification (NCBI taxonomy): domain Eukaryota; kingdom Metazoa; phylum Chordata; class Myxini; order Myxiniformes; family Myxinidae; genus Eptatretus; species Eptatretus burgeri. The sequence continues at coordinate 74,709,186 of NC_140967.1, forward strand.
ACTCTGGTAGATCCTGCAGTTTTGGATCATCCTCCCACGACCATCAAAGAGCACATGGTCAATATCCTTTGCAACACCACGAGCGTTAGAATACTAAGTCCAGCGTTGAGCCTGTGGGTGCTGAAACCATGAACCAGCCACACCAAGTCCATGACTTCTCGCAAAGTCAAGGAACTTGGTGCTATTCTGGTTCACAGCTCCAGACCCATGGGGACCAAAACGTGTCTCATAACTATCCCTTCCAATTCCAGTCGATGATTCGAAATCCCCCAAGACTAGAAGAGTATCTCGCCCGGGGGTACTGATCAACCACAGACTCGAGCGTGGCATGGAATGCGTCCTTCATGGTGATTTCACTCACCTCAGTAGGAGCATAAACAGAGACCAGGAAAATGACACAGAAGGAGTGACGAATCCTTTGACTCATAATAAGCTCGAGGACCGGTGTTACCTCAATTTTCATTGGAGTCAGCTTATTGGACAAATCTACAGCATCTACTTGTGCATGGTAACCATCAGAGCGACCAGACCAATCGTAGGTGTAACCACCCACCATGATATCGTCGCAATCCGGTCTCTGAACCAAAGAGAGTGGTGCAATACCGATGTCGAAACGCTTGAGCTCAGATGATAACAGAGACAGGTGATCATTCTCTCTTTGGGATAAGACATTCCAGGCACCAACCTGAAGGAATCGCCTCAGGTTAACCAAAGGAGACCACCGTCTGGTGGACGACACCTCAGCACCACCCCAACACACACAACTGCAATCTGCCCCGGTAAGGTTACCCCATGGTTTCTCTCCTGTCATCAAAGATTGGAGGTCTCAAAGGCTTTGCCCCAATCCCGTCGTCCGGTAAACTTCCTGACAAAGGGCATCTGCACAGGAGGTATTCCCACGGAGTAGGTTTTCAGATTTTTTTTTTTAATGCTTTTAGAATGTTTTGTGGAATGAAGAGTTTTACAGTGGCCGAAGTGCAAATCCTGTCACCAACCTCCTCATAAAAAGTAACTCAACTGCAAGAGGACGTCCGCAGACACAGTTGGGCACGAGATATGGATGGCCGTTGGCTCACAAGGAGCTCCTCCACCCTTTGACAGGTTTTGTTCTTCATTCTGCTGGGTGTCCATATCACACACCCTCCTCACCAAGAAACTTGGTGGGGGAGTTGGTTTCGTCACCGACAACCCCACCATGGAACAGGTTAGTACAGGTTTACATGGTACCTGTAGCAAGTCACAGATATAATCTGACCTGACCTGACACATATCCAGGCGATGCATAATGTCATTGCCGGGCGCCGAAGGAAGGGAGTACTCAGTTTTTACTCCGTTTGTTTGTTTCTTGGTTGTTCTACATCACTCCTTCCCAATTCCATATCCAGGCGATGCATAATGTCATTGCCGGGCGCCGAAGGAAGGGAGTACTCAGTTTTTACTCCGTTTGTTTGTTTCTTGGTTGTTCTACATCACTCCTTCCCAATTCCATATCCAGGCGATGCATAATGTCATTGCCGGGCGCCGAAGGAAGGGAGTACTCAGTTTTTACTCCGTTTGTTTGTTTCTTGGTTGTTCTACATCACTCCTTCCCAATTCCATATCCAGGCGATGCATAATGTCATTGCCGGGTGCCGAAGGAAGGGAGTACTCAGCTTTTACTCCATTTGTTTGTTTCCTTTCGTTTTATCTTGTTTGTCCGTGCGATTATCTCAGCAATCCTTTGAGCTGAGAAGCTGAAATTTGGGGACAAAAGTGAAGATGTTTTGGCAAAACAGTATTTTTTTAATTTTTTGTTTAATTTATTAATTACCTAATTATTATCGATTTATTCATTAACGGGCTTTATTTATTTTATTTCTCATCTGGGCAATATCTCAGACACCTTTTGAGGTGAAGGAGCTGATGTTTGGACACAACAGTGAACAAGTAATTTGGCTATAAATGGTTTTTTTGAGTTATTGATTAACCAATTGATCGATTAATTATGAATTTTTCAATGAATACTTGATTTTCAAAAAGTTACACGTTAAAATGAAAAAGTGGTGGTTTGGGTTTGCTATTCAGCAATACATTGAGAAATCAATTATTTTACGATTATTCTTTATTTATTTTAATTCTGCAATTAAGCAATTATTCAATCAATTATTGTGCACTGCTCCCTCCCAATTCTGTCTCCGTGTGCTGCACGGCTCGGCGGGTGCCAAAAGCGCCCCGGCAATGTCGCGTGCTGGAGGATTTGTTCTTTATTTATTTGGCATAGGGGTGGTGTACTTTGAACTGTCCTGTACTTGTATTTTACCTTTTTTCACTGGTCCACTAGGTTGGTTTGATAGACCTCGTGGGAGGCAGCCAAAAGGAACCAACATCAGCCAGGATAAAATTCCCAACAATCTTCAAAGGCAATGGATTGTTGGTCTCAATAAATTTTTACCAGCATCCAGACAAACTTAAGTTGTATTTCCATTGTTATTTCTCAGGGCTATATTGACAGATATTTTGTGTAATTAGGTTAATTAGGTGATATTGCTACGAATCTGGAACCCATCGCACACAACAGCCAGGGTCCCTAGAGAACAGTTATATCAGTAAGTGTGTGTTTATAGTTTGGGCCCCCTACCTGTGTCTAACGGGAATTACATGTGTGTGCTGCGGAGATTCGTTTACAACAAACCTCCTTCACTTCACTCCACACACTGACGCCATTGTCTACGTGCGTTCGACCACGTACGTGGGCGGAGATTTCCATCGCCTCAGATCGAGACTCCACCCAGGAAGGCAGGGGCGTGCCCCTTGTCCAATCAGGCCACAGAGTTTGACTTTCCCACGACACGCCAGCCAATGAAGGTGGAGGCCGCCTCAGAGGGTGATTTTCCCACGACACGCCGGCCAATGAGGGTGGAGGCCGCCTCAGAGGGCGATTTTCTGACCCCGGACAAGAAGGAAATATAAAGGAATGCCAGGCAGGAGCGTTGGTTGTTGTTGGTCATCTTGGTTGTCACCTGGTTGTCGTCTTGGGGTCGTGGTCGTCGTGGTGGTCATCATCATTGTGTTGCGGGTTCGAGTCCCGCTGAGCCAGATCGTCGAAGACCACATGAGGTGGGCAGGTCCAAGCACAGGCTCTGGTCTCTAGCTCACCTGCCCTCAAGCTGGAGGCCTTCAATAAAGACCATTGGGGTCCATTTCTCTGTGTGTGTCTGTGTGTGGGCCCGTCTTTAAGTAGCAACTGGATAAGTGCTTTTGCTTGTACATTGACTGCATTTCTTATCGTCGGATTAACTCTGCCCTTGCATGCTTCCCTCGTTCCCCCCTATTGTTAATAAATACTCCTATTGTTGAATGTTTCAGCTCGTCCTCGTCCTTTCCTTCAATGGTTTAGCATGGTGCGTGTTGGGTGATTAAAAAGGCTGTTACTGCTGTAGTTGTGCATTTGGACCGATGGGACCTCGGTAACCATCCGCTCAGGTTACGCACGGGTCGAGCACGGAAACGGCTCGTCCCGTTCGAGCTCCGTCGAGGCTGTGAATCCCTCAGTAGCTTGCCACATGGGCCTCTAGTTATTTTGAAGTTTGGCAAATAACCCTGTACCACGTGATTGAATTATTGACGATTCACGGTCCTGTAAGGGACCTGTACCTTCGGAGTTATCCGAGGGTAACGATCTGAATTCCGGGTGTTCGGTAGAGTCGACTCTGCTGCTCCAACTAGCGGTCGTGCTCGCAGCCGATACCCGGCCCACGACAATATTACCATGTGATCTCTGCAGCACAATAAACCTTTGTGGGTGTTGCATTTGCAAATATTGTAAGGGATTCGCAAACACCCCAGGTATCAACTACGACCACAACAATCTCTGTATATTTATTTCCAATTTAGAATCTTTCGAATCAACTTGAATGACGAATTTTTTTTTATACCGTTCATGTCCCTACCGTGAGCTTGATTCACTAACTGAATGCGACATCAATAACATTTACCAAAATTATTTTCATTACCTCAAGAAGTCTCGGCAATATAATGTCCAGGCTGTTATTAGAGACATACTGTGAACATGCCTCAATTAAGTAGAGATTAATAAAATGAATTAGGAAATGACATTTTGAAATATTGGAGAAGAAAATAAACTGAAGTGCAGTAAATTTAATAACGAAAATATTCTGAATTACACCACAATTAACGTAATGGATTTTAAAACTGAAGTACAATTTAATACGATGATTACCTTGATACTGTTAACACATACAAAGCCATCCATCAGGACCATACTCTGTACAGAGCAATGGTGCTGCCAAGGCAGTCCACTGGGTTATTGGGGACAATCCTGGGCAAGTCAACACTCCAACACAGTGTACTCAAATGGCTCAATCATCCCACTAAGCTAGTTAGTTACTACTCATTTTGCTGACCTCAGAAGGACGACAGGCTGAGTCATCCCCACTTGGTATTAATTTAACAGCCAAGTGGGATTTGAACTCAGGATCTTAGGATCCATCCATCCATTGGAAGCATACTCTGTGCAAAGCGTTGGTGCTGCCTAAGCAGTCTCCTTGGCTATTGGGTACAATACTGGACGGGTCGCCACTCCGACACAGGATACCAACAAGCTGGCACTCATTTTGCCAACCTCAGAAGGATGACATGCAGACTCAACCCCACCTTGTATGAATTCAACAGCCATGGGGAATTTGAACTCAGGATCCTAGGATCCAAAGCCCACAACCCTAACCATTCAGCCAACCTAACCATTAAGCCAACACCAGGATATCCAAGTAATATCCCATGTCTTCATTTAATCAGTCAAGATCTACAATTGCTCTCTCCTCTTTAGTTCGGGCCAGATTGGTGTTGCAGAGCAGTAACTATGCTGATACTATCCCTACAAAAGTACTCTTCCGGCTCTGTTCCAGCAATCTCTCAATATATAACAACAACCCAGGCTCGAGGCTCATACCTATTGTGCAAGATGCAATTATTGGCCGGTTTCTGAGTTAGTTTGTCCTTATGTAGTTACAGATGCTCCTCCTTTGCAACAGGTGCCTTCTAGTGGCAAGGTAAGTAAAAGCAGTTTTATAGTTTCTAATTGACTGAAATTAAATTACTGCCAGTAACTCATTCTGATGTTGAAGCTCATCCACATCATTGAAGAACGTTACCCTCGTGAGCTACAGAACAAGTTGATTGACAAAGCTCAGCATACATGACATATTCATCGTATAGAGTTACAGGAAATAGTATTTATTTGTTCTCGTATTTTTTAATTGGTGAACGTGAAAATAATATTGTTTTACAAACATGTGCAATTATTGATTACATTTTTGCTAGCAACTCTGAGAAAGCTAAACAGTCCGTGCATGGTAGACTTTTGTTTTTAAACTTTGAATTACTGTCATAAAACTAAAAAGTTTTCCATTTCCAGTTCCTCCTTGGACAGTGCACGTGGTTCTGTACTCAAAATATAAGGATACCGCCAGAAATGTTCTGTCCTTTTATTTTATTGTTCTCAGTACCCACCAGAAGTTTTGCTTTGGTGTTTTTTTGAAACATTCATTATCTCTTCCTCTTTCTTCTTGTCAGGGGATGCCATGATTTGCACCATGCTCCACTCTCTGTCCTTTCTTTGCTGAACTCTTTCCTTCATCACTCCTTGTGAATGACTCCTCTCCACTTCTTTACCAACTGTAATTTCCCAGCTATCTTCTTCCCAATCACTTGCTGCAAGCCACATTTCAACTCTTTACTCCCTACTATGACCTGAATTGTATTATGGGAAGGGAGGGAGAAGAGGGTGGGGGTTGGCTGGCAAGATAGCCGAGAGGGATGTCCACTTGCCTCGAAGCTGCTTCAGCGCATGTTTGCCTATTGGGCACAATCCTGGACGGGTCGCCACTCCGACACAGTACACTAGCATGCTGGCACTCATTTTGCAGACCTCGGAAGGATGACAGGCCGAGTTAACCCCACCTGGTATTAATTCAACAGCAGAGTGGGATTTGAACTTCAGACCCTAGGATCCAAAGCCTGCCACCCTAACCATTAAGCCAACACCAAGCATATAAAAGAGCAAGCAGGTATTAAAAAAAAAAAACAGTTGGACAGATTGGCCATCGACAAAGAAGGTTCATTGTAATTGTTAGGAAGAGATCAGCTCAACAATGATGGAGAATGAATGGTAATAAATGTTCAAGACCAAGAACACGAACCAATAACTTCAAGAAAATGGCGGAACTGATTCAATCGGACAAGGATAAGTTTTGCAAGGTAGAAACAGAAAGCACAATTCACCTCCTCTTGAGATGTAAAAAGCTCATGTCAGAACAACTGTTCACATAAAGGTACAACAAAGTATGTGGAGTGATCCACTGATACATCTGCAAAAATTACAATATTCCAGTTCCAGAAAACCAATTGAAACATGAATGAAAACTGACAGGTTCTTCTTCACCATGATCTACTGTATTGTTCTTCATCTTCTTTTTCTTCTTCTTCACAAAGATTATTTTTCAAAACTGTCAGTCAGCTAAGCATTTGCTCCACCAACCTCCTCCTGCAATAACAGCACCACCTTTTTCCATGCCTTCAATAAAAATTGTTACCAAACATCTCATGATCTTTGCCTCTGTCCACCTTTGGAATTTTAAATTAGCATCCCTCCACTTTCTGTCCTCTCTTCCTGCATCCCTCTCATCCCACCCCCTCAAAGCATTATATCCCCCTTTTTCATCCCTCCTCACTCTACCCCCTCAACCTGTCCTTCAGATCTTCCCTCCCCATCATCCACCCTCCGAAACAGTGAAGACTATATATATATATATATATATATATATATATATATATATATATATATATATATATATATATATATATATATATATATATATATATATATATATGTCTCTCTCTCCCTTGCAACCACTTATCCCAACTCTCTCTTCCTCAAATGTGGTAATTTCAATTGTTACCATACAAATTGGCTGGGTGTTGGTACCTCACTTCTTGGTACTTCAGCAAAGGACTTCTGTAACTCTTTGGGACTGAGACTCAATGTGTGAACTTTCTGACCTAGATTGCCCCCAATGGCAAGTCCTCCCTTCTCGACTTGGTGATGACGAACTTCTCAGCAAATGTTTCCTGCTCTTCCTCTGCTCCAATTGGCTCATCTGATCATATGCTTGTGAGAGTCAACATCTATGTGGCTATTCAGAGAGAACAGCTTCAGCACCGGCAAGTCTAGCAGCTCACTAAGGCAAATTGACAGGGCCTGCCAGCACCCATCTCACTTCAGGACTGGTCTCCTATATCTACTGCTCCTGATAATAGCTCAGCTTGCGAATTCTTCCACAGAAACCTCCTCTCTCTCTCTCTCTCTTCTACACAAATCCATCCCATCTCGTCTTCATTTATCCTGCACTTATTCCCACCCATGGTACACTGAATAATGTGGTGAGGTAGTTAATCTTAACTGAAGAGCAATTTGCTCAAGGTAATCTTAGCATGAAAGCAATATTAGCTCGTACTGCAAAGCCCTCAAAGTGTGGATCCACTCACAAGAGAGCCAGAAAACAACATCTGTCCAATCTCGACTGAACTTTCTTGCCTTCCTCTTATAAAACATGATGGCACCTTGTTCAGTCTGTCTCCACAATATGCTACCCCAGCATCCCTTCCCTCTCTTCAAATGACAACACAGCCAGCTCCGCTCATGAGAAGGCCGATATCCTCAAATGACCAGCTTGTGATTTTGCCAAGGTCTGAAGAGAGGGAAGAGGCTGACACCACAGCCAGCTCTGAAGTGTTTGCTCCAAATCTTGTGTCCCAAACTCCTCACTGATGAGTGTGGCAAGCCTCGACTCTGATTCCGCGACTAGACCGGATGGTTCTCAGCTCACGTGTCATAAAAACCTGTTCTTCTGCTCTTGCACATCCTTTTTCTGCTCTTTTTATCCTATAATCTGCCCAAGGTCATCTTCCATCTCTTTGGAGATCAGCCAACATCACTGCATTATATAGAAATGTACAAAAAATGATCCCTTTCACTACATACTTATTTGCTTAATTCCAATCATCAAAAGGTCGTGGAATCCATCATCGAAGTTGAGATGAAATCCTTCATTTTCTCCAATCACAGATTACCAATTCGCATTCAGACCAGGTCACTCCACCTTGGACATGCTGCTCTGACCCTCCCAACAATTGATGGAGGCCCTCAATGTCAGTTATGAGATCAGGGCAGTATTTCGATATACATATCTCGAGTTTTCGATACAGTTTAGCATCCCACCTTGCTCTCCAAGCTCTCTTCTTATGGCAGCCAAGGCCAACTTCACACATGGCTAACTGACTTCCTCCACTCTCCGAGCTGACGTGTGATGCTCAACCGGATCCTTTCATGTCCCCTCCACATTAAGGATGGAGTGCCCCAAGGCAGTGTTATGGGTTCAGTCCTATTCCTGATCTTGATCAACAATCTGCATGACTCTGGAAAATCCTCTCTATCTATGTGCTGATGACTCCACCCTCTGCCATGACATCCCTCATATTTCAAATAGACAGACAGCAGCCTCTTCCCTCTCTTCAGACCATGACAAAATCACAAGCTGGTCAAACACTTGTCTTTCATCAATATTAAAATATGTCTTTCAATTCTGACAAATCTCTCGATCTCTCTCGATCTCTCACAGGACAATATGGCAAACACTCCCATTCTGACAAATCTCTCTCTATCTCTCTATCTCTCCCCCCCCCCCTCAAAGGACAATATGGCAAACACTCCCATCTACTTTCTCAAAAATCCTCTTGACGAAGTTGAGTCAATCAAACTCTTTGGCCACACTATCAGCCATGATCTTTGTGGGCAACACACCTTTCACAGTTGGCCTCCAAAGCCAGTCACCAACGAGGTATCATGTGTTGTACAAAGTCCTTCCTTTGCACACCTGAACTCTTTTCCACTGACAAGGTCTTCATCCACAGCTTGATGGAGTACTGCTCTCCCCTCCAGGCTGTTGTACCGCTCTTCATCTAAAACCATGATATTTTCTACCCCTGTTATTCTCCCCTCCCACCCCACCCCACCCCAAGCACACCTCTTTCCAAATTTCCAGTTTTTCCTTCCTGAGAGTTTGTTTCTGTATCCATCTTGTCTACCCTATGCCACTCATTCCTCCCCACACCCATTGCTTGTCCACATCTCCCTCTATTTTGTCCTTCAACCCTGCTGTTGGTGTTTCCCCTGCCTCTCTTGGTCCTTTTGTGCTGCTGTGTCCTGATCTGTTGAGTGTCCTAGCTCTTCCAAGTGGTTTAACTCCATCTACAAAAAAAATAAGAGGGTAGCATTCCACTTTGCCTTGTAAAACGAAATGTGATCATTGAAAACAAGGATGCCATGTTCACGTACGACTTGATGATCCCATCGAGCATAAACGTAGAAAACAAAGCATTGTGGCTACATATAGTACTTTGGTACAAAAAAGAAGAGATGGCATTGCTAATTGAGGTTTCATTGCCCAGCGATTTTGGCCTAAACAACTCAGAAATCAAGAAAATGATCAAATACCAGAACTCAAAAATGAAGTGAAAAGATCATGGAAGTTGAAGAGATCCGAAATTGTACCAGTGATAGTTGTAGCAACGGAATGATAAAGAACTGCCTTTCAGTGGTCTTCAAAACCATCCCAGGGAATATTAATGCAAACCACTGCGGTTGGAAGCTGTCCTGGGCTCGATGAAGATCCTTAAAAGAGCCCTTGGAACAAAACTTTGAAAACAATAAAACTTCACAACTTGGTCCAAGAATTGTTATCCCTTACCAAACGGAAGTAGATACTTCGAACCCTGGGAGAATTCCCTTCCGCCTTCTGAAACCCACATATGGAGGGAACAACCACAAACAACACGCACTCACACACACACACACACACACACACACACACACACACACACACACACACACACACACACACACACCACACACACACACACACACACACACACACACACACACTTTCAACTTTGAAAGATTGCCATCCTGCAGATGATGCCTTTCTGCCATGGAGTAACAGACTGAGCTTGTTGGCAGGTTTTTTATGTCTGCAATATTTTGTTTCTTTTGAAAGATATTTGACATGTAATGCATGTGAAATTGGCAAGAGCACTCGGTGTTAGTTCCTGTTTGGCAACAGCACGGATAGCAGCACCGCGTTCACTTTATCCATTTCCACTCTCTTCTTGGTCGAGGCATATAATATCACCTCCTTGCATTTTATTATCCAAGAACCTATTTCCAGAGTTCCATGGAATCAGCTGTCTTCATCAATATTAAACTTCTTCACACACACACACACACACACACACACACACACACACACACACACACACACACACACACACACACACACACACACACACACACACACACACACACACACACACACACACACACACACACACATACACACTTACTGAACCATCCTATTTTTTAGGGATGTGTATGTGTAATTTCATGAGTGTTTTGGGGTTGATGTGATGAGCAAGACATGAATGATTGTCGATTTTCGTTCGGAAAACGTACAGCATGGTGGAAAAAAGTAACTTATGAAAACTCTGCACTGTCTTGTTCTCTAACGCTTGAGGGATTTTTCATTTTCACCCAGACCACATGACTCGTGCATGTAGTACTTGTCCGTCAAAGCAATACAAGTTGGCTTATTTTACTGTAAGAAACACGATGAGGAACCTTGAGTTTGCTTGTAACAGGCCGGGGAACAAAATGCCTTCCATGCCTGTATTTATGAGAGACATCTGTAAAAATTATGAAGCAACTTATTCTTGTACACTAATTGTGTTTAACATTTATGGGATCCATTCCACCTGTGCTGCCATGAACAATTTTGACTTTAATATTTGCAGCCATCTACCGTTTGTACGAGCAACTTTTTTCACTGTTCCCAAAATTAAAGGTCCATCCAAGGAAGGTATAAAGGAAGCGACCACACACTGTGATCCTCATCGTAATATTGAAAGTCAATCATTCAATGACATTTTTACATCAATTTCTATCTTTAAACTGAACAACCATTATTACTTCTTTCCTTCCTTCTATGGTAAGGTTTGGAACATCTTATTGTTATTACCTCCACCACTGAAGGTGGACGGAAGTTACGTGTTTTCAGCCCTGTCTGTCTGTCTGTCTGTGAAAAGGATATCTCAAAAAGTTGTGGACGGATTTGGAGAAAATTTGGTGGACATGTGGATTTGTGACAAGGACGAACAAATTGATGCGATTTTGGTAAAAATCCAAATCCAGATACAAGAATTTTTAAAGTGATTTTTCACCATTGAGAGATCCGGCCAAAAACAATGTATAGCACGATATCTCAAAAAATGGTGGATGAGTTGGTAAGGTGACAAGAACAAGCCAATTTGATTTGGGTTAATGTCCAGATCCAGATTTGGCCGATCAGTGGGATACAAAACGTACACTGTGTTACGAATCTGGAAGCCTTTTGCACACAAACAGACAGCAGTCCCCGTAGCTCAGTTGTCTCGATAAGTATGTGTTTATAGTTAGGGCCCCACCCCCAATGTCTTACGGGAATTACATGTGTGCGCTGCGGGTTTCTTTTATAGTCAGGTTTTTTTTTACATCTTGAAGCCGCACAACGCCAACAAATCTCCTTCGTTCTTCGCTCATCTCCTCAGATCCGACTCCACCCCTCATCCAATCAGGAAGCTCATCACCTCAGGCCGGCTCCGCCTTAGCCAGATGGAGTGTTTGGCCCGACCAATGAGGGGGGGCCACTGGTCGCCCGACAATCCCTCGTCCAATCAGGAGGCGAGTGGCCGGGGAAGAGAAAGACTAGAGTGGTTGTCAGGACCAGTGTACTGCAGTGATCGTGGCCTATTACTTCTGGTCTGGTGTGGTGGCTTTGTCTCGGTCGTGGTCTGCGGTCCTTCGCGGTGGCTCCTTGTGGCAGTGGTGGCCGAGCAGCCTGGGTCATGGGCCCGTGGATTTCGGGATGTGGGTTCGGGTCCCACTGTGGTGGTTGGAGTCCGGTGTGACCGCACGAGGCGGAAAGGTACCCAGCCAGGCTCCATTCCCCCAGCTCGCCAACCCTCTGAGCTGAGGGGCCGAATAAAGACCCACGGGGTCCAGTGTGTGTGTGTGTGTGTGTGTGTGTGTGTGTGTGTGTGTGTGTGTGTGTGTGTGTGTGTGTGTGTGTGTGTGTGTGTGTGTGTGTGTGTGTGTGTGTGTGTGTGTGTGTGGCGCCAGTCTGATAAGTAGAATTGTTAAGTGCTTTTCGTTCATTGTAAATTGCATTTCTTTATTCAGATAACTCTGCTCTGTGTCTCCCTCCCTCTTGTGAATAAATATCTGTTAAATGTTCTAGTTCGTTGCCTGTCGTTTCTACCATTGACCTAGCATGGTGCGTATTGAGAATTAGAGAGGTCGTGTGCCGTAAGTTGTCGTTTGGACCGACAGACTCTGGTAATTCCGCTCGTTTACACCGGACCGAGGTCACTCGAGTGACCCGGTTCGACAGAGTCCATCGAGGGTGTGACATCCCCGGTAATTTGATGACATGGGTACTTAGGTATATTGAAGTTAGGCAATTAACCCTACCCCACGCCGTCGAAATATTGGCGACCACGGTCCGCTAAGGGGCCCATGACCTTTCGGACTTATCAGAGAGTCACGACCTAAATTCCATGGTGTTCGGTGGAGACGACCCCACTGCTCTCCCTGGTGGTCGTTTATCGCTGCCAAACCCCGGCCCACAACAAGCCTATCAATGGGAAACAAAACATACACTGTACCGCCTGGGAGAGGTATGTGCTCAACTAAGTGCCGGTCTAGTTATTTTGTATGCAGCACATGGCTGTAAGTAATGTAATTTGCTCACGGTGATGGTATGCAACTGACACAGTGTCCCCTGTAGATCACAGTAGTAAGTTGGCCAGGGTAAAGGTTAAGAAGGCCAGGGTTAATCTTGCCTATTCTTTGCGAAGGACACCATGGGATCTCTAACATCCACCAATTGATGCTCACAGATGGGACTCCATTTAACGTCCATCCAAGCGATGGCACACAGATTGAACAATCACCCTGCCTGTGGAATGCAAAGATGGCAGCTTACAGCTGGGCCAAGATTTTAACCCAGGCAAGACAGCTCAAACCATACCTCTAGGCTATCCTGCCAGCCCTTAGTTATATGGTGATTGAAAGACAGTTGGAGTACTAACTACTCAGCATTTTGCATGTCTCTCCCAAAATAAAAATGGCCAGTACTTCTCTTGCCCTTGACTTTTACAGACTTACTTAACAGTGGTGTCAGAGGGATTCTTGTGTGATTCGTTGGACTCTAGAGAAGTTGCATTTTCATAATTTTTGGAGGAGCTAACTGAAGTATGCACTGCTTACATGGTCTGGCACAACAATCATGATTCAGCTCAGGCATAAATAACTGCATATTGGACATCTGAAGCATCAGCCAAGATGAAACAGCCAAATACAGAATTCGCTTCTGCAACGACGCATCTCAATGTTGTCGTACTTCTGCTTCTTATTGGACATAGCTCATGTCCTCACATAGACACCAGAGGTCATGCTTCTACTACATAGTGCAATCAGTTGTCTGTGCAAACACCACATGCACTTCAGCTCCCCCTGTGTCTTCCAGAATATCTACAAGCATGGGCTTCAACAGCTGTTTGAAATTAGCTTTTTATTGAGCAGTCATACTTTGGAATGTCTGACCAACAGAGATTTTTTCCAGCGGTAACAACACAAAGAGTTTTAACCCTCGTTCTACCAACAGGGGTCTTTTTGCACCCTCGGCATACATTTTCATCTTTTGATATTAGTTTAACAATGTATTTCATGTTTTACTCATTTGTTTAACTATATTTACGAGGTATATATATCTTCTTCTTCTTCTTCTTCTTCTTCTTCTTCTTCTTCTTCTTCTTCTTTCGGTTGCTCCCGTTAGGGGTCGCCACAGCGGATCATCCGTTATGATCCGCATAATGATTTGGCACAGGTTTTACGCCGGATGCCCTTCCTGACGCAACCCTGGTCGCCTCTTATGACACAGGGATATGGTACACCTATTCTAACCGGGGTATACACCGGGCCCAGTACACTGGTACTCACTTCGCCAACCTCGGAAGGATGACAGGCTGAGTCAACCTGGTGTGTATTAATTCAAGCGGCCAACGGGGCTTGAACTCAGGACCTTTTGGATCCTACGCCGCTACCCTAACCACTAAGCCAACACCAGGGTAATATATATATATATATATATATATATATATATATATATATATATATATATATATATATATATATATATATATATATATATATATATATATATATATATATATATATATATATATGATGTGTTAAGATCCCACATTGCTGCACAGAGTTGCAATACAAGCAAATCCTTTCTGGGGTCCAAAAAGACCTGTTGTTTTTGTTTAATTCTTTGCATCTATGTTTGCTTCAAATGATATTTTGTATCGAGCAAGTAATCCAATTTTCTTTCTTTTAATGTTTACGTTTGCTTACTTAATCACTAAAATGTCATCCAATCAAAACAATAAATACATATTATATTTTAAGATCCAATCTTGCTGCACAGAGTTGCAAGCAAATCATTTTTGGAGTCCAAAAAGACCCCAATTGTTTCCGTTCAATTTTTTTGCATATATGATAAGTATCGAGAAAGTCGTCCAATTTTCTTTTTTTATGTTTACGTTTGCTTACTTTATCACTAAAACATCATCCAATCGAAACAAGTAAAAAAGACATAAAATGTCATAGCCCCCGTTGTTTTAGGAATTTTGCTCTGCAGAGTTAAAGGGCTAGTCCATATTGATGCTCACCTAAAATGGCCACCAGTCTACCAGTCAGCCATCTTTGATCAGATCACAAAATAAAGTGAGGTGCATGTGTATGCCATTATGTACCGTGCTTGTGTTAATTTTGAACCAAATCGGATCATGCGTGTTTGAGAAATAGTTGGGGACACATTTAAGTAAGAAAATGGCTGCCAATCGGCCATCTTGGATATGATCTCAAAAAAAATGGCATGCTTACGTAAGCCGTCATTCATTATCAGTGTGTCAAGTTTGAACAACATTGATTAATGCATGTCCGAGAAATGGTTGAGGATGTGTACAACATCGTTTTTTTTAAAACATAACTAAAATGGCTGCAAGTCGGCCATCTTGGATATGATCTCAAAAAAAAATGATGTGCCTATGTCAACTGTCATTCTTTATCTATGTGCCCAGTTTGAACATCATCGGTAAATGCATGTCTGAGAAATGGTTGAGGATGTGTTCAACATCGGGTTTTTATAACTAAAATTGCTGCCAGTTGGCCATCTTGGATCTGAACTTGTGTGTGTGTGTGTGTGTGTGTGTGTGTGTGTGTGTGTTTGTGTGTGTGTGTGTGTGTGTGTGTGTGTGTGTGTGTGTGTGTGTGTGTGTGTGTGTGTGTGTGTGTTTTTGTGTGTGTGTGTGTGTGTGTGTGTGTGTGTGTGTGTGTGTGTGTGGGGGGGGGGGCGGGGTGGGAGGATGACGTGCACATGTATACCATCATGTGTTGTCATTTTGCCAAGTACAAATAAAATCGGTCCATACATGTCAGAGATATAGTTGCGGACGCACGCACGCACGGACGTGAAAATCAAGATCGCATCCATAAAGTCCCCGTTTCAGACAAAGTTCAACGGGGGCTAATAATAATTATGTTTACTCATTGATGTGAAACTTCAGCAGATTGAATGAAATTTTGCGATTCTGAGTTGGGGTTATAAAAGTCCCCAATTGGTTGGTTGATTTTAGATTTTATATTTGTTTTTATTCTTCGTATGTTTGTTGACTTTATCAATAAAACACCATGCTTAGTTATTGATGTGAAACTTTGGCAGATTTAGTGAAATTGAGTGATTTTTGAGTTGGGTTCTGAAAAGACTCCATTTGGTAAGATTTGGTAGTAAAATATGTTGGTAGAACTAGGGTTAAGGTAACAACAAATTGAGGTCTTTATGCACATGGTGCAGTTGTTTGAATTTATTCTGCAGCACTTTCTTACTGGAACTTAAGTCACTTTCACAACCACTTCAAGTCACTGTAACTCAAAAGCCACTTTCAATGTCGATTCTGAATTTTCCACATCGCTGTTATTATTGACTAATTCAACTCTCCATATGTTGAGTGCTATTTGTGGAATATATTGTTATGAAAATGGTAATTTTGTTGCACATATAAAGTTAAATGATGTGCAATGCTTTTGTTCTGATAATTCAATGAAGAATGTCAATATGACATTATTGGTCAATGTAGGATAAGTGTTAGACGACACTTTGAGAGACCGTAGTGCCATATCAGCCAGCATATGGTATTTTATTTAATTATGTATTTCATTATTCATTAATTACAGTCTTTGTGCTCACCGCCAGCCTTGACATTTGAGCATCCACTTGCAGATCCGCTCCCTATGGCAGGTTAAAGCGAGCCATCGCTTGAGCTGACTCACTGACTGGATTGGTTTGAACTGGAAGCATGGGTGAAGCATGTAGAAAGACAATTTAAGGAGATGCAGCGCCAAAATTTGAGGGAAATTTGGAGAAAGAGAGACTTGTGTGATGAGAAGTTTGTGGCAGCACAGTCGAGGCAAAGAAGAGAGTTGGAAGAATTTTGGTGGGATGCATTGTCTTGATGAGTTGAGTCATTTGGGATTCAAGGCAGAGAAATAGAGAGATGAATTCACTCCTCTGCCTAGACCCAGTGTGCCACTTGGCACGTTGTTGACACTTTCGGGACCATTTTGCTGCTCCACCCACTCACCATTCACCCCAGCGGCTCTGCAAACAACCATGGCTGAAAACGGTCATCTTCGCCTTGTCACACTCTTCTTGGTTCTCACTCATGTCCTTCTCTCAGCACCTTCCCAACAGGCTCGAGTTCTCTTTTTTTTCATTCTTGTTTCATTTTATCCCTTCCACTTGTCCTTTCGCAGCTCCTGACAGCCCACTGAAAAGTAATTCAAGTTTATTTATATAATACACTTGTTTGTCTGTCTGTGCGTAACATTCCTTTGCACGCATTGATTGAACACCTGGCCGGACTCCACCCACAATTGTTCCTTGAAAATCAAACAGCCACCATGTTGGTGCACTGCTAAAGCCGCTGTCACACCTTGACGTTTTAGCCAGCGTATGGCAAGGTATCAAAATGTATGTAAAACGCTGGCAGACACTGAACTATTGATGTTTTTTTTCCAGTTTTTGACGTATTCATAACGAGTTGGACGTATGCATAACGTATTAGTAACGTACACAGAACGTTTCAATCACATATAGATAACTTATATCAACGAATGCTGAGCGTGTTGTCAGCGTTCACAACCTATGCCCAACGATAGTCTAACTTATGCATAGCGCGCGGCAGCGTATCGCCGACGATCACGTGGCGTAGGCTATTAATAGGCTGCGGCTCGACGATTCAAATCATAACCGCACTAGACATCGAAGTGTCAAGCCGCTGTCACACCTTGACGATTTAGCCAGCGTATGCCGACGTATGGAAAATTTGTCTAAAACGCTGGCACACGTCGAATACGTTATGGGTAAGTTTTGTATACGTTAAGAGCATGCTGGCATACGTCATAGTACACTGGCATATGTCGTATTACGCCGAGTACGTCGACAAATTTTCAGCATGTTGAAAATTTCTCGACGTACTTGGCGTACGACACACGTTCCGCATACGCTGGCCATAAGTTGTAGGCATGCTACGCGATCGTTGACACACGTCGACACACGTTACTTGCAAGTTACTCATAAGTCGAAATACGTCGAGGTAATGGTTCGTGTCAATGTTCCAGACTCCCTGTTTTTTTTTTTTTTTCTTCAGCATGACGGTGATGTTGACACTTCGATTTCTAGTGCGGTTATGATTTAAATCGTTGAGCGGCAGCCTATTAATTATATTATATTATAACCGCACTTGAAATCCAAGTGTCAACATCATCGTCATACCAACTAAATAAAAAATAAAAAAACCAGGGAGTCTGGAACACTGACGCTAACCATTACCTCGACGTGTCTCGACTTATGAGTAACTTGCCAGTGTGTCGACGTGTGTCAATGACCGCATAACGTGCCTACAACTTATGGCCAGCGTTATGCGGAACGTGTGAGTTATACGCTGGCATACGTCGAAAAATTTCAAGCATGGAAAATTTGTCTAACAGCTCGGCGTACTACGACGTATACCAGCGTGCTCTTAACGTATACAAAACTTACCCATACATATTCGACGTATGCCAGCGTACTACGACATATGCCAGCGTACTACGACGTACGCCAGCGTGCTCTTAACGTATACAAAACTTACCCATACGTATTCGACGTGTGCCAGCGTACTACGACGTATGCCAGCGTACTACGACGTATGCCAGCGTGCTCTTAACGTATACAAAACTTACCCATACATAATCGACGTATGCCAGCATACTACGACATATGCCAGCGTACTACGACGTACGCCAGCGTGCTCTTAACGTATACAAAACTTACCCATACGTATTCGACGTGTGCCAGCGTACTACGACGTATGCCAGCGTACTACGACGTATGCCAGCGTGCTCTTAACGTATACAAAACTTACCCATACGTATTCGACGTGTGCCAGCGTTTTAGACAAATTTTTCATACGTCGGCATACGCTGGCTAAATCGTCAAGGTGTGACAGGGCCTTAAGCCAAAGACTTCTTCAGAGCTGTCATATTCACAATCGCCATGCCCTTCATGTAAGTTTTCAATTCGGTGTGAAACGACCAAAACGACCGTTGAAATAACACCAGGAAATAACACCTGTCATCTTTCTGAGATTGGCAAAATGAGTACCAGATGAATGGGGTATTGAGCCATTTGAGTATCCTGTGTCAGAGTGATGACCCGTCCAGGATCATACTCCTTTGCCAAAATGAAACTGCCTTGGCAGCCCTATGCACCTCACAGCATGAAAGGAATGGATGTTTATTATATATGCTCCGAGGCAGTGGGAATGTTTTTGCTTGAAACCCAGGTTATTTTTTATTTTAATTTGAGAAGCGAATGAGGCAGCGGTTTGTTTCCGACTATATTCTCTAAAATGACTCGACTCGGGACCATAAAACCCATGCTTTTATCAGGGTCTTTGTCTAAGGAGTTCTGTGAATCTCGTGAGATTGTCACAAAAAAAACATCTGTCATAATTTACTTTTAATGATGTGCATCAAGCAAGTCATCAATTTACGTCGTGGATGCATTCCTTAAAACTGTGATGTTATACGGAACGATGTGAAACATAGAACGATGTTAACCCCCCCCCCACCCCCCATCTACTTTCTCAACAATCATCTTGAAGGAATTGTTTCTTTCAAGCCTCTGGATCTCACTATCTACCATGATCTTTCCTGGGAAAGCCACATTTCCAACCTGGCATCCAAAACCAGACTGGGAATCCTCCGCCGTGCAAAGTCCTTCCTCGGCCCACCTGAGCTCCAGACCACATACAAAGTTTCCATCCACAGCCTGATGGAGTACTGCTCTCCCTTTGGGCTGGTGCTCCTGCCTCCCACCTTTCTCGGCTTCACGCTGTGGAAACCAAGGCATTTCAGATCATTGGTATCTCCCACGATGAGTCTTAGGGCCTCTCACTCTCTCACCACAGGCAGGTCGGTGGTCTTTCTGTCTTCTACCGTATCCTCTCTGGTCTTGCCCCCCCCTCCCTTCCTCTGTCTGCGATTTGTTGCCACCATATTTCGGCAGGGCACTCAAGGTCCGCCAACAACCCCCTTCTGGTAAAACTACCAACAGCACGAATCTCTGCCCACCTTCACTCTTTCATTCCTCTTTTTTCCGCCCTTGGAATAAACTCCCACACTGTTTAATCCCATTCTTCCCTACAGGCCTTCAAAACACTTGTTCACCACCACCTCTTATCTTCCCCCACCCAAATCGTCGATCTTTTCTACCCCCGTTAATCCACCCCAAACCCACTTCCTTCAAATTCCCTGCTTTCCTTCCTGAAAGTCCCTGTAATGTCCATCTTGTATACCCCGTGTTCCCCGCCCCATCCCTCTCCCTGCCACAGATCTCCTCATGTCTCTGTTCCCCACTGTTTCATCCTTCCCACTCCCGCCCCTCTTGTGTCATGCCCCCCTTGCTGTGCGTTGTGTGTTAGCTCTCATACGAGCCTCGACAAGGTATACCAGAAAAATAGTGTTGTAATGGTGGGATGCATGGACAGAAAGAAATTTGGTCACCCTCATTGAACTTAACCTTCACTGAAGCACATATTAGAGACAAAAATTAACCAAATCAACACAGAACACGATTGTAATAATGTAATATACACAATTAAACAATTTAATTGTGTGGTTTGAGAGTTGAGGGACTACAGGGAAGGAGAGGCAGGTGTGACCATGCTTCTGTGGAACATCTGAGCCAACAAAGCGACATGCTGGTCCTCCCTCATGACCGGTACCCAAATGGCGGTCTAAGTGGTCACCACGCCAGGTGTAGGGTGCTTTCCGTGCGGACGCTAATCATACTGAACCCAATCTGTCCTGATGAATAACTGAAGCTGTTTGTGTTTGTGATCAGGTTTGTGATCTTGTGTAAGATATTTGATCAGGGAGAGTCCAATCACTCAGACAACAAGTGACTTAATGTGCGTATTTAATAAGTAAACAGGGAGGGAGAACAAGGCACGTGAAAGCATTTCTTTACACAGTTTATTCAAAAAGATATGCATCCCGGGTATCAGAGGAACGGAAGTACACTGTTCTTGAAAATTTGAACGCCGTTATATTGAATTAGCGTGAATGAAATCGACTATTGTCACATAATGTGTTAACAATGTTCTATTAAAATGATGCCAACAGACTCGACGTAAATCGATGACTCACTTAAATGCATCAGGAAGAAAATAATTGGTTGGTTTGGGGTCATTTATTGGCACAATTAGGCTGCTCGTGTTCACTTGAGAGTTGTCATTTCACGGGGTGTCCACATACGTATCTCACGGGTCTTTGAGTTGGAGAGGGAACCGTGATGGGCCACGGCATGTAGGAGCTATTCTATTGCTGTTTCTATCGGGGTTTCTCTGTTCCGTGGGGGAGAGGGGGAAGGCTTGAGGAGTTGTGGTGTGGGGGAATGGAAGCTTGAAGGCTTGGAGTGAGTGGGGAGGAGATTGAAGCTTTCGGGATGGGAGGGTGAGGTTGAGGACTTGGGGTTTTGGAATGGGTGGGGGGAGAGTTGAGGACGTGAAGTCACATTTTACATTGCATGGACTTTCCACAGTACCCTGCTAGTAATTATTTATTGTACTGTCATTTAGTTTTTGTTCTTGTGTGCCTATGATATATTACTTTTGACAAGCAAAGGTTCCCCGCGTTGCTGGGTAACACCAGGTCCCTTCTCCCACACCTTCTCCTCCCTCATTCCACCCCTCCCTCCAGACTCCCACCTCACCACTTCCCCTCCCTTCTCCTCCGATGCTACCCCTTGCGCTCCGTCCTACCCCTCCCTCCTTCCTCTCCCTCCTTCCTCTCCCTCCCCTCCTTCATTCCACCCTCTCCCCTCCATCATCCCACCCATTCCCTGCCTCCTCCCTCTCACCCACTCCTTGCCCTCCCTCCTCTTACCCCACCCCTTCCCCTCCCTTCTCCCACTCTTTCCTCTGTCTCTTCCCATCCACCCCTCCCTCCAGACTCCCTCCCCTTCCCTGCGACAGGTAAGATATATGATAGCACAGTACCCATCCAGGTGGGACGAGTTTGCGCATTATTTGCTGAAAAAAGTATTGTCTGTGTTTTGCAAGAACACTATAGATGTTTGTGTGGTGTGTGCGTAAAAAGCTATCGATGGTCCAATCTCTAAACTCTAAAGGGTACGTTCCAGTGAGCGTTCGTGTCGAAGTGGTCGAAAATACCTAATCTCTCAAAGCATGTAAAAATGGTCGAAAAAGGTCCAAGTGGTCTAAAGCTCGAAATTGTCAAGGGTCCAAGATGTCTCATCTGTCTGAAGGGTGTAAAGGACTTTAAGAGTCTAACGGGTCTTTGGAGTAGAAAGGGTCTAAAGGGTCTTCCTGGTCATAGAGGGTCACAGGGTCTTAGAGGTCAAAAGGGTCTTTGTGGTCATAAAGGGTCTTCAAGGTCTTACGGGTCTTTGTGGTCTAAAGGATCCTGGGGTCTTTAGGGTTTTACAGGTCTAAAGGCTCTTAAGGTTCTAAATGATCTGAAGATTTTAAAGGGTCTTTGTGGTGTATAGTGTCTTTGGGGTCTAAAGGGTTTTTGAAATCTTCAGGGTCTTTCAGGGTCATAAAGGATCGTAGGGGTCTAAAGGGTCTTAACTTATCTATGGGGACTTAGGGGTCTCAAGGATCGAAGGTCTTAAAGGGCCTTTGAGGTCTTAAAGGGTCTTATTGGTACTTGCAGTCTCACAGATATTTGGGGTGTTACAGGCCATCAGGTTCTTAAAAGGTCTTAGGCATCTTTGGGATCCTTAGGGTATTTGGGGTCTAAAGGGTCTTCAGAGTCTTCAAGGTCTTAGAGGGTCGAAGGAGTCTTTGGGGTTTTTAAAGACTGAGGTGGTGGATGAAAATATATTCAGGATAATCCCTGGGTCAGAGTTGGTCTGTGTGCCAAATTTGGTGGTTGTTGGCCCAGCCGTGTTTGTAAAAAACGTGAACATACAGACAGACACACAGACAGACAGACAGACAGATGACAACTTTTATTTACGAGCAGAGTACCCGCCCTACAGGTGATTTTATTTCAAGCATACAACATGTTCTTCCGATGTTGTTGTTCGTCTTTCGGCTGCTGCCGTTAGGGGTCGCCACAGCGGATAATCCGTGATGCTCTGCATAATGATTTGACACAGGTTTTACGCCGGATGCCCTTCCTGACGCAACCCTGTTCGCCTCTTACGACACAGGGATAAGGATTGGGTTTCGCCATGATTCCAGGCTGCCCTACACCCTCTCATAGCGCAGCCCAGCGCAGAGCTCCCGTCCTCAAGCGATCCTCCAACCCAAGCCTCCGAGTAGCCGGATTACAGGCGCACGCCACTACGCCCGGTTACAACATGTTCTTCTGATGCACACCTTTATTTGGGCGGTTTAGAGGCAACTGATGGCTCTGTATTGGCTACAAATGATAACCCATGAAGTTGTATGCATGAAGCAAAAACATACCTACTGATGATAATTCAAAACACCTCACAGTACTGGAAAACGTGGGGACAGGAATACTGTACTGTAAATGGTGGAGACTTGTAATACCCACTCCCACCTGGAGGCGGCGCTACACCATACACATTTACATGGACAATTCGTGTCCCCACCTTCCCCTCCCCTCCCCCCCCACCAAGGCCACCGGGAAAGATAGGAACACCCTCCACATTAATTTGGGTCATACTGATCCTGGGGTCTTTAGGGTTTTACAGGTCTAAAGGCCTCCACATTAATTTGGGTCATACTGATCCTATGTGGCAAATCTGGATGTAATCAGCCAATAACTAACTGTCGGAGTAGCGCAACCAATAAACAAACAAACACACAAACACCGGTCTGTGAATTATAGTCAGGATTCGATGATAAAGGTAGTTACCCATTCGCTTCTACCGTATGGTGTAATTTGACTCCAAAGAAAACCATTTGGAAGGTCTTGCAATTCTGAGCTTTGCTCTCAGGGCTTTATAACTTTCCTGCCATTCATAAGTGTGTGACAATATTAAAATAAAAATTAAAAAACGGCGCACAAAAAAGGTGTCTGAAAGGTTGGTCCTCAATACGCTGATGAGTGACTAGAAAAGTCACCTAGTTATAACCCTCAATTAACTCCTTTGTTTTTATTTGGCAGAAATGTTATTTTTGTGTTAATTGTTTCTTTTCTTCGATAGCTATTGCATTGTAATGTTGGGTTATCTGGGTATTATCAACAATTCGCATGAATGCCGGCCAAAGAGCCTGCACAGGCAGGCATGTTGTCTAATACTTTAATGAAACCTCATGATGATGATGATGTACAGTTATCTAAAGGTCAGCTAACTCTTCTCACTCCCTTTTTCTTTCCGTATCATCCTGGTCCAATATCTAAGTAATTGTCCACACTTGCACTTACATCTGGATTGATCATCAAAAAAAAAAAAAAAAAAATCCCTCTGGTACAATATGTTGCACGTTTATATCATCTAACCTTAAACTACTTCAATTTTGGTAAAATATGCTCGACTAAGAACTACACCACTGTGGAGGATCCAGAAATGTTTCTTGCCCAAGTTGTAAGTCAGGATGGGTTACCATTTTGATGTCAACTATAAAGGACAAAGTATATGTCCTGAAGTTACCCTCATTCCTCTCTGTTCCACACAAATTCCAAGTTTCAGCCTCAACCGATAAATGTATGGACTTTTCGGATTGCAATTGAATAACTATAATTGGGTGTTTATAACAAAGAACTGCAATTACTGGGTCATATTATTCTCAATATTAACACGACTAAAGGACAATCTGTAAGAGAAACTCCATGGAAAGCTCAGCCAAGGAATTTGTTTAGCATTGTGCTCCATTCCATAACCCTCACCTTGAAACTGTAAAAGGAGGATGAAACGGGGTTCACTCATTCTCTAGCTTGACCTCCTTGGAAATATTTCCTGCTTCTTCTCCGTAAACCTTATCCGTCGACCAAATATCCATCGGGATTCCTCGGTGAGGTTGAACTTATGAATCCAGCAGAGGAGCATGTTGTTTTTTTATATTTTTTTGGACCGGGATAATCCCTTCAACCATTTGGGCTCAAAAATATTGCCAAAATGGTCAAGGGAAGTGTGTTGACTTTAAGGGGGATTATATTGGGAATAAAAATACAAATTCCAATGTTCTGTCTGGACATTATCTTATTCAGGCTCAAAACTTATAGTTTCCAACGCTTGTACATTGAAGAGAGAACCTTATGTGCAGTGCAGCATGTGTAGAGGAACAGAATCAACAACCCCATATGCATGGGTTTTGGGGTAAATTTTAGCTACTTATTCTTTTATTAGTTTAGCTTTCACTTTTTTTTTTTTCGAGCTTGTGATTTAACACCTACTTTATCATCTGCGCCACAACGACATACTTATGCGGTCGACATGCATGAGATGCACGAGAATATGAACCTAAACCATAGCAACAATGTGGTTGGAAATAGTAGTGCTGTTTTGCAGATGTGTTTATATGAAAAGGAACACTTTCTAACGCCAGGTGGCTTGAACGTCACAAAACCAAAAGGCAAGTCCACATGCGGACCTTCCTGAACGAGACGTCCCTCGTGAAAAATGCAAGTGTTTTCATTCCTTTTGCATACTGTATACACCTTCAATGTGAACGTTTGGATTTTTCTCTGATAGTTGATACATTCTATCAGGAAATGTTCCACAACGTTTCGCACGATGAACATGCTTTATAGTATCACCTCTCTGGAAGACTAAGCCTGCAGGTGTTGGCTTACCGTTGAATGTGGATGGCTTAAGATATTCGAGTCCACAGTGTATTAACTCAGCCTGTCATCCTTCCTGGGTCAGCAAAATGAGTACCAGCTTACTGGGAAGAATGAGCCATTCGAGTATCCTGTGTTGGAGTGGCGACCCGTCCAAGACTGTGCTCACTTGCCAATGGAAAACTGCCTTGACACCCCTGATGTGTCTGAAGATGTGAAAGGAGTAGCTCTTCGTCTTATTCTACTCCAGAGGTTGATGCTATATCCTTTGAGATTTCAACTGATGAACCGCAAGTCATGGAAGCCATTGGATGCAATTTCTCAATTGTCTCTAACACTTATGAAGTGCATTCATTACATTCAATCCCTATGTGTGTCTATCTATATCCAATACATGTGTGTGGGTGTGTTGTTATGACAGGCAAAGATACAACAAAGCAAATACAAGGGTCAAACCCAGATGTTATTGTTGGTTACAAGGATAAAGTATACAAAGCAGATAACCATAGGCCAACAGGCCAAGAAGATACAAAGCAGATAACTATAGGCCAATGGAACTCCCACGTGGAAGAGAAAACCAATGTCGGCATTCGTTGTTAGCAAAATTCCCCGAGTTCGATCCAAATGTGATGCTTCAAAGTGGCAGTCAGATCGCAGGCAGGATGTTGATGAGGACAAAACAATCACCACCACAATGTCCCTCTGGGGCTTTGTGTTCCCACCGACCTCTGATCTCTGAACTCCCTAAACATTTCACACTCCACAATCTGCTCACCAGTCATGTAGCAATCGAGTCGATCTGGCCTCCGATGCATTAAACGAGCCATCCACGGAAAATGAAGCTTTTATCTTGACGTCCTTCCATCACTGCATCGTGATTCAAGAGCCATCTCCATCCGTTGTATATCCACACCATCCAATGTACCATGAAAATCTCTTGATGGTCCAGTCATCTTATGATGAGGAGTCAACCCACCACAAATTGAAAAATATTTCATTTTACCACCAAATGTATCAGAAATGTCGCTATAATCTACTATAAATGGATTATTGTGTGTGTGTGTGTGTGTGTGTGTGTGTGTGTGTGTGTGTGTGTGTGTGTGTGTGTGTGTGTGTGTGTGTGTGTGTGTGTGTGTGTGTGACGTTTCTTGTGGGGTTCTACTTGAGCTTTCTGATGTGAAATGTGATGCACCGAAACGATTGTCATGATCACCTGAGTTGATTAGGCCAATTAACTACAAATAACCTGGAAGAACTTCCATGTTTTAAACGCACGCCATGTTAAGGTGTACGCACGCCATTTTAAACGCACGCCACGTTAATATGTCCTTCCACAGCATGTCATTCCAATTACAAAATAAATGATAAAAATAATGATAACATTGTAACAAAGTACATATTAATTCGGACCAATAATTAATACTCTTGTGAATATTCAAATAATAGTAGTATCATTAATTGGCAATACTAATGATGAATGTATGATCTTTGCCTTAACCCTTTGTATCATCATTGCCCCTTCTTGAAGAAGTCATTTCATTCAAGCTTCTGGGTCTCACTATCTGCCATGATATTTCCTGGGAAAGCCACATTTCCAAGCTGGCCTCCAAAGCCAGTTGCCGATTGGACATCCTCCGTCGTGCAAAGTCCTTCCTTGGCACACCTGAGCTCCTGACCACATACAAAGCCTTCATCTACGGCCTGATGGAGTACTGCTCTCCCCTCTGGGCTGGTGCTCCTGCCTCTCACGTTTCTTGGCTTCATGCTGTGGAAACCAAGGCATTTGGGATCATTGGCATCTCCCGCGATGAGGCTGAGTCTTTGGGTCTTTCACTCTCTCTCACCACAGGCAGGTCGGTGGTCTTTCTGTCTTCTACTGTCTCCTCTCCAGCCTTGCCCACCCCCTGCTCTGTCCGTGATCTGCCCCCCTCCCCATATTTCCCCAGGCTGCTCAAGTTCCTCCAGCAAACCCCTTCTGGTGAAACAACCAAAATTAAGAATCACTGCTCACCTTCACTCTTTCATTCCTCTTTTATCCCGCCTTTGGAAGAAACTCCCACACTCTCTTCAATCCCATCTTCCCTCCAGGTCTTCAAAACAGTTGTTCACCACTTTTTCATACCTTTCCCCATCCAAAACCATGATATTTTCTACTCCCTTCAATCCACCCCAAACCCACCTCTTTCAAATTCCCTGCTTTCCTTTCTGAAAGTCCCTGTAGTGTCCATCTTGTTTACCCTGTGTACCCTGCCCCATCCCTCCCCCTTCCACAAATCTCCTAATGTCACTGTTCCCCACTGTTTTGCACTTCCTTACCCACCTCTGTTGTCTTCTGCTCCCTTTGTTATACGTTGTGTGTGTTAGCTCTTCTACGAGCCTCGACATTGTATCAAAACAACAAAAAAAACCTCATCTGGGCTTGGTGAAAAGGTCAGCTAATGCTCAAGCAGTATGGCAGGCAGGTATGCGACAAGGCCATGAAGACCAATGAAAATTTACCAACGGGCCCACTGTTGACATAAAAAGTCCTCTTAAATCCTTATGGTGGAACAATGCCCAATTTTCATAAATCCAAGTTGGCCGCCAAAATATTTGAATTCAACCGTTTTGACACCATATTGCCTTCTAATCAATCATTTCCCATTATTTCAAGATGCTAAACGATGTAGTATCAAAAATATTAATAATATAGAAATAACCTTCAGTACAAATAGTTATTTTATTAGCAAGCAATCCAAAATGGTTGCCAAAATATCTCGATTTTTTTCCCCACTTTTTCGTTACATTTTACTTTAATTTTATATGTTTGGCAATATTTTCTTAATTACGAGCAGAAGATCATCATATGTTTCATCATCATTGAGGCTTGTCACATTGGTGCGTACACCTTGGCACTGTTCACATCGAGCGGAACAATGTCTCATGCTACCTGCAGGTGTACTGTTTGGTGCTACACCCCATCTTACAATTACACCTAACCACCTCCAGCAGTTATATTAGGGGCTGCTTGCTTGTCTGTTAGGACTGGCCAATACTTCCCACCTTGTTGAGCCGGTTGCATATGATCTCGGTGCCCTATCCACTGCTGCACTTGCAGGTTGATGCACATGCTGTGGATCTTGGCAGCTACTGATGTGGGGGGAGCTCCTCTGGCTGCACACATGATGTACTACTGCCTACTTTCTAGTGGAATTGTTGCAGTCTGAGGAAATCCAGCTTGTCACCTGCTTGCCCTTTGTATAAGGACACTATGGCATTTTCTCCTTCAGCTACTACATCTGTTTTTATGCTGTTTGCATCTCTGAATACTTGAGCCTGTTCCTGAAACACTTGATTGGTGCACATCAACTTCAGTGCAACTTCCTTTCCCAGTCCGTAGATGTGGGATGTTGTATCACATCCAAG
This sequence comes from Eptatretus burgeri, assembly GCF_056783735.1. Taxonomy (NCBI): domain Eukaryota; kingdom Metazoa; phylum Chordata; class Myxini; order Myxiniformes; family Myxinidae; genus Eptatretus; species Eptatretus burgeri. The sequence continues at coordinate 74,738,131 of NC_140967.1, forward strand.
GATAGCATGCACAAATAACACATTGTTATATACTTGTGGGCCAATAGCAATATTCCAGCATCTTGGTGCCTTTTTCATGCTTTGGTGGGGTTCTTGTCGAAAGTGTATATTTGGCGTGATGGGCTGTGGGTGGAAACAGAGCAGTGTCCGAGTGCCTGTGTCATCTGCAACGAGTACAGTTGACTTAGTCATCCTGTCAGCAGTCTGTAAAATTAGTAGATTCTCACCTGCCCTCACATCCTCTGTGTGACATCCATGATGGTCTCATGATCCAGGGTGATGAACTTTTGCTTATTCTCCTTGTTGGAAAGGAAGTCTTACTTTCATCCATTGAAAACCATAGACCCTAAGAATTGCACCGTTTGTACAACATGCATCCCTGCTCGTATTTGCTGGGTTGTGTCCTTTGTGCTTGGCCCATCTAGATATCCATCAAACACCACTACAGGTTGACCAAAGTGACTTGCCACATATCTGATGTATTGCTGGCATATCTCACCATATGTTGAACCACGATTCCATGGGATTCTGTGCAGCAATGCTCCACCATCTAATAGGCATTGGACATCTCCTTATGGTACAAGTATATATGGAGGCATCGACTTCCAAAGTGCATCACCCAAGGAAGTTGAGGTGCGCATTTATTCTCGAAGAGTGTGGGAGTATAGCTGCACACCTCATATTGAAGTACCTCTGCCAGGCTATCATTACGAATCCATACAGTCACTATCCTTATTATTTTTTAGTTTTTTTGTATACCTTGTCGAGGCTCGTATGAGAGCTAACACACAATGCACAGCAAGGCGGGCATGAAACAAGAGGGGTGGGAGTGGGAAGGACAAAACAGTGGGGAACAGAGACATTAGGAGATCTGTGGAACGGAGAGGGATGGGGCGGTGAACATGGGGTATACAAGATGGACATTAGAGGGACTTTCAGGAAGGAAAGCAGGGAATTTGAAGGAGGTGGAGTGATCTTGGATGATCCTTTGAAAGAGAAACTGATTTTCACAGCACTCTTGTTACTTAGGATAACTATTTGTTCTTTTTTCTTGAATGAATATTGTGCAATGCTTTTCTCAACCATGCTTTTCACTATAGTCCGTCTAACTTCTCTGGCACACTCAAAATTCACATTGGCATCAGCCGTGACACCAGTCGTAATACTGTGCAGTGTTGGATTCTCACGGAAGGAATTTCTTGTGGTCAGGAAGGCAATGAGCTCCTGTGTGTCTGCCATGTCCTTCTCCTCCCTTGCCTCTGACACATATTTGTGTTGTTCACTCGCCAGGTAGCTCACTGATGTCAGCTCCTGAATGGTCAAGTTCATCTCAGAACAGGCAGTGGTAGACAACAACCACACCAAATGCTGTGTCTCAGTCATCTCACGTCCTTGTGTCAGCTCATGTGCAGTTTCAATGCTCCTCATCAGCACTTGTTCGACAACCAAGTCTGGTGACAGCCCTGCCCAGTGTTTATCAGATCATCTGACTACATCCAAGCCATTTTGAAAGTGTTGATGCACTTCTAGATGTTGTTACTATCGGCTATTCATGTTCTGCGAGTGCAGGTGAACAGATTTGGTGTAAATGTTGTGACCTGCAGCTGCCAGATATGACATTTGATGCATCGCCTTTCGATGCAGCTGCCAGTCCATTCTGCTTTGATGAATGTTTGTAAAATGGTCACCATTTCAGATACTGCAGCCTTAACTTGGCTGTGAGTTGGGTCTGCATGGCATCTTTACCCGCTATTAGTTTCTGGCTTATGTCTTGCAGGACTTGGGAATTCTGTAGATTCTCTAATGTGATGGACACAGCCACTAAGTCATCATAAAGTATTCCTGCAGCAATGAGGACGTCAGGAATTGGCAGGACATTTGCCTTTTCACTACTAGTTTGGTCAGAATCTGGTGAGGTAGATTTGTCAGTTTCTTGGGAGGATTCTGGAAATGGAAATGTGTCTGGAAATGGTTTTTATACTCTGCATATGGCCTACTGCATTGCTTGCACATATGCACTCCAACAATTCCTGCAGTCCTGTGCCTGACATAATGTGTCCAATGGAGCCGAAGAAACTCAATTCTGTGTGAAATCCTCCCAGCCTCTGTATGATGGTTCTGATCTTACCATCTGTAGAGATACTCTCCTGTATTGTTTGGGCCTTCCATCAAAGGGGCTGATCAAATGTTGGAATAGGTGTGACCTCATAACACCTGGAATGTGAACTAACATACAACAGTGTTGAGTACAGGCAGGTCATGTCACTTGGTACATATCAATCATTGGTTGGAATAAGACATGATTGCCTTGGATGATTACTCTTGTGAACCATCTGCATCATACTAGCCCAGGCAGGTCGAGGTAATCAGAGAGGCAAAGAGATATTCCACGGCAGATCAGCGTCGACAGTGGGATCCTCAACATGATGTTCTTGTAATTTCTCATAATGTACTGATGACATATCAAATTATGACATGAATTTTTCTATATTTACTTGCCCAACTGCAGCAATGTCTTCTGCTGAAATGGTCACACGTGGAATGGTTCTAGTGCTGGATGTGCCAGGTGTCACTGTGGCTATCATCCCCATTCCAAGGAATGTTGTGTGGCCATCTCGTGTCCATATGTTACGGTCGACAGTGCCTGCCACTTATTGGATGAAGCTGTCTGGCCTTAGATTTGGTATTTCTATTCCTTAGGTCACAGCTGCACTGCGTTCAAATTTGCGAACCACTGTATAACTGCATCAAAACCCATGTTTGTGCAGTGTGTCTATCAGGAATTCTGATGCAAAATAGTGAGGAAGCTGGACCCCAAGGAATCATTGAATTGATGACAGTATTACATGGAGTCGAGTTGCCTGAACCATGGCTTGGCCTATCAAAGCCATCTACATCGTTTCATCAGCACTTGTGAATAAACCTTGGAGGAAAATGTGCAATGATTCTGGCAGGAACAAGCAAGCTTCTTTTACTGAAGCTATTTCCTGATATTTGGGATACACATCCTTCAACTGAACGAGTGATTTAATGTCATTTTTTTGAGCTTTGCAGCCATCTGTATAATCCTGATTTCTTCTTTCTTAGAGCTCTCCTGTTTGGGTAAGGGAATGGAATTATTGGAGGATAATTGCTGCAGTGCTCCACATCCATCCCTCCATTGGGACCTGACTCTGTACAGAGCGTCGGTGCTGCCGAAGCAGTCTCCTAGGCTATTGGAGTGCTCCACAAGATGACTACATTTGGCTTCCCGTTTATTTCAGTTGTGATTATTTTATTGCCAAATTGGTTTCGGATCTACCCCTTCAGATAAATGAAGCCATATGGTTCACCATCTGTGTCGGCAAGGTAGTCAGCCATTTTTTGAATGAGGTTTTTTATGGTGGTCTGCTCCTCGTCATTCTGTTCCAAGTACTCAATGACTTTCATGAGTGTTCCTGGTTGTGCTGTGTCCTGTGGACTCTCCAGCTTAACACATTTTGGAGTAGTATCATCATGAGGAAGGTATTTGTGAGGGATCTGCTTACTAGTCTGGAAATTGGCGTTGCAAGCCTGATGATGAGAGTCATGGACACAATCAAGCAGGATTCTTCACTGGATATCTGATTTCCTCACAGGATATCAGAGTGATATCTCAAAAAGTTGTAAACAGATTGGGACGAAATTTGGTGGACAGGCTGAGTGTGTGACATTGACGGATTGATTAGATTTTGGTGAAGATCCGGATCCGGATATGAGAATATTTTAAGTGATTCCTCATCATTGAGAGACGGGACAAAAATGATATATAGCATGATATCTCAAAAAGTTGTGGATGAGTTGGGTACGTGACAAGAAGAAGTAAATTAGATTTTGGTTAAGGCCCGGAATCACATCTGGCCTATCAGTGGGTTACAAAACTTAAACTTTTAGCTTGGTGGAGGAATGCGCTTTTCTGTGTGTTGGTCTAGTTTTCTATCTGCCATCACTGTTTTCTAGCTTATGATTTAAGACTCACGATATTATCTGTTTTAGCGAATGCAGTGAATGATATAAATCAAAATAAATGTACTCCATTTACCAGAACAAAAAAAAAACTAGATTTTTTTTATGGATCTATAGATTTTATTTATAGATTATCATTAATTGTGTGATGGGGTACCTAATCAAGATGGATATGTGGCAGGCACTCCCTGTTGGTCAGGACCCTTGCAGAAAGTGCTGGCGTGGCACGTGGGTTCATGGTCGCCATTACTGTAAAGAGGTACTATGAGAGGGACCACCCCTACCATCCACTAGCTCACCTCCCACCCTCCCCCCTTTCCTGTTGCATTCATGCTTGTACATAATTACATGTCTATGTTCTGTGTACGTATTTTATTTACGAGTGCAAGTGGACCACATTGTTATTTAGCAGCTACTTATCCCACATATCCAGTCCCCCCCCCCATTCCCCATTTTATTACTGTCTATTTTATCATTCTCTGTGGTTTCACATCACTGTGGGGTCAACTCACTCCCCCAGGGGGCGCAAACCTCTACAAAGCATGACAGGACAATCATGATGCGGTGGTCATGACAACTAAAGCCTTTGAGATGTTGGACACCAAAGGAGTAGACATCAGTTTGCCTCGGAAACAAATAGTACCTCAGTTCAGTGAGGGCCTTTAGAGTTTGTGAGTAAGTGCCTCGGCAACAACTACCTCCAGAGTCCTGAACCAGGAAGCTGCAGTGGCTGGATGCACCAAAGCAGAAGCCACAATACTGTATGCCGGAGAGGTTCAGCAGTGGACGGAAGCTCATTATCGCAAGGCCTCAACGAAGTACCCACTTGAGTTGGGTCTGAGCAGTTTCTCTCTCTCTCTCTCTCTCTCTCTCTCTCTCTCTCTCTCTCTCTCTCTCTCTCTCTCTCTCTCTCTCTCTCTCTCTCTCTCTCTCTCTCTCTCTCTCTCTCTCTCTCTCTCTCTCTCTCTCTCTCTCTCTCTCTCTCTCTCTCTCTCTCTCTCTCTCTCTCTCTCTCTCTCTCTCTCTCTCTCTCTCTCTCTCTCTCTCTCTCTCTCTCTCTCTCTCTCTCTCTCTCTCTCTCTCTCTCTATCTCGCTCTCTCTATCTCGCTCTCTCTATCTCGCTCTCTCTATCTCGCTCTCTCTATCTCGCTCTCTCTGTCCTCTCTCTCTGTCCTCTCTCTCTCTGTCCTCTCTCTCTCTGTCCTCTCTCTCTCTGTCCTCTCTCTCTCTGTCCTCTCTCTCTCTGTCCTCTCTCTCTCTGTCCTCTCTCTCTCTGTCCTCTCTCTCTCTGTCCTCTCTCTCTCTGTCTTCTCTCTCTCTGTCCTCTGTCTCTCTGTCCTCTCTGCCCTCTCTCTCTCTGTCCTCTCTCTCTCTGTCCTCTCTCTCTCTGTCCTCTCTCTCTCTGTCCTCTCTCTCTCTGTCCTCTCTCTCTCTGTCCTCTCTCTCTCTGTCCTCTCTCTCTCTGTCCTCTCTCTCTCTGTCCTCTCTCTCTCTCTGTCCTCTCTCTCTCTCTGTCCTCTCTCTCTCTGTCCTCTCTCTCTCTGTCCTCTCTCTCTCTGTCCTCTCTCTCTCTGTCCTCTCTCTCTCTGTACTCTCTCTCTCTGTCCTCTCTCTCTCTGTCCTCTCTCTCTCTGTCCTCTCTCTCTCTGTCCTCTCTCTCTCTGTCCTCTCTCTCTCTGTCCTCTCTCTCTCTCTCCTCTCTCTCTCTGCCCTCTCTCTCTCTGTCCTCTCTCTCTCTGCCCTCTCTCTCTCTGTCCTCTCTCTCTCTGTCCTCTCTCTCTCTGTCCTCTCTCTCTCTGTCCTCTCTCTCTCTGTCCTCTCTCTCTCTGTCCTCTCTCTCTCCTTCCTCTCTCTCTCTGTCCTCTCTCTCTCTGTCCTCTCTCTCTCTGTCCTCTCTCTCTCTGTCCTCTCTCTCTCTGTCCTCTCTCTCTCTCTCTCTCTCTCTCTCTCTCTCTCTCTCTCTCTCTCTCTCTCTCTCTCTCTCTCGCTACCCTCCCCCTCTTTCTCTTTCCTTCATTATTTCCTGTTTCTTTATCCCCTGCACATCCACTTTCATCCCACCATTTCCGCTAAAGTCCTTGTGTGGATCTTGTGGCTATAGCAGAGAATAGCTGTTTTCTATAAAGATGAAGTGCATGTTTTTTTGTGCTGTCATGCTGAGGCTCCATTAGTTCAATGCCCCCCTGGTTGTACAGTCCTATTTGAAATACACAACAAATGTTTACTTGTTTTTAAAAATTTTTTAGAATGTGAGCCTGCCATCTTGTTTTGCCATCCATCTCGCATGGCACAGCCATTTGGTTCATGAATGAACTGTGGTCACATGATCGTTCATCACCATGGTTTCAAACGCAACCATAGAGATCGTTTGGTGATTCTGGTGTAAAGGCCCGGTCACACCTTGACGTTTTAGCCAACGTATGCCGATTTTTGAATTTTTTTTCTAAAACGCTGGCACACGTTGAATACGTTATGGGTAAGTTTTGATAACATTGAGAGCACGCTGAAAAACACTGCCATACGTCGTTGTACGCTGGCTTTAAACGTTGTACTTTTTGGTTGTCCTCAAATTTTTTCATGCTTGAAATTTCTCGACGTATGCCGGCGTATGACTCACATGTTCCGCTACCCTGGCCACAAGTTGTATGCACGGTCTGCGATCGTTGACAGACGTCAACACATGCTACTTGTAAGTTAATCATAAGTTGAGACACGCCGAGGTAATGTTTAGCGTACCCGAAACTTATTTCTAACCTATGATTAACATGTTGTTGGCACGTTACGCGATCGTTGCCACACATCGACAGACGTTACTTTTAAGTTACTCATAGGCTGAAAGACGTCGGTATAATGGATCGTCCTTGCGTCAGCGTCCACGGCCACGGCCAGGACACTTATTTGCAGCATTCTTCAAACTTTTCTTCGGCATGACGAGGATGTTCACACTTCGATGTCTCGCTTGGCTATGATTCCAATTGTCCATCGGCAGCGTCTATTTAAAATAGTCAAGTTTGAGCGTTTTAACACGTTCAGAAGAAACGCTTCAAATTTCCAAACCCCAGCGTCAAAAAACAAAGGCGAGTGACAGCAATTTTAATCGTTCATTGTAAACAATGAAAATAGTTGAGTGGTTCCGTTTAAAAGTCGTTGAGTCTAAAAAAAATCCAATTGTTGAGCGCAAGCGTCTACTTTCAATAGTGGAGATGCAGCCATTTAAATCGTTGAGTGGCAGCCTATGAATAGCAAACCCTACGTCACCGGCAAAGATAAACTGCCACACGATATGGATAAGTTAGGCTATCGTTGGGCATAGTTTGTGAACGCCGGCTTCACGATAATTATTCGTTGGTAAACCATATCTATAAGTAATCAAAGCACTCTATGCACATTATTAGTTCATTGTGCATTTGTCCAACCCGTTATGAATAGACCTAAATCGTAAAAACAAGCCATAGCTCATTGTTGAAAAAGCCATAGCTCAACAATTGGATAAAAAATTATCCGCGAAGAACTTCGAACAATGGTGAAAAGATGTCTCCTACCCGTGGACACGCGGACACAAGGACGATCCATCATAACCCACACCCTCCCCCTCACACTCACCTACTACTGCCAACATGAACAAACTACTACTACTACTAATACTAATACTAATACTGATACTGTTACTGCTGACATGGACATCGACTCAAAAAGGACTCGAAAACACTGTTGGGTTCCCCTTTTATGAGCAGCATTTTTATATACCAATTCCCAAAACCGCTGGGAACACGTCTTTATATGGCAGTTGTAAGTTAGAAACACGTTAATTTATTTTTTTTTGTCGACCGGAAGACGTCATTGGAATACGTCTACATACGTCGATGTGTGTTGGGACTACGTAAAGAATTGGTTCAAAGCACGTCAAACATAAGTTAGAAATAAGTTTCGCGTAAAAAAGACATTACCGCGACGTGTTTCGACTTATGAGTAGTTTATAAGTAGCCTTTGTGGACGTGTGTAAGCGTCCGCATATCATGTGTACAACTTATCCCCATTGCATGCGGAACGTGTGTCATACGCCGAGTACATCGTAAAATTTTGAACATGTTTAAAATTTCTTGATGTACTCTACTTACTACGACGTATGATAGTGTACTTTAGCGTTCTACTCACGTATACCAAACTTACTCATACCGTATTTGACGTGCCCCAACGTTTTAGACACATTTTTCTTAGGTCGGCATACGCTGGCAAGATCGCCAAGGTGTGACCGCGATGTTGTCACTTCCATTTCTACGGAAGTTATGATTCGAATCGTAGTGCGTCAGCCTTTTAATAGGCTACGTCACGACATCGTCGGCGATGCGTGCAACGCGCTATGCCTAAGTTAGACTATCGTTGGGCATCGGTTGTGTAGGCCGATAACAGGTTCAGCATTCGTTGGTATAAGTTATCTATAACACAACGAAACGTTCTGTGTCCATTACTAATATGTTATGCATACGAACAACTCGTTATGAATACGTCCGAATCTTTAAAAAAAACATCAAAAGTTCAACGTAAGCCAGCGTTTTACATACATTTTAATACGTTGCCATCGCTGGCTAAAACGTCAAGGTGTGACCGGGCCTTAAACTGCGATGATTATGTAGTCTGCCAATATCCATATTTGTTACATATCGGTGTCATAAAATGTCATCCATAAAAGATACGTACGTAAACATAGCGTCATATACAAGCACGAATACAATGGGAGGGTGATTTTAAGCAGGGTTCCAAAACATCTTGAATGATCGGTTCATAACAGGACACTAAACAGGCCAAGCTACACTGTATCCATGAAAATAACATTGAAACCATGAAAATGACATTATTGCAACACACAGATTCCGAAATAATTGAAAAGCTTTTGTTTTTAGAAAAAACAAGCTCGAATGAGCTAAGATCCTCGTCCTCTTAATGATGACGTCATAAAACGATTATGACGTCATTGTGATGTATCAGGTTTGCGATAAATTATCTGTGTTAATGCCCGGCTTGATTCCCGCAAACAAAATTCAAACAGCTTGCCTAGTTTCGGAGATAATGGTATAGGCGATTTCCATTAGCGGCGATATTATGATGTCAACTTTTTTTTCTTGGAAGAATTTCCAAAATCGGAGATGGTTACTGCCTGTGTGTGGGCTTTCTGCATGTACGTGGCAAGTTTCACGAAGATCCGATTAAAACTCTGGGTTGTGAAACAAAAAAATGTCAAAAAATAGGAATGACATCATAAAAATTGATATGACGTCATAGTGATGTATCGTGTGTGCGGTAATTCATCTCTGCTAATGCCCTGTTCGATTCCCGCAAACAATTCAAAAGCTTGCCTAGTTTTGGAGATAATTTTTTTAGGCGATTTCCATTAGCGGAGATATTTTGACGACATAACTTTTTTTCTAGGAGGAATTTTCAAAATCGGAGATCGTTACTGTCTGTGCAGGGTACTTTTACATGTGTGTGCCAAGTTTCAGGAAGTTTCGATGAAAACTGTGGGCTGTGAAACAAAAAAGTCCACAAGAACAACAACGTGAGTAAGATTTAGAGATCCTCCCCGAGGATCTAAAAATCTCCATTTTGAGTTTTGCTTTGTGGAAACAATTACCAAGTGACCATAACATAACTTAAATTTTAGATTTGTTTACTGACTTGTACAGGTAAGACAACTTGTCTACATTATATTCTCTGCAAACAAAAGGAATTCTTAATTTTTTTTAAAAAATAACTGACTGCTGTACATTGTTTCTGACAACAACCGTCTTATACTCTGCACCTTCATTATCATTAAAGGTAAGGATTATATATTAGAAATTTTTTTTGTTCGCTTTAAAAGTTAAAAGGGTGCATCGTACACTTTTCCAGCTATGTTTTCAATTGGAACCTGGTCGACCTTTCAGGGAAACCCCCCTCTCCTGCACACCGAAACCACCTGGTGTATAATTCCATGATTAGGACTGGATGACATGAAGGAAATGTTGTCATAAACCTCCCACATAATTATGTATTCCCTCCAAAGATAGAGATGAATTGTTTTTCATGTTTCTTTCTTCCTTTCTGTTTTTCCCTATCTTCCCAACAATTACAACCACACACCATTCCTTCTTTTTTCAGCCAATCCTCTTCAAATTTGGCATGGAGTTCATGCCACCTGCAGGCCAGCCATTAAAAAAAAAAAAATCGATTTAGGACCTAGTTCAGATTTTAATTGGTCAAAGATGAAATACTAAAAAGCATACACTCTGCCTTGCCATTCTCTTCTTTTTATGTTCGTCGAGAACGTTGGCACAAAGATGTTTTCAAACAGCCCCGATACAGTTGCCAAGAAAAACTTTGGATTAGACTCGTTTATGTATACCAGGTGTTATACACCAGATTAGCAATGTGCACCAGGTGTTATACACCTCCCTGAATGGGCTGGAGGTAAAGGAGGGTGGAGAGAAAAACAGAGATGGAGGTTCAGGACTGGGGGTGAGAATGGAATATTGCCTGATGACCCAGGCTAAGACCCAGCTTATCAGTCATCATTCAAAGCTTCAAAGGACAGTTTTGAAAATATTTGTTGAATGGTTAAAAAAAACATAATATGTATGATAAACTTTGAAGGTTAACAATTTTTCATAAATGGTTTTTATGACATACATTCACAACTTCAAAAAGCCATACCTCTTGCTTTTCAAAATTCATCATTAAATATTTTGGCTGACAAAAACAATAATTGTCAAAAGGACCCCTTAAAGAAGTCCTTTCATTCAAGCTTTTAGGTCTCACTATCTGCCATGATCTTTCCTGGGAAAGCTACATTTCCAAGCTGGCGTCTAAAGCCAGTCACCAACTGGGAATCCTACAAAGTCCTTCCTTGGCATGCCTGAGCTCCTGAACACGTACAAAGCTTTTATCTACAGCCTGATAGAGTATTGCTCTCCCCTCTGGGTTAGTGCTCCCACCTCTCACCTTTCTTGGTTTCACGCTGGTGGAAACCAAGGCGTTTAGGATCATTGGTATCTCCCATGATGATGCTGAGTCTTTGGGTCTCTCACTCTCTCACCACAGGCAGGTCTGTGGTTTTTCTTTCGTCTACCGTCTACTCTCGGACCTTGCCCCCCCCCCCACTCTGTCCCCCCATATTTCCGCAGGGCACTCAAAAGTATGCCATAAACCCCCTTCAGGTGAAACTGCCAAAATCAAGAATCACTGCTCACCTTCATTCTTTCATTCCTCTTTTTTTCCTGCCTTTGGAACAAACTTCCACACTCTCTTCAATCCCACTCTTCCCTCCAGGTCTTCAAAACACCTGTTCACCACCATCTCTTATCTTCCCCTATCCAAAACCATGATCTTTTCTACTCCCTTTAATCCACCCCAAACCCACCTCCTTCAAATTCTGTTTTCCTTCCTGAAAGTCCCTGTGGTGTCCATCTTGTATTCCCCATGTTCCCCACCCCCATCCCTCTCCCTTCCACAGATCTCCTAACGTCTCTGTTCCCCACTGTTTTGTGCTTCCCTCGCCCACCCCTCTTGTCTCCTGCTCCCCTTGTTGCATGTTCTTTGTGTTCGCTCTTCCACGAGCCTCGACATTCTATAATAATTTTAAAAGGTCAATTTACTTATATTTATTGCTTGATATAAATTCACATAATGTCCTCTCGTGCTGGATAGTTCTGAAAGTCCTGTGCCTATATTCTGGCCTTCTCTCACTAAAACCATCATGGTCTCCACTCCCAGCACTATATACGTGCGGGAGTTTAAAAGTTTTATTTTCCTCCAAATGTTTTTTTCAAAACCCTAACGTGACTTCTGCATTTAATGGGACCTGGAAGCTCACCCAGTGCTGGGAAGAATTTGTGACAATGGCCGTAATCTACAAAGAAAAGCACTAACATCTGTGCCGAGTTTCACTTCATGGTCAGGGGAGTTTTTTGAAGAGAACGTTTTCACCCCCACTCGTAGAAATCATTAATCAGTCAAATGCAGTCCATCTTTCCCCCTCAACCATTACATCTCTCCAGTGGTTAATTTTGCCCATTATTAATTTTGAACTCTTCGGTTGCATTATTGTGACTCATCATCATCATAAATGTAGTTTTGGTTGTACCATTGAGCAGAATGATTTTGGAAACTGTTTTGAGCAGATGCCCCATGGTGCTTTAACAAGAGTTCAAGTTGCGTACACTTCTTCAATCCGAACGTCCTTGGTCTCCCATCATCTCATCATGGCAATATTATTCATGGGAAGGTATCCTGACATCTAATCTCATTTTCCTGCAGTACATGTGCAAGTTCCTTTATTTACTGCATTTTATTTCATCTACTATCTCAAGAAAAACTGATTTACAATTTCTTTTCTGGAGCTTCATCTTGTTTATAGTTGGGTGGTCTTTCTCCAACAAATCAAAGCATGAGCATATTGTTGCAGTTACCTCATCTTTTTCCATTTATTCCTTCCTCCTCTTCCAACATTTCATGTTATCCAAAAACTTTCGCAATATTTCACATGGTGACTAATCTGTACTCTTTATCAAATCAAAAAACTTGTTTTCTTGGATGTCATGGACAGAGCTTTTCCCTCTGGTCAGAATTGAAATCTCTTATATTTAGTGATCACACAATAGCGGCCATTCTCATGGAATAGTATATTTAGAGATACAGTATTTTTAATGGCTTTATCACAAGCACAGGGCATCTCAGAAGTAATGTTTGTGACATCACCGGTTGCCCTTTTTTAAGGGATAAATCATTTAACAGTCGTTTAACAGTCTAGAAGGAACCCATGCAATTGGGCATCTGTGAGTGATCATCCCCTGGTTGCACAGAGTTATTATTCCAGTTTTTAGCCAACCCAGTCTGTTATTCATTCTTTTTTTCGTTTTTTTTTTTTTTCTTTTCTTCTGATGGCCTTTTTGTTACATCTGCATTTCAGCTGCATTCTTGCAAGAACTACACATCTGTAGAATCATTCATTTTGTACAAATGTCACAAGCGGCCACAGGATGAGCTACATTGCTTTAAAACATTGCTGGTTTTTTTTTTGCTTTGGGCTGACGAGCATCTATTGACCTTGAGAACAAATCATCATTGATGTATAAGAAGGCTGATTGGATGGTGCCCAAGAAGGAAAAACTGTTATTTTTCTTCAACGATCACTGCAATTTTATTTGCTGCCATCCTTCTAGAAGGATTAATTGTCATAAGCTTTGTTAAAACAGATGGTAGCTGTGAACAAGTCTCGGTGAGATGTTTCACTCGATCCATTGAGTGTTTGTTGAGGTTGATTTTTTTGACAAAGGTATTATTTATGAAGACTATTTGTTGGTCCTTCAATGTCATTCTGCAGCTCCAGTGTGTCTGATGGATGATAGAATTGCCACCCAAAGGTAGCCTGTCATTTTAGATGTGCAAGCAACATGGTAGTGTCAACTTAATCAACCACAATTGTAATACATTTCATGGATGGTTACCAGAATCAGTTTCATTTGCATGGGAGGTCATTTTCATGAACCATTGCTCGACCTTTAGTGGCCTGAACTGTTGGCATGATACAATTGCTTTTTTGACTTCATGAGATTTCACCTGGGTTCATGCCCCAGGTGTGACTTGGGGTCACAGGGATCAAAACAGAAAATAAAATTTTAACTCTAAATTTGATATTGGGTAATTCCTGGAAGAACGTTTTGCCATCTTTCAACTTTGCTCTCGGTGGGAAGTGTGGGGATTTGCGATGGTGTGCCATTGACTTCGCTCAAGTTGTATCTGTTTCCACAGGTCTTTGATTGATTGCGCCGGATTACTGTGTTCCATCGATTTATACTCTACACTTGGTATTCTTAGTATAAATTTGAAGTCAGTCTTGTTCGAAATTAAGCGGCTTAAGAGGTACCAGACTACCAAATATATATGTTGTAGTAGGCAATATTTTCATGAACTCAGAGGTTATCCACCAAGCTTGTATTACCCAATGGACGAGCTTGATCCATCCACAAGAACAGCCGAGCAGTTTTACCTTTTTCCAGCAGATCGGGCCATTTAAATCCAAGTGCACGATTGAGGGAAAACTTGGGACATGCCACTTGATTAAAAATAATAGTTTCTCATTTTGTTGTCTTACAAGTGGCACAGACCGTGTCCTGCATCTCACGTCTGTGCAGAGTCAGAACGTTCGAATGCAGAGGACTCTGTCATGCCGGTCCTATGGAAAGCCCCATTCAATCTGACTGCACTTTCAGCCCTGCTACTGAACAAGTCCCCACTAACTTTCCCAAAGTTTGCGCCTGCTTCAAAGGAATTTCCAAATAGCCTGATGCCAGGAATTCTGAGATGCAAAAATTAGTTCAGCTCACAGGCTCGTTCATTCACACCATCTTCTCTTTCACCTCTGAGCACGATCAGGTTGCCACCTGTGATGATAGTGGAACAACTACTCATGAAGAGTTAGCCCAGCAAAACAGACTACCAAACATAGTTGTCTGTGTGTGTACGAGTGCTGTGTAGCAACACACAAGCGCTGAGCTCCCCTGAGAGCACTGAGCACAAGTAGACAAGTTTCCAGAGCTCGATGGTGGGAGGGGGTAGGAGGAAGGATAAAATATATTTATGATTAAAAAGGGCAGCTGTTGCAGCACAGGAAGTTGTAAAATATTGGGATGCATCTCAAGCTACAGATTTTCTTCACATATGATGTGAATGCTATTTTCATGATGCTCATACTTACCTGTAGTTAATTCTGACCTCCTCTGTGGGACAGGTAACTCTTTTTCTGAGCTTTGAGATGGTTGAAAAAACAAACTTCAACGGATTATTGATGTCTTCTCTTCATTTCCTACATTGCTTTGTATCATATGGGCAATGTGACATTTTACTTTAAGCCGTTGTGGTAGGTTTTGGTGCCCACTGTGCTTATGATCAATTACACCAATGTTGCCTTCTTCTTCTTCTTCTTCAGCCACAATTATTCCCATGTTCTTGTGGGGTTGGCTGGGGAAAGCTTGGCCTGAGTCTTTCACGAACTGGCTGGCCAGGCCTGACGTTTGACTGAGGTTAGGGAATGAATTTGGAACGTGGCCGTGGTGCAGGTGATAGCTCGCCAACTCTTCATGAGGGACACCATGGAATTTTTAGTATCCACCATCTAATGTCAGAAGATGGGACGCACGTTTGACATCCATCCGAGGGATGGCAAATGTTGATGAATCTGTGAAACACCAGGATGACAGTTTATAGCTGGGCCGACATTCAATCCCAGGCTAGATGGCTTTTAAGATGAATGTGCGTACTTATGGGGCCTACACCATCCTGCCAGCCCTATCAATAATACCGTCGTGGCTCTGGTGTCGTGAGGGAACCAGGAGTGGGGGGGGGGGGCTGTCCCTGGTTCCTCTCCGGACTCACCGGGAATCGCAGGCCGTCGCACACGTATAACTTCGTGTCATGGCGGGTCACTAATCGAATGCCGCGAACGCCGATAATTTGACTGCGTGACCGAGGGTCCTCCATCTGACAACCGTTTACCTTCGGAACATGTGATCGCGTCAATGGGGAATTTTAGGGAAATCCCCTCGATGTGTACTTGCGTTACTTTAAGTTACTTACCGTATCAGGTGCAGCCGAGTGGAGATGCCAAATACACATCGGCTAAATAGCAGATTTTTGGGGTATAACATCCCGGCTAAAGGAAGGTGTGGACCATGCTAGACCAATGGAGGATAAGACAAAAACAAGCTTGGTAGATTTCTAACAGGCACATTTATTTAAACAAGAGTGAGGAAAATTATGTGGCACAGTATGGGATTTACTGCAAATGTACAGCAGGGAAAGCAAGGAATTTGTGGGGCGCAGTAAAAGTCATACAATATTCACAAAAGAAGAAGACACAGAGCAGAGTTATCCCAAATGTAATTAGATAGTCTTAACTTATGCTATGACACGTGCCATCACACACACACACACAAACCCGAGGAAAATTAGAGATAGCCCAGAGAGATAAAAAGCAGATGAGGATGAGCGACCTCTCAATATCTGGTGCGGTTGGTGGACCTGTGCAACCCAAAACGCTTAGAAAAGGGGAGTAAGGAGAAATACTGAGGGTGTCTAGGGTGTGGCAGTGAGAGGTGTGAGTGTAATGCAATGTGTGGTGCAGTGTGGTGTAAGAGGAAGAATGTGAGCTGCAGGTCAGCATGGTTCTCGCTTGGGTTCGCTCTGAAAAGAATGTTCTTGGTCGGGCTTGCCCATGTTGATTGTTCTTGTATGTCCACACCAGACAAGGGATGGAGGGTAGAGAAAAATGTGTAAGAGAAAAGACACTTTTGTAATGGTGTCAAAATCTGTATATGTCAGTGTTGCTGCAGGATGCAGCCGAGCTGAGTGTCGATAGAATGAGAGCAGCCCCGGCTCGCAGTCGTAACTCGTGATCCCATGCTGACTTGTGGTGCCCCTCACTCAGCGCCGACGCTTGCCCTCCTTGAGCCGCCTGTTTCCCTGGTGGGGGCCGAAGTCCACTGCAGTCTTTTGCTGGCAAGTTCTGGTGTCTGGCGAGTCTGGCAATATCTCTCCCCTGGTGAGTTATCTTGGCATGTCTGGCGGTATCTGTCGTCTGGTGAGCTCTGTCTAAACTGAGCTGAGTTTGCTGTTTTTATGAGCCCCAGGCAGAGGAGGAACCAATAATCGGATCAAATGGAGCTGTTGGGAAATTCAAGCCTCCCCATTGATCCATAGCGATTGTAGCCATGCCCCCCCCCCCAGGCCCTGATCGTGAAAAATGGCTCAGTCGTCCGTCGACATGCCCATGTGTTGGAGCTCTGACATGAACATGGGGCCATGGTTTTTGGAAGTGCTCTTTGGCCCTGAACATGCGCTAGCCTCCATTCAAAGTGGTCTTTTCGGGAAATCCCCAAGCTGCCCAAATGTCCTCAAATGAGCTCCAGCGCATGTTCGCGCTTCAATAATGCCCCGTAATAACCCCGACCCTTGTCTCTTCAGCGTCCTTGTCTCCTCGAAGCTGTGGTGAGTGTTCGATGAAAATGTGGCAGTTGTGGTGGTTGTAGAGAGGTGTATGTTGTAGCGTTTTGTAGTGAGAGATGGTAATGTGGCGAAGAGGTGGAAGTTGCTTGTCACGATGTCGTCCCAGCTAAGAGCGAAAGGTTTGTCCCTAACGGTCGCGTTTGTAATATAATGAAACATAAGTTGTTGCGGGTATTTTTGGTCGTCAGGTGAAGTGGTTGTGGTGAGCGTGGTGCAGTATGGTACGCAGAATAGAGGTCTGAGGTGAGACGGCAGTTATAAAGTGGTGCATAGTTTTGAATAGAAATGGCACGCATATGCAGATGAACCTTGGTATGCTCACTTGTGTCCTGATAGTCTGTGTGCATGCTTGCTTGCGTGTTTCTTGTGAGAGAGACAAGGCAGGACAAAAGAGTGGAAGAAGTGCAAAGATTGAAGATTGAAGACCTAACTAAAAGAGCCCGACGCAACTCATCTTTTCCGTTTATCCATATGGAAAGCGATAGCTAAACACTTACTCTTGAAATAACTACCCTGGGATCTCTGTATGTTGTGTGCCATTGCCTCGGAGGCATGCGGTTTTACAGAACTGCAACAATACTGATATTACACATTTCAATAAAATTGTAACATGAAAAGCATTTACACTCAATGGTGGATTATAATATATCCCCCCTCCCCCCCCCCACCCCTCGCCTTTCCAGTAAATGAGATCTGAAAGTGGAGAAAGCAGAACTAGGGAAATGCCCCCATCCCCACTATCCCTCATTTTCTTTTTTTTAGCAGGACAAGAGACAAACCTTTTGTTCCATGGCAATAAAATAAATAGGCAAACGCTCCATGCTGTTTTGTACATAGATAGAAACCGAGTTTTTGGTGGAAGAAAAAAAGGTCATAAATGCACTGCAATGTAAAAAAAAATGTCAGCACACAGTTAAACTTTGTTTTAGAACAACCCCTTATTATATAGAGATTAAGGAGAGGGATAAAACGAATTATTATGATAATAATTTACCATATTCCGAAACCTTATGATTGTGTTGAGTCGAAAAAGACCGTCTTTGATGCTGTGTAGTTACAATATCTGTTGTACCTGGAATATTGTGTTCAGCTTTGGTCACCACATTTGAGAAAGGACATAGATAGCCGCCACGGAAAGGTCTCCAGTCCAGAGTGACCTGATTGATTCCTGGGATCGATAGACTTAGCTGGGAGGTTATGAGGACCGGCTGAAGGAGACTGGAATTTATTCATTGTAAAGGAGGTGATTACGAGGGGATCTGATAGAGATGTTTAAGATAATAAAGGATATACAGTGAATGAATTCAGAAGAGTTTTTCAGAAAAAAGACAGCGATAGGACCAGGTGGGAATAGTATGAGAGCGAAGAAGAGGAGAGTTGGGACAACATTAAGGCAGGGGTCTTTCACTCAAATGGTAGTTAATGCATGGAATGGTCTCCCTACAGTGGTGGTAGCTAAAACGGCAGAAGGGTTGAACCAGGAGTTGGATCAGTTCCTGGAGGTATTGAGGATAGTGGGGACACATGGATATTGGTGGAAATGGACCGGGGCATGGCTCCTCCAGCGTTGTACTTTCTTGTATAACTCCTTGTATCAGTCCTATTTTGAACTCCCTCATAAATATAGAAGAATAAATCTCAATTTATTTATTTTATTCCAGCTAAAAATACTTTTAGAGAGATAATCATTCAATATATATGTTTTCCAACAATATTTGGAGGATAACTTCTTCTTCTGCTTCTTCTTCTTGCATACAGCAGCTTGGCTGCCAGGTAGCGATCATTTTGTTGGCGAACAACTATGCAACTGATGCTGTGCCCCTCAACCAGTACACTGGCACTCATTTTGCCAACCTCGGAAAGATGGCAGGCTGAGTCAACCCCACCTGGTGCTAATTGTTAATTCAGCAGCCATTGGGGCTCAAACTCAGGACCTTAAGATTCCAAGCCAGCCACCCTAACCACTAAACCAACACCAGGCTTAGGAGGAGATGCTACACTTCAATAAAATAATCACATTTGTGTTTTCTGTTTTCTCGAAAGAAAATATGTTAATTAATTAATATGATTAAATGCGTTCCAAAACATGAAAATGGAAAAAATCGTAATTGCCTCGACCAACTGAGGTGAGCGGAGCTTATGTTTTCATCCTGTCTGTTTGTCTGTGAACAGCATATTTCAAAAAATTGTGGACAGATTCGGACTAAGCTTGGTGGACAGGTCGGTTATGTGACATGGACGAATGGATTCGATTTTGGTTGAAGATCCGGATTGGATATGATAATTTTTAAGTCACTCTTCACCATTGAGAGACGGGACCAAAACGATATACTGTAAAGCACGATATTTCAAAAAGTTGTGGCCAAGTTATGGCAAAATGAGGTGGATGAGTTGGTTCGGTGACAAGAAACAAGCCGAATCGATTTTGCTTAAGGTCTGGATCCAGATCCAGCCTATCAATGGGATACAAAACGTAAACTGTTCAGCCTGGCAGAGCTGGAGAAAGTATTCACACCCCTCGACTTTGTCACATTTTTGTTGTGAAAACCTGAATTAAAAATGGATTGAACCGAAATTTTTTTTGTCAGATCTACACAAAATACCCCATAATGACAAACTGAACACATGTTTTTACAAATAATTAAAAATGAAAAGCTGAAATGTCTTGTTGTTATAAAGCAGTTAGACAAAGTACTGCTGGTATTATGAAATCGTATATAAGCCGAAAGTGTTTGTAATATAACGAGCGGAAAACGAACCGTGCTTCCCCATTGTCTCGGGTCGCACACCTGTATTTACATTTTCATTTATTTATTTTCAATTTTTTTCATTTATTTATATCTTCAATTATGGATGCTTTCCGAGTGTATGGGCTACGTTGTCCGTCGGCATACAGAATTATCGTGGTTCCCCATTATCTCGGGTCGCTCACCTGCATTTTGAATTATTTATACTTTCATTTATGGATGTTGTCTGACTATTCTGTGATTTTTCCCAGTGTGCCGGCTTCGATGTCTGTCGGCAAGCAAAATTTTAGCTTTCTACGTCACCCAGAAGGTACCGATCTTTAATATCAGTCAGTGAGCCATTGAGTCAGTCACTGAAAAGAAAGATATATATATATATATAGAGTGAAATGAGAGCGAGAGAAGAACCTTCAGAGTTTAGGCTTTATTCCATTTGATTGGAGCCGCTTCTACGGGCACACCAGGGAATACAGGTTCAGCTAGGAGTACATAAGCAGTAACGTATACATGTGCGATTAATCATTGCAGACTAAATCCGCGTAAGCACGGAGTTCGATATAATCTCCATTCTCACCAGTCAATGAGCGCCTTCAGTCAACGAGCATCAAGTGAACAGCCGATGTAAATGGCAATGCCCCGGGGACAATCACCCCGTGCCACGGAGACCTCCCCTTATACGCGAGACGCACAACATGTGATCCCGCGTCATGTCCCTCAATTCACCTCAATTCACCACATTCTCCCCACCTTCAAAATGCAACTAGGGGCCCATCTTACACACCATGATTGCTTTAGCACTATAGGAGTATACATTTGCCAACGCGGACTAATAGGTCTACAGAAGCATACATGCCAAGCAGTGATTATTTTGAGTTGTAGGAGCATGGAAATGAGCATCGATATATGATATAATGAGCATATAGGAGCATGAACAGCGAGAATGCCGATAATCCCCTTTACAGATTGAGTCGTCGAGGGGGCCTTATTCGTCGACCTCTCCGGGAGTAAATGGCAGTTTCACTTGAGGGAGACTCCCGATCCTCTTGGTGAGCCTCGACTTGTGCCGGGGATGACTCCTCGATCGCTCTCGGGTGGAACGCGGCAGCCCCGTCGCCCGGGGGAGTTCCTGGGGGGGGGGGGGGGAATGTCAGAAGGAGGAGTGCCAGAAGGTGGTGTACCTGCGGGAGGAGTACCTGAGGGAGCCAGATGGCGAACCGACACAGTGGTCTCCCTGCCATCCGGGAGCTTGACATGAGCATACTCTGGATTAGTGTCAATGAGTTCGACCCTCTCCACCAGGGGTTCATACTTGCTTTGTCGGACCGGGCGTTTCATGAACACTGTACCGGGATGGGTCAGCCAGTTGGGCACCGTTTGACCGTCAACATAACGTCGCTGGTGAGTAAACATTCGTTCGTGAGGAGTTGCATTGGTGGACGTGCAGAGCAAAGAGCGTATGGAATTCAGAGCGTCGGGAAGAGTAACCTCCCACCGCTCGGGGCCCAGTCCTCTCGATTTCAGCGCCAGAGTTACGGCTTTCCAAATAACTCCATTATACCTTTCCATCTGCCCGTTTCCCTGTGGGTTGTAACCCGTCGTTCGACTAGTTGCTATGCCAAGCTCTAGTAGGAATTGTTTTAGCCCGGCCGACATGAAACACGGCCCTCTGTCTGAATGTATGTACGAAGGTTTCCCAAACATAGCGAAGAGGTCAGAGAGACATCTCAGGACAGTGCCCGAGGTCATATCCGAGCACGGAAATGCGAAAGGGAACCTTGAATATTCATCAACAATGGTGAATATGTATCTGTTGTCTGTCTCGGTCGGCAGGGGCCCTTTGAAGTCGATGTTTAGTCTCTCGAAGGGGGAAGTGGCCTTGATCAGTCTGCCAGATGCCGCGCCAAAGAATCTGGGTTTTAGTTCAGCACAAACAGGGCATGAAGCATTCATTTGTTTAATATCTTCAACAGAATAGGGAAGATTTTGTCTGCGCACAAAATGTGCCATTCTGGTTACCCCTGGGTGGCAGAGAGACACGTGTAGGTCTTGCAAAGCCTGACTGATTGTTGCCGAACTGTAGACCCGAGAGAAGGTATCTGCAGCAGGGTTTTCCTTCCCGGGCCGGTAAACAATGTCGTAACTGTAGCAAGCTAGGTCTATCCGCCATCTCATAATTTTTTCATTCTTAATTTTCCCGTTATTTTTCCCATCAAACATGAATGCCACGGATCGTTGGTCCGTAACGAGCGTGAAGTGGTTTCCCAGTAAATAATGTCTCCATTTCCGCAGCGCTTCGACGATGGCGTACGCTTCCTTCTCTATTGCCGAGTGTCTCTGCTCGCTTCTAGAGAGAGTTCTCGAGAAGAACGCGACCGGCCGCCCAGACTGATTAAGTGTAGCAGCTATGGCGTGATCTGAAGCGTCGGTTTCCACCACAAAGGGCACCGAGCTGTCGATCGACAAAACCACGGACTTACTGATATCATCCTTGAGGTTGTGGAAAGCTCTTACAACAGCGGCATCTGGTGGAAAGTTTTTGCAATGTACTAGGGGATGTATTTTCTCGGAGTATTGCGAAATCCATCTCGCATAGTAAGCGAACATGCCGATCACCCGGCGCATTGCCTGCAGGTCCTGAGGTGGGGGTAGCTCACGAAGTGGGCGCAATCGTTCAGGATCAGGCTTAATTGTGCCGTCGGCTATTGTGTAGCCGAGAAGGTCAATTGACCTTGCCGAGAATATGCATTTCTCGTAGTTGAGAGTCAGATTATATTTTCTAGCAATGCTCAAGAATCTGTCCAGATTCCTATCATGTTCCCCCTGATCCCTACCGCACACTGTGACATTGTCCACGTAAACAAAAGTGTCTTTGAGGTTTTCATCTGAGATGATGTCGTCCATAACCCGTTGGAAGCAAGCTACCCCATTCGTGACATCGAAAGGTATTCTCCTGAATTGGTAGAGGCGCCGCCCTGCCTGGAATGCGGTGTAAGGTTTGTCTTCCTCTCGGATGGGAATTTGATGATAGGCGCTTCGCAAGTCGATGGTGCTGAATACCTACGGGCAGGTGGAAAGGTATAATGGAGTTATTTGGAAAGCCGTAACTCTGGCGCTGAAATCGAGAGGACTGGGCCCCGAGCGTCGGGAAGAGTAACCTCCCACCTCCCACATATATATATATATATATATATATATATATATATATATATATATATATATATATATATATATATATATATATATATATATATATATATATATATATATATATATATATATATACACATTTGCTGCTGTAGATGTACATTTGGTCTGGCGTGGCGCTGGTAACTCCGCTCGGTTAAGCCGGATCCGAGCTGTTCCTGCAACTCAGCTCGGACAGAGTTACTGTTCCTGTTTGTTAAGAACAATGTTAAAAGTAAATAAAGATGGAACGTTAAATTCACAATCACTTCCCCCTTTCTTCGCTACAAAGGATCAGCATGACCCCAATTAGTGCATTGAGGTGTTTTTCTCTTTGCCGGTGGTCTTTGGGGGGTTGTGGGGGACGCAAATTTTCGATGGAAATGTGTATCGTGTAGCGTCGCCTACAGGTGAGAGAGGAGATTACAAGTCTCCACCATTTACAGTGCAGTATTCCTTTCCCCACATTTTGCAGTACAAGTGCGTGCCCGTACGTATGCGACCCTACGTGCATGGCCGTACATGCAAACCCCCAAAATTTTTTTTAAAAACTTTCAAACCGCGTGCCAGAAACAACAACCACACAGGCCGTTCCTTTGCTCTCGCGTGCCCATACGTGCGTGGCCGTACGAGCAAACCCAAAAAATAATAATAAACTTTCAAACAACCACACAGGCCGTTCCTTCGCTCTCGTAAACAACGACTGGATTGGGGCATTGTGTTTATCTATAAATGCGCATAAGAAATCGAGAAATTATTATAATACAGTAAGTTATCACTATCCGGAAGTTCGTACGTTGTAACCCTTAATAGGGAACGCGGCTGAGGATCTCTTCCCCAATGGCCACGCCTACGCAGCAACGTGTCCTGTCATTGGTAACTAAATGGCGCATCGGCCACGCCTATGCAGCAAGGTGTTCTGTCATTGGTTTGGTAAATAAATGGCCATAACTTGGGAAACACTTGTCCGATTAATATCAAACCTTGATAAGGCACATACTCAGGTCACCAGCAATATAGCTGGCAAGTTTCCATTAGATCGGACCAGTGGTTGTCGAGAAACAGTGGTCACAGACACACACACACACACACACACACACACACACACACACACACACACACACACACACACACACACACACACACACACACAAACACACACACACACACAGATTGCTGGAATTATCGATTGATAGTGAGGTGTTTTGAATTATATGCAGTCTGTATGCTTTTGCTTCATGGACATAACTTCCTGTTTCTTTTGCCTACATAGTGCTGCCAGTGGCCTATATACACCACGCAAATAATGGAACAGTATGTGTCAGAAGAATGTGTTGCATTCCTGGAACAAGATCGCCCAGAGGGCAGGTACTCTGCTAGTAACATCGATTGTGCTTCGTGGTTGTAATTGTTGGACATAACACAATGTTTCCATGTGGCAGATGGCACTTGTGGCCACATACAATCTGGTCTCACCAGTCACAGTCAGTGGGGCATCAAGTGCCAGTGTATATATATATATATATATATATATATATATATATATATATATATATATATATATATATATATATATATATATATATATATATATATATATATATATATATATATATATATATATATATATATATATATATATATATCTTCTTCTTCTCCTTTCGGCTGCTCCCGTTAGGGGTCGCCACAGCGGATCATCCGATCCGCATAGTGATTTGGCACATGTTTTACGCCGGATGCCCTTCCTGACGCAACCCTGGTCGCCTCTTACGACACAGGGATATGGTACACCTATTTTAACCGGGGTATACACCGGCCCAGTATACTGGTACTCATTTCGCCGACCTCGGAAGGATGACAGGCTGAGTCAACCCCCTGGTGTATTAATTCAGTGGCCCAACGGGGCTTGAACTCAGGACCTTTTGGATCCCAAGCCGCTGCCCTAACCACTGCGCCAACACACCAGGCATATATATATATATATATATATATATATATATATATATATATATATATATATATATATATATATATATATACATATATATATACATATATATATATATATATATATATATATATATATATTTTTTTTTTTTTTTTGAAGACCACAAGGGGAAAACCAGAGATGTCACTTTTTATAAATTTCAGGGTTATTGCACCTGCCAATAGTTGGCAACATAAGGTTTCCTCTCACAATATTACTTTAACAAATAAGCAGGGGTGTCACATAATTTATATGATATAAAGTTTAGCCGTGCAATGAAAAACAAGTGTTGTCAAAGCTGAACAAGTAGAAACCCAGAGTTGTCAGTACTTTACTCCTGGTTATCTCCCTTTCATTCATGTTTACTGTTCCACCATAATATTCAGAGTTGAGAAACTAAAAAATGAAAGGTTGTAAAACTTTCACAGCATAAACTCTGAGCACTACAATGACCTATTTGGTTAAATCATGGGCTCCATAGTTGGTGCATATCGTGGTTCAAGCCTGGTCAAACCTTTATTGTGACTTTTATGCGACCCACGCCGTGGCTTAATGGTTAGCGTATCCGAGTACCCATCCTCATTCGATGTACCCACCGCCCAATCAACCTGCTTAGGTATATGAGGGAGTCACATGAGGTGACCGCCAATCGTGGGGGTGGTTTATCCTTGGTTTCCTCCCGGTTTTCCATCATATTAAGTAGTACGGAGTAAGAAATGGAGAATCAGTCGTCATATAAGTGAAATACCCTTGAGTATGGCGTTGAACACCAATCAAACAAAAAAAACAATGACCGTTTAATGTTGAAAAAAATAATCTGTGATCACCAAAGTCATGTAATGTATGCTAATAACCAACGAGCATGAATTTGCTACACATCCTGGGTTAAAATTGCATGGCAATTATTAAACAAGGGAATAACCAGTGATGTCAGTTTGCAACATTGATTCATTCTTTGCTCTTAAATTAAATAACACAGAAGCTTGGCAAATGCTGCATGCTTAATTTGATCGGCCAATGATCACTCTTCCTTTTACTGGAAAAGAAATCTATATGATAGTTATTAAACAGTCCACCGAAGTCTTGAAACTTTGTTTTTCAGTTTCTTCAAAATTGACTTATCCTGACATCTCTGGTTTTCCCTTTGTGGTCTATATATATATATATATATATATATATATATATATATATATATATATATATATATATATATATATATATATATATATATATATATATATCTCGATTATAATACCAAGCTTGCACACTAAAAACTCGGCTCACCATCACACGATCCCTATGAAATTGCTGTGGCACTTAGCGGACATGCCGACAATGTTAGGGAAGTCTTGGCATTCCATAGTACCACTTGCATTTTGCACAATACTTATTTTTGTCATTCCCCGTGTACGGTCTGTCGTCTGCTACCAGCTATGTTGTACTGCTATCCCGTGCATGTGCATCCCATGCATGTGCAAACTGCTATCCCGTGCATATATATATATATATATATATATATATATATATATATATATATATATATATATATATATATATATATATGTACAGGGTGTCCCAAAAGTCTCCAAACATATGGAAAATTAACATGTTTTGCAAAATGTAAATTTATTTACAAAACGTTCTCCACATAATTGCGATTTCTTTGTAAACACACACGAAGTCGTCTCTCCCACTCATGGTGAACTCGTGTCAACACATCTGGCATTGTGCAAGTAATTCCACTTCAAATGTGTTCCATTAAATGATCCATGTTCTGAATCTTGTCGTATGCGTCGTGTGTGATCTGCTTGCCATGTTTCCTGTTAAAGTCGATTGCATCCTTGCGACAGCTTCCTGAACCAGCCATGAGAATGATTTCAATACGTTCTTCTTTTGCCAAAGGTATTCTTGAAGGGAATCTGAAAAAAGAAGAAGATATAATTGCTGAAAGTGTTCATTTTCCCTATGTATGGAAACTTTTGGGACACCCTGAATATATATATATATATATATATATATATATATATATATATATATATATATATATATATATATGAAAAATCACAGCACGTGAAGAAGGAAGTGAAGACGTGTGCTTTTACACAGGTCTAAATAAGGTAGACGCTGATTGGTTCAACTGTAATGATGTCATGATTAATCCGAACGCCCATTGGTCAGCTCATCATCTTCACCTCGAGCTCCAATTTTTGGGAGCAGAGTTCATCAATTGTTGACATTTTCAACCACATCCTGGAGAGAGGGGGGATTGGTTTCCCCAAAGGTCCATTCACCATTTGTTACCGTACTTCCCTTGATCTTTCCATACTAAAAGAGACACAGAGATGGTACATATTCCTTTTGACGACATAATATTGGATCGGTGGTAAAGGCCCGGTCACACCTTGACGTTTTAGCCAGCGATGGCAACGTATTAAAATGTATGTAAAACGCTGGCTTACGTTGAACTTTTGATGTTTTTTTTTAAAGATTCGGACGTATTCATAGCGACTTGGTCTTATGTATAACGCATTGGTAACGGACACAGAACGTTTCGTTGTGTTATAGATAACTTATACCAATGAATGCTGAACCTTTTATCGGCCTACACAACCGATGCCCAACGATAGTCTAACTTCGGCATAGCGCGTTGCACGCATCGCCGACGATGTCGTGACGTAGCCTATTAAAAGGCTGACGCACAACGATTCGAATCATAACTGCCGTAGAAATGGAAGTGACAACATCGCGGTCACACCTTGGCGATCTTGCCAGTGTATGCCGACCGAAGAAAAATGTGTCTAAAACGTTGGGGCACGTCAAATACGGTATGAGTAAGTTTGGTATACGTGAGTACAACGCTAAAGTACGCTATCATACGTCGTAGTAAGTAGAGTACGTCAAGAAATTTTAAACATGTTCAAAATTTTACGACGTACTTGGCGTATGACACACGTTCCACATGCGATGGGGATAGGTTGTACACACGATATGTGGACGCTTACACACGTCCACAAAGGCTACTTATAAACTACTCATAAGTCGAATCACGTCGCGGTAATGTCTTTTTTACGCGAAACTTATTTCTAACTTATGTTTGACGTGCTTTGAACCAATTCCTCACGTAGTCCCAACACACATCGACGTATGTAGACGTATTCCAATGACGTCTTCCGGTCGACAAAAAAAAAAAAATGAATGTGTTTCTAGCTTACAACTGCCATATAAAGACGTGTTCCCAGCGGTTTTGGGAATTGGTATATAAAAATGCTGCTCATAAAAGGGGAACCCAACAGTGTTTTCGAGTTCCTTTTTGAGTCGATGTCCATGTCAGCAGTAACAGTATCAGTATCAGTATCAGTATCAGTATTAGTATTAGTATTAGTATTAGTATTAGTATTAGTATTAGTAGTAGTTTGTTCATGTTGGCAGTAGTAGGTGAGTGTGAGGGGGAGGGTGTGGGTTATGATGGATCGTCCTTGCGTCCGCGTGTCCACGGGTAGGAGACATCTTTTCACCATTGTTCGAAGTTCTTCGCGGCTAATTTTTTATGGGGCTTTTTCAACAATGAGCTATAGCTTGTTTTTACGATTTAGGTCTATTCATAATGGGTTGGACAAATGCACAATGAACTAATAATGTGCATAGAGTGCTTTGATTACTTATAGATACGATATACCAACGAATAATTATCGTGAAGCCGGCGTTCACAAACTATGCCCAACGATAGCCTAACTTATCCATATCGTGCGGCAGTTTATCTTTGCCGGTGACGTAGGGTTTGCTATTCATAGGCTGCCACTCAACGATTAAAATGGCTGCATCTCCACTATTGAGAGTAGATGCTTGCGCTCAACAATTGGATTTTTTTTACACTCAACGACTTTTAAACGGTACCACTCAACTATTTTCATTGTTTACAATGAACGATTTAAATTGCTGTCACTCGCCTTTGTTTTTTGACGCTGGGGTTTTGAAATTTGAAGCGTTTCTTCTGAACGTGTTAAAACGCTCAAACTCAACTATTTTAAATAGACGCTGCCGATGGACAATTGGAATCATAGCCAAGCTCGACATCAAAGTGTGAACATCTTCGTCATGCCGAAGAAAAGTTTGAAGAATGCTGCAAATAAGTGTCCTGGCCGTGGCCGTGGACGCTGACGCAAGGACGATCCATTATACCGACGTCTTTCAGCCTATGAGTAACTTAAAAGTAACGTCTGTCGACGTGTGGCAACGATCGCATAACGTGCCAACAACACGTTAATCATAGGTTAGAAATAAGTTTCGGGTACGCTAAACATTACCTCGGCGTGTCTCAACTTATGATTAACTTACAAGTAGCATGTGTTGACGTCTGTCAACGATCGCAGACCGTGCATACAACTTGTGGCCAGCGTAGCGGAACGTGTGAGTCATACGCCGGCATACGTCGTGAAATTTCAAGCATGAAAAAATTTGAGGACAACCAAAAAGTACAACGTTTAAAGCCAGCGTACAACGACGTATGGCAGTGTTTTTCAGCGTGCTCTCAATGTTATCAAAACTTACCCATAACGTATTCAACGTGTGCCAGCGTTTTAGAAAAAAAATTCAAAAATCGCCATACGTTGGCTAAAACGTCAAGGTGTGACCGGGCCTTAAGGATGAAGGTTGCTTCCAACAAACGTAAATGAAACGGGCTCTGACCTCGGCTCAATATCCTGAACATATCTGCATTGTACTGGTCTGCACAGATAGGGTTGGCAACCAGGTGCTGTGCAATGGCAGATGAAGCAGATACAGTGACCGGTGGTTGCTGGATATTTCTACTTGCTCACACTGGTTGTGTTCTAACCCTCACAATCTCTCTTCAAATCGCCAAGGGGACGTGTTGTTTGATCCGATCAGCCAAAAAATTGACAAAATCATGAATATATTGGTGAGAATAGTTATCCTGAGGATATTGTTAAAAGATACACTATATATATATATATATATATATATATATATATATATATATATATATATATATATATATATATATATATATATATATATATATATATATATATATATATATATATACTGTACATACCTTAGGGGGAACAAATCCCCCTCTCTTCAGGATGTGGTTGCAAACGTCAATCATCGACGAACTCTGCTCCAGCCAATGGGAGCTCGAGGTGAAGATGATCATGAGCCGACCAATGGGGGTTCAGATTAACCGTGACGTCATTACGGTTGAACCAATTAGCATCTACCTTATTGAGACCTGCGTATAAAGCACGCGCCTTCACTTCCTCCTTCACTTGCTGCGATTTTCACCCTGAAGAGTGCAGCACGAAAAGCTTCGGTTACTATTATGTCGTGTTTGTTTGTATCCATATTAAGTTTCTGTTGTACCAAACATGTGTACATATATATATATATATATATGTATACACACATATATGTACACACACACACACACACACACACACACACACACACACACACACACACACACACACACACACACACACACACACACACACACACACACACACACACACACACACACACACACACACACACACACCTCCAACTTTACAAGTAACAAATATGTGTGTTCCCTTACCAGGAAATTCAACACAATTAGTGGAGGCCAATGGGCCCACAAATGTGCCCAATGGTTGCCAACATGTGATTGTTTGTGCATATTCTTTCTCTTTTATATGCCGCATGAGCAACAAGCAAGGAAGTTGCACATAATATTTTTTAAGTCTTTGGTACAACTCGCCTGGTGTCGGGTTCGAACCACCAACCTCAGAGCAGGCACTATAACCAATTTTCTATCGAGTCTGGCTTCGATACTTTTCTTTCTGAAATACTTTGGATAATTCTTAGATTTCCTGACTTTCTTTATCAACTCAGTTTTGGTTTTTAGCTCCAGTTTTTGCAGATGTCTTTCGATGTCTTATCAATGTGATCTTTATCATTGCTCTTTGCGGTGAGAGAATTTTTATCAGGTGAAAATGGCCAATTTTAGAGAAGTTTGAGCTGTGCGATAGTAATTTACCGGCAAATTCATGACCTAAAATTATTTCCTTGTGGTTAAAGTTACATCTATGAATTATATTTAATTTGATACAGACTTCTCAAGAAGAACTTCAATTCAAAGTTCAAAGCATTTTGCTTCAGGCTGGTTCATTGAGGTCAATTTCATAATAATATTGTTACATTAGAAAGCATGTCCAAAAATTGTTTCATACTGCATATTTCTGCACTCAATGCATGCCTGTGGGGCACAGTGTGAAAGCTGTATTATTTGACTGCAGGCCAGTCTGTAAACATCTGCAAAATTCCATTGTTTGTCTTTTCTTTGAGATGTCTTTTGTATTTATAAGCAATTTCGAGTTTGGATAATGTACTTTAACATGGACATTATAAGAACTTCAATACATTTGTCATTTGCAAAGCATTTTTACTTTACAAAGGTCATTATTTATACATTTATTTGTCATTTTCTTGCAAGTCTTGTTTGGAGATTGAATAGGAGTGTGTGTTTGTGTGTGTTTGTGTGTGTATTTGTCACAGTCACCAGACCATTCCGGTAATCCGGCGAGTCGTGTTAAAATGACCACGACATTCACCCGCTTCAAAGACCTCATGCTGGATCCTCAAGTCCAAAGGTCACGTTTCCATGCAGATTGAGGTCCTTAAAGCGAGCGAGTGCCACACTGATCAATACCCACATGGTTGTTCTTTTGAGACCGAGCAAATCTTGACCACATGACATGGCTTCTGTCATATTAACCGCGAACTTAACCACTTGTATCACAGGTATTTTTACAGATAGAGTAGGCAAGACAGAAAAATGGAACCTTCTCCAGCTGATGCTTGCACAGATATGCCCCCCACCTCCCTCTCACCCCGAGATCATGGCAGATGTTCCATGCACCTGGTTTGTTCCCCTTGTCTCTCAGCAGAAAGCAGCCAGCAAGGGTGGGGTCGTAATTGACTCATCAGCAGGACCTAGAAGCACCTCCATGAAAAATACTCTCCAATAACCAGCACAACTGCAAGAAACAGTTTCCATTTGACAATGCACCAGCAAGAAGAGGATTCCAACCAATGCACAAGCAGGGGATTCCCACCAACAAACCAAGCAGAGATGCATTCACACTTTCTATGGGGCTTTGCATCCCCCCTCCCCCCCCCACAACCACCACCCCACACCGTTTGCACCCTCATTGCCTGCTTGCTCGACCTTCACGATGCTTCTCGTTGCATTCAGCACATGCTGGCTTTTCCTTACAGCTCCTGGCTCTTTTGCACAGCATCTGGAACTTTCCTGCAGTGTCTGGGTCTTTCCTGCAGCGTCTGGATCTTTCCTGCAGTGTCTTGATCTTTCCCACAGCGTCTGGATCTTTCCTGCAGAATCTCGATCTTTCCCACAGCGTATCTATCTTTCCTGCAGTGTCTCGATATTCCCCACAGTGTCAGGACCTTTCCCACAGCATCTCGATCATGCAACGTCCTGTCTTACCTTAATTGTGCACTGCATCGGAGCAATACAGGAAAAGACAACCGAGACAGATTGGAAATATCAACAAACAATTATTTATTGGAAACACACAAGCAAGCAATCATTTAAAAACAAGTATTTATAAGCAACAAAGCAAAAAGGCACAAAGGAGCAGATTTAACCATAACATGTATTCTTATTCAATCTTACTTACACATAAGACTTGACCATTATTAACTCAGGGGCAAAGAATACAACAAGGAGGACTTGAAAATATAATAAAGGTAATGAATGGAGAAAAGGAAAGCAGTCTTTCCTTCTCTCCCTCACCTCACACAAATATATAGGAGAATGCAGAGGAAAATGGATGGGTAAGATGGGCAGTGGTGATGTGAAGCGATGGGGACATGAAGCCGCGTCCATGAGGTGCCTGGACACAGTTGGTGAGTCCTCTCTGCCCCAGATATGCGAGCTAATTTGTGCGACTCGCCCTCCTCTACCTCAGATTATTTGTCTTCACACCCCGTTGATAAGGTGCCACCATTCACCATCCTCATCCTTCGTGGCTGACAGGATCGAGAAGGCAGGATGACACTCATAGAAGGAGTGTTCTTTTTGCATAGAAGCTCGACACCAACTGCTCGTGAAACTTTCTTCTCCCCTCACACGTTTTTGTTCCTTTCCTCACCAAGCCTTCTCAGTCTTTTAGTCTTCTGCTCAGGTGAGCTTATCCCATTTGTTTTTTCTTTTCTGCTTCCCTCAGCCATCTGCATCTGCTTTTTGCCTTTTGCTTCTTCCCTTTCTGCTTTCTGGGCCGTCTGCTCAGGGGCGCTCTTCGTCCCTGCTTGCGCGAGCTCGTCACAAGTGCTTCACTGCGCCTTTCTGCTTCGTCTTCACATCAGGTTTCTTCCCCTCTTTCTACAAGCCTCCCCCCTCCCCTTCCGTTGGTCCACAGCCAATGGTGGTGGGTGAATGAAGTCACTTGTGGAAATTGTCACACCATTCTGAGGGAACTTTCAACTAAGCCCCAGCCCTGCCCTTTATGCGCCCAAAGCCGCAACGACAGCTCCCAGCCCCTCCTTCGCGTTTTGCACTGTACCACACCCACGAGAATAACAGTGCCTCGCAGGCCATGCCGAGCACCAAGCACCACGAACATGCATGTGAAATGCGACGCGAGCATGCATGCGAGAGCACCCAATGAGTTATTAAATGATGCGTGGCTGGAGGGAACATGGAAAGGAACCCCACACGACCGAAGAGGAGGAGCAGGAGATTGGGACCATACTCTGTGCAGAGTGTTGGTGCTGCTTAAGCAGTCTCCTTGGCTATTGGGCACAATCCTGGAAGGGTCGCCACTCCGACACAGTATACCAGCATGCTGGCACTCATTTTGCCAACCTCGGAAGGATGACAGGGAGAGTTAACCCCACCTGGTATTAATTCAACAGCTGAATGGGATTCAAACTCG
Source organism: Eptatretus burgeri (assembly GCF_056783735.1). NCBI lineage: Eukaryota > Metazoa > Chordata > Myxini > Myxiniformes > Myxinidae > Eptatretus > Eptatretus burgeri. The sequence goes on from NC_140967.1 coordinate 74,772,025, forward strand.
GGACCCGATGATACAAAGCCCACCACCCTAACCATTAAGCCAACACACGACCGAGGGACGGCCAAATGGCCACAGGATTGAAGGTAAGAACAATGTCATGAAGGAGGGACTGTTGAAAGGGTGTTTGATGGAGGGGGATTATTCGTGGACTGTTGAAACGGGCTGATGGGGCATTGGAGGGATTATTTAAAGTAACAGAGGGATTGAACAGAATGATGGTGTGAAGGAAGAAAAATTGAAAGCAACAGAGGGGGAGGGGGAAGACATTACATGAGACAAACAACCGAGCCAACGCATAACCCCCAAATAGCCCTTTGACAAGGGACAAAGGACTATCTATTCAAAGACTGATGAAATTACTGATCCTCGGTTCACCAACGTGTCCATTTATGCCCTCCCCCCATGGTAAGTTTTCCTAAACCATATATATATATATATATATATATATATATATATATATATATATATATATATATATATATATATATATATATATATATATATATATATATATTAGATTGGCAGCCCTCTTAAAATCTAACTCATAAGTGATAAGGCTATCTGCTTAAATTTCTTAGTAATTTGACAAAGGAAAAATATTTAATCGATATTGAGCACTGAAAGGAAACAGAGGAGTTGGTGGAATCTGCATCTGCTGCAGTCGCAATTATAAATTCACAATTGTGCTTCAAAATGACACCAAATATTTTACCCAACATTTTCCCAAAGAATCCCATTATAATGATTTGATTTGAGTGAACAATGCAAACGTTTTTTCAAAAAAAAAAGTTTAACGATGGGCAAGCTACTTTCAGCAGTTAACTATTCAAATGAAACCTTGAGTCTTTACTCATGAAGTCCTTCCACCTTTTTTATTAACAATAATACAATCCTTTTTTTGGATTCTGTATTTTGAGAAATTCAGTAGATTAAACATGTAATCTTTTAAATTGAAAAAACTAACTATATATATCAGCTTTCAACATACAGTAGCTCATATATCGTGCATTTACCTTTGAGCTGTGTACGAGCTGTGTATAACTTTGATCTGTTTTTAACTTTGATATGTTTATAACTTTGAGCTGTTTATAACTTGGATATGACCTTGGACTTGGATGAGATTTGTTGCCAAGTGCATTGAACTGAACCTGGTTGAATGACCTGGGTCCGTGTTTGTGCACAAACGTTTTTTCTGCATTATGGACTGTCACTGCATCAAGGACGCAATGGTGTCTATGCTTTGATTTGCTCAAATCCGCTGGTTTTCTGAAGGTCTTGAGCATGCTTGATCAGGTGCACTATAGGTCATGCTCCCTGTTGAGCCCCAAGTGTTGCTTGCTTACAAAGACAGAGATTCACCCTGCTGCCAAAAAGACAGCATCAACAACAATAGCAATGACTTCAAACTAAGGTAGTGCAAGGCTGAAAGGGCCAAAATAAAGGTTACCCTTTGTCCGGGTCATTATGTTCCACTTCTGCAATACTGGAATTCCTATGACTGGTGAACCATACCTGTCAATTCGTTTGAGAAGTTAAATGTTTATCAAGTAAAATTAGTGGGTGGGGGAGTTAAATTTTTATTTATTCTTCGTGCTTCACAGCATGCAACAGCCAAGAAATTCAATTTGAAGTCGGGTTGAGTGTGACCCCTGGAATTTGTAACACTATTTTTAACCTTGATCAGATGACATTAATAAAATTTTGCAAAACTTCCATGAAAATAGGCAGGCTTGAGTGCAAGCTTTTGTCTTATTGCTGGAACCTGAACAAGATGAAAAATATCAATTTTCACCATGGTAGGGTTCATATCTGCCTGGTGTTGGCTTAATGGTGAGAGTGGTGGGCTTGGGATCCTCGGGTCCTGAGTTAAAATCCTGCTTGGTTGTTGAATTAATACCAGCGGGGGTTGATTCAGCCTGTTATCCTTCTGAGGTTGACAAAATGAGTACTAGCTTGTTGGCATCCTGTGTTGGAGTGGTGACCTGAGCAGGATTGTACCCAATCACCCAGGAGACTGCTTAGGCAGCACCAACGCTCTGCACAGAGTATGGTCCCAATAAATTGATGGTTGGGTTCATCTCATTTTCCTCAATGTGGGGAAGATGTAGAGCAGTTTCTGGATTAACTGACCAAATCCGCTAATTTTTCTTATCATCTTTTTTTCAGGTACTCGGAAAAGCTTATGGATGAATAACCACATTCTGGAGGTGCCTTTGATCGTGCTATCTGGAAACGAGAGTAGAAAAATGAAACGCTGAACTGTAAGACATTCCCAACAGTTTTTTTTTAATCCACTCTTCAACTTTGAGAAAGACTGCAGGAAAACCTCTTGCAGAGAATACTTACTGCCAAGCTCTCAGTTTTCAAACCCAAAATTCCTCCTTTTGATATATTTCATATTTGGCTCTGCATTATTATTTTAATAATGTGCAAACAGTGTCATGGCATCTCAAAGCATGATAGCCTTTGGAAGAAGCTAATTCAGCTGTTCTGTAAGCTTGTACTCACTCGCCTATGGGCTTGAACAGATTCAACATTGTCGTTTAGGACATCGTGGCCACATACCATGATTTATGTAACCATACTCTAGGTATTTGGTGTGTGTTTGTGGGTGTGTGATTTTTGCTTCTCTGGCATAATTCCAATTTCCAATAGAAGTCAAACATATGGCTAGCCTTCCTGTATACAAGGCCGATAAAGCTGCTTTGAGCTTCATCATCTTGTTGGTTCCATTGTGATTTTACCAATAGCAAATGAATACAGCCAACATACTTTGAAAAGGTAAAATATAAACGATAAACCATGTTGCTGATATTCCATGTAACTTTATGGTTTTATTTCCATTTCATTTTTTCTGGGACCTTTGCTGCATTCCACATTGTGTATCCAATTTTCCTGGACACACCTGATTGGATGCAACGTCTCACCCATTAGTCATACAGTGTGATGTCAGAAACCAGATGTCACCACACTGCTACATGCTATTCTTGTGGTTCGGCTAATGTTAATTAAAGGTTTGTAGAAGTGAGAATAATTTCCAGATACTTGCATGCCTGGTGCTATTATCACTCGATTAAACAGCAGACATATGAAGACGTATGGAAATATGTATAAACGCGTGAAATAAGACAGAGCTTTTAACAATGCAGAGCCTTGCTGGGTTATTTGTCTCGGCAACTCTCTTCACCTACCAGGACACCAAAATAGAGTTGGTCACCCAGTGGTGCTATATTAAAGATTATCTGTGGAAACACACACACACACACACACACACACACACACACACACACACACACACACACACACACACACACACACACACACACACACACACACACACACACACACACACACACACACACACACACGCCGATTACAATAGCCTTCCATTTCAGATGAGGATTAGTTAAGTGTGTGTGTCTTTTTGTATATGTATGTGTGCATGTACGTACGTATGCATGCCCGCACAGGCGTAATATGTATATATATACATATGTATATATATTTCGACATTTTTGTGAAAAAGGCAGAGCCAACCAATAAAAGTGACTAAATTATAGTCTACAAATTTTGAACCAAATAGGAAAGGGCATGGCCAGCCTCGGGCAGTTTCATTTGTGGTCCATAAGCTTTCTCAAGTCCTGAGAACCTCTTGGGGCAGGAGAACGTCTCGGGGCTTGAGTAAGCTTGTGCACCACAAATGAAACCGCCTGAGGCTGACTCTGCTCTTTGCTCTTTCCTGTTTGGTCAAAATTGGTAGACTATAGTTTAGTCACTTTTAGCTGTGCTTTTTCTATTTGACAATGGATAATCCCAACCACATCAACTTTGGCAATGGTGTGTGTGTGTGTGTGTGTGTGTGTGTGTGTGTGTGTGTGTGTGTGTGTGTGTGTGTGTGTGTGTGTGTGTGTGTGTGTGTATATATATGTATATATGTATATATATGTATATATATATATATATATATATATATATATATATATATATATATATATATATATATATATATATATATGTATATATATTTAATTTTAAAAATTTCACCCTTTATTTTTCGCGGAGCCAGGAATTTATAAAATCTTACAGCCATTGCTACATGAATATTAATCAGCACGTGATGCCTGTATACATGCACCATGTCTATGATAAGTGCGAATAACCAAAGTGTTTTGATTAACAGTTGGGGAAAAGATCCTGCAAGTCAACACTTTCCCCCACCAGGGCAAGTGCAACTCAAGTGCTGCCTCTGCCCACAGATGTATCTCTGCTGTAGTCAAAGATACAGCCTTTAGCGGATCAATGTCCCATGAGTGCCAAGGCTCGAGTGTAGTAATAGCCAATCCGTGAAGGCATTTTTGCCAGCTGGGCATTATTAGCATGACACAGCAAATCCTCTCCCTCAGATGGCCTCTTTTTCTTTCATATGCAGCACAAGGCTGTGGGGTGGCATCATTGGCTGAGGGCATGGCTATGCCGTTGAAGCAATGCCCTCTTTGTTAGTTAGGTTCCGGCAAGAAATTTGAATTTGTTCAGGGTGCCAGCGATAGCTCGCCTTCTCTTCGTGAAGGGCACCGCACCATGCGATGATTAACATCAACAAACTAATGCCAACAAGACGAGATGCCTAATTTTAACGACCATCTGAGGGATGGCACACACCCTTCCTATGAAACACCAGAATAACAGTTTACAACTGGGTCGAGATTTGAACCCAGGCTTGCCAGCCTAGAGCTGAGTGAGTGTGTATCCCCCCCCCCCCCAGGCCATCCTGCCACCCCTTAGGATGGTCTGAGAAGAAATCTGTCATATTTTTCTTTTAAATATTGAGCTTTTATCTCTTGTGGAATTAAATAACATATTCAGAATGTAATTCCCAATTATCGCCAGGGGGTGGGGGTGAGTGGAGGAAGGGGAAGAAAAATCGGTGGACAATCTCACTTTGAAAATTTCTTCCCAACTTGTCATAGTTGTGGCATAACTCCTCCTTTGTACACTTCTACACACTTTCATATCAATTGGTCAAAGGATGTGTCGCAGTTATGGATCCCTTCACTGGATGGATCAATGCAAGAAAAACCATCATACAGATGAGGGAAATTTACATTATAGCATCATTGAGAAAGGAAAAACTAGTCAATTAAGTGGTTTGCCTAAATCTGAAAATGAACAATGTATAATTTGCTCTTCAGGTGAGCTATAGGAAACTTTTATCTCTTAGTGGTGTGGTGTTTCACACGATGAAACTACCCACAAATTTTTTCTACTTGAGTGTACAGTGAGAGAGGGCACAGGGTCACAAGAAGGGCATGTGTCTGGATTGCACGCTTTAAAAGCTCGAATGTGCATGAAGGCATACTGGCTCATCGAATGGGCGACATGTACCTGAGCAGAACCCTGAAAGAGATGTGGACGGGTGTAAAGGAGGGGCTAGCTAAAGCTTGGCACTGGGTCTGGCTGCTTGGTAATGCGAAGTAGAATTTCCTTCATGCCGAAAAATAAACAGAATTCTGATAATGCACCAACGTTCCATTCCATGCAGCACACACACGCGCTTGCATGATTCGCTGCTCCTTCCCTGTCGCTTCTGTCTGGATCTTCGACAGCATGCGTGTGGAAAATTGCCCTCATATTGTGGGGGTTTGTTTAATTTTTTTTCAAACTTTGAACAACTTGCGCTGTGCTAAAACAACTTTTGGCAAATTTACATAACTTCACAAATTAATTTAATATTTAGGAATGTAGTGCTGTTCAATCAGTTGGCAGAATACAATATTATGCACTTATAAACTCCATTGGATTTCAGTTATTTTTTATTCTTTATTGGAGTTTTTAAAATATATTCATAAATACATCAGTGCATTTGACTGGTTTGCCCATATGGAACATCACATATGAATGTTATTGTGTCATGTGATTTGTGTGTGGTTCAAAATTGTATTTTGCCTTATACGTCTGTAAAGTTCCAAATCAAGTGAAAACCGAGACCACAGCAAAGCACAATGTCTCCAAGTTCATACTTTATTTGATCAAATTTCTCATGACAATTAATCACAAAAGGAGGGAGGTCGAGGTCTGAAATTTGCATCAATAATCTCGTCGTTGCTTATGGAAACATATCAAGCATACTTCATGTTACGCCACATGATGGTATATCTTCAGAATAAGAACCACATGTGCAGGAGAAGAAGAGGATAAAATGTGTGCTGTTTGTTCGTTTATTAGGGTAGTTCTTCACGTGTCTATGCCAGGGAGACTTTGGTTGGCAATGACTTCATCTCCCTCCAGCGGAGCCAGCTGGGGCACTTTGATCCTGAGAATGTGAGAGGCCATTCCTGGGACACCAAGCGGCTAGACTGCGGCTGCGCTGCTGCAGACACAAATGGAGGAATGGGGGGGGGGCGGATAAGAAGGGCGGAGGGGTGGCAAATTTGAAGAGGTGGGGGCCTAGAGAAAGCTGGGCCCGTTGTAGACTTGGATACATTCGAATGGGGCCTTTCGGCAGGGTTTTGTGTGTCTTTTTCATTATAGTAGGCGGAGGAAAGAGGATTTTTTTTCGATGGGCAAGGCATTGAGTGCAGAGAGAGCTTGTGAGTTGAAATTTTGCAAAGAGGAACGGAGTGAAGAACAGTGAGAGAGCAACGACGTGGGGTGTGTTGTCAGACAAGGTAAGCCTGAAAAAGGCCACTGCAGGTACTTTTTCAGTTGCTGCATGATACATTTTGTACACAATATAACAGCGAACTTGTACGTTCAGCAAATAATTACATCACACTGTAGCCTTTGGTAGCCTTTTTTGCACTTTTTACACTTTCCAGACACCTGACTTTCCACAGTGGCTTCTCTTTTTCTTGGATAAAACCGCGTTTTGGTCTAATTCTAGACCATGACTCATCTGTAAAATATATCATGGCATTTGTTTCCAGTGGGTTTCCATCACTGTGAATGTCTCCTCAAGCTCAGCTGAAGAATATGGCACAATGATACACTGTCTGCAAGGTAAAATACACATACTTGATGATGGTTTGGTTGAGAAAGTTACCGATCGAAATTCCAAATTGCTATTCTTTTGTTAGACTTATCTTCAGATATTTTTTAAAGGTGCTCTTTTTCATTGAAGTTCACAACTGATTCTCTCAACTTTGACAGCTTTATGTCCGAAGTGAAAGCTTTCGCAAATCGTGACTGATACGTACACAAACCCAAGGGATGCAGACACATTCTTTCAGTTTTAAAGTTGATAAGTTTGACCACCCAGATGATAAACCTGGTCAAGGAGTCCCATCAATGCTCAGGAGTTTTACAAACAAAAGTTCCAAATGATATCAGGTAAATCTATTGATAAAGGTTTTATTTTTCTTTTGAAAATGTTGCAAAATGGAACATCAAATCTGTCACCTGATAAACCTCACACGAAACAAAACTGAGAGATGCAGGTCTGTCAGATCTAGATTCAAACCAGCTGCACAGAATCTCACACTTGAACATGAATGCCACCATCACTGTCAGCTCTGAACTTATTTGTTCAACTTAATTTGTCAAGCACAACATAATGCATATATATATATATATATATACAGGGTGTTCCAAAAAATGTACTCACTCTTTAAATGATAATAAATGCGTTGTTTATTGACTGAGAAACAAGACTAATGGTTAAATGAAAAAATGGATAAATGCATGTTTACAAATGTTCAAACGGACGACCATCACGTTCCAAACACAGCCAATAACGTGGACCAATGGATTCAACAACGTTACGAATCATTTCATTTGGAACTGCAAGACATTGTATTTCAATTTCCTCTTTCAGCTCATCGACTGTTTCTGGTTTTGAGCCGTAAACCTTATCTTTGAGATATTCCCATAAAAAGAAGTCCATTGGAGTGAGGTCTGGGGAACGCGCAGGGAATTCAACACTACCTCTTCGCCCAATCCATCTGTTCAGAAAAGTTGCTTCAAGATAGGCCCTTACATCACGGTGGTAGTGGGGAGGTGCTCCATCTTGCTGAAAGTAAATCTCTTTGTCACCAAATATCTCTTTGACACGCGGACTGACGGATTCCTGCAGCAAGTTTAAGTAAACATCCCCAGTGACAGTTTGGTCAAAACAGAATGGCCCTAGGATGCCCAATGCTGATATCCCACACCACACTGTAACCCCTGGTAAGTTTAAATGGTGTTCCATCGTAACATGCGGATTTTCAGGAGCCCAGTAGGTGCAATTGTGTCGGTTAATTGAGCCATTTAACT
>NC_140967.1:74782774-74785274 GCF_056783735.1 Eptatretus burgeri
AGAGAGAGAGAGAGAGAGAGAGAGAGAGATAGAGATAGAGATAGAGATAGAGATAGAGATAGAGATAGAGATAGAGATAGAGATAGAGATAGAGATAGAGATAGAGATAGAGATAGAGATAGAGAGAGAGAGAGAGAGAGAGAGAGAGAGAGAGAGAGAGAGAGAGAGAGAGAGAGAGATAGAGATAGAGATAGAGATAGAGATAGAGATAGAGATAGAGATAGAGATAGAGATAGAGATAGAGATAGAGATAGAGATAGAGATAGAGATGGAGGTGGAGAGAAAAAGAGAGAAGTGAAGAAAGAGAGAGATAGGGAGAAGCAGAAAGAGAAAGGGACAGAGGTAGACAGAGAAATTGAGAGGAATAATTCCTTCAGCTCATTGACTGCCTGATTCAATGGTCATCCAGATCATCCGCTGGAAACAATCCCTCAACGATACTTCAGTCATTCAATCCCGTGGTTTGTCCAGGCTCGACCAATGCTCTGGGGTTAAGTTACAAATGCCATCAAACAAATGAGACGTACAATTCAAATTGACTTCCATTGCTTGATAAAGCTTGGAGAAAATGTCAAGCTTACTTCTTGATTGGAGGCTTCCTGCTTCATTACTTCCGGTGAAGTATCAACAGAGTTGGCAGGGTGTTTCAGAACAGTAATATGGGGGTGGGTGAACTTCGATTTGAAATCAAAGTAAAAATGGGTTGGCACATCCAAATGATTGAGGTACTGAAAATGCAATCTTGTTCGTGCTCCTCTAGTTTGGTTATTGACTATATTTCCAAACTAAGGCCTTCCCTTCCTGCAGTCTCATCTTTTGTTTTGTGGTCAGATTGGGGTTTTTTTTTTTAATTCATTTGGATACGCAAGATTTCTCTTTCCAACTCAGTCCTTGCTCTACATTCTTCTTGTGCAGTGAGAAAACAGTATTGTTGAAAGAAATCCCTAACTTGGACGTTTGCATTGTCCCATCATAGCCACTGATTTATAAACTTGGGTTTGCAATTAAGCAAGTAGGATCATACACTTTCAAAAGCACCCCGAAACAAGAAGTTATCTAAAACGGTGACATTAAGTTTCCAAAACAAGCAACTACTTGGAAACAAATGTAAACAGTAGCTCACGGTAATCGAGTGGTGGTCTGAGAATTCGGAATGAGAAATTCCTGCAATTGGGGAGAGATTCATAAAAAATGAGTTCACATCGAACTGATTGAGCTCAACTACGGACACCTGATTATTGGAAACCTGACACCAGGTAAATTTCTGAATGCTTGGGTTTTGCAAGCACCAGAGATCATGGAGACCAACGTTCTGTACAAGGTCATCGAACAGTTTCACTGACCCAGGATGAGGTTCAGTCCCGTTTAAATCCTCATTCAGTGACAGAGTGCAGTTGAAATCACCCACCATTATGATGCACATGTGGAGATAAATTTGCTTGATATAGCATCCTAATCTGGAAAAAAACAAACAAACAAAGACTCGGTCTATTTGTACTATTCAAGGCAGCATCAACATTTAGCAATGTAAGTTTAATATTGTTGGCAACTCATTCCAAGAAGGCGAAGTGAACAGGAATAAAGTTTTGAAAAGAAACTTGCAACGGGCAGAAATTGTGGATTCGTAGAAAAGCTTCTATGTTGACGACAATTTGGAAATGCCACTACTCTAGCATCCAAAGGCTGGTTCCATTCAGCGTGGGGTGCTCGAGGAGCATGCGTTTCCTGCTAAAAAATACAGTGTTGCAAAAAGATCCAGAGAACTTTGGTTGTTAATATATTTGGAACTACATATGAAGCGACGATACCCTTTGGTTTCTATGAAACAGAAATTCATAAGTTTTGAGCGCATCATCAATGAACTTCAATGTGAGCTCCGTTTGTCACATACAGGACTTTAAGGCGGTACACGAGTTATTGCCAGGTTTGGCTCAGCATGTTTGCGTCCACCAGTGTGAATGCAGCTGTGATCTGAAAACGAAGATCCTGAAGGTTTGCCACCTTGTTGTGGTGGACAACAAATTTGACAAACCACCAAAGAAAAAAAAGGGGGGGGGTAATGTCTGGTGATCATGGGGACCAGGCAGTTGTTCCATCTCATCCAATCTCGTGACCTGGAAATTTTTCATTCAGGCCAGCTCAAACGACTCAGGCCAAATGAGGGGGAGCACTGTCCTGTTGAAAAATGATATCGGGTTGCAGGTCTTCAATCTGTGGGAAGGCGAATCCTTCCAACTTGCTCTTGTAAATTGTTGAGGTCACTATCCTCTACAAAGAAAAACGGACCCACCAAGTGGCCAAGGAGAAGGCCGCACCACACATTGATCTTTGGACTACCGCGTATGTGTTCAATGACCATGTGGGGGGTTTTCAGAGCCCTCATTGTGCCAGTTTACCTTTCCCAACACAAAAAAGCAAGCTTTATCTGTGAACATGACCTTTTTCAGGTAATCTTCATAATCTTCTTTGCGACAGAGCATTTCCAAGGCAAATGCCTTAT
>NC_140967.1:74790274-74890274 GCF_056783735.1 Eptatretus burgeri
ACCATGCTGGACCAATGCAAGAAGGGACGGAAACGGACTGGGAACATTTCTGTGATGATTTATTTACAGTAAATGAGGACACAAAGCAAGACTTAACACGAATATCCAAGCAAGCAATATTTTCAATGACCAAGAACACTTATTCAATTCGACTTAAAGATGGGCCAACACGCAGACACATACACAAATGAAAAGAAACCCAGAGTTCTTTATTGGACCCTCGCAGTCGAGGAGAGAGACAAGCTGGTGGTCAGTGTTTGGATGGGTACCTGGCCGTTGGTGAAAGGGGGTAATCCATGCTGCGACACCTGACAATTGTCCCTGATTTGGTCCCCAGTCGCACGTGTGGAACTCGAGGTTCGTGCCGGAGCTGGGGTGGTGAATGGCTGGGGTCCACGGAGGGGGGTTGGGGTCGCTCTTTCCTTCCTTGAGAGGGCCAGCAGAGACACATTTGCCGCCTCGACGACCTTCCGCTCAATCCTCGTGACAGCCCTCATAACACCCACTGTTACAACCGCTTCATAACAGCCTTCGTAACAGCAAAAACCCCTTTCGTGACAGCAAAACCTCACCAAAACTCTGCTCTCAGAGAGTGCTCAGGGATTTTTTTACCTCCCTCAACGGGGAGGGGCCCTTGGTGAAACACACTTTGCTGTCCGCCTTTGATTGGACAGGGTCCTACGGCCCACCCTTACGGGGCAGGGCCTTGGCCCCTGCCGGGAAACCCAATCACTCTTCCACGCGGGTTCATACTTGACGAGTAACAGTATCAACGCTGCTACAGCCCCTGCCGGGAAACCCCAGCCACTCTTCCACGCGGGTTCATACTTGACGAGTAACAGTATCAATGTTGCAAAAAGTCATCGTGAAAGTCATCAAATCTCACACTCTCACTATGTCTCTTCGAAAGGACCGTTTACAAAACCCCCCCATCCACTTTCTCAACAATCCTCTGGAAGAAGTCTTTTCTTTCAAGCTTCTGGGTCTCACTATCTGCCATGACCTTTCCTGGGAAAGTCACATTTCCAACCTTGCCTCAAAAGCCAGTCGCCGACTGGGAATCCTCCGTCGTGCAAAGTCCTTCCTCGGCCCTCTTGAGCTCCTGACCACTTACAAAGCTTTTGTCCGTAGCCTGATGGAGTACTGCTCTCCCCTCTGGGCTGGTGCTCCTGCCTCCCACCTTTCTCGACTTCACGCTGTCGAAACCAGGGCTTTTAAGATCATTGGCATCTCCCGCAATGAAGCTGAGTCTTTGGGCCTCTCACTCAATCACCGCAGGTTGGTCGGTGGTCTTTCTGTCTTCTACCGACTCCTCTCCAGCCTTGCCCCCCTGCTCTCTCTGTGATTTGTCCCAACCACATTTCCACAGGGCGCTCAAGGTCCGCCAACAACCCCCTTCTGGTAAAACTACCAAAATCACGAATCACTGCTCATCTTCACTCTTTCATTCCTCTTTTTTCCCGCCTTTGGAATAAACTTCCTCACTCTATTCTTTCCCATTCTTCCCTCCAGGCTTTCAAAACAGCTGTTCACCACCACCTCTTATCTTCCCCCATCCAAATCCTCGATCTTTTCTACCCCCGATAATCCACCCAAGCCCACTTCCTTCAATTCTCCTGCTTTCCTTCCTGAAAGTCCCTTTAATGTCCATCTTCCCCTCGCCATGTTCCCCGTCCCATCCCCATCCCTCTCCCTTCCACAGTTCACCTGTGTCTGTTCCCCAATGTTTTGTCCCTTCCACTCCCGCCCCTCTTGTCTCATGCCTCCTTGCTGTGAGTTGTGTGTTAGCTCTCATACGAGCCTCGACCAAGGTATACAAAAAAAAAAAAAAAAAAAAAAAAAAAAAAGTTACAACGTCTGAGGAAGCCGAGAAACTGAAACTGCGAGATCTTGACTTGGCACATCAGGGTGCGAGAAGGCAGCTGGTTGGTGGTAGATCGTGATGGGCCGAGGGGTCATGCAGATGGGATGGTTGTTTGATGGCTTGTTGGATGTAATAACCTAACTAAAAGATATTGCAACGTACGCCTTTGATTCTCCCACCAGACAAAAGGAAGGGGATCTGACGACACACATACTTCACGACATAACTGACTTTTGGGACATCTGTATGTTGAATGAAAATGGTTTCCAGATCCGTAACAATAAATATATATATATATATATATATATATATATATATATATATATATATATATATATATATATATATATATATATACATATATATATATATATTTCTATATATATATTTCTATATATATATTTCTATATATATTTCTATATATATATTTCTATATATATATTTCTATATATATATTTCTATATATATATTTCTATATATATATATATATATATATATATATATATATATACATATATATACATATATATATATATATATATACATATATATACATATATATATATATACACATACATATATATTGTTGCCAATTCGTGCCCGCCGGCGTGCGAGCGGCCACGTAACTCGAATCGCGGCACGTCGCCCACCGGACGGACAATTCTGTCGTGACCCTCTCGGACTAACGCCGGGAGCTAGTCACGGGTGGGCCTTTCGGACTCACCACGATCGTGCCAATAGGCCTGTTCGCCAAACTCAACCTACCTAAGTACCCACGCGGAGGGTAGACCGGGCGATCGCACCTCGCCGCAGGTCGACTCCGGACACAGGCCACTTAAGCGACCCGTTCCGTACTAGCGGGATAACCGAGCGGTGTCATCGTTGGTCTCGACGGTTCAGATTAATTATCGGGCGTATTAAGCCCACTACCAACCCTTTACGTGAAGCAAGATGGAGATTCAATTAAAGAAAAGACGAAGCGAAACGGGAAAAACAGTTCAACATAATGCACATTTATTCCGCGGCACACGGAGAGCACACATATACAATTACAACAATTATGCACCAAAAGCAGATGCTACAAAAGAAACACAACAATGCAGATCTACTACCGACTACGCGTGCGCACGGCAACACTTGCACAGTTTTACTTTACAGACGGCGCCGACAACACATTTACTCAAAAGCAAAAGAAAAGGGCCACCCTCAAAGACAAGGGGGCAGACGGGGCCTGTGGGCCGCGAGACCGGGTGGATCCTACCCGTGTCTTGTGATGAGCCGCAAATGTCGCGGCACCCCGACTCCGCGCTCCTTCGCGGGTTTCGTTGGCACTGCTTGGAGTGGGGTGGGAACGGGGCCCCCTTTTCACACTATCTCAGCGCGGGGGGGGGGGAAAGGGGGGAATTGTTGATGCTCTGGGGAAAGAGGATAGCTGGCTTGCTTGGGTCCCGTGACGAGCGACTCCACTGCGACCTCGTCGCCGACGCCGTCTTCCTTGCCTCGGACCCGAGCTATCCGGTCCCCTCCGCAATTCTCCTCAGCCAACTGCAGCAAATCACCTCGACCGTGCTCCAGGCTCCAGGCTTCCCCTCTCTGCAGCTCCCCGACAGGCTCCGAACCCCGACGGACTGCCACTCTCCAGACCCGACTTGACTCACGGCTCCACAGACTGCTCCTCTCCAGACCCGACTTGACTGCCTCGACCTTTTCTCCAACTCCGACTGCCTCCAACTCACTAGACCGAAACTGACAAAATTTGCCCCGCGCTCGGCGCTTTATAGTCCGGCAGGAGAACCCATATGCAAATTTCTGGATCAGAACGAGCTCGGCCGTGGAGCCACGCTCGCCCATTGGACGGAGAAAAAGGGGCGTGAGTCTCCCCTGATCCTCAAATTTGCATATATCGATTCTACTCTGACGCGCCTGGAGGCGGGGCCAAACCGCCCCGCGCGTGCTGATTGGACGGATCAGAAGTGGGCGTGTATCATTCCTGATCCGACTTCTCCTCGGAAAGGCCGCTATTTGCACCTGCGGCTCGGCGCGCGTCCCGCACGAGGCCAGGACAGCCTGACGCTCGGTGCCCACAAGCGGTGCGGGAATGGCCGCAGAAGGAGAGGCGAAGGTGGTGGAGGGTTTAAAGTGGTGGTCCATGGCCATGGCAACGTTTGGAATGGCAGTGATGCGATGTTTGCGGGAGCGAGTTGTGAAGGTAAAGGTCGTGGCTGTTGGCGTTGTTGTTGTTTTGAAGCGGCATTGCGGTCGGTGGTTGTTGTGTGATGGCGGTTGAGACGTGGTTGGTTCAAAATAAAGACAGAACAGAAAAATGGCTATCTCAAAGGGTCGCAGCCCGAATGAATCACATTTATTCCCTCTAAACAACGGGTTTGGGGCTAACTACACGTGTACTTACAGAGATATCTCACCTACAGGACCTGAATGGTGGTTTGCGAATTTCCTCAACTGCCTCAATATATATATTGTTGCGGTTCTAGGAACCGTATGCATTCAAACATACAGCTGACCCAAAATTAGTTATGCCGTTAAGTATGTGTGTCAACACATTCCCTCCTCGTGTTTAGTTGGAAATCGAAGGGGTGCATTGCGATGTTTTTTTTAGTTCGGGTAATAAATCTTTATATCCCATCCCCCATCACGATCCACTGTCCACCTGCTGTATCCGAAGGCCATTGGCAGGGGCAAAATCTTTGTGTTGTGGCTTCTTGATGAGTCCAGACACACGTGAAAGGGGGTTTCTCCCAGCATGGCCAAAACTCCGCCCAGAAAGGGCGGACCCAAGAAGGCCCTGTCCAATCAGGGCAGACAGTGGCATCGGCTTCACCAAGGGCCCTCCCCGCTGAGAGAGATCTATGGGTTATGAAGCGATCCTCAGCGTAGATTTCTTGGCTGGGGGATAAATTACGGCATCATCCTGAGAGGGTAGAGAGAGAATTCTATGTGGGCCGGCCATGTTAGCTGTTGTCTGAGGTTGGAGAGAAACAGCGTCAGAGTGAGACGGTTGGAGTCGCGGGTTGCCAAAGAAAGGAGGGTCGTGACGTGGCGGGTCTGCCCACGTCTCGCCTCGGTGGCCCGTGTGTTGTGCTGGTTCGAGGGCGCCCGATCTTGACCGGGTCTCTCATGGGTCCTGTCGGCGGCCCTGATCCCCGTCTCGGACTCCGCTCTGCTCCACCCGGGCTCCTTCGTGGACACGGTCTCCATGCGTGCGGCTGTGGGCCAAGCTGCACGACTACTGATAGGTGCCGCACCATGGAGCATCCCTTCCCTCCAACGTGCAGGTACCCCAAAAGAACTGCGACCTCAGCTCACCTCCCTTTCTGGCTGTGGGGGTCCTTTGCAATACACCTGGGTTTATTTTCGTCTGAGTGTGTGGCATCGTCTTTAAGTAGAACTGTTTTAGTGTTTGATAATTGTAAATATTGCCTGTATATCTCGCGATAAGTCTGCTCTGAGTTCTTTTGTAAGTTGATTGTAAATAAACCATTATTAGAAATGTTCCCAGTTCATTTTTGTCTTTTCCTTCATTGGTCCAGCATGGTTCGGATTTGAGTTCAGCCGGGTTTTTATACCCGATAATCTATTTCCACATCCTAGCCGGTACGTTCTTGGCGGGTCCGCTCAGCTGCATCCGAACCGGAAAGGTAGTTGGTAGTTGGTGGTTGGTGGAGTGATCCGGTTCGGGCAATACGTACCAAGGGCGTGGTTCCCCGGTAGACGACACCGCCTGGTTAATTATCTAAATTGGTTCTAGACAAAAAGACCCTACGCTATGCGGTGGAGGTATCAGCGTCCACGGTCGGTTAAGCGACCCGCCGCCTCACGGAACTATCCGTGAGCGACGGCCTACAATTCCAGGAGTCTGGTGGGAGATGACGTAACTTTCCCCACCTCGCGGTCGTTCTCGCCATCGGACCTCCAGCCTACAAAAATATATATCTATATATATATTTTATGAATATGTATATATCTTCTATCTATAATTCCAGCAATGTGTGTGTGTGTGTGTGTGTGTGTGTGTGTGTGTGTGTGTGTGTGTGTGTGTGTGTGTGTGTGTGTGTGTGTGTGTGTGTGTGACCGCTGTTTCTCGACAACCACTGGTCCAATCTGACTGAAGCTTGCCAGGTATATTGCTGGGGACCTGCAGATGTGCCTTTTCAAGGTTTGATATTAATCGGACAAGCGGTTCCCAAGCTACGGCCATTTATTTATCGACCAATGATGGGACACGGTGATATTACGTCATGATTGATGTCATAGTTCTTTTTATTTATTTTTTTTATAGTTTTTTTGCAGTACGGCCACGCACGTACGGGCATGCACCTACGGGCCCGCACTATTAATCCTAAATTCAGGACAGCATGCTGTTGAAGTGTGTGTGTGTGTGTTTTCCTTGCCATGATGAGATCACTCGTAATTAAGATTCATTTAACTTCCCTTCTCCACCCAAACGGTTGCAAAGACAATTTATAATCAAAATCTCCTTCAAAAAGGTGCAGGATTCTTGCAGGCACAGCCAATGAAGTGGGACTGATTTCAAAAGGAATTTTCTTTTTTTCCTTTCTAAGTAAAATCAGATGGTGACGAGAAGCATAGTTAAGGAGGTGACAAAACCAGGTGTACTTTTTAAGTGATCCATTCATGGTATTTTGACTACCTTTGATGGATATCCACTTTACACATGTTAACTCAAAAAGTGTCGAATGAAATAGCCTCAGAAGTTGTTTTGTCTTACACATCAGTCGAAGTTTCTGCATCACATGATAAATTTGACATATATCCATTTTGTTGAGAGATAACATTGGAGAAGTTTTAACGTTCTTTAAATTTTTTAAATTCTGATGCAGGACTGAGTTATTCCAGGTATTTATGTTGCTTGACTGCACCAGTTTGGGTGTGTGTACTTGAAATTTAACCGTCATACATTCTGGACAATGAGATATTGGTTCTTCGTTTCTTTGAGATACCACTGTTGGGTGACTTGATGGTGTTATATTGTGGAATTTTGTTCCCCCACGATATGTACCGGTTATGACATGAAAGACAAGCTGAATGTGTTGGCCAAGTCACGTGTGCCAACATGAGCTGAAGTGGTTGCTTGTAGATCTCGTGATTAAATGGAATAATCAACGCGATACAAAGGTATGCTAACTGCTTTGGGAAGCAAAGTAAAGCTGATCTTTTAGCCATTTAGCCCTTCAATGGATCATCTGACAAATAGTGAATGCCCGAAATGCAGGTGGTTCTTTGCTTTCCATGACAGTTAGCATGAATTTGCCAATCTGCGCTTGATAAAACATTTGAAATGTCAGCATATGCAGACGTGACACATCTTGACAAACTTTTCGATCCATCCGAAATAATAAACACTTTTCATAACATGTAGCTCATTGCTGACTATGAATGTGCAAGTCATTTTCTTCGGTGGTGATAAAGATGAAAGAATGTGTTCATTTGGATTCTTTGGTAACATATCCCTGTTTGAAGAGATGTTTTATGACTTGTCTAAAGAACTCCTGTCTCTTGTAAAGTCTTCAGCAAACAACTCTTCTGTCAACTCTTAACAACTCACAAATATGCTGCCATTAAATGCAGATTATATTTTCATGATATATTGCAAGCCAAGTTGTTTCATTACATCCACAGTAGTGAACAACCAGAAATATACTGAAGTCGATGAACAAAGTCAATTACGTTACGAATGCAGATTGAACGAAGTAAGTACGTTGGCTAACCATTACTCGTTTGTATTGTCAAAAGTTTTTTAATGCATTCTATTTTAAACGGCAAATGGCACAGCAGTTTTGTTGCTGTTGGAGCACCTGTTTCTTTCTGCACGACCGTTTACCTTTCAATTACTGCAAAATGACAGAAGTTCAACTTCTCTTTCCAGTAACCACGACCGACGACTGCTCAATCATCTGCAAAGCATTGCCAGCTGATATTTCCATAAAATATTTTTTGTGGTAGTCGATTACACAATCGAATTGGACATGTAGCATTTCATGATTCCGACATCAACACTGTCTCTGGGCAACTGCATGCCACACACAGATGGCAGGTTAGCCTGAGATGGGTCACCTGAAGATCTGGAAATTAATTATTGAACTTGTTCGATTGGACCACAACTATTATTTAGTAAAAGTTCTCCATCACATCAACAAATGTGGTCGCTAACTGTGTTATTGACATGCGTGCCTTGATGACAGGGTGCCAATAACAGGTCACAAACATTATTGAAATGGGCAATTGAACCTGAATAAGTCTCCATTGCATCATTGGGTGCTGTAAAGATCCCAAGGTATCTTTCGATGAGGTGTCGACAAGTTTCTGCAATCACTGTGGTCATGTTCCGAACCAAATTTGCAGGGGCACCGCATCAGAGGCACGTCCACTCCTCTGCAATGTTTTGACCAGTTGTCCCAAATTAATAATTAGTGGGGCAACTTAGCTAAATATAGCACAACAATTGTGCATTTTGTGATGAAAGCACCAAATTTGGCACACAAGTAGCCTAACATATTATTAACAGATTTGGATATTGGGCCATCTCAAATTCAGCCGCTGATGGCTGTGGCAGCCATTTTCCACTGCCATCAAAAATTTTGAGATGGCCCAATATCCAAATCTGTTCATAATATGATAGGCTACTAGTGTGCCAAATTTGGTGCTTTCCTCGCAAAATGCACAATTGTTATGCTAAGTTGCCGAACTAAATTGAATCCCAGTCTAATATGCATTACCGTTCATTAACAAAGGCAGCGCGTTGCAAGAGCAGCTCGTCAGCAGGGTCGGAATTTAAAACTTGGCCATTTTACCCACATAAACAATGGCCTACTCTTATCCAAAATGTCCAGTGGGATCGTGCTTTCGTCCACAAGTGGAAACACGCAGATTGGAAAGCTGACTTAAATCCCCTCCAAAGGAAGACATACTCAATGATGCAGTGCTTTGCCTTCAAATCACCAGGGTGACCATTTTGTAGTCGGGTTGGGATTCAAACAACTCAAAGACGCGTGCACTACCACTGTGCCAGTCCGTCCACATTGGATGCTCAATCGTCACTGTACATTTGATGCTTTTTCGTAAATAAAATTTTTATAAAAAATAAATTTTTTATGCCATCCACAAACATTAGTGACCTGAGCACAGTTACCTATCAATTAAAAACTCGTAATGAAAGAAAAACTGCATCTTTTTCCTGGAAATCTGTACTAATGCTCTGGAGGAATATAGTGACAATGATTAATGTAAGAAGTCAAGCTTCAGATCATCAACATGGCTGTATTTGATTGAGGTCATAGAGTCACACATCATTAAATAAAATAAAATCTCGGACACATGTAAAGTATATTTTCACAACGAATTTGAATAGAAAGGGTGGGACGTTCACAAAGGTGTCTGAATTGAGTAAAATGCATTTACACCCAGTATATAGAGGAGTTAACAGTGAGGTTTGGGTCAGAGAAAGAGATGGAATGAAGCGTCAGTTTTGGGGTTTATGGGTGGAGTGCTTGAGATGGAAAGAGGGAGGAGCACGACAAAAGGAAGTGAAGAAAGCACAGTGCATTGAAAGTAGGATCTGCGGATCATTTGCATACAGACAGATGCTACTCAACTCAGCTGCGCAAACATTTCGGTAACTTTCACAGTAAAGGGGCAAACTCAGAGAGGCAAACACGGAATGGGTACATGAAAGTAACTGTGCCGAATGACCTGACAATGTATATCTGGTTTTGCTTTTTCTTCATCAGCTGGCAAGCCTGAACATTGTTGACTACTTTTGAAATTCGGTAGATTTTGACATATACCGTATATGTTAATGTACATTAAATGGTCTTCCTGGAAAGGTAGTGATTGCAGAAACAGTAGATCGGTTTAAATTGAAATTGGATAAGTACCTAGAAGCATTGGGGATCAAGAGGTATGGGGATATACACAGGACTTGTACTTTGCTTGAGTGTGGATGAGTGATTGTGAACATCTGTGCTGATTGTGATGTCTGTGAGAGGGTCTCGTCAAGAGATAGTGTGTGGTCTGTGTTGTATATTCTTCACCATAAGACTGCCTTTTGCTCACCCCCGACCCCCCCCCCCCTTTCCCACTTGCCCAAAAAATTGACATTAACAAACATTTGAAATTTTTTTACATTAAAAAAAACATTTTCACACCCTGGTGATGTCCTTCATCATGCCACATTTTTATCAACCCCACTCCACCCCCCCCCCCATCCCTTCAATGAAATAGAGTTATTAACTTGATGGATTTATTTAATCTGGTGTTGGTATAGCACAGGCATGATGGGCCTTGCTTGCATGCAGAGGCAAGATGCACAACGCAAATACAATGATTATTTTTATTATAAATGCCCCTGCATCAAATTTCCTTTTTATTCATTATCATGAATGTGAGTATCAGAGAGTACGCTAGTACTTTCCATGCAGGGATGGCATGCAAAAAAAAGGCATATATATATATATTTGAATATAAATATATACATATGTGGATGGTGGATGTTGATAATATATTCAGTGGATGATGGAAAGGCAGTGGACAGAGTACAATGAGAGCTTGTGGAGTGGCTGATCAGGTAGCTAATTGGATTGCAAACTGGCTCAGTGGAAGGAAGCAAAGAGTGCCTGTGAGTGGGAGGATGTCTTGCTGGGAGGATGTAAGTGGCGGGGGTACCTCAGGGATCAGTCCTCGGACCATTGCTATTCATTATTTACCTCAATGATTAGATAATGGGGTAACGAGTAAGCTTTCCAAATTTGCAGATGACACAAAGCTTGGAGGTAAGGAGGAGAGCAAAGGGTGTGGTGATCAGATTCAGGAAAGTATTGATACTTGTCTGGATTGGGCAAAAGATTGGCAGATGGAATTTAACTTGAGCAAGTGTAAGGTGTTGGGGATGGGAAAGAACAATGAAAATAGAGATTACAGCACGCACGGGGTAATTTTGGAGCGTGTCACACAGGAGAAGGATCTGGGGGTGGTAATAGATGTGGGAGGTAAGCAGGCAGCACAGTGCCAGGCAGATATAGGTAAAGCAAATAGGGTTTTAGGTTTTTTTCGGCAGGGGATCATTTACAAATCAAAAGAGGTCGTGTTAACATTGCACAGGAATTTAGTGAGGGCCACATTTAGAATATCATGTGCAGTTCTGATCACCACAGTTCCGGAAGGACATAGATGCCAAAGAGAGGGTTCAGCTCAAGGCTACTCGATTGATTTGGGCCGAGCTCGACTCAGCTATGAGGAGCGGCTGAAGGAGACAGGGCTTTATACATGAGAAAGGAGGCGGTTATGAGGAGATATGATAGAGATGTTTAAGATAATGAAAGGTTTTGATAAAATAAATGCAGATGAATTGTTCAACAGAATAGACAGTGATAGGACCAGAGGCCACAGCCTGACAGTGAATAAGAGGAGAGTTAAGATGGTAGTAAGGCAGGGGACTTTCACTCAGAGAGTAGTTTATGCATGGAATGGTCTCCCTGGAAAGGTGGTGGCAGCAGAAAACGTAGATAAGTTTAACTTAGAATTGGATAGGTACCTGGTAGTTATGGAGATAGCCTGGTAGTTATAACCAAGCCCATGCCCCCTCCTCTGAGGGGAAGAAAAAAATATTTTAAAAACCAAAACAAAACAAAAAAAGCCGAAAAAACAAACAAACAAACAAGCAAAAAATGTATTTCTTTAATTAAAAACTTTTTGGGGGATTTTCCTCCTTGGATCTTGTGTCGATAAATCAGCGTGGTGTTTGCGCAGGCGTGATGGTCAGAATGGCCTCCACCTGTGTTAGATTTCCGTGTGTATAGTTATATGTATATATCTTATATACATATATATTTATTTATATACACACGCAAATATTTACGTTTTTACACAGACATAACTGTGTATTATGCTGACATTAAATGAGTATGGTTAACAAGGAGGTGTGTCGAGGTTTTACATGTAATTGTCACAACACATTAAATATGACGTCAGACGTAATATTTTCAACTTGATTTCACTGACACTTTGATGTGCTATTATTTAAAACGAATGCAGCAATATGATGGCCTTCCGACAGCTTATTTTCCACTTCTTTGCTTGCAGCTCGGCCAAGCTAGCATCACTCTAGAATGGACATCGTCTGCCACCTTGTGTCGGATTGTGAAAACTCATTTTGCTGTCGAAAATGCGTGCTTTCGCTGTATTGCCTTCGTTATATTTTTTTCTCGGTTTATGTTTTCGATAAGCCAAAGAAAAAAAATTTAACACTGCTCACAAATTCAGTATCTCATTTGTTTCCTGTCAGATCTCATGGGAAATCTCTTTTTTTCATATTTAGGAGACTTTTGTGTAAAGGAAGAACATCATTGGCTGATCTTGCAGAACTGAGTCGAACATCTTGTCGACGAGTATTCTTTAAGTTATCACTAAAGCGGTTGTTTTTACAACCACTTTAGTGATAACTTCCAGAATTTCATCTCACCATTAAAAGGTGAGATTTCATTTGGACTTTAAAGGTTATGTTTTCTTCCTCTCAAATTATTGTTGGAAGAGAACAATGTGGAATAGCAATAAAAAAATTTAAAAAAATCAACTTTATTTCACACTTATTTACTTAAGATGCGAAAATAAAGATTACCAAACAAAGCAGTTAGACTTCCTGTTTGCATATTGTACAATAGCTATCTCTCGGCTGTCTTCATTACTGTTGGGAAAGCTTTTCATGTGGCGTGCCTGCTGTGTTGCTCCCAGCTTGTTACGGCCTGTCTGGAGCCAACACTGGGCCGGCCAAGGCCGTGCCTCCATCTTGCAGCCTTGAAGTCGCCTTTAATGCGGCATTCCTATTTTCATGTGCCCGCTGTCACTGCCTTCGGCCGGGACTTTCTTTCATCCCTTGATAATCATCGTATTGTGTAGAGAGAGGCACTTTTGCTGCCGGTAACGACTGAAGCTCAGATGTTGTGTTATTTTCATAAAGGCCTGAGTGTGTTGTGTAGATGCGAGAGAATGTGGGCAAAGTCTGCGTTAAATGCTACATCAACGCTTTGTTTTGAAGAAATGTAATCCCTCAAAGCAATGATTGCTTCTGTCCAAAAGCATATTGTAAAATATTGATAGTTACTGTTTGTGGTACAGTACAATTATTATATCCGGATTAAAAAACGATAGTCACTTCTTATGTAACATTTACAATACCAGCTCTGTATGTTATCAACAGTATTATGGGTGAATGTGTAATTGGATCTCAAACAACAGACCATTCAATTAACAGCAGGTATCCACAGGTGTGAGAATGCGGAAGCAAGGCGTTACAGATTGTTGGGTTTGTGGAATTTGGGAAGTGAAGATGACACAAGGGAGCAGCAGAGTTGCATATGTGACTTTTCCATGACCTGTTCCCAACATAGTCGTTCTCACTGCAAAAAAATACAAACAAAATGTTTTATTGGAGAGATACAAATTTGTCTTGATTTATTCTGGTTTTCCAATAAATAAGTGTGTGTGTGTGTTTGTGTGTTTGTGTGTTTGTGTGTTTGTGTGTTTGTGTGTTTGTGTGTTTGTGTGTTTGTGTGTTTGTGTGTTTGTGTGTGTGTGTGTGTGTGTGTGTGTGTGTGTGTGTGTGTGTGTGTGTGTGTGTGTGTGTGTGTGTGTGTGTGTGTGTGTGTGTGTGTGTGTGTGTGTAACAGCAATCATGCCAAAACCACTGGGCCAATTTCCACAAAACATGGCACATAGACCAAGTTCAACCTCGTGATGAACATGGGCTACTTGTTTTTTGTTCTTTTTTTAATGACCATGAAAAATGATGATATTGCGAAGTTAAATTCTAAATTATATTGTCAGTTTGTGGTCGTGGCTTTGACATCTCCGGCTCTCATTGGTTTAAACTCGTAAATTACATCGCGCCTTACATCATTATGTCCTGTCTAACCCTAATCCGAGCTTCCCGTAAGTTTAGTTATTGCTATTGTCATTCCCTTATTATAATTTATGAATAATAATTAGTACAATAAAACTTAAACGACGAAAAGTAAATATGAGGGGACGTTTTAACGAGTACTGTACTGTGCTGTACAGCAAGTGAAACTACAACACGGTTGTTAATGTTTGCATGCATTTATAACGGAACGGATCAGGTTATGATGCATAAATTATATTAAGGCAATGGCAGGAAGAATGGCTGGACTTACTGAAAGTTCTGTTTAGTTGTGTTAATTTGTAGTTATGTTCTTTTCAAGAGTTTCCTTTATGTATTGAGCAATCAGCAATTAATTTTGACTGCAAACTGCTGGGGTATTTGTGTTCAGGTGGAAAGGCTCCATGGCTGGCGTTTCAGCCCTGTTTACCAACCCTTTGCGATTGTGGAGTGTGGGTTTCAATGGTTGTTGATCTCGTCCAACCGCCCTACCCTCCCTGCCTCCTTGGCCCACCCACTGCCCCCACCCAAACACCGGCACTTCTCCTGCTCCACCCTGGTGGATTTTCTGCAGCCTCCACCCTTGACCCACTGGCTGTCCTGCCCCCTCCCAGGCCCTCCAATTCTCCTGCTCCTCATCCCTCAAGCTCTCCAACACCCCCCCTCCATATATAAACAAATACACTCTTCCCATTCTCTTCCAGCCAAAGAAGCTGCATAAAGCAACCATGAAATGCTACACAAGGAAAGCCCTTTGCAGTTTCGAATGCTTCCCAGAGTCCCTGCATTGTTGGCTGGAAGAGCATGGGAGGAGTCCATTTTATGGACATACGAGGTGTGTTCAAAAAGTATCCAACCTTAATTTTTCGTGCGTAAACAAATTAAGGTAGGGAGGCGTGGTTTGGTGCACGTATGTAGGCGATCCTAATTCGTATGCGTGAATATTTTCCCGCCTGCAGAAACTGTCAGTCGCCGACAGACCGCCGATGAGTGAGCAAGTGGAAGTGAGTGCCGTCGGATTTTCATTTTTGACAAAATGACGGATCACTGTGGTCTCATCGCCAGTGATCACTGTGTTGAAGAAGTTGGGATCGCTGTTCACAGTCTCCAGCATGTCCTGTGTGATCTCCAAACGGAGCTGCTTCTGCTCGATCGTTAGCAGCTTTGGCATGAACTTCGCTGAGATTCTCCTGAAGCCCAAATCCTCAGTCACAATGGAATGAACGGATCCAATGCTGACGCCCACCTCGTCTGCAAGTTCTCTGATCGTGATTCGACGATCCTGCATCAGCAGGGTCCTCACTTGGTCAATATTGATCTCATTTCGGGATGTTGAGGGCCTACCAGAATGTCCTTCACTTTGCACTGATGTGCGACCATCTTTGAAGCGGTTGTACCACTCTTTAATCTGTGTGGTGCCCATTGCTTCGTTCCTGAAGACCTGTTGAATCTTGCAGATCGTTTCCACTTGGGAATTGCCAATCTTTACACAAAATTTGATGCAGTAGCATTGTTCAAGTTTTTCCGTCATTTTATCAAAAACAAAAATCCGATGGCGCTCACTTACACTTCCTCACGCATCGGCGGTCTGTCGGCGACTGACAGCTTCTGCAGGCGGGAAAATATTCATGCATACAGATTAGGATCGCCTACATACGTGCACCAAACCACGCCTCCCTAGTTTCATTTGTTTACGCACGAAAAATTAAGGTTGGAAACTTTTTGAACACACCTCATATGTGCACATATCCATCGCACCTCCTGGGGCTGTTATGGTGAGCATTGCTGTGGATTATGTCTCACAGTAAAACCGCATTGTCCACAAAGAACATTATATATACATATATATATATATATATATATATATATATATATATATATATATATATATATATATATATATATATATATTATACACAGTGCCTATAGAAAGTCAATACCCACTTTCAAAAGTTTTCACCTTTTGTTATAGCCTTGAATTAAATTGCATTAAATCAGGCTTTTTGACCTTTATTTACACATTGTAACCCAGAACTTCCAAGTGGAAAATAATACAAATTTCAGGAAATTAATCAAAAATGCAAAACTAGAATATCTTTGGTGGAAAAGCATCCACCCCCAATATAATAGCAATTGTAAT
Source organism: Eptatretus burgeri (assembly GCF_056783735.1). NCBI lineage: Eukaryota > Metazoa > Chordata > Myxini > Myxiniformes > Myxinidae > Eptatretus > Eptatretus burgeri. The sequence goes on from NC_140967.1 coordinate 74,806,208, forward strand.
TAACTCAGGTGTAACCAATCACCTTCAAAAAATCACACACCAAATTATTTGGCCTCCACCTGTGTTAAATTGTCGTGATTCTGATAATTTCAGAATTAAATCAGCTGTTCTTGAAGCCTCTGCTGGGTAGTGCATTTCACAGCAAAGACTCAACTGTGATGACAAGGAGCTTTCAAAAGACCTCGAGGATAAAGTTGTGGAAAGACACAGATCAGGGGATGGGTATAAAATATTTCAAAGGCCTTGAATATCCATTGGAGCACAGTCAAGATAATCATTAATAAGTAGAAGGCATATGGTACCACCAAGACCCTGCCGAGGTCAGGCCATCCTTCCAAACTGGATTACCAAGCAAGGAGGAGACTGATCAGAGAGGCCACCAAAATGCCAATGGCAGCTTTGAAAGAGCTTCATGACTCTATGGCAATGACTCGTCACTGTGTGCACGTGACTATATCCGAAGCTCTCCCCACATCTGTCCTGTACAGTAAGGTGGCAAGAAGGAAACCATTACTCAAAAAACAGCCCACCTTGAGTCCTGCTTGAGTTATGCAAAAAACAGCCCACCTTGAGTCCTGCTTGAGTTATGCAAAAAACACACTCCAGAGATTCTGAAGCCATGTGGCAAAAGGTTTTGTGGTCTGACAAAGTCAAGATGGCACTTTTTGGCCTGAAATCAAAACGTTACGTTTAGTGCAAACCCAACACAGCACATCACCCAAAGAACACCATCCCCACTGAGAAGCATGGTTGTGGCAGCATCATGTAATGGGGACGTTTCACATCAGCAGGGACTGGTGCACTTGCCAGGATAGAGGGAAAATGGATGAAGCAAAATACAGAAAAATCCAAAAAGAAAACCATCTGCCTTCTGCAATAAAGCTGAAATTGGGACAGAAGTTCACCTTTCAGCATGATAACGACATGAAGCACACAGCCAAAGCTGCACTGGAGTGATGAAGGAACAAGATAAATTCCTTGAGTGGCCCAGTCAGAGCCCCAACCTAAATCCAATGGAAAATCTGTGGCATAACTTGAAGATCATTAATGCTTCCCACACAACTTGAGTGAGTTTGAGCAGTTTTGTACAGAAGAATGGACAAATATTTCTCATTCAAGGTGTGTAAAGTTGGTTGAGACCAATCCAAACAGACTCACAACTGTAATTGCTGTCAAAGGTGCTTCCACAAAGTATTAATTGAAGGAGGTGGACCTTATCCAACCAAGATATTTTAGTTTTGTATTTTTCATTAATATTCTGAAAAATGTATAATTTGTTTTTCAGTTGTGAGTTGTGTGTTAAGATATGTAAATAAACGTGAAAAAGTCTGATTTAATGCAATTTAATTCCAGGCTAAAGGGCAACAAAAGGTGAAAAATTTGAAAGGGGGTGTAGACTTTTTATAGTATATATGTTTATATATATATTAAACAAATCGAATTCCTGAGCTTGACAAGGCAGCTGAGCACAGATTGGCAGAATGTCGGTATAATTTACGTGCATGACATCAGTATCATGTCACATCTAGGGTCAGTGTGCTCCTTATGCTTAATTTATTATTCCTGACTGCAAACTTCCTAACTAGTGATCACCAGGAAAGGGACAATTGAGGCCCTGCGAGGAGGAGTGATGTAAGCGACATTTTTTAATGATATGATGATGATAGGCTCGGATGATAGGGTAAGGGTTAAAATAGTGCTATATGGCATTAACTCCGAAATGGCCGATGTGTCCCTTACATCACTCCTCCTCGCGGCGCCTCAATTTGTTTGTGTGGCAGACGACATGTGCCGCAAACACGTTGTGTAGTAAGTGCTGTGATGAGACTCGATCTGTGCCCTGCTGCCTCATGAAGTTATGGGTTTGAGTTTGTACCATAAATTGTTGTATCAGTTGGCCTTTCATTGGGAAATTGGTCACCCACATCGGCTTGTAAAGCCTTTTATTGGCAAATGGCCAGCCTACTATAACTCTTGGGGAAAGGAATCGACCCATGGCTGCATTTCTCATTGTCTGGACAACATCAGCATAGAGTGGATTCTTCCGATGAGATGAGCTAGCAGATTGTCCCATGAGTTAGTGCTCACACTTTTTCAAGTAATTTGAAAGAAAATGATTGTTGAGTAAAAGAACATTTTCTTCCGCATCTTGTGCCCTCATTTCCAACAAAATGTTTTCTGACATTTACTTTTTGATGGCATTGTACAATTTGGCCAAATTTGTGTGGCAAAATGCGAGTGTCGATTGAAAAAAATTCCAAGATTATTATATAACTATGATGACAACCATGACTGCTTCTCTTATAACAGATAAGTTCAACTTTTACTGAGCTTATTTGCAGGCTTGTGTTCAGTGTTTTATATTCTTTGTGCCAGGGGCCAGGGCATCCTTTAAGATTTGCTCAGACATTGCTTGGAAAACTGAAATGGTTCATGCATGCAGTGCCCTCCAAATCCAACCCTCTTCACAAATTATTTTTGGACATCAGTTGATGTGGAACAGGTAAACAGAACTTGTGAGCCATCAAAAACAACAAGACTCGAAACTAAATTAGCTCAGTGGAGATTGTCATAGAACAGGTTGTAAGAGAAGACAAGTTTTCCCTTTAATTACTATTACAAGTACATATTATAAAACTAGAAGGGTACTCGGTGGAAAGCGTACCTCTACCAAGGTGATTAGTTTTCGTTTTGTATCCCACTGATAGGCCGGATCTGGATTCAGACCTGAACTAAAATTCAATCAGCTTGTTCTTGTGACCTAACCAACTCATCCACCAGGTTTTGTCCGAATCCGTCCTTAACTTTTTATATCTTGTCCACAAACAAACAGACAGGGGTGAAAACATAACCTCCATCCACCTTTGGTGGCAGAGGTAATTAACTTGTGTCATCTGAACAATCTATTTTCATTTGAGATACTTTGTGGGTAATTTTCTTTGGATGTGCAAAATGAAAAGTGTGATCTCCATTTCCTTATGGTAGAAATAATCAAGATCGTTGTGGCGTCTTGGACAACTTGAAAAACATTTGAAGGAGTGATGTGAATTCAGGGACCATGGGAAAGTTTAAGTGTCATTAATAATTCAGAGTGGGACCAATGAAGAGATAATTGTGAAAGCAGGAGGGTATCATAACTAACATGGTGGGAAAAGAGAAACACATGCCTTGCAATCTTCATAATACATACCATGTGCTCAGCTTTGGACTCAAAAGCAAGATATGGAGAAAGAAAGACATCTGAAAGTCGAGCTCCTACCCATGGTGGGAAAAATATTCCATGGCACCGTGCACAAAGGCCTTGTTTGTAGCAAGAGGCTTTGTGGTGATTAGGGAGGAATTGAAATTGTAGAGAATGCCAAGGTGATGCTTGGCACGATAGTCAGCAGAGAAATGTGACCAGCCCATTGCAGATCCTTGGAAGCAATAAGTACATGACTGTTCATTGCGAATCAGTAAATGGAGAACACAGGAAGGACACTTATTTAGTTATATTTCTTTCTCTTCACCTGGGCTCACGTGCAACTGTCCAAGTGACTCAACATTTATTGGTGCATCAAGTAATAAATTATTAAACAATATATTAAATATAAAGCACCAATAAATAAGTGGTAAATCCCATAGCCCAATAAGCATCCCACCCACTTATATTCACTTTCTGCTAATTCCCTCTCATTTCACGGTCATATATTGCCTCCACCAGCAAGTTTGAAACCTCTTCACACTTGAACCAAGTTGAGCCAGGACCAATTGCGGATCATTTTCAGCAAGATAGAAGCTTGAGGAAGCTGTTCTTAAATGAGCTGCACATTACTACATTGTATTTCATCGATACTTAATGCAGGCATGCATGATCAAACTTTACATTTGTGTGACCACCCATTGCAGGCACAACAAAATTCGCTAAAACATCATTCAATTCAATACTATACCCCTCTCTGTTTAGACTAGTATGAGCCTTTGTCAGTGGGCAAGATAAATACAGGAATGGATTTCATCAACTTAATGTTGATTAGAGCATGTTTACCGATGTTGAAAATGAAGTTGGCACGTCTGTCTATATTCTCAAACCCACTTTCACATTCGCAAAGTTACTCTGTACTCACGCTCGACATAGATTAGCATTGTGAAAGCTTTCAGTGTTTTTAGTTTGCATTCAAGGTGTTTAATCATGTACATTTATTGGAAAAAATAATACAGAAAGATAACAAAATGAGAATATTTGCAATTTGCATTAAAATTAATAATAATAATGTAATAATACCATAATTCGTTTCACGCCGTAAAGGTACTGCTGCTACGAGGCACGTTTCATTGGCAAGGAGTAAAGTCCTGGACAGGATGCCACTTCGTCACAGGTTACCCCAAATGGTTGTTACCCCAGTACACTAGTACTCATTCCACCTACTTCAGAAGGATGACAGACTGAGTCAAACCCACCTGGTGTTAATTCAACTACTGTAGGGCTCAAACTCAGGACCCTTATGCCCCAAGCCAGCCACCTTTATTACTACTTAATCCAACACCAGGCATTGCATTAAGTTTAACAAATGAAATTTCAAATTTTCAAATAAATACTTGGTGTTCGAAGAAAATGAAGTTTTGTTTTTTACATTCAAAAAACGTGGCCGTATGATTATGGGACGAATGGTATTGCCAATCAGTCCTTATCATGTTCTCTGTATGACATTTCATCTTGACAACTAATCGTCGTGAAGTCTGCATGACATTTCCAACTAATCGAAACAAGAGTTTATCTGTTGTCCATAATTGTCGTGAAGGACACAACAGGTTTCTTCAGCTGCAGAGAATGAGGACTAGTCAGCATCAGTGCGCTCCAGTTTGCAGGAATATGAATGTGCCATCGAGATAAGCTTGCAACGGCCTTACATTTGTAATAAACTACTTGCACTGCAACGAAAATAAATCTGCTTCTTTTCACTCAAAACAATTGTGTATCAACAGCCAGCAAATTAATTGCAGTTTTTTTATTTTGGAGTGTGAAAACAGGTACACACACTTCCATGGCTTCCTTGGTTGAAATGTGATTCAAGCACATTTTAAACCAAGAAGTAGGAGCTCCCACAGCTGCCTTGTCCGTAGGATGTTATTGGACAATGTGTCGTTGACGACATTTATTTTAGGGGTTTTTTTGCTGTCCTCGAACACATATGTCATAGAAACATAAAGATGTCTTCAACAAACAACAACAACAGGCATTTTAAATGCCATTTTCCCTGCTGGAGCAGGGGTTGCCTTGCGGGCCCCATGACAATCTTCTCCACTTTGCCCTATTTTCTGTATCTCCCCTTGTTAACCCCCTCACCCACATTTCTTCTTCCATCACCTTTAGCCAAGTCTTTCTCAGTCTTCCCCTCCTCTACTTTCTTCTGCATTCATTTCCATCACTCTTCTTACCCAGTCACCTTCATCGTTCCTCAACACATGACCCAACCATCTCAACCTGTTTCTCTTCACAACATCCATCACAGGCTCTATTCCCATCATCTTCCGCAATACATCATTTGTCTGTGTCTCTGATTCTCTGTCTCGCTCAACGATATTCTGCACATCCACTGAACCATTCACATTTCCACCCTTTCCAGTCTTCGTTGCTGCTCTACGTTCATTACCCATGTCTCGCTCCAATAAATCATCGCACTTCTCACACATGTAGCATACACCTTTCCCTTCAACTTCAATGACACTCCCCTCCTCATCAGCACGCCACTCAGTTCCCGAAACTTCTTCCATGCACATCTCACTCGAGCAACTGTCGCTGAGTCTGATCCACCTTCTTCTCCATTCAGCATGTCTCCCAGGTAAGAAAATGTTTTCGCACCTTCCAACTTCACTCCATCTCCAAGATCCAACTCAACATTTCCTCCATCTGCAACTCCCTCTTTCCACACCTTACACTTGAATGTGGCTCACACACTGGTTAATAACCCTCTAACACCACTACATTTTCGATGAACCCACTCAGCGCACATTGTTCATTGAATGGCGTTCACTCCAACACAGTTCCTGCACAAAGCACACGGCCATTTCCCAGTTCTTTCCACCTCACCACATGTTTTATCACTTACCTTTGTCTTTCCAATATTCAGCTTCAAACCTTTTGCCTCCAAACATTCCTTTCGCTTATTCATCTTCTCCTTCAGTCCATCCCCACTCTCTGCAATCAACACCAAATCATCTGCATACAACAATTCCCACGGTAAACCCTCCTTGGTGCTCCGAGCCAGCACCTCCATCACTAGCCTGGTGTTGACTTAGCGGTGAGGGTGGTGGCTTGGGATCCTATGGTCCTGAGTTCGAGCCCCGTTGGCCACTGAATTAACCCCAGGGGGTTGACTCAGCCTGTCATCCTTCTGAGGTCGGCGAAATGAGCATGGCTGTACTGGTTATCGGGGCACTGCATCAGCGGCATAGCCACGCCCCGAACCAAAGATGCAATCTGCAGCCAAAAAGGCAGTACACAATGGGAACCTCCATCACAACTATAAATAGTAATGGACTTAGTACCAACCCATGATGCACTCCCACCTTCACCTCAATCTCACCACTCTGTCTCTTCCCATCCTCCATCCTTCCAGCTGTGCACACTATCTCGTACATTGCCATCACTACTCTTATCAACCATTCCTCCACTCCTTACTTCCTCAATGCCCATGTCATTACTTCGCCTATCCCTATCAAATGATTTCTCCAAATCAACAAACCCAAGAAACAATTTCGTCCTCTTCTCCATGTACTTCTCCTGCAACTGCCTTACAATAAAAATCGCATCTGTCATTCCTCTTCCTGCCATAAATCCAAACTGCATTTCGTCAATCTTTACCTTCTTCCTTATCCTCTTCTCCAACACCCTTTCCAATACCTTCATTCCATGCTCCAATAACTTTATTGCTCTATAGGAGCCACAGTCCAGAGGGTCACCTTTCCCCTTGTACAGAGGGACGAGGGTACTCGGTTCCCAATCCACTGGAATGCGGCCTTCTTTCACCACCAGATTACAGATCTCTGTCATTCTCTTCACACCCCAACTTCCCGCTGCCTTCAACATTTCTCCCACAACTCCCGTTGGCCCTCCTGCTTTTCGACTCTTAATTACTCTTATAGCTTCCTCAACTTCCTTCTCAGTTATCTTCTCTGCTGGTGCTAAAACCGGGTTACTATCGATGTTTCTATCCCATTCATTCTCTAAATTCAACAGCCTTTCCATATGTCTCTTCCATCTTCTTTTAATTCCATCTAAGTCCACAACAATTTGTCCCACTTCATCCTTCAAGCAACTCACCCCCGTCACATCAAACCTCTCTCTCGCTATCTGCTTTGCAATCCTGAATATACCGCTCTCTGACCCTCTTCCGAATCCAAATGTTCTCCGAGCATTTTCCGATGTGCCTCCTTCGCCTTTGCTACCTCTTTCTTTGCAGCCTTCTTGGCTACCTTATAACTTTCATGTGCTGCCTCTTTTGTCACCGTAACCTTCACCTTCTGCCATTCCTTGAATTTCTTCCTCTTCTCGTCAATCCTTTTTCCAACTTCATCATCCTACCACCATGTTTCCGAGTGCCTCGGTGGTCCTTTTGTCCATCCACATACCTCACTAACGACTCCAAACAAACTATCTTTCATTGACATCCAACCACTTTCAAGCTCAACCACATCATCCTCTACCATACTCAACCTCTCTCAATGCCTCCTTCACTGTCACCTCTTTCAACCTCCACACCTTCATTCTTGGTAGGTACTTCACCTGCCGAGCTCTCCTCACACCTTTCATCCTGATGCCGCAGACAACCAAGTGGAGCTGCGAAACAGCCTCCTCCCTCGGGATCACCTTTGTGTCCCGGAGGCTTCCCCTATTTCGCCTCCGCACCATCAGGTAGTCAAGAATTGTCGTCGACCCACCTGACGTGTATGTAACAAGCTTATTATCCGCTTTCTGGAATTGAGTTTTGCAAATGGACAAACAAACCAGCTCCATCAGCAAACTCCACAATCCTTTCACCTTCTTCATTCCTCACACCATATCTGTCACATCCTTGTACTCCCTCAAAACCATCTGTATTCCTTCCCGCATGTCCATTCAGGTCTCCTCCTACCACAACAACTTCCTCATCTTTCACATTTTCCATCAACTTCTCGATCGCACACCAGAACTTTCCTCCTCTTCATCGCTCCGACCGACCTGCGGGGCATATCCCGAGATGACATTCACTAAGAGCTTTCCTATCACCATTATCAACCTTTCACTCACTCTTATCACATTCACCACACTGTCTACAAACTCCTCAGAAAACATGACACCAACACCATACACAACTTCCAGGAACCCTTGCCTCACAAACTTGTACTTCTGTCCCTGCCTTCCCTTCACCATTCTCGCACCACTTCTCCTCCATCTCATCTCCTCCACACAACATATGTCTACTCTTCTTCTGACCAATACTTCCACCACTTCTCCTAACCTACCTGTCATTGTCCCTACATTCCATGTCCCAAACCTCAGAAACAGATCTCCACGTGGAGCATCAGACATTTAGTCGTCATGAATGGAGTAATTTCCTCCCTTGCTTTGATCTGGTTCTCCACCTTGATTTTTGACGAAAGGGGGTGAGGACCCCCACGGGGTACTTCAGGCTGTACCCTGCCCATATATAATTGTACTCATCATGGTTCCCTTTTTGAGGCAATATTTTATGGCCCGATGCCCTTTCTGACGCCAACCCCTTTAGTCGCCTCTTACAACATGCAGGGATACGGTGTACCTCTTCTAAACTGGGCCACACACTGGTAATAAAGACGTTTCCAACCTGTGATATTCACAATTAATGACCATTTGTGTATCGCACTTTCAGTGGGCAAGCAACATGACAACCACCGTCGATGAACGCTCAGCGAATGAGCATGAAGTGAATACGATGAAGTTAGAAATGCAAACTCGATTATGGTTCGACCATGACATCGTGGTATTTACAAATGTAGCACAACTTAAATTGCGTTGTTCCATGAGACTTATTGGGTTGATTTCCCACTGTTTGGGTTCGGTTTCTGCGCAGTTACATTCCCAGGTCGAAAAACCAGTTAAAACCAGTACACATTTTCAACTGGCCTCTATTGGTTCTAATTGGTCTTTAACTGGTCTCTATTGGTTTCAACTGGTACCAGTTAAATTCAGTCAGAATTCCAATTTCCCAGTTGAAAAAACCAGTAGCTCATATTTGTACCAGTTAAAGTCTTACTGGTTCCAGTTGATACCAGTTGCAATGTACTGGTCCCAGTTGATACCAGTTACAATGTACTGGTCCCAGTTGATATCAGTTAGTTAAATACAATTGTATTTCAACTGGTAATATATCACTCTGTTCCAATTTCCATATTAAAACCAGTAAGAAACCAACTGGCTTTACTGGTACCAGTTGGCTACTGGTTTTCAACTGGTACCAGTTGACCAGTAAGCTACTGGTCTTTACTGGTTTTTTGACCTGGGTTACGGGCCATGCACTATAAAAAAAATACACTCTGCGGAGCTGTCAGAGGCAAGCTAACTCGATGAACACGAAATGCTCTTTCTCAAATGAAGAGTACATGTTTTGACAGAAAAATAAACCACGTTGAAGGCTCATCCAAATAAAAGTTGGTTTGGGCATACTAATTAGCAATGGAAGAACAAATAGGTTTACCCCTTCCTAAATTTGCACCACTTATCGCTGGACTATGAATTTGAGAAATGTCATGTCGCATGAATTTTAGCTTAGCGTTGGTTGTCTGGGAAACTGCAAGAATCCAGAATAATACACGTGTTTCATTCCAAAGGGCAGCGCCTAACTCAGGTTGACCAAAACAAGAGCTTATCACGAGAGCCGACCAAACAGATTCGATTTTTTTTTAATTTTTCTTAGATAGAACATCTTGAACTGTTGTCTTCAGATGAATTTGCTGCACCTCATATTTATTATATTACATTTTCCACCCAATATACACGTTGCCAAATAAGCCAGCTCTTTCTATTTTGGAAAAGGGCGAAAAGAGGGAGCTTCGATCTGTTGCGTACATAGTTCGTAGAGGTGAAAATGGGGGAGGGGGGATTTGCTGGGATCGCACATGTAAACTAGAACAGCACTCGGTAGAGCACATACCTCTGCCAGGCTGAACAGTTCACATTTTGAATGCCACTAATAAGCTGGATCCGGATCCGGACCTGAAGCAAAATCGAATCAGCTTGTTCTTGTCAACTAACTAACTCATGCACCAAGTTTTGTTGTAGCTCGTTCACAACTTTTTGAGATATCATGGTATACATATCTTTCAGCCCCATGTCTCAATGGTGAAGAATCTCTTTAAAAATTCTCGTCTCTGGATCGGAATCGAATCTTCACCAAAATCTAATCAATTCGGCCGTGTCACGCACCCAACCTGTCCAGCATGTTTCCTCCGAATCAGTCCATAACTTTTTGAGATATTGTGCTACATATTGGTTTTGCCCTATCACTCAATAGTGAAGAAACACTTCAAGAAATTCCAGCATCCTGATGCAGATCTTCACCAAAATCTCATCATTTTGTTCATGTCACACACCGAACTTCTCCACCATATTTTGTCCGAATGCGTCGACTACTTTAGAGATATTCTGTTCACAGACAAACAGACAGACGGACAAGGGTGAAAGACAAATATCCTGTTCATAGACAAACAGACAAGCAGACAGGGGTGAAAGCATAACCTCCATCCTCCATAAGTGTTGGAGGTAAAAAACAACATTGTGTAATATATATACACACACACGGAAGTGGATACTTTGAGACCTGTTCGATCTCCATTCCACATCCTGAAACCCACCCACGTGTGGACATAGCAGCCAACTGGCACGCACACGCACGCACGCACGCACGCACGCACGCACGCACGCACGCACACACACACACACACACACACACACACACACACACACACACACACACACACACACACACCTTTTATGAGGCCGAGGGCTGCCCACGTGGTGCCTGGTATCACGCTGATCGACATCCGTTCGGGACATAGCGTGGCCATACAGCTTGGAGGGCTTTATCCACTCCATCCCACCCAAGATGAGTGGGACCTTCTGAAACCCGAGATAACAACCAAAAACAACACACACACACACACACACACACACACACACACACACACACACACACACACACACACACACACACACACTAACACGTGAAAAGGTTATTGCATGCTGGGTTTTTTTTTTAATGTGCTTCTTTCAATTTCAAGACGATGAAATTTTCGATGCATGACATCAATATTTAGTGAAATCAACAGAATTTGATTAAACTACGGAATGCAAACCGCCGTGGGAAATAAGGAGTTGACATTTTGGGTGATAACCCTTCTTTGTAACTAATTTACTCTGACCAATGTTAAATCCCGAAATGTCAGCAACTCCTTCCTTCCCATTGTGGTTTAGCATCAACGGCATGTTTATTGTAACCATCGTTCTACCTGTCCGCCCATTCAGATCGACACTACAGCCATCATGAGCAAGACTATTTCTTCATTCTAACAACAACGTGATCTTTACTGTTTTGGATGATTGATTTTGTATCTATACTAATAAAAGGCAGTGTGTGTGTGTGTGTGTGTGTGTGTGTGTGTGTGTGTGTGTGTGTGTGTGTGTGTGTGTGTGTGTGTGTGTGTGTGTGTGTGTGTGTGTGTGTGTGTGCATGCATATGGGATTTCAGAATCCTCCCAGGGTGGGCTCAAAGTATCCACCTTCATTTCGGTAAGTGGTCACGATTCACGGACCAAGCTGTGAAGTTTTTCATTTTCAAAGTTTTGTGCCGAGGGCTCTCTTCAGGATCCTTACTGAGCCCAGGATGGCTTCCAACTGTAGTTCGTTTGTAGTGATATTTTTGCGGGGCCGGACATCGACCGCGGGAACGACCGCTAGATAGAGCCGCAAGTCGGCTCGACCGATCGCCCGGAATTCAGATCGTACTTCTCTGGAAAACTCCGGAGAATACGGGTCCTTTGCTTTGCACCGTGAAGCGCAAATATTTCCACCACGTGGTACAGGGTGATTCGCCAAATCCCAACATACCTAGAGACCACGTGGCGATCTACCGAGTCTTCACACCCTCAACAGCACCCGTACGGAAACGAGCCGCTCAGCGCGCTCGTTCTGTATGCGATCCGAGCAGTTTGATCACTGAGTTCCGTCGGTCCCGATTGTCCCGTTATAACGGCAATGGCCAACTAATTTCCTGGCACGTGACACGCTCAGTCAATGAAACAATAGACGCGAACGAGCTGAAATTTTTTACAAATGGGAGTTTACTTATACAATAGGTGCGGAATGAGGGAAGCACGTCAGGCAAGAGCTAAACCGAATAATGGAAAGGCAAATGATGTACAGTAAAGCACTTATACAATTACTACTTACGAGACTGGTGCCACAAACACACACACATGCACACACACCCAAAGAATCGGACCAATTGGTCTTTATTTGGATCTCCAGCCCGGATGACAGTCGGGCTGAAGATCAAGGTAGTGACAAGTAGTATAATGAGGAGTAAGGAGTGACGAGGAGGTGAGGAAGGGGTGAAGAGCGAGGAAGGGCGGGAGAGGTGGGGGAAGAGAAACGCCTCAACAAACATTGCTATACACTGCAGGGGAAAGTGTCATACGGTGTATGCTCTGGTTAGATACCTTCTGGCGACCTGGCTGCCTTCGTGAGGCTCGACGTCCACACCTTCCCGGAGCTCCAGTCGCCAAAAGCACGCACCAGGGTAGCCAAACGCAGAGGAGGCGAGACGAGATGATCTCCAGTGATGAGATGGTCAACCACTATCGCCAAGATCCACGATCCCCCAGAACGCGCTCTTGTCGACAACAACTCACTGGCTTTGGATGCCAGGTTGAAATGTCTAAATTGAAATGTCCTTTCCCAAAAGAAATGTCTCACACCCGATGACAGGCTGCATGGCAAACGCCAGGATCTCTGTCTCTCAATGCTGGTCCCAACAACCACACTTCCTCTTTAGGAGGGAGGGGCTTCTTCTCCTGGCCACTCGCCTCCTGATTGGTCGGACCCATTGCGCGATTCCCTGGCCGTCTCCCATTGGACAGGCCCATGGTAGGCGGGGCAACTTCCACCCTTCTGGGTGGAGTCCCAATCGGAGGCGTTTGTAGCTCCACCTACCTCCTCACCTCCGACCACGTGCATAATGGCGATGGTGTTGAGTGGGGGACGGGGCGGGTGAGACGCCCGCTCCTTGCCGATTGGCCAAAGAGTGATGCCATGCCCATGTTAAACTCCACCCACGCATGCCCTCGCTCGCCGACGAGAAAAGAGTGCGGACAATGCCGAAAGCAGAGAGTTGTTGGGGGTCGTTGGTTGGGACGTAAAATCCTAACTATAAAATAACTCCGCAGCGCACGTCCAAATAATTCCCATTCGACTAGAGACGGGACCCTAACTAGAAACACGTACTTACCGATATAACTGATCTGTATGACATGGCTGTTGTGTGCAGTAAGCTTCCAAATTAATAACAGTATTTTATTCTGTAAGTTCGTTTTTTGGTAATTCCAAGACTTTTCTCCACCATCTGCCACTGACCATCAGCGTGGGAGTTCACTGTGACCGTTGAATCTGCATTTGCATAATTTGCCCTATTGGCAGTGTTGTACTTACCATTTATTTAGGCTAGAAACCTAATTGGTTGCCATGTTCAAACAGGTGCAGATGGTCAATCTTGAGTGAGAAATATTCGAGCAGCAGTTAGCAGTTGAGTGGATGGACAGTTGGAATACATTTGAGGTGGAGTGAGCAAACTGAAGGAGGGAGATTGAGAAGCCAGGATATTTGTGGTGAAGATTTGAGAACGAATGCATGAGTTTTGCACATCAGTGCCATTTCTCTCTTGCTCTCACCTGCACCCAATGAGGTGCTTTGCGTGCATTGGATGCCTTTAGAACTCTCACACCTGAACCTTCTGTGGCTCTATGCTGCCATTGATTGCTGCATATCTCTCCTGGTGGTACATGTCAGACTGTACCACCACTGCATTGCTTTGTCTGCTGTGAACAGCCTTAAGGCTATCCCGTTTGTACTCACGGTGTCACGTCGCATGCCATAAACACAGTTGTGACTCCCCCTAACATAGTGCATTGGTCAACATCACCACATCGGTTCTTCAGGCGGCTTTGGTCATCTACACTACAACACTCATCTCTCCGTTGATCTGCTCTTTCCTTCTCTTGCTCCCATTTCATTCCGTTCACATCGTCCTCTCAGACTTGGAATTTCTTTGTTTTTTCCTTTTAATCCCTCCTCTTTATTTTATTGCTTGCATCGATTCGTTACCTTCCCTTGCTGGCCCTAATAAGTATACTTTGTGATAATTATTGATTCTTTCTTTTTTGTGTGAATTCGTTTTTGTTTTTACGTGTCTATCGTAAATATTTTGTATATGATTAAGGTGACCATATTATTCATTCATTTCCTTTGTGAAATTAGGCTCTAAATTAATCCATTTGGGAGGTTAATGTATTCACCATTTTTGTCGTTTTTAGCTCGCCTGTTCGAAGAACAGAGAGCTATAGCGATACCCCCGGCGTCAGCGTGAGCGTGAGCGTGAAAATGTTAATTTTTTTGTATTACGGAAAAACTCCTCGACGGATTTCGACGAAACTTGGTGGGGGGGGGTAGGTATGGTCCAAGGATCATGCCATTAAATTTTGGACTTGGACCCCCCCCCAAAAAAAAATTGTTAGAGAAAAAAAATATATTTTTTTTGCATTTTTACATGTTTTAAGTGATTTCCAACCCCCCCCCCCCCAAAAAAAAATTCTTACAGAAATTTTTTTTTGCATTTTTACATGTTTTAAGTGATTTCCAACCCCCCTCCCAAAATTGTTAGAGAAAAACAAAATTTTTTGCAACTTTTTTTTCAACAAAATTTAGATATCTTTTTTTTGCATTTCTACATGTTTTAAGTGATTAGGATTTTAACGAAACTTGGTGGGGGGGGTTAGGTATGGTCCAAGGATCATGCCATTAGATTTTGGACTTGTTCCCCCCCCCAAAAAAAAATTGTTAGAGAAAAATTTTTTTTTTTGCATTTCTACATGTTTTTAGTGATTTCCAACCCCCCCCCCCAAATATTGTTAGAGAAATTTTTTTTTTTTGCATTTCTACATGCTTTTAGTGATTTCCACCCCCCCCCGCCAAATATTGTTAGAGAAAAATTTTTTTTTTGGCATTTCTACATGTTTTAAGTGATTTCCAACCCCCTCCCCCCAAAAAACATTGTTAGAGAATTATAAAAAACATTAATTATTAGGCTCGTTTTTTAAAAACGATAAATGTATAAACAGGCGAGCATTGGGTGGCTTTGACACCAACTCTGGTTTAAATTTTAGTTATGTCGAGCCAGTTGTGTTTTGGGGGGTTTTTTTAGGTTTCTGTTGGGCTTCGGGTTGTTGTTGACATTAAAGTGTTATGATAACAAGCATCAATCTACAAGTTAAGATAAGTCAGATCTCCTGACAAAGGGAGTAGGGTGGAGGAGTTACTAGAGGCTTGCAGATGGTTAAAGGGTGTACTGTTTCTCTTGTACAAAAGTATGACTTCATTAAAATAATGGTGAGAGAAATGGCTCATTTTAATGGGAAATCTTCCATCACCATTCTGCCACATCCTGGTAACCAATGAACATTGCTGATCAGGAAGATACATGTTCAACCCAAATTTTTTTAAGGTGGGTGGAGGAAGTCCTGGTATTATGAGATATCACGACTCTCCCAAACGACTCCCTGCTCAACAAACGAGGGCGCCCCCTAGCATTCCAGATGTGTAATCACGATTCACAGCCATGTAATTTTTCTGCAATTGTTCAAAAAACTGATATGTTTTTATAAAGTCACAATCAATGTACGTTTTACTCTTCATTATATCAAGCTGAAATCTGTTGAATAAATGGATTTATCTCCTAAAAGTCCCCTTCTTTATCACAATTCTTCCTCATAACAATGTTTTTCTGCACTGCAGTAGTCTCCAACCTTTTTAAACACAAGATCACTTTAACAATCCAAATGCAAGACAAGAACCTTTTACAATCTACCCTTAAAAATTCTGCTTTACCTCAAAAAATGTATGCTGTGCATAATTCTCACCTATTCTTCGTGTGACATCTGTGCTTGCAGACTATCTGTGAGTGCTTTGAAGTCTTTGTCGTAGTTTGAGATGGCCAATCTCATACAGTCCATCAGATGGGCATCTGTGAAACGAGTGTGATACTTGGACTTGATTGTCATCTGGGAAAAAGCCATCTCAGAGTGGAACCAAAGTAAGCTTTCACCTTGAGTGAACAGGATGTCAGAAGAGGGTACTTCTCTCTGTTTACAAGTCCCTAAAAGTCTTTCTCCCTTGACCTAGCTTTCAGCTGTCACTTTGAATGGTGATTTTTTGTGACCCATGGCTGCCACAGTTTTAAATACAACCACCATACAAAATCTCAGCTTTCCCATTTTCTCTCCGTATTAAAAAAGGGAACATTTTTTTGAAGGATTGACTGTTCAAACCTGGGATCGACCTGTTGATCGTGATTGACTGGTTGGAGACTACTGCTGAACTGTATGTAAGAATTTCTTCAAAAATAGAAATCTGAATTGCAATCTTTCCCATGCTTAGCTTTGCATTAGATAGGATAGTATCTATTGGACAAATATATCTTCTTCTTCTTCTTCTTCTTCTTCTTTCGGCTGCTCCCGTTAGGGGTCGCCACAGCGGATCATCCGTATGATCCGCATAGTGATTTGGCACATGTTTTACGCCGGATGCCCTTCCTGACGCAACCCGAGTCGCCTCTTACGACACAGGGATATAGTACACCTATTTTAACCGGGGTATACACCGGCCCAGTATACTGGTACTCATTTCGCCGACCTCGGAAGGATGACAGGCTGAGTCAACCCCCTGGTGTATTAATTCAGTGGCCCAACGGGGCTTGAACTCAGGACCTTTTGGATCCCAAGCCGCTGCCCTAACCACTGCGCCAACACACCAGGCTTATTGGGCAAATATATATATATATATACAGTATATATTTTTCTACATATATATATATATACAGTATATATTTTTCTACATATATATATATATATATATATACAGTATATATTTTTCTACATATATATATATATATATATATATATATATATATATATATATGTATGTATATATACACACACATATATGTATGTATTGTTATGTTTGTGGGGTAAATGGAGGAATTTTCTAGTAAAGATAGGATCATACACAATAGCGTTGTCTGTGGATGTGTAGAAGACATTTTGATGTAAATTAAGTAGGGAAACTGTGAGCTTAATTGTTACATGTCACCGCACGGGGGTAGTGCTGTGTTAATTATGTAGGGTTTAAGGATAATGTCTCCCAGTATGTGATTGCGCCTGTGACCTTTTCCAATGTTTTTGCATTTACAAGACCGGCGATAAAAAAGAATCACGTCCTTAGAATAACAACAACCAAGCCGGACATTTCCAAGCAGGCGAAAACCCCACCTCCAGGAATGACAACGAGTGACACCACACTATTGGGGGTGGATGATGGATGATGCGATGTCAGAGGGGACAGGAGAGGATTGAGTCAGGATCAGCAGTCAGGACATGAATAAGAAGTGAAAAGGGAGATTCTGTGAGGAACGCGATTGAGACCGAGGCTCTGGCTGGCCACCCTCGACATGATGGAAAAGGCAGCATGAATCCCGGTGTTCATTTGTGTGAACTTCCTCATGTGATGGAGCAAGACGCTGGCCATTGGCTGTTCAGCTGGGTCATGTGAGACCGTGTCTAAGAGCCTCGTGTTGTGCCATCGGGGAAGAAGGCGGTGCCATTTTGCAGACAGCAGCATCGACAATCTCATTTGTGAGGAGGAACTTTCACGACAGCTTCTGGGCCCTTAACGAAGGGACCACAGCACGAACGACCTCCTGTACACTTCCCATCCAGAGAGCAGCTTGGCGCCATTTTGGAGTCATTTTCCGACACAGTGACAACGCAGTTTGGCAAACCCCAAGTTTCAGAAACTCATCTCTTGTCACACAAAAAAGTGCTGGGAGAATAGGAGGATTATTCTTTTATTTATTCTGTCACCTTGTCTGTATTAAAATCTGTGTGGGGGAACCTCAATTAGGAATGTAAGTTACCTCGCGTTTCATTATTATCCCGTTTTGATTTATTATCCCGCCCCCGGAAGGAGGGAACGGGATATTGTAATCGTCTGGTTTGTTTGTTTGTTTGTCTGTCTGTCTGTTAGAAACTTTACGGCAAAAAGGCTTTAGCAAACACTATCAAATTTAATCCACAGGTGGGCAATGAACCTTGGATGACCCCATTAACTTTTGGGTCCAATTGGCTCAAAGGTCAAGGTCAGGAAAATATCAAAATCGTTTTTCGCTCATAACTTCGTCAAAAATGATCTGCTTTACTTCAAACTAAGCTTATAGTGAACCTTATTCTATTTGTCACTGATAATCCTACCCATTCCTATAGTGAAAAATGCATATTTGTAAAGATCGGTAGGGTCCGAAGACTTTATGCCTTAAATGGGCGGGATTTGTTGTGCCTCGCACCACTTGTTTCCATTATAAACATTTGATTTCTGTTTAGTAAACCCCGATTTATTAACTTTACTTGTGTTGTCTATTTGTCGTGTGTTCGGGTACAAGTCCTTGTCCTCTATTGTGGTGAACACGTCTGTTAGGTGTCTTTGCTGCCCCCGTCCCGCACGCACCATAATCTCCAAAGAACTCGGCTATTTGCCTCCAAGGGAAATGGTTCCGTTATCCTTGCAAGTCGGTCTCGGCCCCCCTGGACACGACTATATATATATATATATATATATATATATAAATATATATATATCTTGTTCGTCTTTCGGCTGCTCCCGTTAGGGGTCGCCACAGCGGATCATCCGTTATGATCCGCATACTGATTTGGCACAGGTTTTACGCCGGATGCCCTTCCTGACGCAACCCTGGTCGCCTCTTACGACACAGGGATAAGGATTGGGTTTCGCCATGATTCCAGGCTGCTCTACACTCTCTCATAGCGCGGCCCAGTGCAGAGCTCCCGTCCTCAAGATCCTCCAACCCAAGCCTCCGAGTAGCCGGATTACAGGCGCACACCACTACGCGCGGTTATGTATTTATATGTATATATATATATATATATATATATATATATATATATATATATATATATATATATATATATATATATATGTATGTATGTATGTATGTATGTATATGTATATGTATATGTATATGTATATGTATATGTATATATATATATATATATATATATATATATATATATATATATATATATATATATATATATGTGTGTATCTTCTTCTTCTTTCGGCTGCTCGCGTTAGGGGTTGCCACAGCGGATCATCCGTATGATCCGCATAGTGATTTGGCACATGTTTTACGCCGGATGCCCTTCCTGACGTAACCCTGGTCGCCTCTTACGACACAAAGGGATATATATATATATGTATATATATATATATATATATATATATATATATATATATATATATATATATATATATATGTATATATGTATATATGTATGTATATATGTGTATATATGTATGTATATGTATATGTATGTATATATGTATATATATATATATATATATATATATATATATATATATATATATGTATATATATATATATATATATATATATATGTATATATATATATATATATATATATATATATATATATATATGTATATATGTATATATATATATATATATATATATATATATATATATATATATATATATATATATATATATATATATATATATGTATATATATATATATATATATATATATATATATATATATATATATATATATATGTATATATGTATATATATATATATATATATATATATATATGTATATATATATATATGTATATATATATATATATGTATATATATATATATGTATATATATATATATATATATATATATATATATATATATATATATATATATATGTATATACATATATATATATATATATATATATATATATATATATATATATATATATATATATATATATATATATATATATATATATATATATATATATATATATATATATATATATATATATATATATATATATATATATATATATATATATATATATATATATATATATATATATATATATATATGTATATGTATATATATATATATATATATATATATATATATATATATATATATATATATATATATATATATATATATATATATATATATATATATATATATATATATATATATATATATATATATATATATATATATATATATGTCAGGTCAGGTATGGGAGCATGTGCCAGAACAGCATGTCGCTGCGTCCACTTTCCGCCGGTACTCCAGGGGCCTCCGTCTGGCCGTCCTCCAGGCAGATGCCAGGCCCATCCCCATCTCCTTGAGATGATGGTCAACCTGTTGCAACCATGAGGCACGTGGTCGACCCACTGGCCTCCTCCACTCATGAGACTCCCTCGCTGAGAGAATCTGGTGAGCAGGATCAGAGTCAGGAAAACGAGCCACATGTCCATACAGCCGCAACTGACGCTCACGGACTATGCAGGTAACAAATCTCATCCGAGTCTCTCTCAGCAACCGCTCGTTGGACACAAAATCCGACCAGCGATAGCCAAGGATTCTCCGAAGAGACCTGGTACCAAAGGAATTGTCTCCGTCTCAGATCCTTGGTCAGAGTCCAAGTCTCGCACCCATAGAGCAAGACTGGAAGTACCAAGGACCTGAAGACTCGGACTTTCGTCCTCCCGCACAGGTACCGGCAGCGCCACACCCCATGATCCAGTGAATCCATGACTCCCCAGGCCCGACCCAGACGTCTATTGACCTCTGACTCGCAGCCAGCAGAGACATGAATATCACTGCCAAGGTAAGTGAATCTCTCCACGACCTCAACATCCTCACCACAAACAGACACAGACAGGACAGCAAAATCCAAGATGTCACCGAAAGCCTGGATCTTAGTTTTGACCCAAGAAACCCATAATCCCAACGGCTCCGACTCCTCATTCAGCACCTCGAGGGCCCCCAAGAGGATGACTAAAGTCTCCGCAAAGATGACTGCATCATCTGCAAAGTCAAGGTCCGAGATCTTGACATTCCCAAATGACGCACCGCAACTTGATCTCTCCGACATCCTCCCTAGAATCCAGTCCATACAAGTGCTGAAAAGTGTGGGGGCAAGTACACATCCCTGACGAACTCCAGTAACAACTGGAAATAGGTCAGAGATGGTACCACCACACTTCACAGCACTCTCAGTACCAGAGTAGAGTTCAGACATCAGATCGATCAGTTTTGATGGCACCCCACGAAGACCAAGAATCCTCCAGAGGACATCCCAATTCACTGAATCGAACGCTTTACAGAGATCAACATAGGCTGCAAGCACTATATATATATATATATATATATATATATATATATATATATATATATATATATATATATATATATATATATATATATATATATATATATATATATATATATATATATATATATATATATATATATATATGTATATACCTGCAAGTATATATATGTATATACATATATATGTATATACATATATATATATATATATATGTATATACACACACACACACACACACACACACACACACACACACACACACACACACACACACACTCCTAAAATTTAGAAGGAAGTAGTAGACTTTATCTTCCTGTTTGATCCATGGACCTCTCAAAGTCTATGTCAAACAACTCAGGGGCGACTGGTCTTATCCTCTCATCACAGCTATTTCCAAGTGTTGTGGTTTTCATCTGTGAGACTGTACCCCACCATTACAGTGTGTGGTGAGTCCGACCGAGTGATATTTCAAGAGAACATCTGAATTATGCCCCATTGACTGAGGCGCTTTCAATGAGCCTCGATCTTCCATTGAGGAAAGTGTATGCAAGTTGAATGATGACAAGTATTTTCGCACCGCCATCATCATTTGTCCACATTCACTTTTGAAACTGGCATGATCTGGTGTTAAATGAATATCCTCGAGCAGTTGTGCATAAACATTCCTCCAAACGTACCTGTTGCTGCCCTGTCATTACCTCCGCCATTGAAGGTGGATGGAGGTTATGTTTTCACCCCTGTCTGTTTCTGTGTGTTTGTTGCAAAATCGATTTTTCAAGTATATCGGTCAGTTGATTTTGTTGTTCTGTCTATCTGTTTATCACCTCCAGGTCACAATTCGAAACCGATCGTCCTGAAACGTTACCAAGTTGGAGAGGTAGTCTCAACTGAGAAGCCTATAGATTTTGAGATCAAAGGTCATTTTGAGGTCAAATTTCTAAAATCGTCATTTTTCATCTGATTGACTTGAAATTTTAATCACATTTACATAGTACATCACTGAATTGGGAAAGCAACTATTTTTGAGGTCAAAAGGTCAAAGGTCAACTCAAGGTCAAACTCCTAAAAATCATCAAAATTTTAAATCTGAAAAATAATCAATTTTCATCCGATTGACCTGAGCTTTGATTAAGATTGTCAAATTTAATCTAAATGAAATGGACAATTTGATGTATTCAGAGCAACCTTTGGAGAGGGGAGGGATTTTGCAAGTATCGTGCTCTGCACGGTCTTTTTCTTGTTTGTTTGTTTGTTTGTTTGACTCTACGCAGGATGTCTCAATAAGTTGAGGACGGATTCAGACAAAATTTGGTGGACAGGTTGGGTGTGTGATGAGGACGAATTGATTAGATCTTCGTGAAGATCCGGATCTGTATACGAGAATTTTTAAAGTGATTCTTCACCATTGAGAGATAAGGCCAAAATGAAATACAGTGTATAGCATGACATACGTCACTCCCCACTCCTCTCCCTTACCTCCCTCCTCTCTCCCTCCGTTCTTTCCCTCCCTCTTTTCTCTCCCATCCCCTTATTCCCCCTCCATTCTCAATAATGTTCCCATCAGCGAAGTGGCAGGTTCCTTTTGCAACGACAGTGTGTGTATTTATATGTATATATATGTATATATATATATATATATATATATATATATATATATATATATATATATATGTATATATATATATATATATATATATATATACATATATACATATATATATATATATATATATATATATACATATATATATATATATATATATACATATATACATATTGTTACGTTTGAGGGGGGGGTATGCATTCAAAGGGTAATTAGGATGTTTAATTAGGTATGCCATGCTGTTCGAGTTTACTAGGATCTCGATGTAATAAGTAGCAATTCAGTGGTGATAAGTTGTCTAGTAAATGTTCATTTCTTCAAGGGGGAAATGATAAATGTCACGTAATTAGATAGGGACACGGGATAGGGTAAGTGTGTCTGCGTAAACCCCTTTTGGTATTCTCTGAAGACTGGCCGTGACGTCACAGGACAGAGCAGCGGATGGCTCCGCCCCGTGATCACGATTGGCAGAAGGCGACGGCAGTGGGCCAATAAATGGCTCGATTGGAGGTGACGAGGGCAGAAGGATAAAAAGGTTCTGTTCGGGGTCGAAAAGGAAGAAGAAGAAGAAGAAGAAGAAGAAGAAGAAGAAGAAGAAGATTACAACCAGAACGCTCGTGTTTTTTTGGTGTGGAACCTGTGGCGGCAGAGAGCGTCCTGGTTGCTGTGCTGAGTCGGTCGTGCTCTTGATCGTGCCTGGGAGCCTTGCCGAGCCTCGTGCCTCGCTTTGGTTGGCTCTAGGGTTCTGCTGACTCGGAATACGGGGTCGGGCGGCGGGTGGACCTGCCTCCCTCTCCTGCTCGCGGCTTGGCGCGGGAGCTGGTTCCCTGGCGGCTGTGGGCGGACTTGGGCCAGGACCAGGAGGTCGACAGCACCGCGGTTTCTCCTGCCCCCCCCCCCTGGCGAGAGCAAGGCCGGCTCGTCCGGCGCCGATCCAGGGACAGTTGCGTCCACACCACGGTCCAGCCTGACCACCAGAGATAGCTACGTTTTATGTGTGTGTGTGTGTGTGTGTGTGTGTGTGTGTGTGTGTGTGTGTGTGTGTGTGTGTGTGTGTGTGTGTGTGTGTGTGTGTGTGTGTGTGTGTGTGTGCGTGTGCTTGGCGCCTTAGAGGGATTGAGAACTGTATATTCATTGGAATTGTCTGTGTTTTTCCCCACACCCGATCCCACACCATCCCGTCGAATCGCCCCGGATCCCTCTTCTTGCCGAGTCTTGTTATTTCTGGTAATTATAAAAAAAGAATAAACATCATCAACTCAGTGAAAAGTGACTCGTGCCACCTTCCTCGTCCCGTTTGCGGTAGAGCGATTAGAACCGCCGTCTTTGGGTTATAAATAAATAAACCGCCTCCATCGTTTCGGCTCATTCTACGTTGGTGGGACTGTTCAAGTCCCGTGGACGTCAAATTGGTGTCAGGGTGTTGGATGTTCGAACCCCTCTAAATTATATTTGGTATCGGGAGAATATACCAAGATTAAAATCTCGCCACAAATTGGAATATAAAATTACTACAGAAAAGCGCGCGAGCACGGGAAAATTTTGGCGGGATTTTTCAAATTTAAAATAATTGGCGGCAAACGGGACTTCTGCACCATGGCGGATGTGCAGATGTTTGAGGAGGCAGGCCACGTGTCTGGCAGCGAGTCGGGGGAAGAGGGGAGAGACGGGGGTAGGGTTGGAACCTCCCCCATTCCGAGCGTGGACCGTGCTTCATTGCCCGTAACGGGGCCGGCAGTGCCGGAAACCGGCGCGATGTTGATCCAGACACTGTTGGAACGTTTAATAGGGGACATGACGGTACGAATGGCAGAAATGACGGCACAAATGGAAAATCAATTCGTGACACAGAGGGCAGACATGACGGCACAGAGGGCAGAAATGATGGCACAAATGGAAAATCAATTCGTGACACAGAGGGCAGAAATGACAGATCAATTGGGGGTAATGGGGGTACAGTTGGGTGCACGGATTGATTTAATGAGGGATGAATTGGGGGAAAAGATGTAGAAAATGAAAACTGAGATGCAGGAATGTGTGGATGTTAAATTGGGAGAAATACAAAGTAAATTCGAGGATAGATTGGAGGAAACAAAGGTAGAAATTACATTGGAGGGGGAAAATATACGGAAAAAATTGGTAGATAAATTTGATGCAACCAACATTCGGGTTGATAAAGTGGATGAAAGCCTGGAACGTCATCGTGCCTGTGTGGATGCTCGTATGCAGCTGCAAATAGAAGAGTGGGGAGAGCTGAGGAAGCAAGGGATGAATTTGGCGGAGGAGGTAAAAGGATTGGAGGCTCGTTTGGACGAACAAGATAAAATTATGAGCCAAGATGAAGTTTTGGATAAAGGCCTGGTAGAGCCGTCTTTTGTAAGTAGAGTGTCCGGGTTGGTTGAGGAGCAGCTCCAAACTCGTGACGGAGCCTTGGAGGAGGTTGTGCGGGCACAGAAGATCCTGCGGGAAGAGGTGAATCGGTCCATTCAACGTTTGGAACATGAGGCAAAATTGACCCATGAGACCCTCACCACAAAACATCTTTGGCCACAGTGGGCTCCGAAATTGGATACGCAGCCACAAGGGTGTTTGATCCCTGGGCTGGATTCGGACAAGGGAGAAACTGAGAAGCGGGCCACCGTAAAAGTGATCCCCCTGGTAAATTTCGACGGGTCAGGGAGCGTTGAAGCTTTTCTGACACAATTTGAGTGCATTTCACGACTAAACGGGTGGAATGAGCAGGAACGTACAGGGAATTTGGTGGCAACGTTGCAGGGACCAGCCGCAGATGTGTTAAACGTGATCGCGGAGGGGATGTTGACCAGCTCCCACATTTGCGAGGCATTGAGCCGTCGGTTTGGGTTCGCGGCAAACTGTGATCTGGTGCGGGCTCAGCTCCAGCACCGCAGATTAAAGCCGGGTGAGACAGTGCAGGAGCTGGCACAGGACATTTACCAATCAGTCAGGATCGCGTATCGGGACCTTACAGTGGAGGCGTGGGACAGACTGGCACTTAGAAATTTTTAGCTGCTCTTCCTGACCCTGAGGTCCGAGCGCTAGTGGAGCTACAGGATCCACCCACCGTGCACCGACCGGCCGAGTGCGCGGCCAGGCTGGCCTCGTGGAGTCGGCCGGGTCGGGTGCCCAAGAGGCCATCGGTGACGATCCAACAGGCGGAGATCCAGGATCAGGGAGGGGGGCTGGGAGAAATTGGCATTACCCAAATGCTTCAGAGGATGAATCCTCCTGCTGAACCGCAAGGTCTATCCGAGATGACCTTTCATAGGTCGGGTCCGGAGATCACTGTCGGGGGTCCGGGAGACTAGATCGGGCTGAGCATATAGGGCCATGCTCGGCTGGTGAGATTGTGGCGAAGTGCCCTCCTTTGGTGGAAAAAAATGAAATGTGGAAAAATTGGCATGGGTTTGTAAGTTCTTCTGGGTTTTAGAGTGACAATCGGGACAGTGGGTAATTGGAAACAAAGCGGGCACGAGTGGCTGTCCAATGGCTGGTGCGTGGATCGGGTGAGAAGTGCTGTGTGAGTTGTTTTAAGTGAAGAAGTGAAATGTATGGTGCACACATTGTTTTTTTATTGGGCATGGTGTGGTAACAGGGAAGGTCATGGTCGGTGAAGTGTTAGAAATGCAGGTGTCACATGTAAGGCCGATGGGGTGGGGGAGTCATGTGGATTTTGTGGGTGGGGATGATGTGCTTGTCCACAGGGATTGCTGAAGCTCACCGTGAGCGGGAATTGCGACCCCCTTCAAGGAGATTCACCACCTGGTGGCTAATGGTGACAGTGTCTGGAGGCAACTGGGAGAGGGTCTGGTTGGGCGACCAAGGCGGGTAGGACCTTGGCGACCCAGGAAGGCCAGAGGAGCCAGTGAGACCCCTTCCAATGTGTTGTACGGGATTAGAGCTGATGGCTACCAGGGGGGAGGGAATCAAAGGGAGCGGGGCGGAGAAACGTCCGGGTTGGACTAAAGCTTACCTGTGGGCATGGTTGCACCTGAGATGCCCCCATCATCTTGTGGTAACCCACCCCACGGCCACGACGGGATTCAGCCTGCATGATTTAAATGAGGACCATGACCTGGAAATGTGATGATGACCATGGTGTGAGTATTGTGAAGATGTGTGAGTCCCACCCGATCCCGCACAACTTGACAGGTGCAGCAAGGGCATGATGTCCGCATAATTTTGGGGCAAGCAAATTTGAAAATTGGCTCCCCAGGTAACGCTGGGTCTATTAGCATCCACTGGGGGAGGCGGTCAAGTGTAAATATCCTGTGAATAGTGTCGTTAAGGCTTAGAGTAGGAATGTAAAGTATAAGTGTTGTGTTTTTGTGGAACCTTTTGTTTTCCCTCCCCAGATCACTGGAAGAGTGCTGGGCAAGAGCAATGATCCTGAAGATGGAGTGCAACTTCGCTCAGTGCTCTCATGTAATAAAGTAAAAAAATAAATAAATAAATAAATAAAAAAAACGAAGGATTGTTTAGGCGAGGATAAGGCCATAAGGGGGTAGTACATTAAGCAGGATAGGTAAGTTCGCTGCGACTCGCTGCCCATTGCCCCTCCTACTTTATTTCGTTAGGTTAATTAGGTGTGAGTCAGTAAGTGTTAAGGCTGGTACGGTAGCGCCTGTGATATACCTTGCAGGAGCTGTGGTACCAGAGGAGGGGGCAGTGTTACGTTTGAGGGGGGGTATGCATTCAAAGGGTAATTAGGATGTTTAATTAGGTATGCCATGCTGTTCGAGTTTACCAGGATCTCGATGTAATAAGTAGTAATTCAGTGGTGATAAGTTGTCTAGTAAATGTTCATTTCTTCAAGGGGGAAATGATAAATGTCACGTAATTAGATAGGGACACGGGATAGGGTAAGTGTGTCTGCGTAAACCCCTTTTGGTATTCTCTGAAGACTGGCCGTGATGTCACAGGACAGAGCAGCGGATGGCTCCGCCCCGTGATCACGATTGGCAGAAGGCGACGGCAGTGGGCCAATAAATGGCTCGATTGGAGGTGACGAGGGCAGAAGGATAAAAAGGTTCTGTTCGGCCTCGAAAAGGAAGAAGAAGAAGAAGAAGAAGAAGAAGAAGAAGATTACAACCAGAACGCTCGTGTTTTTTTGGTGTGGAACCTGTGGCGGCAGAGAGCATCCTGGTTACTGTGCTGAGTCGGTCGTGCTCTTGATCGTGCTATTGATCGTGCCTGGGAGCCTTGCCGAGCCTCGTGCCTCACTTTGGTTGGCTCTAGGGTTCTGCTGACTCGGAATACGGGGTCGGGCGGCGGGTTGACCTGCCTCCCTCTCCTGCTCGCGGCTTGGCGCGGGAGCTGGTTCCCTGGCGGCTGTGGGCGGACTTGGGCCAGGACCAGGAGGTCGACAGCACCGCGGTTTCTCCTGCCCCCCCCCCCCTGGCGAGAGCAAGGCCAGCTCGTCCGGCGCCGATCCAGGGACAGTTGCGTCCACACCATGGTCCAGCCTGACCACCAGAAATAGCTACGTTTTGTGTGTGTGTGTGTGTGTGTGTGTGTGTGTGTGTGTGTGTGTGTGTGTGTGTGTGTGTGTGTGTGTGTGTGTGTGTGTGTGTGTGTGTGTGTGTGTGTGTGTGTGTGTGTGTGTGTGTGTGTGTATGTGTGTGTGTGTGCTTGGCGCCTTAGAGGGATTGAGAACTGTATATTCATTGGAATTGTCTGTGTTTTTCCCCACGCCCGATCCCACACCATCCCGTCGAATCGCCCCGGATCCCTCTTCTTGCCGAGTCTTGTTATTTCTGGTAATTATAAAAAAAGAATAAACTTTCATCAACTCAGTGAAAAGTGACTCGTGCCACCTTCCTCGTCCCGTTTGCGGTCGGGCGATTAGAACCGCCGTCTTTGGGTTATATAAAAATAAATCGCCTCCATCGTTTCGGCTCATTCTACGTTGGTGGGACTGTTCAAGTCCCGTGGACGTCACAATATTTATATATACATATATTAGCAGAAAAAAAGTTCCTGTGCATCATTTACACGTATGTCAGATGAGAAATGAAAAAAACACATCGAATTGTTTGATCATATCAATATTTAGTGTTTGATAAACATGATATCGACAGGAGAAGACATTGTGTGTGCAAGACATGTTTTCAGAGGCTCAAAGAGGGGTGCATTCAAATGTCCATTAACAGCTCAGCATCTTGTGGGATCACCGTTTGCATTGATGGTTGTTAACAGTGCCCCAATGAGGACACAATATGGTTCAAGAAGGCTTGAGGGATGTAATTTCAGATTTGTTCCAAGTCCTGCCACAGTTGGGCCAGTTGGGTGTTTGAAGAAGGCATGATCATCATTCCATTTCATCCCACGCATGTTCTACAGGAGAAAAATGAGGCGAAACACCTGGCCATGAAAGTGTGGGAATGTTCTGTTGTGTGTTGAAGTCGATGACCACTCGTGCGATGTGAGGGCGTGCGTTATCCTGCTGAAGTGTGATGTGATGTCCATGAACTTACAGTAGTGGGAGGACGTGAGGATGGAGAACTTCATCGCGGTACCGAACTTCATCGCGGTTCCAGGTCAAGTTGATATTAGTGAACTCCAGCTTGGTTCTGTGATGTGTGGTGATGTCTCTCTCCCCATGCCATCACGCTTCCACCGCCGTATGATGATCAGATGCATCAGTGGAATGTTCCCCTTCCTATCAATAAACGTGATAACTGCCATCACTACTGTCAAGATGGAACCTCGACACATCTCTAAAGAGAAAAGCAGCCCAATTTTGTCTCCTGAACTTCAGACATTGTCAACACCAAGCACCGAGCATTGCATGCACGTCGATGACCTGGCAACAAAATTGGAAGTGCTGCTGGTCATCATGGTTGGATGTTATGCTCGCGTAACTGATTCCTAACAGTCCTAGCACTGACTGGTCGCAGCAACGAGCTGTCAAACTTACTGTTTGGAACTGATTCCGAAGGTGCACCAACCGGATATGGTTATCCTGCCGATGTAAGGTCACACTTGGTCACCCAGAACGTGGACGGTCGTGGATGTTGCTAGTTTGTTGTTAACATTATCCAGAGTGATTGGATGGTGTTCTGATGAACACCAAAACACCTTGCCCCAACGTTTTGATGCATTCAAGTGTCAATCATGTTAAAAGCACGAAGATGTTCATTCTTGGAAAGGTGTGGCATCACGTTTTCAACGTTTAGACCTCAATAAGAAATGTTTTTCACAGCTGGGATGGTTTACCGAATCGTGCTGTGTTGCAATTTGCTCAGTATCATGTGTGGCAACCACATTACTTAGCACACAAGCATGCCAATGTGTGTATGCAGTGCACAGTGTGTATGTGCAAATTCCGGATATTCACAGGTAAACCGGGGAACATGTTAAGGCACATGTTGGCTGACCATTATATTGCTCGGGTACATGTCAGTACCATTCTGTATAATTTTTTTATGGTGCACAGGAACTTTTTTCTATTGGTATATACATATATATATATATATATATATATATATATATATATATATATATATATATATATATATATATATATATCATGCAAAAGTCTGAAGCCTCAGCTTAGCGTCAGGTATGCTTATATTTTCTTGATTGATTTGACATCCTACAGACGCAAATGAACACATATTTTACTCTGTGCAAGTGTTGCACATCATGTGCAGTGAATTTCAGCTCCTTACATATTGTATTTCTTGTAATTTTTAAAATGGTTCTGTACACCGCCTTTGTGGCCAGGTTGCAAGTCACCGTCTACATCTCCAATGTAAGAGACGTAATTTTTTTATCCTGAAACATATACCACAGAGAGCACAGGCATGTTAAAAGACTGGCATTTAAAATACTACTTTAATCATCCTTATGAAGGGTAACAGACAGATACACAAATACACTGTTTTATTTTGGTAGATAGAGTATAGACTGTGTGTATGTATGTATGTTTGTATGGATGTGTACATATTTTTTTTTACATTTTACTAAAACTCTCATCTTGTATGTATGTATGCATGTTTGTATGGATGTGTACATGTATATATATATATATATACATAATTCCAGCAGTGTGTGTGTGTGTGTGTGTGTGTGTGTGTGTGTGTGTGTGTGTGTGTGTGTGTGTGTGTGTGTGTGTGTGTGTGTGTGTGTGTGTGTGTGACCGCTGTTTCTTGACAACCTCTGGTCCGATCTAATTGAAACTTGCCAGGTATATTGCTGGGGCCGTGTGAATGTGCCTTTTCAAGGTTTGATATTAATCGGACAAGTGCTTCCCAAGTTATGGCCATTTATTTACCAAAACAATGGCAAGACACGTTGTTGTGTGGGCGTGGCCGATGGGGAAGGGAAGCACAGCCACGTTCCCCATTACGGGTTACAACGTACGGGCTTCTGGAGAGTGATGACTTCGTGTATTCTAATAATTTCTCGATTTCTTATCCGCATTTATAGACAAACACAATGGCCCAAGTTATGATCGTTTTCATATTAGACGGTGTATAAATTTCGGAAACATCAGAGTGCTTGTTTGCTCCGAACCAGGAAGTAAATTTTTTCTCTCTCTTCTCTTCTCTTTTTGTTTTTCCTTGCCACGACATTGCGAAAAGGTAAAATACGTTGGCGCTAATTGAATAATTGGGTATTAAAAATAAATTGCGAATAATCGTAACTACGAATAATATTGAACTTCCGAGTCACGCACGTATGGGCACGTGAGAGCGAAGAAACGGCCTGTGTGGTTTATTTATTTATTATGATTATTATTATTATTATTATTATTTTTTTTTATGGGCATGTCCTCGTATCTATACATATTACTAAAACTCTCATCTTGTATGTATGTATGTTCCCGAAATACAGCCAAAAAGGTACACGATAGCACAAAAGTTTTATGGCCACCTTACTCACCATTCTCCTGCGGTGTGTACTATCAAGTTTAGTTCAAATCGGGCAATGAAAAAAATTATTCAAAAATCAATTCCCAATTCAGTCAAGTACTCTTCAGGAGAATTTGATCAATACAAACAACCTCAGCGATATACTTCGCTGGAGCTATATTTTTATTTTTTCTTGAAATTATTTTTTTCATCAACCGCTGTCACAACGGGAACCCAATGGGTTCACGGTTCGTCCAGTATATATATATATATATATGTATATATATATATATATATATATATATATATATATATATATATATATATATATATATATATATATATATTATCAAATCTTCATAACTACTGAATGACTGATATTAAAGATCGGTGCCTTCCGGTTGATGTAGAATGCTGAAATTTTGCATGCCCATGCACATCGAAGCCTCTACACTGGGAAAAATCACAGAACCTTCGGTCAACATCCGTAAATGAAAATATATATAAATGCAGGTGAGTGACTCAAGACAATGGGGAAGAATGGTAATTTTGCGTGCCGACGGACATCGAAGTGGATACATCAGAATATCACAAAACCATTGGAAAGCATCCGTAAATGAAAATGTAATTTAATTTAAAAAAAAATGAAAAAATAATGCAGGTGAGCGACCCAAGACAATGGGGAAGCACGGTAATTTTGCCTGTAGACAGATATCAAAGCCAATACACCAGGAAAAATCACAGAACCATAGGAAAGCGTCCGTAAATGAAAATATAAATAAATGAAAAATATCAAATTCAGGTGAGCGACCTGAGACAATGTCGAAGCATGGTTGATTATTGAGATTGAGCCAAAAAACGAGATATACACGATATTTCAAACACTTGTGTATCGGTTATGACAACACTTGTTGGATGATTTGGTTTGGTGACAAGAACAAGCCGATTCGATTTTGGTTCAGTTCAAGATCTAGATCTGGCCTTTCAGTGGAATATAAAACATAAACTGTTCAGCCTGCCCAAGGTATGCGCTCTCCGGAGCGCCGTTCTAGTTTTCTTCTGCAACTGTGGCCACACTGATTGCCTTTTTACACTCTGCCACCTTCCTCTTCCATGGGCTTTGTTCTTGTATGAAAGAAAAATGTACAACAGCACACTTTGTATTATTTTGAGTGTTTTTGAAAAGCACCAAACGTGAGATCAAAAAACTTCATTTATCCAATAAATAGCTTAATTTATTTGGAAACCTGTGGTTCCTATGTATGCAGATGGAATATCTTTCGGTGACAGTAATTCTGATGTCTCTGATATTTGGTAGAACATCATATTAAATTGTGGATTTAAATATGAAGGCGTGACCAACTATTTCAGCTGTGCAACAGGTGAGACGACGGTTTGGCGTTTTTGACGACCGAGTGGTCTTCATCTGAGACTGTGCAGGCTTTGTTAAATATCTTCCCATGACAGAAAGAGAGGGGGGGTGTCTGGGGAGGGAAGGGGGTGGAAGCAATATCATACCTGTGCGATGTTGCAATGTGTAGATGGAGACATCCAATGTCGTTTTCATCATCATCTTTCACATGGTATTTGATATGGTTAAACATTTTTTGGATTATCTTTACCTCCGCCACCAAAGGTGGAAGGAGGTTGTGTTTTCACCCCTGTCTGTCTGTTTATCTGTGTGTAGGATATCTCAAAAATGTTTGGACAGATTCGGATGAAATTTTGTCGGCAGGTTCGGTGTGTGAGATGGACAAACTGATTAGATTTTGATGAAGATCCGGATCCCGATCCGACTACTAGAATTTTTCAAGCGATTCTTCACCATTGAGAGAGTGGGCCAAAAACGATATATAGCATGATATCTCAAAAATGTATTGGGCCCGATATGTTCTGTTGGATCAGGCATTGCGCAATGGAGGTACGTGCTTTACTGAGTGCTCTTCTAGTTTCCTATATTTTAATGTAATTTTCAAGAGTGTAAATTATTAAAATATAAACAATATGCTATATTAACCAACACAATGCTGTACTGATCTGCATTGTCCTGAAATGACCCACAATATGTCATCTCATCATGTAATCATGTGCTGTACTCCAATAATACATGATATTATCTCATACAATGGATTTTATTAAAACGATAAGTTGATAGATTACGTTTTCCAATGTGGGTGGTGAGAGACGTGCCTGATGTTTCACTTTCTCAAAGCAAAAATCTTTGACCTTTTTTGATCTGACAAAGTGCAAATGCTTGAAACCTCAGCCATACCTCGTTCGTAAATGTATTCTTATCAACTTTTAGTTTTACAATCCGTTGTTTATCTTGCCTGCCAACACAGACTGGCAATAGCCTTCACAGAGACTCGTATTACATTGTATTGTCCTGTACTCTGGCTTAGACACACACACACACACACACACACACACACACACACACACACACACACACACACACACACACACACACACACACACACACACACACACACACACACACACAGATACTTTCAGACCAGGGAGGGCTCCGTTCCACATTCTGAAACCCACATATGGATAGTGTTGTGGTTACCAGATTCGCAAACCACCATTCAGGTCCCTTAGGTGAGGTATCTCGGTAAGTGCATGTGTAGTTAGGCCCAAACCCGTTGTCTAGTGGGAATACATGTCATTTATGCGAGCTGCGACTCTTCAGGATAGCCGTTTTTCTTTTACTATCTTTATTTTGGACCAACCGCCATGATTACCATCACAACCACAACATCAACCACCGACCACAACCACCGCTTCACCACAACCGCCACGACCTTCACGTCACACCTCGCAACCGTAGCATCGCCACCGTTCTTGCCCCGGTGTGGGTACCGGTGTTGGACTCATGCAGAACGCGCGTCGAACAGCGTGTACAAAATCACGGATTTTGTGCTTCAAAAACGGATCAAAAACGACACACGCCCACTTTTTGCCGTCCAATCGGTGAGCGAGGGGCGAATTGGCCCCGCCCCCAGGGCGATCGATATATGCAAATTTGTGGATCAAAAAGCCTTCACGCCCACTTTTTCTCGGGCCAATGGGGAGCGAGGTGAAAGGTCAAAGGGAGGGGGTCAAAGGCGAAGTTACGGGGGGATAAAAGGACGGTGTTCGTCAGTCAGAAAAAGGAGGAGGAGAACGAAAACGAAAAGGAGAACGAGAACGAGAACGAGAACGAGAAGGAGTCGGAACGGAGGGGACGAGTGTGGAAGTCTGGAGCCCGAAGCCTGCAGTGGCTGGAGAAGCTGAAGAGAGTCAGACGAGGGGGTGCTCGCGTCGGTGCCAGGAGCTGCACGCCCGAGGGAGGCCGGCAGCGCGACCTGGCCGAGGTGGAGACGCACACCAGGGATAATAAAGATCCTCTATACCCCGAGCATCAGCAACCCCCTCCTGTTTCCCCCCGCGCTGAGATAGTGCGACCAAGGGGGCCCCGTTCCCACCCCCTACCAGACACCGCCCACGAGGCCCGCGGGTTGCGGGGCCATCGCCGCTCCGCGTCTCATCACCAGACGGGTAGGCCCGACCCGGTCTCGGCCTCAGGCCTGCCTCATTCTTGGGGATATTTCTTTTCCTTGGTTTTTGGTATGTGTTGTCGGCGCCGTCTGTGAAGTAGAATTGTATAAGTGTTGCCGTGTGCTCGGTAGTCGGTATTAGCTCTGCACTGTGTTTTCACTTTTATATTTGCTTTTTGTGTAAATGGAATTGTGTTTTCTTTTTTTTGTGTGCTTTTGGTGGAATTGTATTTGTGTGCTTCCCGTGTGCCGCGAATAAATGTGCTTTATTGTTGAACTGTTCTCCCGCTTCGCTTCGTCTTTTCCTCCATTGAATCCCCATCTTGCTTCACGTAAAGGGTTGGTAGTGGGCTGAATACGCCCGATAATTAATCGAACCGTCGAGGTCGACGATAACACCGCTCGGTTATTCTGATAGTACGGAACGGGTCGCTTAAGTGGCCCGTGTCCGAAGTCGACCTGCGGCGAGGTGCGATCGCCCGGTCTACCCTCCCGCGTGGGTACTAGGTAGTTCGAATTTGGCGAGCAACCCTATCCCACGCGGGGGCTGATTGGCTCGATCACGGTCAGAGCCAAAGCTCCACCCGTGACTGGTTCCCGGCGTTAGTCCGAGAGGGTCACCACTGGATTGTCGGTCCGGTGGGCGACGTGCCGCGATTCGAGTTACGTGGCCGTCAGCACGCCGGCGGGCGCGAAAATCCGCAACACTGGTGTCAGGTCGTGCGATACGAATTCATCGCCCTCCTCGCGGCACTGGTATCGGTGAACAGGAAAACGGGCTCTCCTGCCTCCAATTAAATTCACGGGACTCGCTCCAGGGGTGAGAACAGCGTGCCCCGATTCCCTCCAAATTACGAGCGAGTTAAATTAACCCTTCACGAGAAGCAAGATGGCGTCTCAAGGCGAGCGGGAGCCGGGGGTATTAGAAATGTATATGTGTAATAATGTAGAGTCCATGGTCCAGGATGGAATCCCCGTGCAGGAAATGTTGATTGTGCAGGAACACGGACTCGCCCAACTGAACCCAGGGCCCGAGGTGGGTGCGGCAGCGGCCGCGGTGTATGACACCTCCCCCCCACTCTCCACCAAGACCCTTCCCCAACCCTTGCCGAAACGGCTCAGCTGAGTGCATCCAACATGGCCCAGCTATGCGCCATGCTGGCGGCAATGAACAAACAAATGAATGAAGTGAAAACGACGATGGATGCGAATACACAAAAGATGGATACAAATACAAATGAAATGAAAAACGAAATGAACAAGCAAATGAATGAAGTGAAAACGACGATTGATGCGAATACACAGCAAATAAACGGAATGGAAGCAAACATGAAGGAAGAAATGAAAGAGCTGCGGGGTGAGACGCAGAACATGGGCCGATGCCTGCAGGCGGGCATGAAGGCCGTGAGCAGGGAACTTAAAATGGCGACTCCACGTGTCGGAACAAACGAGCTGGAAGGGGGTGCAACGGCTGACAGGCCCGCGGTGGAGGCGGGTAAGGAAAAAGTAATTCGGGAGACAAGAGACGAGGTGAAAGTAATTGCGAGGGAGAGAAAAGAACAATTAATACGGAAAGCAAGGATGAGGTACGCGGAGATCGTGAAAGAGCAAGGAGTGAAAAACAGGGAAGGACGGGAGCGACTTAAAGAGAAAGCAAGGTTGACCTACATAAAGATAAGGGAAAGACGCCAGAAAGAAGCAGAGACCAATAAACACGATGAAGACGGGGTAAGTGACGCGCACACACACACGGAGGTAGTGGAGGACAATGGGGGTGAGCTGGCGGACTGTGTAGGGACCCAGTGCGAGCACCTGGATGGCCTCCTCCAGGAACGAGGGGAGGGAGTATGCCCCCTTGAGGTGAGTCACGACCAGGTGAGTTCGGTCGTGCTTTGCGAGGTTGAGAGGAGGAGTGCTGTGAACGGGTGCACGGAAAGCTTGGGGGGTATAGAGGCCCCGGAGACCCTTGTGGGGACACGAATCCCCAGTGTGGTTGTCCCTGTGTGTGTGGTGCAAGGTGTGAGTGCGTCCCCGTGTGTGGAAGCGACCCCGTGTGTGAGTGGTGTGGTGGCGATGGTGCCGGAGTACGTGCTTCCCAGCACGCCGTGTGTGGATGAGGCACCGTGTGAGGTGAGTACATGGTGTGTGAGTGAAACGGCCAGTATGAGTGAGGCACCGCGGGTGAGTGCCCCCGCGTGTGTGAGTGAGGGACGGTGTGTGGATGAGGCACCGTGTGTGGAAGAGGCCGTGTGTGTGAGTGAAACAGCCAGTGTGGATGAGGCACCGCGGGTGAGTGCCCCCGCGTGTGTAAGTAGTATGGTTTGTGTGAGTGGTGAGGCACGCGTGAGTGAACGGCCGAGTGCAAGGGAAACCGTGTGTGTGAGAGAGCGGTATGTGAGGGAGATGTCGGTTGGCATGCGGGAGCACGCAGCCGCGTCTTCCGGTGTGAATGTGATGGAGTGGACTGTGTGCGTCGTAACACGCAGGTGTGCGTGGGTGGAATGGAGACGACGAAGGCGACAGAGGAAAGAAAGCCGAGTAGCGGCTGTAGCTATTTCGTGGACCGTGCCGGGTTCACCCAGCAGTGAGCACGCGGTTCGTGCTGTGCAACGCACGAGACCGCCACGTGCTCGCTTGCGAGAGTGAAGTCCCGGTCCGGAAACGCACGCGGTGGATTTGCCGATCCCGCGGACGGACAAAGTTTAGGCAGGTAAACGGATTTGGACCGGACGGGTTCTCCACGCGATCGTGTGTGTTCAGCTCCAACGGGCAAAGCACATGTGTTCGCGTGGGAAACCCCTCGAGACGTGGGGCTTGTGTTTTTTTTTTGCGCACGGTGACGTCATGGCTGCACGTGTGGTTGGAATCCGGCAGGAGGGGTATCTCTGCCGGATGGTCCCGTCCAAGGAGGGACGAGGAACACGTGCAGCTGCATGACGTCACGGGCAGGTGCAAAGTGCGCGAGCTCTGAGTTGCCGCGCAGGTGCTGCGCATGGAAAAAAAAAAAAAAGCAAGCCTCACTTTCGGGTGTACAGGATTCCTGGGCAAGGGGTGAAAGACCCCCTTACCCTGGGCACAGGATGGAAACTAGTTAGGGGGAAGGGTTAGCTTAGTTAGACCGACTTCATGGGGCAGGGGTAAGTCCTCATGGAGTCCGTGGAATGGATTAGTTAGAGGGATTGTAGCCAGATTTAGGTTGGGAAATAAAATGGGATTATTTTGGAGACAGTGACTGACAGTGAATGTGTAGAGGGGACGTAGTTTAGCTACGTAGGTTAAAAGGAACGTGCTGTAGTTTAAGGGACGACGTGGGAGCACGAGTTAGTTAGGGGATGTAGTTAGAAGAATGGCAGAGTTCAGTGGTGTGTGTGTTGAAGAGTTGGTGAGTGAGTTGTGAAGCATGTGCTTGGTGAGTGAGTGAGGCCAGCGGGTCTGTGTGAATGGAGCGAATGGGGAATGCATGGTGCGATGAGTGATTGGGGGGAGGAGTGACTCCCGCCCAAGGGACCCCCGGGGTCAGTGTAGAGTGAGTTAGCTGGGTTAGTCAAATTGAAAAATGGAGGTCGTTTTGCTGTTGGTGGGAATGTAGGCTCGAAACCCATTTGGAGGGGTGCAGGAGCCCTGTTGACGGGCTTGGGAGCGTGGCTGCGAAAGGTGAGTATCGCTGAGTGGGTACCCCGGGCACCAGGCTAGTCGGCCGCGGTAGGCTGCGGGCCCATGGGGGGCCGGGATAGAGTAGGGCACGGGTGCGCTTGCTTGGTGCGGGGCCCGGGCGCCATTAGCCGCCTGGGCAGTGTTGTGGGCACGGGTGACCCTCGGAAAGGGGCCCGGGAGGCCGGCCTGCCACGTGTGCGTTTCAGGAGGTGCCATGGGGGGCACTCCCGGTGTTAGGGAGCTGGTAGGCTCGGAGGCAGTGTAGTGCCCGGGGGTTCCATAGCGGGAGATTCGGCAGAGGGTCGTGCCTGCCAAAGGGAGCCACGTGTCCCAGCCAGGAGACCGTGTGAGGGCACGGAGAGAAAATTGGGGGGCGAGGCCCGAAATTGTAAGGACACCAACACAGGCGACGGGAATCTGGGTTGTTAGAACCAATAGTTTAAGCGAGAGGCGCTTGTTGAAAGCCCCGGGGTAGTTTAACAGTTAAATGGTTAGGGTAGATTAGGAGATGTACCCCTCCGCACCATCCATCCCCTCGCTGTCGTTGTGGGCCGCTGGACCCACTTTGGGTTATAGATCGCCGAACTCTGGGGAGGCCATTCTGAGGCTTGAGTTGGGCCTCGACACAGGACGTTAGCTCTCCCTTGTTCCCCTCTGGGAAGGGAACGTAGGGGTTGGGAGTAAGCGAGGTGACAGGATAGGTTAGCCGAACAAGGACGATAAAGGGGGTTAGGGGACGATTTATAGTGGGGAAGTAAAAGTAAAAATAAAAAAAAAATAAGTTGGGGCTAAATTGGGGTTTGACAAATTAAGGGAGTGGGTATGTACAGTGACAGGCAAAGGCGATAGGTTGGGAGGGAGACAGGTAGGTAGGTCCGAGCCCGCCTTCCAAGTGGCCAGCACCACCGCACTCCCTCCACCAACCTCCACTGAACGGCAAGAGCTGGCCAACTTCATCGGCTGGCCGTGTTTTGCTTCAAGGCGGAGGCCGGCCAACTTCATCGGCAGCTGTTGTTTTGCTGCAAGGCCTGTGCCGGCCACTTCGTCTGCAGCTGTGGTACTTCAAGGCCTGTGCCGGCCAGTTCATCTGCCCGCTATGTTTGCCTGCAGCGGCCTTCTTCTGCGGGCTGTGTTTGCCTGCTCACCTTTGCCATGCCATGCCCACTGCCCACGTTCACCAGCCCCGTTCACTGCTTTGCCCCCCTGTTCATTTCCATGTGCGCCAGGATCCGCAAGGCAACAGTTTGCAAGCTGCAAGAACTGCCCTGTTGGCAGCTACAACACGGGCCTGCAGTGGCGGCCCGTGCACCGTGTTTGTGTCCATGCATCCATTCGTTGTGCTCATTGCGTGTGCCACTTGAGCTGGCACGGAGACTACGTTTGTGCGGCCCATGCACCGTTGTGGTTCACTGCGTTCAGTTCAAAAGGGAAGGCCTTGGACTGCGTGTGAGCAGCCAGCCACGTTCCCTGTCACCTGCATTGTTTTGAGCCAGAGACTGCATGCGGGCAGCCTGGCTCCCTGCTAACTGCTTTTCTTTTGCAGAGTTCAGTGATCCTGGGCCATGGTTTAGTGTAAAATTTGTAAGTTAAGGTTAAGATGTACTGTACATATGAGTGCGCCCCCGGCATGTATGTCTTAGCGCCGGCAATTTTATTTAAGTCGTCCGTGTGAGTGAGTTTGTTTAGGTAGTTACGCAGCCCTCAGGTTATTTATTTTGGGGACACGAATACCATGAATGTCGCACTCAGGGATCCGTAGGTAAAATGTACTAGGGGAAAACTACACATGATGGCACACGAAAATTTGACGACTCGGGACGAGTCTGTAAAAAGGGAAGGGGGTAGTGTTGTGGTTACCAGATTCGCAAACCACCATTCAGGTCCCTTAGGTGAGGTATCTCGGTAAGTGCATGTGTAGTTAGGCCCAAACCCGTTGTCTAGTGGGAATACATGTCATTTATGCGAGCTGCGACTCTTCAGGATAGCCGTTTTTCTTTTACTATCTTTATTTTGGACCAACCGCCATGATTACCATCACAACCACAACATCAACCACCGACCACAACCACCGCTTCACCACAACCGCCACGACCTTCACGTCACACCTCGCAACCGTAGCATCGCCACCGTTCTTGCCCCGCTGTGGGTACCGGTGTTGGACTCATGCAGAACGCGCGTCGAACAGCGTGTACAAAATCACGGATTTTGTGCTTCAAAAACGGATCAAAAACGACACACGCCCACTTTTTGCCGTCCAATCGGTGAGCGAGGGGCGACTGGCCCCGCCCCAGGGCGATCGATATATGCAAATTTGTGGATCAAAAGCCTTCACGCCCACTTTTTCTCGGGCCAATGGGGGAGCGAGGTGAAAGGTCAAAGGGAGGGGGTCAAAGGCGAAGTTACGGGGGATAAAAGTGACGGTGTTCGTCAGTCAGAAAAAGGAGGAGGAGAACGAAAACGAAAAGGAGAACGAGAACGAGAAGGAG
Organism: Eptatretus burgeri; assembly: GCF_056783735.1. Taxonomy (NCBI): domain Eukaryota; kingdom Metazoa; phylum Chordata; class Myxini; order Myxiniformes; family Myxinidae; genus Eptatretus; species Eptatretus burgeri. The sequence continues at coordinate 74,847,925 of NC_140967.1, forward strand.
TCGGAACGGGAGGGGACGAGTGTGGAAGTCTGGAGCCCGAAGCCTGCAGTGGCTGGAGAAGCTGAAGAGAGTCAGACGAGGGGGTGCTCGCGTCGGTGCCAGGAGCTGCACGCCCGAGGGAGGCCGGCAGCGCGACCTGGCCGAGGTGGAGACGCACACCAGGGATAATAAAGATCCTCTATACCCCGAGCATCAGCAACCCCCTCCTGTTTCCCCCCGCGCTGAGATAGTGCGACCAAGGGGGCCCCGTTCCCACCCCCTACCAGACACCGTCCCCGCCGCCCCCGGGTTGCGGGGCCATCGCGCTCCGCGTCTCATCACCAGACGGGTAGGCCCGACCCGGTCTCGGCCTCAGGCCTGCCTCATTCTTGGGGATATTTCTTTTCCTTGGTTTTTGGTATGTGTTGTCGGCGCCGTCTGTGAAGTAGAATTGTATAAGTGTTGCCGTGTGCTCGGTAGTCGGTATTAGCTCTGCACTGTGTTTTCACTTTTATATTTGCTTTTTGTGTAAATGGAATTGTGTTTTCTTTTTTTTGTGTGCTTTTGGTGGAATTGTATTTGTGTGCTTCCCGTGTGCCGCGAATAAATGTGCTTTACTGTTGAACTGTTCTCCCGCTTCGCTTCGTCTTTTCCTCCATTGAATCCCCATCTTGCTTCACGTAAAGGGTTGGTAGTGGGCTGAATACGCCCGATAATTAATCGAACCGTCGAGGTCGACGATAACACCGCTCGGTTATTCTGATAGTACGGAACGGGTCGCTATGGCCCGTGTCCGAAGTCGACCTGCGGCGAGGTGCGATCGCCCGGTCTACCCTCCGCGTGGTACTTGCCAGGGTAGTTCGAATTTGGCGAGCAACCCTATCCCACGCGGGGGCTGATTGGCTCGATCGCGGTGAGACCGAAAGGTCCACCCGTGACTGGTTCCCGGCGTTAGTCCGAGAGGGTCACGACTGGATTGTCCGTCCGGTGGGCGACGTGCCGCGATTCGAGTTACGTGGCCGTCAGCACGCCGGCGGGCGCGAAATCCGCAACAATAACAAACAACGACTCTATATTTTCCATTCTCTCCTGACAAGTGTCCCAGCCCCTGCTGATGAGAAACATCCCCATATGTCACCACCATGCTTCACACCACGCTTCACAGTGGGGATGGTGTTCTTTGGGTGATGTGCTCTGTTGGGTTTATGCCATATGTATCATTTTGCATTTAGGCCAAAAAGTTTCATCTTGGTTTCATCAGACCACAATTTTTTTTCGACATGGCTTCAGAATCTCTGGAGTGGTTTTTCGTATACCCCAAATAGGACTCAAGGGGGCTTTTTTGAGTCATGGCTTCCTTCTTGCCACCCTACTGAACAAGCCAGACTTGGGTTGTGCTTGGGATATTGTCACATGCACACAGTGACCAAACTTTGCCATAAAGGCTTGTAGCTCTTTCAAAGTTGCCTTTGGCCTCTTGGTGGCCTCTCTGATCAGTCTCCTTGCTTAGTCATCCAGTTGGGAGGGACATCCTGATCGAGGCAGGGTCTTGGTGGTACCATAAACCTTCCACTTCTTAATGGTTGTCTTGACTGTGCTCCAAGGAATACTCCAGGCCTATGAAATATTTATATACCCATTCCCTGATCTGTGCCTTTCCACAACTTTATCCCGGAGGCCTTTTGAAAGCTCCTTGGTGCTCATGGTTGAGTCTATGCTGGGAAATGCACTACCAGAAGATTAAATATACAGGAACAGCTGATTTTATTCTGAAATAATCAGAATCACCTTAATTTAACACAGGTGGATGCCAATTCATTTGATGTGTGATTTTGAAGGTGATTAGTTATACCTGAGCGAATTTTCAATTGCTATTATAAGGGGGTGGACACTTTTCCAACCAAGATATTCTCATTATGTATTTTTAATTACTTTTCTGAAATTTGTAAAATTTGTTTTTCACTTGGAAGTTGTGGGTTACGATGTGTAAATAAAGGTGGAAAAAAGTTTGATTTACTGCAATTTAATTCCAGGCTATAAGTCAACAAAAGGTGAAAAGTTTAAAAAGGGGGTGTAGACTTTCTATAGGCACTCTTTTCCTGCAGCCTCCGAGCAATTCTTGATTGCTTTGACTGCCGAAGCCATCAAAACTGAAGCCTTCGAAAACCGAAGCCTTTGTCTGCGATTTGACCCCACCATATTTCCGCAGGGCGCTCAAGGTCCGCCAAAAACCCCCTTCTGGTAAAACTATCAAAATCACGAATCACTGCTCACCTTCACTCTTTCATTCCTATTTTTTCCCGCCTTTATAATAAACTCCCACACTCTCTTTAATCCCATTCTTCCCTCCAGGCTTTCAACACAGCAGTTCATCACCACCACTTCTTATCTTCCCCCATCCAAAACCCCGATCTTTTGTACCCTCGTTAATCCACCCCAAACCCACCTCCTTCAAATTCCCTGCTTTCCTTCCTGAAAGCCCCTGTAATATCCATCTTGAATTCCCCATGCTCCCCGCCTCATCCCTCTCCCTTCCACAGATCTCCTAATGTCTCTCTTCCCCACTGTTTTGTTCTCTCCTCTCCTGCCCCTCTTGTCTCACGCCCCCCCCCCTTGCTGTGCGTTGTATGTTAGCTCTCATATGAGGCCTCAACAATGTATACAAAAAAAAAAACATTCGGAAAAAGATGTAATAAAATTCACCATGACCTCTCCCTCCAATAACTGTATCCTTTTGATCTTCCCCACAAAGACTCTGTTATTTCACATGGATCTCTCCATCATGCCAACCAGCTTGCCAATCACTTGATAAAGAAATTTAAACAACATGTAGGACAGAGAGTCCACAAATGAAATGATACACCTCAGGGCACATCAGCTTTGTGAATGTTAAATTAACCTACATATCCTTGGTACATCTTTGCCATTGGAAAGCCTATGTTACTGGGTAGTACTAATTTTACGCAAGTAGCTAATTTATTATTTTGGTCTTTTCTTTGGCCTCTTGTCAAGCCCCATTTAAGTTTTTACGATATGCTCTCATCATCAACTATCCAACTATCTACTGGTCATTTTACCAGGATAATCATCAGTATTCCTGACTACTTCGGCCCTACCTTTGTTGGCCGGAGCAATGACTAACTCCACAATTTTTCTGAGCTCTTTCAAAGCAAAATGTTGTTTCTTTGTGAGATTACAACTGGCTTCATTGTATTGCATGAATGTGTCAACGGCCTGCGCACCCTCGCGGACACTGTAACCTTTTCCCAGGCGGTAAGCCCAGCCACTGTTAACAATTTTATCTACAGGAATGTAAGACGTAATATTCCTAATACCAATTCCTTTCCTTCGAACACCTTCCTCAATTTCAGATAAGAATCCAATCTGACAAATTAATGACCAAACATTTTCGTTTTCTGCATTGGACTGTCCTGTCTTTGGGTGTGGGGCTTCTCCTTTAGTTTTGTGCCTTCACATGATCGATTTTTGGTCGATCTTGCCTTTTGCAAGTTTGCATTTTGCATCTCAAACCGAAACTTGGCCAAATATTCGTCCAGCTTATCTTGCAGCATTCCAAGCCATTGTTCAAATGACTGCAGTTTGGTGTGGACATGTGATTCTGATCTGCAGAATACAGTAAACAAAAGTCCTGTATGTACAATGATACAAGAATGAAGGTTCACCTCCACTCATTTGTTCGTTTTTTTTTTTCCCAACACCTGTGGAACCAACTTCCACATTCTCTTCAATATCATTCTTCCCTCCAGGTCTTCAATACAGCTGTTCACCACCATCTCTTATCTTCCCCGATCCAAAACCATGATCTTTTCTAACTTCGTTAACCCACCCCCCTCACTCACCCCAATTCCTCCTCCTTTCAAATTTCCAGTTTTCCCCCTTGAGAGTTTCCTTCTTTATCCATCTTGTCCACCTTATGTGTCCCCTCATTTCTCCCCACACACATTGTTTATCTAAGCCTGCCTCTATCTTGGCCTTCAACTCTGCTCTTGGTGTTCCCCTACCCCCCCCCCCCCTCTTTCAACTGTTCCTTTTGTCCTGTTATGTCCCGATCCGTTCAGTGTACTAATTCTAGCTCTTCCACGAGCCTCAACTATGTATGTGCAAAAGGTTACAGTATTAAAGAGAGTGCCAATGTTGGTTATGAGAGCATACGACAGCATAAAGCAGACTAGTAAAGCACAGTAGCATAGTGCAGTCATGTTATAGCATGTTGTGGCTTTATCCAGGTCAAAAAATACATCATGGTAGGGCAGAGTGCAACACTAGATATACAGTCGTATAATATAGTGCAACATGGTGCAACTTATTGCAGTATGGCTTAATATATTATATAATAATATCATAGTTTATTACAGCATGTGTAAATTAACATCGTTTAATATTTACATTTTGATGATTTGACCTCTTTATTAAAAAACAGAATAGCTTAAGTCAAGTCAAACCACATGCTTGCTTGACTATACCCAATGCTATAGGTAAGACAATGATGAAAACAACATGAGGACTCATCATCTGCATATTGCATTCGTGTAATGCACACTCCTGGCAGACTCTCCAGTGTCCTCGGGAGGACATTTGATGCCTGGCACACAATTCCGACTTGGTCATGGATGAAGACCGCTCGAAACGTCAGACCTGAACCTGGCCTGCGAGGCAACAATGTTAATTGGCGGTTCCTTCAAAAAATTTTTTTAAGGTGGATCTACCAACGTGAACCAGGGTGGTGAATTTGTAGTGGTTTACAAGTGAAAATGTAAATATTTTGGAAACTTCCATTGTTGAGAATAAAAACAGAAGAAAAATAATTAATCAATGGGAAAGAATATTTTGATGACAGCTGTTGTTGCAATAATACGATGAAACAAATGGGAAAGATCAATAAATTAATGACTACCACCTTGTTGTGAAGAAAAGTCAGCCTACACATAGGTTTTTCAGCTCAATCATTTTTAATGGCGTCTCCTGCTGCCCTTACTCCACAGCTCTCTGCAGTCACTCTCGGTTGTGCCTCGTCAGCTGCGGTTCATCATGTAAGTCCCAATACCGCACACCTCCAAAAGTAACAACGAAATGGGTTTCATAACTTCCTAACCTGCATTTAATGTTTTTTGTTTTTTTTACCCTTTCTGCAAAAGTACAATTCTCCCAAATATGTACAAACCACTTTAGGACAAATTGAAAGTATAATGCACCTACAATGGTTGCCTTGCAGGTCAACTGACCAATTCACTCCACTTGTATCCAGTTTCAAGAAGGTTCATTTTTATAATTGCTAAGGAAAATAAAATGCAAAATTCAATAAACCATTTGGTTATTTCAAGTTTAACTGAGAAATAACACTCGTGATTACTGTTATTGGTTCACGAGTCAGTAAGTGACCACTATATTCGTTATGGGTGTGTGTCTGTCTGTCTGTCCGTCCCGAGCATAGCTCCATGGGTTTTGATCCGATCTTGATAAAATTTGGGTGGGAGGTTTATATCATGATCTAGTTGTGTTTTCCTGAGAATGGGCGTGCTATGTCCATTATGGGCGGAGCCACGCCCCAAAAAACATGTGTTTTTAGGGGGTAGCCGATTTCAAGTTGCATCTTCTCCGATGGAGTTTGTCGAATCTGGCAGGGGTTTTGGTATTTGGTGAGCCCAATGGCACCTGCATAGCCCCACGGAGCTCGATTTTTCATTTTCGTCCCAAGGTCACGGTCACAAGGTCACGAACTTAGAAAATGTCAAAAAAATCAATAAATTGGGCATTGAGCTCCTAGGGTTTTCAACTGTTTCGAATGAAAGTTGGTATGCAAGTAGTGCTCTTCGAGTACTACAACTTTCATCATTTACGTTTTTCCCGATTCCCGCCAGTTTGCCCGTGGCGTCCCCTTGAAGGTCAAAAAATACAAAAGGCGAACCGTGTATATTGCTCGTGAACCATCGCCGTCTCCACACTTGTCCTTACTATAATTTACAGACTGGTGTGTGTGTGTGTGTGTGTGTGTGTGTGTGTGTGTGTGTGTGTGTGTGTGTGTGTGTGTGTGTGTGTGTGTGTGTGTGTGTGTCGTGCTGTTCCTCCTACATTTCTGGGCAGATTACATCCACACATGCAATACAGTTTATGATAAGCATGACCCCAATTAATGTGTAGGGGTGTTTTTATATTTGCTGGTGGGTTTTTTTGGCGGGGGGGGTGGTGGGGGGGATGCAAATTTTCAATGTAAATGTGTATCGTGTAGCGCCGCCTCCAGGTGGGAAGAGTATAACAAGTCTCTCCCATTTACATTGCAGTATTCCAATCCCCACATTTTCCAGTGGAGTGAGGTGTTTTCAATTATAATCAGTAGGTATGTTTTTTCCTTCATGCGCATAACTCAGGTTATTATTTTTTTGCCTACACATAACAGAACTGTCAGTTGCCTATACACCGCACAGATAAAGGTATGCGTTAGAAGAACGTGTTGCAAGCTTGGAACAAGATCGCCCATCAGGCGGGTACTCCACTAGTATTGCAAATGGATACAGCAGGAGTCCATTCGGCCCATCAAGCCTGCGCTACATGCACACCATATCGATTCATTCCAACAATTTAACACCTTAAATTCATTTGGGAAGGGATGTGAGGAGGAGAGGAGTGGAGATGAGATCAGTGAAGTTTTTTGAAGGGGTGGGGTTGGGGAGGGGAGAACACATTTGTAAGGTTCGGAATGAACCAACACAGGCACCACATTCAGCTTTTTATCAGACCTTCTCACATACATCACAATCATGACAGGTATACAAATTCACCCATCCATACTTCAGCTAACTACCATTCCTGCCAATGAACAGGCACCTGTCTATCCCCAATGCTTCTAGGTACCTCTCAAATTCTAAATTAAACTTAACTAGGCTTATTTCTGCTGACACTACCATTCCGTGGAGACTATTTCACGCATTTACTACTTTGAGTGAAAGACCCTTGCCTTACTACCATCCTAACTCTCCTCTTCTTTACTCTAAAACTATGGCATCCTGGTCCTGTCACTGTCCACTCTGCTGAAAAACTTTTCTGTACTTATTTTGTTTATACCCTTCATTATCTCAAAGCATCTCTCCCAGATCCCGTCATAATCATCTCCTTTCTAAAGTGCAAAGTCTTGTCTCCTTTAGCCGCTTCTCATAGCTTAGTCTAGATAGGTGTGGTATCAATCGAGTCGCTCTTTGAAATAGTTGGAAATGGAAATAGAAAGGGGGAAATGAACCCTTTCTATGGGAACTATCTCAAAACAATCAGTGATATCATTCAAAAAATATATTGTCTGTGTAAAAATAGGACCGCCTGTCCTGAAGCTTAACTGGATCAGGAGCAACAATCACTCAAACTCCCCACAAACCCTCTTCGACCCTGATTTTTTTTAATGCCGTGAAGAAACTTTGGTACATCACGGGTGATGAAGGTTGTGGTCGTTTCATTGAAATTGTGTTTGTGTAATTCGGAGAAGAGAGTAAATATCTATTTGGGGGGGGGGAGGTCAACCCCTCCCCCCCACCCCCATTGACCCCTTGATGAGCACAAATTTGAATGCAATCTATACACTTTGGTACTTCACGAGTGATGAACGTTGTGGTCAACATTCATTGAAATTGTGTCTGTATTTTCGAAGAAGAGAACAAATTCCTATTTTTGGGGGGTCAACCCCACCCTGGTAGACCCCCTTAATGAGCGCAGATTTTGATGTGGTCAATATACTTTCATTAGGCATCAGGGATGAAGCTTGTGGCCAAGTTTCATCAAAATTGTGTGTTTGGTTCAAGCGATAATGACTGAAGTGTTTATAGACTCACTGACTGACTCACCTACGGACATTGCTCGATCGCATAAGCTCACTTGCTTAAAGTCCAGGCGAGCGAATAATGTACTTGTTCGTCTGTCCGTCTGTCCATGTGTAACGCTCATTTCCACCCATCGGTTGGACAGCCGACCTGAATCTACCCACAATTGTAACCTGAAAAATCATATGGCCGCCATGTTGGTTCAATGCAAAGCCAAATTTTTGGAGCTTTGGTATTCACAATTGCCATGTCCGCCTTATAGATTCTCCCTTCAGTGTAAAACGACCAAAGGGACTGTTAAAATGATCGTCAGATATCTCAAGGTTGGAGCTGATATGCATCATGGGCTTTATGATAAAGCCACAGTGTGTATCGTTTAGGCCCTGGATTCAGGCCTCTGGTGTCAACCAATGGGCCATTGCAATTGGAATCCGAGCGACATAACCACTGCAGTACCAGCGCTTTGCCACTAGAGTGCCTTTTTTTTTCTGCAATACTGATATTGCATGCTGTATATGCACATAGGCATTGGATGTGTTTTTGCTTTAAATCCGAGTTATTATTATTATTTTTTTTTGGAACGATTGAGACAGCGTTGTCTATACTCGACCCAAATAACTATGTGGCATTTTCGTGAGCAAGGGGCTTTCACAACGAAGGTTCCACATGTCCTTGCTATTATTTCCAATTATTTTCTCTTAAACGACTCGACCAGTGACCATAACACCCATGTCATCATAAAGGTCTTTGTCTGAGGAGTTCTGGGAATCTCGTGATATTGGGAAAGAAAACACCCATGAGTAAATACTTTTCACGATGTGTATATATGTATCAGGAAAATTTTAATTGGTTTGCGTTGTTTATTGGCACAATTAGGCTGCCCATGGTCACTTGAGTTGCAATTTCACAGGGGTTTCCACATATCTCACGGGATTGTGAGTTAGACGGGTGACCATGATGGGCCATGACGTGGCGGCACCATGCTGTTGCTGTTTTGATCACGATTTCTGTGAAGTTGGTGACAGCATGATAAGGTTGGGGAAGGAGTTGAATATTCTGCTGTTTCGATGAGATAATGAAAATAAATATGTCATTATCGATGTTGGAATGCTGTTGTGCTTCTTTGAGTGGAAGGAGGAGGGAAGGGGAGAACTGAGAGTTGGGGGGGGGTTATGACTTTTTGTGGTCAGGGGGAGGGGAGGCGATTGAGGAGTTGTGGTGGGGGTGGGTGTTGGGGAAGAGATTTGCAGCCTTAGAGTTGGGAGGGGGAAGTTGAGGACTTGGGGTTGGGAGGGGGAGTTTGAGGACTTGCGTTTTGGGAAGGTGGTTGATGATTTGGGGTTTGTGAGGGGTGGGAGTTGAGAACTTGAAGCTACATTTTACATTGCACAGACGTTTTGTGAGTCCCTGCTAATTTTAATATCACTATTATTTGACTTATTGGTGCTGAGAAGGAGAGATAAACAGTCACCCATCATCTACGTTGATGAAGCAATCTTACTATAATTCACCGTCCGTCTGTCTGTCTGTTCCCAGATTCCGCAAAAACGGCTGAACCGATCACAACCATTTTTTGGGTGTGTAATCCTGGGACCCCCTGGAGTAAAATAGGCATAAATATAATAACATGACCCCCTTGACGGCTCTCGTAGGGAGCGGGTGCTTCTAGTGTAATAAATCCACTCTACACTCATAAATGGTGGGGTTGGGAGGGGATCTCAAATGTCAATACATATGCTGATGTTGAAGCACATTGATGAATGTTGTTGTTTGTTATAATGTATTTGCTGCACACCTCAGTAACAACCCTGCGCCACAATGGTTAAAGGGAATCCCCAATGGAGCACCGAGGCCAAACACCAGTTTTGGTGAGGTTGAAATCAACTTTAATAACACACACGATACAACGATCTCGGCTAGGCAAAAACTTCCACGATACAGCACCCCTGCACGGTAACCCCGTGCAGGTATTATTATATAAAAATATAAAAATAATATTAATATTTTTAGATGAGATCCTGTTCTAGGCGGTGTAGTTGTTGTGAATGTAATGTTAAGGTCATATTAATTTTTATAAATGAGATCCTGTTCTAGGCGGTGTAGTTGTCGTTGTGAAGGTAATGTTGAGGTAATATTTATTTTTTTTAGATGAGATCCTGTTCTTGGCGATGTAGTTGTCGTTGTGAAGGTAATGATGAGGTAATATTATTTTTTTTTTAGATGAGATCCTGTTCTAGGCGGTGTAGTTGTCGTTATGAAGGTAATGTTGAGGTAATATTAATATTTTTAGATGAGATCCTGTTCTAGGCGGTGTAGTTGTTGTGAATGTAATGTTAAGGTCATATTAATTTTTATAAATGAGATCCTGTTCTAGGCGGTGTCATTGTCGTTGTGAAGGTAATGTTGAGGTAATATTTATTTTATTAGATGAGATCCTGTTCTAGGCGGTGTAGTTGTCGTTGTGAAGGTAATGTTGAGGTAATATTTATTTTATTAGATGAGATCCTGTTCTAGGCGGTGTAGTTGTCGTTGTGAAGGTAATGTTGAGGTAATATTTATTTTTTTAGATGAGATCCTGTTCTTGGTGGTGTAGTTGTCGTTGTGAAGGTAATATTGAGGTAATATTATTTTTTTTTTAGATGAGATCCTGTTCTAGGCGGTGTAGTTGTCATTGTGAAGGTAATGTTGAGGTAATATTAATATTTTTAGATGAGATCCTGTTCTAGGCGGTGTAGTTGTTGTGAATGTAATGTTAAGGTCATATTAATTTTTATAAATGAGATCCTGTTCTAGGCGGTGTAGTTGTCGTTGTGAAGGTAATGTTAAGGAAATATTAATTTGTTTAGATGAGATCCTGTTCAAGGCGGTGTCGTTGTCGTTGTGAAGGTAATGTTGAGGTAATATTTATTTTATTAGATGAGATCCTGTTCTAGGCGGTGTAGTTGTCGTTGTGAAGGTAATGTCGAGGTAATATTAATTTGTTTAGATGAGATCCTGTTCAAGGCGGTGTCGTTGTCGTTGTGAAGGTAATGTTGAGGTAATATTTATTTTATTAGATGAGATCCTGTTCTAGGCGGTGTAGTTGTCGTTGTGAAGGTAATGTTGAGGTAATATTAATTTTTTTTGATGAAATCCTGTTCCCGGCGGTGTCGTTGTCGTTGTGAAGGTAATGTTGAGGAATTTTTTTTTTCAGATGAGAACCTGTTCTGGGCGGTGTAGTTGTCGTTGTGAAGGTAATGTTGAGGATTTTTTTTTTCAGATGAGATCCTGTTCTGGGCGGTGTAGTTGTTGTTGTGAAGGTAATGTTCAGGTAATATTTATTTTTTCAGATGAGATCCTGTTCGAGGCGGTGTAGTTGTTATTGTGAATGTAATGTTAAGGTAATATTTATTTTTTCAGATGAGATCCTGTTCTAGGCGGTGTAGTTGTTGTTGTGAAGGTAATGTTCAGGTAATATTTATTTTTTCATAGCAAAAAGACTTTAATTTGATATATTTAAGAAGCGAATGTAAGAAGAATTATGCGTTCGCTTCTTGGCTTTGCCTATTCCATATTAAATTATGATGTTATAAGTTATATTATAACTTGTAACTTATAAGATTAAAAAAAAAAGATCTGAGGAGAACATATTCGAGCAAAGAGGAAGAAGAGGGAGTTTTTTTTTTTCAGGGCGCGCGTGTTGGTAAGATTCTTCCGTGATAATTCTGATACTTGATTTACAGTGATTTTAAATGTACAAAATTATGTTTATAAATCGTAACAATATAATTTACAAACTGTATTGTAAGTTTATAACTTTTAAGATAAAAAAAAAACATCGAAGGAGAATGGGCTCGCGAAGAGGAAGAAGAAGAGGAGGTAGGTCACGTCGAGCAGAGAGTGCTGACGGAGGAGTAAGATGTATACAAAGCTGAGAGGAGTGAAATGAAAACGAGAGAAGAACCTTCAGAGTGTAGGCTTTATTCCATTTGATTGAAGCCGCTTCTACGGGCACATCAGGGAATACAGGTGCAGCTAGGAGTACATAAGCAGTAATGTATACATGTGCAACTAATCACCGCAAAATAAATCAGTATCTGTCCAGATTCATATCATGTTCCCCCTGATCCTTACCGCACACTGTGACATTGTCCACGTAAACAAAAGTGTCTTTGAGGTTTTCATCTGAGATGATGTCGTCCATAACTCGTTGGAAGCAAGCTACTCCATTCGTGACACCGAACGGAATCCTCCTGAATTGGTAGAGGCGTCTACCTGCCTGGAATGCGGTGTAAGGTTTGTCTTCCTCTCGGATGGGAATTTGATGATAGGCGCTTCGCAAATCGATGGTGCTGAATATTTTATAATTGGCCACGCGTTCGACCATCTCGTCTATGCGCGGCAAAGGGTAGGCATCGAGTTGGGTGAAGCGATTGACCGTTTGAGAGTAATCGACAACCATTCGTTTCTTATGATTCTGATTGGCGGTGACCAACACCTGTGCGCGCCATGGCGAATCGCTCGGTTCTATAATTCCTTCTTCCAGTAATCGATTGGTCTCTGAAGTGATGAAGTTCATATCAGCAGTGGTATATCGCCGCGATTTGATTGCTATCGGTTTACAGTCCGGCGACAAGTTAGCAAACAGCTGGGGGGACGTTACCTCTGCGGTGGTCAGAGCATTTAAAATTAGACGAGGTTTGCTTCCTCCAAAGGGTATTTCGACGCTTGTGTGCTGCTTGAGGACATTATGACCCAGAATTACGTCTGCGCATAAATCACGAAGCACCAGTACCCTTACATCCCGATGCGTGTACCCTTTTACGTCCAATTCGACTTTGCAGTACCCTCGTACGCGGGACTGTAGTGATGTGGCAGCCATGCATACCGTATTGTCTGTCGGGTGGATCTTCCATTTCCTGCCCTTCACTAGCGAGCTGTTGACGAAACTTTCAGAGCTACCGGTATCAATCAGAGCTTCAGCCATATGCCCGTTAATTCATACGTTGATGATAGCCTTGGATAGATTCCCCGGTGAGGCTGCAGTTAGTTTCTTTTGTGAGTAGAGAGCCGCAGAAGTGTGTTTATTTCTCCTTAGAGTAGATTTACATACCCTGGCATAATGCCCTTTCTTGTCACAATTCATGCATGTGGCATCTCTGGCGGGGCATTTGTGGCGGAGGTGTCTTTTGTACCCACAAAAGAAGCATTTACCAACCGAAGTAGTTGCTGAGGAGTTTGACGAGGTCTGGGTATCCGATTCCTCGGGTTTTTCTCCATCCTCTGTGTCAGGGGTGCCCTGTGGGGTTCCTTGAGTTTCCACCGTAGCGGCGTTCATTAGCAGCATCGGTGTCCCAAATGACTCAGATTGCTGCTGAGCCGTATCCATCGCTCGAGCCTGGTCGACTACCTTTTCAAGAGTCGGTTGCGCTTTCTCTAGTAAGCGTTGCCGTATGTGGGCTGACCTGAGTCCTTGGATGAATGCCTCTCGGGTCGCTTCATCTTGGTGTTCCTCGGCGGTTACGGCCCGGAAGCTGCAGTCTTTTCCCAGCTGCCTCAGAGCTTGCAGGAACTGATCGATTGTCTCCCCGGCTGCTTGCTTGCGTGTGTTGAGAAGATGTCGTATGTACACCTTGTTCTTGCGCTTCACGTAGAGCGCCTGCAGCACGTCGATCGCTGCTTCGTAAGTGTCACACTCCGAGAAGAGCCTGTATATGCTGGGCGAGACATGATTCACAAGGGCGGCCAATTTGTCAGCTCCCTCTTCGATGATAGTCAGATAGTGTGAGAAGGAACGGAACCAATGCGACCATTTCATTTCCGAGTCAGTCGCGTTTGGGTCTGCGTCGAACCTCTCTGGTTTGTAGATCTTGTCCATCGTTGGTTGAGAGAGCCGAGAAAACCAAATGGAATAAATTGAAATGAAAGCGAGAGAAGAACCTTCAGAGTGTAGGCTTTATTCCATTTGATTGAAGCCGCTTCTACGGGCACACCAGGGAATACAGGTGCAGCAAGGAGTACATAAGCAGTAAGGTATACACGTGCAACTAATCACCGCAAAATAAATCAGTATAAGCACGGAGTCCGATATACTCTCAATTCTCACCATTCAACGAGCACCAAGTGAACCGCCGCCGTAAATGACAATGCCCCTGGGACAATCCCCCCGACCGCGCGGAATCTTGGCTTTATCTGTTCCGTGCTCGAGCCGTGCGACATGTGATCACACGTCACGTCCTTCAATTCACCACAAGGAGCATTACGAACTGGAGTGGTGATTGGGAAAGCACAAGCTGAGAGGGACAAGCACGCTCGAAGTTGACAAAAAATTCTTTTGTGAGTACCAAACCATTTCTGCTGGTAAATCATTGGAGAACCTAATTTTAAAAAATTGTGTGAACTGGAAATAATGGACGAGTGTAATCGTTTCACTGAAATGAACATAACTGCATTCCCTTACAATTATTCATTTTAAAACGTCATGTGATTACAGGTTGTTTGTTTTCGGGGGAGGAGGGGGCATTACTCATTGGGATTACTTCTGTCATGGTGGGGGAAAGAAAATTTTAGGAAACAGGAACACAAAATGCATGCATGTCGCGTATGGTTCACAAGGGTCCGAATGGAGCGAAGACCTTTTTTCACCTTACCCATGCGACAACTCCTGATATCGTTTTGTGTTTGTGTCTGTGTCGGTGTCGTGTCTGTGTCTATGTGTAACAAGCCGGTAGGCGGACATGGGTAGTCGGCCGTTGCTAGGCAACGGAGGGGAGGGGTCCATAGCAACGGTTCTTTCTCACACATAACTAGGACATACCATGAACCTACCATACCAGTTTCATGTATATCTGACTCATAGTCTCTGAGATATAACGAACTTCGTTTTTTTATTGTTTTTGACCAGGGTTCATTCAAAGTCTATCTTCTCCGACAGTTTTCATAGGATCCGGCTGGAAATTTTTGACAATATGGCTGAATGTACTGCCCACAGTCGCTCGTGGCCCCATTTTTGATTTTCGAAAAAATAAATTTTTTATGATTTTTCAAAAATTTCAAAGTCCCGTTCCTAGGCAACGGTGGTATCCATAGCAACGGTTCTCATTTGCACACAACTCGGTCATGGTATAAACCTACCAACCAAGTTTCATCGAAATCGCCATTGTATTAACTGAAATCGCCATTTTAACTACTGATAATAAGGGTATAACAAATCTCAAAAAATTGTTTTTTGTTTTTTTTTCGACTAGATCGACTACCCAATATATATATATATATATATATATATATATATATATATATATATATATATATATATATATATATATATATATATATATATATATATATATACACTAGCGATACCCGTGCACATTCACGGGATAGCAGTACAACATAGCTGGTAACAGACGACAGACCGTACACGGGGAATGACAAAAATACGCATTGTGCAAAATGCAAGTGGTACTATGGAACGCCAAGACTTCCCAAACATTGTCGGCATGTCCGCTAAGTGGCACAGCAATTTCATAGGGATCGTGTGATGGCGAGCCGAGTTTTTAGTGTGCAAGCTTGGTATAATAATATATATATATATATATATATATATATATATATATATATAGATATATATATATATATATATGTGATGACTTCATCCCAGTAAGAATGCCATGCCACGACCAACATAACAACAACATGTTTATTGAGATGAAGTCGTTTCATGTGAGCAAGAGGATGTTGACTATCCGTTGTTTGACACGACCCACAGAGCCAAACAAATTTCACTTTAAACAAACAATCGGAGGAAAAGACATCAATTTTTAAATCTCACAGAGTTTTACAGCTCTAAATATCTGTGGAGCACATCATTATCCTTACTAGCTGAAGGGGCCCGTCCGTGTATGACAGTCCCTTGAGCACTGCTCTTCTCAAGCAATTCATATGACCATGTTCTGTGATCGTTGCATTATTGAATTAGTTTCATATTAAATTACTTTGTGCACACATATATCTTAATAATTATTGAATTCTAGCCTCAGTTTCCCATCCCCTCCTGGGTGAGCACACGTACCACCAGGGGGCACTATTTCAGCAACACACGTACCCACATATGCGATAGTTGCATTATATTAAGACGAGTTTCAAGCCTGTCGAAAATGACGGGTTGGAGTTGTATTATTATTGCTAAGGACCCCAAGGACCCCGAAGACCCAAGTAAATGATGACTGGTTGTTCATTCACAATGACCTGTTTTTAAATAAACCACCCAGTCATCAATTATTTGGATCTTCACTTGCACTTTGCCAGTGAACAATACACTTGAAGACCCGGACTCAGAATTCCAAGGATTCGGACTCAAAAAAAAGGGTGGGGGGGGGTGAGGGAAACGACACAGAATGATTCTGTAAAGGTGGTCTGGTACCAATACACCACCCAACTTGGTTTCCAAATTTTTTTATCGATATTACTAAATCTGTAAAAGCCACTTGGTTTAAAATAATATTATTCCAACTCGTCATTTTTGGCAAGCTTTCTACTTTGTGTACTTTTTCAGCGAATTTAACTTCCCTGCACCTTGTATTTATTGTTATTTAAGAAAACGTTTCTGGACACCACGCATGAGGCCCCGTCGGTTCCAAGTCACCATCTACAATTCCAATAGAAAATATGTAATTACTAATTACTCTTTGATGAAAAATGTTTTTCAAGTCTTTTTTTTTTGTCCTAAAAAAATAGACCGTAGTGAACACCCAGTCATAATTTATTTGGGTCTTTTGGGTCCTCTGGGTCTTCAGGTACTTATGGGTCCTCGGGGTCTTTTTAGTCTTTTGGGTAAGACCCTATATAAAATCATATAAGACCCTCAGGGTCTTTTGGGTCCTCGGTATTTGGGGTCTTCGGGTTCCTCTGGGTCTTTTGGGTCCTCAGGGTCCTTCGAAGCTTTTGGGTCCTCGGGGTCCTTTGGAGCTTTTGGGTCTTTTGGGTCTTTAGACCATAGGGAACACCCAGTTGTATTAAAAGATTGGCCTTTAAATCTGACTCAAATCGTGCTTATGAAGGGGGACAGCAAATACACAAACACACATTGTGTTTTATATACAGTAGGTAGATTACGATTACAAGCAAATGCAACCCGCCGCTTCGCTGCAGGGGATATAAAGAGAGGGAAGAAGGAGGTATTGGAGAGAGAAGAGCGAGAGAGTAGAGAGGAGGGAGAGAGTACGGAGGAGAGGGAGGGAGAGGAGTGAAGGGGGATAGAGAGGAGTGAGGGAGGAAAGAGAGGAGTGAGGGGGGGGATAGAGAGGGGTGAAAGGGGGGATAGAGAGGGGTGAAGGGGGGATAGAGAGGGAGTGAGGGGTGGGATAGAGAGGAGTGAGTGGGATAGAGAGGAGTGAGGGTGGGATAGAGAGGAGTGAGGGTGGGATAGAGAGGAGTGAAGGGGTGAGAGCGGGAGAGAGAGAGAGAGGACTGAGGGGGGGAGGTGAGAGGAGGGATGGAAGGGAGAGAGAGGAGGAAGGGAGAAGGGGTGGGGAAAGGGAGCGAGGAGTGAGGGGGGGTAGAGATGAGTGACGGGGGGGGAGGGATGTAGAGGAGTGAGGGGATCAAGAGGAGTGACGGGGGGGTGGAGAGGGGGAGAGAAAGGATGGGGTTAGACAGGAGTGAAAGGGGGGGGAGGAGGGAGAGAAATAAGGGAGGGGTAGAGAGGAGGGATGGAAGGGAGAGAGGAGGGATGGTAGCGAGGGAGGAGGTGAGGAAGGGGAGCAAGGAATGAGGGGGAGGAGAGCGACGCCTCACTAAACGCCCCTATACATTCCGGGAGGGGTGGGGGGTAGGAGCAAGGACGATGGGGGAACAAGGAGCGGGGTTGGGAGGAGGTAAGCATGAGGGGAGGAGGTGTGGGAGGAGGTAAGCATAAGGGAGGGGGTTTCTGGCCTTGTGTTTGGTAGTGGGACTTTCAAGAATTGTCAAGAAGGTTGGGGGGAGGGGGTTAGCACAGGATTGGATGAGGTGGGGTATGTTAAAACAGCACACGGTTACTGCCCAGAGATGTCCATAGAGGGAGGATAGGGGAGGGGTTGGGGGGAGGTAAGGGTGAGGGGATGGGGAGGGAAAGCAGGGTGATAGGAAGGGAAGATAACATGATCGGAAGAGAAGGCAGTGTGAGGGCAAGGGAAAGTGGTGTGTGGGGCGGGGAAGGGAAGGCAGTGTGAGTGGCACAGAAGGGAAGGCAGCGTGATGGGAGGGGAAAGGAAGGGAAATAAATTGCACTTAAACCACGACATTTTCTTTTTAAAAGCCGGGTTTTATATAAAAACAGACGGGAGCATTTAAAACCCACGCTATCTAACTGACATAGGCCTGCCTGCATGCTCTAACATTTGTACCCCTCTCGTTGGCTCACTCCGATTCTGATATGTGCATGCTGCACTCTGGGCAAGCTGTTTTAAATTCAAAACCGTCAGTTCTTAAGTTGAAGAGGGGGTGGGGGGGGGGATTCCAGCAGATGTGACATTCAGTTTATTGTACATCCGAGAGACGGCACACATGTTGATTAATCGCCCTACCTGTGAAACACCTGGCTGGCAGTTTATAGCTGATTTGGGATTCAAACTCAGGATAGACAGCTGAGAGCGAGTATGCATCCCTCTTGACCATCCTGCCGTGATGTGGTGATTCATTGCTTTGTTACAACTGAAAACATTTTTTACTCATTGTAATCATAGAATTTTTTTTTGCCTTCTTAACTCATGGAGATAAGCCTGGTGTTGGCTTAGTGGTAAGGGTGGCTGGCTTGGAATCCTAGGTTCCTGAATTCAAGCCCTGTTGGCTGCTGAACCAACACTAGGTGGGGTTGACTCAGCCTGTCATCCTTCCAGGGTTGGTGAAATGAGCACCAGTGCACTGGTAAAGGGCCACAGCATCAGTGGCACAGCTGCACTTCCAAGAAATTATAGCTACCTGGCAGCAAAGCTGCCATATGCAAGAACAGAACTCTGGAATATCCCTATGGAGAACTGTGGTGTGATGTTGCCATTTAAGCTTGTATAAATCAAAGCTTGAAGAGCACTTGCTAACTGGTTTACTGCTTAAGCAACAAAACAGTTGAAAAAACTTTTTAAAATTAAGCGTTCAATTTTTTTTTTTATATGTACCTATGTTGAAGTGATGGGTCATATCATGAAAGAAGATCGTACAAAAATGGGAAACGTCATGTAAAATATAATTGCACATTTTAAGTGGGTGAGCCAGTGCCCGAGGCACCGCACAACAATGCGGGGCCAAACGAAGGTGAGTAGGGCCTTAACTTTATTCAAGTCAATCAACATATTCAGTGACAGTGTGAATACTTTTGCCGTGTATGTCCATGGCTTGGAAACGAACAACCAAGCTTCCCAAGTGGCTGAAGCACTCATGTAAGCATTCCAACAAAACTGTTTATAAGGAACTGGCTTGGTAAGTGATTAGTGATCGTTTGGGGCCGGTGGGTTTCATCATATCATATCGGGTTTTCAGAGGCGCCGAAGCTCCAGCAAACACTGACCATTGACGAGTTGTGGCTGATATATGTCTGCACTCTGTATGCCATTATCAAGCAAGACCTGGGCGATATTTGAATGTGCAAGCTGTGGTTTGTGATCCAGAGCTGTCAGCTCGATACATAACATCGCCATTCAGAACCGTTTTGATGCTTTGGGCGACTCTCAGATGATGTTGAAACGTCTTGGCCTCTTATCTGTGACACTATCCTCTCTACAGCATCCATGACAGTTGGATTCAGTAGGCAACAGAAACGGCCCTGGTTGTCGACTAATATCCGAGCCATTATTGATATGAAGAGGCAAGCACGACTTCAAGGAAACATCTCAGAAAGAAGGCGCCTTGGAGGTTTTTCTCGGACAAAGGCTAGAAAAGTTCTTGACTCTTGGGATGGGCACCCAGCTGATGAAGCTGAGGAAGGTATTCATCAAAACAAACTTAGACCTGCCTTCCAGTCAATTCAGTGCATGCGTATTGGTCGAAATTAAAACAAAAACAAAAGCAGCATTCTGATCAGGAAGGCAAGTGGCACCCCATGCCATACAAATGAGGAAACCCTCAACTGCTGGGAAGAACATTTTGAGCAAGTGCTTAACTTTCCCCCTGGGACACACTCCCCCAACTTGGAGGAAGAGGCACCCATAGCTTGCAATGACGTCACAGTGCATATGGATACTCCGTCCTTGTCCGAGGTCTGCCGCACAGTGAGGAAACTCAAAAATGATCGAGCTGCTGGGTGTGATAACATCACCGCAGAACTGCTGAAATGTGTGGAGACTCCAATTAGTGTTGTATGACATTGGCTTTTTATAAATGGTTGGAATTCTGGGCATGTTCCAGCCGAGTGGAAGAATGGCTTCATAATCCCCATCTACAAAGGCAAAGGTCCCCGCTCCAACTGCAGTAGCTGTTGCCCGATCACATTGCTATCAGTCCCTGGGAAGGTTTTTGCTCATGTTCTCTTGAACCGTATTTACCCCCCCCCCACCCCCCGCTACAATGTAGACACCACCAGCAATCTGTTTTCACCACAAACAGGTCTACAACGGATGCCATACCAGCCCTCCATATTCTTGCAGAACTTTATCAGGCATTTCAGCATCCTTTAAATGTGGTGTATGTCGACATCAAAGCCGCATTTGCCTCTGTTGACCGAACTTCCCTATGGAAGGTGCTGAAAGGCAATGGAGTTCCATCATCACTTCTCAACCTGATCCGGAACCTCCATGACCATACAACAGCCTTACTTCATGAGCTAGACAAGCCTTGTGATCAGAGTGGATACCGACTTATCATCACCTTTCCCCACATCTTCTGGAGTTAGTCAGGGTTGCGTCCTTGCTCCCTTCCTCTTCTGCTGCGCTATGGACTGGATAATGGCAAGGTGTACAGATCAACTTGGTATCAGTGTTGGTAGAGAAATCATCACCGATCTACTCTATGCAGATGATGTTGCCCT
Organism: Eptatretus burgeri; assembly: GCF_056783735.1. Taxonomy (NCBI): domain Eukaryota; kingdom Metazoa; phylum Chordata; class Myxini; order Myxiniformes; family Myxinidae; genus Eptatretus; species Eptatretus burgeri. The sequence continues at coordinate 74,868,703 of NC_140967.1, forward strand.
ATTTGAGAGAGACCCTGTTTGCTGGCTGGCTGTGTTCAACTGCTTTGAATCGGTTGCTAAAAGCAAGGCCTTAAGCCCTCATGGTAAAATAAAACCAAAGTGCAGAATGTTGCCATTGGTCCTTCTCCCCTGCCAGTACCTATCTCTGGTGTAATTGTGGAGTCAGTGGACCATTTCACCAACCTGGGCTCCAACATTCATTCATCTGTATACTGTCGCCCTGATGTGCGTTGGTGAATTGGCATGGTTGGCTCTGTCATGGCTGGGGTTGGCTCTGTTGGCTGTCATGAATAGATGCTGTCTGGAAACAGCACTGGCATAGTTTACCACCAAAGCTCTGCATTTACAGAACATGCATCCTACCTGTTCTCCTCTGTAGATGTGAGACATGGACTCTTTTGAAAAAGGACCAAGACACTTTACAAGCTTTCCACATGCGATGTCATTGTCACATCTTTGGGGTATGATGGTATGACTGTTTCAAACAGGACGATTTGTGAGATCACTAGACGAGGATCCATCACACTCGATATTGCAAGGAGACGCTATTTTCTGTTTGGACACATCCGCCATTTGAATGAACATATACCGGCTCAAATTTCCGTGGAATTTGCCATGAATATTTACCATGGTCACTGACCCGATTCAACCTGGCGCCGTCCTCGAGGATACCCAAGACTTTCTTGGTTACGCCAGTGTGCCAACAAGTTTGGCCTTAGCCCACGTGAATGTTTGCAGAAGGCAGAAGACCGACAGTTATGGGGGTCACGAGTCACGACGCCCCCTAGTTGGGTGTGCATATTCATAGTCGTAGTAGTAGTAGTGGGTTTTATGGTTTTGGAATTATGGAGGAGACGAACGGATGGTCTGACGGACACACACTGACATTTATTGGTATAGATAAGTTCCCTTGCAAGGAACTTCAATGCAGAAGGAGGCCATTAGGCCCATCAAGCCTTTGCAATTGTTGCCAACCTATGGTTGTTTGTCCATGCTCTGTTCTTTTTAAATGCTGAGCATAAAGCAAGAAAGCAGCACGTACCATCTTTTAAGTCTTTGGTATGACCCGTCCAGAGTCAGAGCAGAGCCTCTAACCATTACACCATCGTCTGGATGATGATGACGATGACGATGACGACGATGATTTTGGGCACAGTACTTTATTTATTAAACAAATATACAAGTAAATAATGTTACATTCCCTCTTTTACTGAGAACTTGCTTCTCTCAGCATTAACATTCATATGGCAGAGACAAATCCAAGATTGAAAACAAATTTGGTAGTGTATTCTAAACAATGTCGTCCACATATTCGAGAAACAACTAAATTAATGGCCGGCAACACTGATAGACAGGAAAAATAAGAATAATTGCACTTGACTGTCCATAAACTATGAAAAAGTTTAACTTTTTATACGCCCGATATATATATATATATATATATATATATATATATATATATATAAATATATATATATATATATATATATATATATATATATATATATATATATATATATATATACATATACATATATATATATGTATATATATGTATATATATGTATATATATATATATATATATATATGTATTATGTGATACCGGTCGTCCGTCCGTCTGTTCCTGTCCGCACTCTTCCTCCCAAAGTTTTCAACTTTCACGTTTCATATTTGGTACATAGGTACAGACTGTGGAGACGGTGTGTCGCGACATACATTCGCCATCTAAAGTGGTTGCCATGGCAACCAGGATGCTGTTTTCCATGTAGTAGCACAATTCTGTATATACCTTCTTGTTCGGGCGTATATTGTGCCCACTTGCACTCTTGTTAATGATGGTATAATAACTGATTTAAGTTTTAATAACGGTGAACATCTGTGCCAATGATAGTATTATGGTTAATTATTTAGCTAGCTAGACAAGTCTTGTGATCTACTCTTTTGGGCTCTAAAAGTGATCCAATGGCTGGATCGTTCTCATCATCTGAATCTTGGTGTTTGCATTTTGCAAAGCCTATTGTATTTCGAGAATTTGAAACGAAGGTGTACAGAGTGCCTTCCCATTAAGCATTTATGTTTCATTTTGTTGTTTTCATCCATTTGATGTTCTCTGTGAATTATGTACAGAATATATCTTTCAAGTTATCCTTCAATCTGGCAATGCACTTCTTTTCAGATGATTGCTGTTGTTTTATGACTATGTTGTTACAGAGCCAGCACTAGTTTGGATCTCATCATGTGCTGGTCATTCTGGCAATTGGAACTATGACTTACACAGGTTATTTGAACATACCGTAAATCCATAGAGCATGCAATGCCAACGTTGTGAGGAATGGGTGTTGCCATGCAGTCTTGTATTGGTGCAGCCTGACAAAAGAGAGTTTTGCAAAAGACAGCCATTTCCTGTGCATGTATGAAGATTTGTATTCGGCCATTATCATTTGACTTTCCAGCACCGGTGCATCGAATGATGCCTCTCCATGTAGTGGAGTCGTGTTCAGCCTATGCATATATTTCACCAGGATGTGTAGTTTGTCAGTGTTTTAATTCGTGAAAATTATGTTTCAAGGTCTGAGTGTAATGTTTTGTGGTTTTTGTCATTATCAGTCATTATAAAAGTAAGGTGTATGCACTGATTGGGGCCGATCATTGCCTTCTTCCAAGTGCTTTTGAGGCATCGAACATCAACTACTTCCTAGAGAGGTTGCCCCCACTTTTAACTCCGTTAGCTTGCATCTCAAAAGACATCATCATGCAAAATCTCAGACTTGTCCAAATGAGTGGGGAATTAGGCCCACATGCAATGCTTTGTCCAATGTGTGGTGGAGCGCTCGATCTACAACAGTTTAGCCTAAATTGGCAAGGTACACAATTACCATTATGCGTCGACAAGAAGACAGCAGCAGTCACAATGAGTCTGTGTACTGGCAGATGAGAACCTTCATACTTGGGCATCCTTTTCACGTAAAAAAAATGCTTTGCAGTGGTCACTACAACTGTCTATTACTAAGAGCAGGTATTACTGATGGAGGCAGACATGCAGGTCCCTCGTGGCACTTGCACATCACCACAGCCTTCAGCAAAACCACCACATTTTGCTACAATGAGTCGAGGAGGTGTTACCGGCATGTTTTTTTTTTATTTTATTTTATTTACTAATAAACTTCTAAGGCATGGGAGAAACTTGCACATGTATCAGATGCAGAACGAGGGCATGCGGAGACATTGTTGAATTCTTCATGGATTACAAGGATTTTGGTTGGCATAATGGACAAATCAATGCAATTCAAGGTATTTTATTCTGGGATGTAATATGGGATCAGATGGAAACGCCAAAACGGCCAATCCAATGAACAGACAATTGTCCATATGGCTTTCACTATATTAAATAAAAGTAAGATAAATTATCGAAAAAGATACAAAAATAAATTCATTAAAATAAACAATACCAATATATTGTTGGACCAGAAATTTGGACACATCAGTTTGCTCAATGTGACCATTTTGAACCAGCCCAATCAAAGTTGGACAACAAAACTGATCAACTGACCTTTTTGTATGTGAGCCCGATGTAGGCAACCAACGCACGCTCGACAAAATTCATGATGAGTGCTGAAGTGGGGAGGGGATTGGCAGTGGAGGAGAAAATCCTCCGTGACTACTTATTACATTGGTCAGCAGTGTTTTATTTTCATAATTATTGGATCAAGTGGATTTATTTTTAATTAAGCTCATAGGAATAATGAATGCATTATCTTCACTTATACTGCCGATCAAACTTTAAGTATGTATTGCAACCAGATTTCATTAGAATCGGGCTGTATCACATTAAGCTCATACCGGTTACAGTTTGAATTGCTCCAATAACATTTCTGCAGAGAAGGGCAGCCCGGTTGCCGTAACAATCTCAGAGCATCTGCTATGTGATGCATAAACCACGTGTTTGAATTCCATGTTCTGCCTTAATTTGTCCGTTGTGTCCTAATGTCCATTGCAATTTCCAATGATAAGAACCGAATTATAATTGCAAATACATTATACAGTGATTGAACAAGGTCACTTTGGTATAACGTTGACTCAACTGCTGTAGCTTTTCCATGAGTGTTGGGGCAAAATAAAATATTCCTTTTGATTTATTGAGATCTCAGACTCATAAGAAGGAAGCTTGCATGTCAATCATATGCATCTAGTAAAAGGATATTAAGAGATATCACTACTTAATTCGGAGCCGACAACAATTACAAGGACATAATTAAACAAGTGATACACCAACATATAGGATATGCAACTCGTCCCTGGGATATTGGCTTCATCACCACGGGCTCAGATGGGAATGCCATACACATAGAGGCTAATCTAAACTGTTAGTCAAATGTCAACTTGACATTAACCAATAACATTCCATTGAGCTTTTTTTTTTTTTTTTTTTTTTTTTTTTTTTTTTTTTGTATACCTTGGTCGAGGCTCGTATGAGAGCTAACACACAACTCACAGCAAGGAGGCATGAGGCAAGAGGGGCGGGAGTGGAAGGGACAAAACATTGGGGAACAGACACAGGTGAACTGTGGAAAGGAGAGGGATGGGGATGGGACGGGGAACATGGCGAGGGGAAGATGGACATTAAAGGGACTTTCAGGAAGGAAAGCAGGAGAATTGAAGGAAGTGGGCTTGGGTGGATTATCGGGGGTAGAAAAGATCGAGGATTTGGATGGGGGAAGATAAGAGGTGGTGGTGAACAGCTGTTTTGAAAGCCTGAAGGGAAGAATGGGAAAGAATAGAGTGAGGAAGTTTATTCCAAAGGCGGGAAAAAGAGGAATGAAAGAGTGAAGATGAGCAGTGATTCGTGATTTTGGTAGTTTTACCAGAAGGGGTTGTTGGCGGACCTTGAGCGCCCTGTGGAAATGTGGTTGGGACAAATCGCAGAGAGAGCAGGGGGGCAAGGCTGGAGAGGAGTCGGTAGAAGACAGAAAGACCACCGACCAACCTGCGGTGATTGAGTGAGAGGCCCAAAGACTCAGCTTCATTGCGGGAGATGCCAATGATCTTAAAAGCCCTGGTTTCGACAGCGTGAAGTCGAGAAAGGTGGGAGGCAGGAGCACCAGCCCAGAGGGGAGAGCAGTACTCCATCAGGCTACGGACAAAAGCTTTGTAAGTGGTCAGGAGCTCAAGAGGGCCGAGGAAGGACTTTGCACGACGGAGGATTCCCAGTCGGCGACTGGCTTTTGAGGCAAGGTTGGAAATGTGACTTTCCCAGGAAAGGTCATGGCAGATAGTGAGACCCAGAAGCTTGAAAGAAAAGACTTCTTCCAGAGGATTGTTGAGAAAGTGGATGGGGGGTTTTGTAAACGGTCCTTTCGAAGAGACATAGTGAGAGTGTGAGATTTGTGTGGATTGAAAGACATGTTCCACGTGTTGGACCAGTTTGTGATTTTATCCAGATCTGCAGTGAGTGAAGAAGCTGCTGCTTGCCGGGCTGAGGGATGACAGATGGTACGGCAGAGGGTTGAGTCATCGGCAAAGAGAAATAGAGGATTTTCCAGAGAGTCCGAGAGATCATTGATGAAAACCAGAAAAAGAACAGGGCCCAGAACGCTACCTTGAGGAACTCCAGCCTGCACAGGAAGAGGAGATGAAAGAACTCCATTTAGGGCCACACGGTGACTGCGACAGGAGAGGAAGTCTGCGAGCCATGAGTGGAGATGGCCTTGTAGAGCTGACCCTATATGAGATGCTCAATCAATAAGTGTACCTGTCCTGAATGACTATACTCATATTTATGAAGAAACGAATGGTTCAAGAAATGGCATTCACATTGGAGCACTTTTGTACATGATTACATCATCCAAGGTTTATTTTTTTACCTCCACCACTGAAGGTAGAAGGTTTTCACCCCTGTCTGTCTGTCTGTTTGTTACTTGGCGAAAAAAAATTACGCCAATTATGTTGGTTTGTCGTGTTTATCTGTCTGTCTGTTTGTCTATTTGTTTGTTCGTCACACTATTTTTGGCCACAGTTTTCAAGCAATCGTTCTGAACCTTTTTTTGTGTGTGTAAGTGACTGGCCAATGATAGCAACGCTTAATTTTGGTGAAGATCCGAATCCGGATCTGGATCTGAGAATTCGATGATTTTTAAATGATTCTTCACCATTGAGAGATGGGGCAAAAAAATGACATGTAGCATGATATCTCAAAAAGTTATGGATGCATTTGGATGAAACTTGGTGGACATGTTGGGTGTGTGACAAGGACTCTGGTTCGATTTTGGTGAAGATCTGAATCTGGATCCAGATATGATAACTTTTTAAAGTGATTCTTCACCACTGAAGGATGGGGCCAAAACCTATGTATAGCATGATATCTCAAAAAGTTGTGGACGAGTTATGTCAAAACTCGGTGGATGAGTTGGTGAGGTGACAAGAAAATGCCGATTCAATTTTGGTCAAGGTCCGGATTCAGATCCGATCTATAGGCCCTGTCACACCTTGACGATTTAGCCAGCGTATGCCGACGTATGAAAAATTTGTCTAAAACGCTGGCACACGTCGAATACGTATGGGTAAGTTTTGTATACGTTAAGAGCATGCTGGCATACGTCGTAGTACGCTGGCATACGTCGTAGTATGCCGAGCTGTTAGACAAATTTTCCATGCTTGAAATTTTTCGATGTATGCCAGCGTATGACTCGCACGTTCCGCATAACGCTGGCCATAAGTTGTTGACACGTCGACACACGTTACTAATGAGTCGAAACACGTCGAGGTAATGTTTAGCGTCAGTGTTCCAGACTCCCTTGTTTTTTTGTTTTTTTTTTTCCTTCGGTATGACTGTGATGTTGACACTTCGATTTCTAGTGCAGTTATAATATAATTAATAGGCTGCCGCTCAACGATTTAAATCATAACCGCACTAGAAACCGTGTGAACATCACCGTCATGCCGAAGAAAAGAAAGAAAAAAATAAAAATAAAAATAAAAACCAGGGAGTCTGGAACACTGATGCTAACCATTACCTCGAAGTGTTTTGACTAATGTGTAACTTACAAGTAACGTGTGTCAATGATCGCGTAACTTGCCTACAACTTATGGCCAGCGTATGCGGAATGTGTGTCATACGCCGAGTACGTCGAAAAATTTTCAACATGCTGAAAATTTGTTGACGTACTCGGCGTACGACGACGTATGCCAGCATGCTTCAGCGTGCTATTAACGTATACAGACTCACCCATAACGTATTCGACATGTGCCAGCGTATTCGGCAAATTTTTCATACATCAGCATATGCTGGCTAAAACGTCAAGGTGTGACAGCGGCTTATCGGTGGCATATAAAATGTAAACTATTCAGTCTGGCAGAGGTATGTGCTCCACTGAGTGCCATTCCATTTCGCCAAGTTGTCACTCCATGAGTGATTTTTCATTTGTCTGTCTGTTACTTGCAAAATCGAAGATTTTTCAAGTATATTGTTCAGTCGATTTTGTTGTTCTGTGTCTTTGTTTGTTTATCTGTTTGTCAATCGCCTTCAGATCACAATTCCAAACTGATCTTCATGAAACTTCACCAAGTTGTAGAGGTGGTCTCAACTGAGAAGACTGTTGATTTTGAAGTCAAAGGTCAAAGGTCATCTTGAGGTTTTATTTCTAAAATGGTCATTTTTCATCCGATTAACTTGAAATTTGAACAGGATTTGCATATTACATCATTGAATTGGGAAACCAATTATTTTTTTGTTCAAAAGGTCGAAGGTCAGCTCAAGGTCAAACATTAAAACCATCAATTTTTATCTTTAATATCATCAATTTTCAACAAAAGGTCAAATTTCTAAAATCATCAACTTCAATCTGAGAAATAATCAATTTTCATCTGATTGACCTGAGTTTTGATTAAGATTGTCAATTTTAATCTAAATTAAATGAACAATTTGATGTATCCATGGAAACCTTTGGAGAGGGCGTGGATTTTGCAAATACTGTGCTCTGCACGACGTCTTTTTCTTGTATGTGTGTTTGTTTGTTTGTCTGTTTGTGTGCAGGATATCTCAAAAGGTTGTGGACAGTTTCAGATAAAATTTTGTGGAGAGGTTGGGTTTGTGACAAATTGTTGATAGTTTGGTGAAGATCTGTATCCGAATCTGGCTACGAGAATTATTTAAGTGATTCTTCACCATTGAGAGATCGGGTTAAAATGATAAATATCACAATATCTCAAAAACCTGTGGACAGATTCAGACGAAACTTGGTGGACATATTGGGTGTGTCACAAGGACTACTTGACTAGATTTTGGTGAGGATCCGAATCCATATTCAGACAAGATAATTTTTTATTTTTAAGTTGTTCTTCACCATTGAGAGATGGGGCTAAAAACGATATTGCATGATATCTCAAAGTTGTGGACGGATTCGGATGAAACTTGGTGGACTTGTTGGGTTGTGACAAGGACTAATTGTTTCGATTTTGGGTAAAGATCCAAATCCGGATCTAGTTCCAAGAACTTTTCAAGTGATTCTTCACCTTTGAGAGATTTGGCCAAAAACGATAAATAGCACGATATTTCAAAAAGTTATTGGGCCCGATATGTTCTCGTAGATCAGGCATTATGTGGCAGAGGTATGTGCTCTACTGAGTGCCATTCTCGTTTATTCCATGGAAAATCGAAGATTTTTCAAGTATATTGGTTAATCGATTTTGTTATTCTGTGTGTCTGTCTGTTTATCGCCTAGAGGTTACAATTTTAAACCGATCTTCACGAAACTTCACCACATGGTAGAGTTTATCACAAGGAAGAAGCCTATTGTTTTTGAGGTCAAAATATAAAAAGGTCAACATAGGCCAAAGGTCAACAACTGAGACGAGATTTCTAAAATCCTCAATTTTCATCCGATTGACTTGAAATTTGAAGAGGATTTATAATTCAGGTCACTGAATTCAACCACCAATTATTTTGAAGGTCTACATCGGCCGAATTTCTAAAATTGTCAATTTTCATCCAATTCACTTGACTTTTGAAGAGGAGTTGCATATTTGGTCATTGAATTCAACCACCAATTTTTTTTGAGGTCAAATTTGTTTTATGAATTTTGCAAGTGACATACATGCTCTTCATGATGTCTTCTTGTTATTATGTCTGTTTGCTTGTCTGTTTGTAAATCGCCTACAGGTCACAATTCTAAACCAATCATCATGAAACTTTATTAAGTTGTCGAGGTAGTCTCAACTGAGAAGCCTATTGATTTTGAGGTCAAAGGTCATCTTGAGGTCAGATTTCTAAGATTGTCATTTTTCATCCCATTGACTTGGAAGTTGAACAGTATTTGCATAGTCCATCACTGAATTTGGAAATCAACTATTTGAGATCAAAAGGTCAAAGGTCATCTCGAGGTCAAACTTCTAAAATCATAAATTTTTTATCTGAAAAATAATCAATTTTATCCAATTGACCTGTGCTTTGATTAAGATTGTAAATTTTCATCTTAATGAAATGGACAATTTGATGTATCCATGGAAATCTTTAGAGAGAGGGGTGGATTTTACAAGTATCGTGCTCTGCACGTCTTTTTGTTGTTTATTTATTCGTATGCAGCCTGTGGCTGCCTGCCTGAATCATTTTCTGGGGGCATGACTGTGCCACTGATGCAGTGCCTCTATTATCAATAAGCTGATACTCATTTTGCCGACCTCAGAAGGATGACAGGCTGAGTCAACCCACTTGGTGTTAATTCAATGTGAAAATTGAACTCAAGACACTGAGATCTTAAGCCTGCCACATTAACCATTAAGCCAACACCAGGCTTATCCAAGATTTAAATCCCATATAATGTGTTGATCTCTTCATTGTCTACTTATGTCCTCGTAATTCTTGTAAACATAGTGATATCTCCTAATCCATGGATATCTGAATAGTCATTCTTCAGCTGTATTTACAAAGATAATCCATAGTCACTTGTCTTGTAAATTCCCAAAAATGTAATCTTCAGTTATACTTTTGGCATTCACATTAAAATAAAATATATTATTGGCCAGACAGTGTCAATGGCAGACATAGCCGTAAATTGAATGATTATTGTTTCTGTGGGAATTTTTGCAGAAAGTACCCTTGAGTAGCAAGTTCGGCCAGACCAAATGCTTGTGCAGTGTTCACACAGACTCTGAACTACTAATCCATGGTTCACGGAAGGATTAACGAGTCCGACGTTTTGATGCACCAACTTACATTCACGCAGTCTTCAGTTCTTGAAATATCAGACTTACTCTGGACTAACACCTTTAGATAGTGTAGAAAAGACATGTGCATATGGTCCACTTTTGGGCCTGCAACGTAATCTGAACATTATATACTTTTTAGTGATTCACAAAACATGACATATTTTGCTTAGAGTACCTGTATATTTCCTTGAAGAAAGATCAAAGCTCGGTTAAAAAAACAAAAAACATAATCAGTCTATTGGCTTATTTTAAAAGGCATTGATCAATATTGTTTGATTAATCCCACAATGAATAAGAACATCCTTTTTCATAATGAAAGTAATCGTGAAATAGGAACCAATTTTTACGGGCAAATGCTTGTGATATCCCAAAGAGATTGTGCTCAAAATAATAAATATTGTACTCAGCTTTTCTGCTCAAATGTTAGGTTCAAAATATCCCCTCTTCCCCTTCCCCCAAACCAAACCATGATGGTAAGTATGATCCTTTGCCAGTGAAGCCCAGAACAGGTGTTAGCCCTTTCCAATGCAGTTTTCAGTTGGCATCACACATTTAATGCTAGTAGTGGGTGAGTTTCCTGATGCAATTACAATAAAACTAATGTTTTTGGCAATGAAACCTTTTGTAAATGAAACGTTGCTGGAAACGGTAGGGGGAGGGGTTAACATCAACACTTCCAATTGAAAATTGTGTTGGCTGATACGTAATGTCCTCATCTGAACCCCCTTGCTCATGATTTTGGAAACCCAGGTTCAAATTCCATGTACCATGTGTGTTTGTTTGTCCTTTACCAGCCACTAATATCCTTGCAACTCATATCAAAGTACTGTACACTCATGTTTAGTGATGTCTTTAATGAGAGGGGATTAACTCGGGAATAATTTGCCAGCTAAATGATCACCATATGATCAATCTATTGAGGGTCGGGGAGGGTTGTGGGGGGGGGGGGGGGTTACGATTAGCTCCGTGGTCTGCACTGATGACACCTGCAATCCAGATTGGAGTTTTGCGAACAGTTGGTTGTCAACCTTTGCTTCTCTGCCTATGTCTCTTTCTCATCTATTATTCCTTGAGGTACATGTTCATATCAGATTTTAACATCGGTATCATGTTTTATTTTGAGGAGGTTGTAATAAATGACACCGACGAACAGTTAAAATAAATCCAACTTTTATTCTCTTTTCTTCCGACTGAAAATTCTCCAAACTAACGACAGATATAACACAAAGATACCTTAAAGCTCCACTTACCTGACACTATATCATTTCATTAATAAACAAACACTTCAGTACTTGCAATGTTTTGTGAGCCTTATGTGATTATCTGATCAATGATGGAAAACCCCAATCCCACCCACTATGACCTACATTGTCACACACACACACACACACACACACACACACACACACACACACACACACACACACACACACACACACACACACACACACACCACATGTAGACTTGGGAGGGCTCTGTTCCACCTTCTGAGACCCGCATATATGGAGATAACTTAACAACCGACACACACTCGTACTCACACACATATGAACATACACACAAACACACACGCATTCCCAGCTACCTTGCACATGCATAATTCAACGATAACTTCACTTGGCAGAGTGCATACCTCCGCCAGGCTGAACAGTTTGCGTTTTTGTACGTTCTAATCATAGTTAGGATCTAAAGAATCAAACAGGTCTCAAGAGGTCTAAGGGGTGTAAAGGATATAAATGTCTAAAGGTGTCTGAAGAGCCTAAAATGTCTAAAGGGTCTTTTTTCTTTTTTTGTGTGTACAGTATCGAGGCTCGGATGAGAGCTAACACACAACACACAGCAAGGGGGGCATGAGACAAGAGGGGCATGGGAAGGAAAAAACAGTGGGGAACAGAGACATATGGAGATCTGTGGAAAGGAGAGGGATGGGGTGGGGAACATGCGGTATACAGAATGGCCACTACAGGGACTTTCAGGAAGGAAAGCAGGGAATTTGAAGGAAGTGAGTTTGGGGTGGATAAACGGGGGTAGAAAAGATGGAGGATTTGTATGGGGGACGATAAGAGGTGGTGGTGAACAGCTGTTTTGAAGGTCTGGAGGGAAGAATGGGATTGAAGAGAGTGTGGGAGTTTATTCTAATGGTGGGGAAGAAAGAGAATGAAAGAGTGAAGGTGAGCAGTGATTCGTTATTTTGGTAGTTTTACCAGAAGGGGGTTTTGCGTGGACCTTGAGCGCCCTGCGGAAATACGGGGGTGAGAGAAAAAAAAAGCCAAAAAATCGAAGAAAAAAATCCCAGAAAAAGCGGGGGGGGGGAGCAAGACCGGAGAGGAGACGGAAGAAGACAGAAAGGCCACAGACCTGCCTGCGGTGAGAGAGTGAAAGACCACCGACCTGCCTGCAGTGAGAGAGGGTCTTACAAGGTTTACGATGTCTAAAAGGTTTAAAGAGTCAAAAAGGTTGCGGGGTCTATGCAGTCAAGAGTTTTAAAAGGTACATTCCAATAGGATGTCATTAATATATATAGTCACAGTGCAACTGATGTTGAAACAACACATAATTATAAATAGGCATATCGTCACTTGGGTCCACCGAGGCTTTACTCGCGGCTTCACTGTGTTTTTCGTTTTTATTATATAAACTGGTATAAAAGCTTGTCAAAAATGAGGGGGTGGAATTATTTTTTCAAAATATTCAAGGAGACTGGAAGATATTATGATGTTTTGTTCCAAGAAGCATTTTTTATAACACTACATGTACAAATGTGACCCTATTTTGTTTATCTTCTGGGACATTTCATTCTGACGGTACAGTCGCGTGAGGGTACCAAAGTCTTAAGCCTCGGCCTAGCGTCAGGTGTGCTTATATCTTCTTTATTTATGAGACACCCTCCAGACATAAATTAACACTCGTTTTACTCTGTGCATGTTGTACATCATGTGCAGCGAATTTCACTTCCCTGTACCTTGTATTTATTGTTATTTTTTTAAACGCTTCTGTACACCACCCGTGATGTCCGGTTCCAAGTCACCGTCTACATTTCCAACAGAAGAGGCATAATTATTCTTTTATGAAAAATGTTTTTCGAGTTTTTTTATCCTGAAAAACAGACCGTAGTGAACAAGCAGTTACGTTAAAAGATTAGTCTTTAAAAGCCTTCTTAAAACGTCCTTATGAAGGAGGACAGACAAATACACAAATACTGTACACACTGTGTTTTAGATTGTCAATAAGAAAAAACATTATTTTCCCAAAGAATTGTCATTTTTGTTGTTTCTTCCATTTTCACCCTCACCAGAGGAAAGCCGATTGCATTTGGGTCCGTTTGTCTGTCTGTCTGTCTGTTTGTGTGTCCGCACAGAACGGGAATGCGGTTTTTCTCTGCAACCACTTGTCGGATTGACAATAAATTCTCACCAAAGAAGTGACTCTGCATGTAGAATGTTTTCATGATAATTATGATGTCATCGGTCACGTGGTACCTCTGTACCTCCAAACCTGCAGCCTGAAAAAAATTGAAACTTGGCACATGGCAAGTACTCCATATCGGGAATAATTTTGATTTTTTTTATGATGTCATTGGTTCCTTCGTTATAACGTCTTAAGAAAAACCTTCAAAAATCTTCTCTGAAATGGTTGAATAGATCGTGGCAAAACTTTACAGCTATGAGCGGCTATCCATGAGGAACAAAGCGTTCCCACCGATGACATCATTGGTCACATGGTTTTTCAGCCATGTTACATTTACCTTAAAACCTTTAAAACTTCTCTTCTCCAGAATGGCTGGATAGATTGAGGGGAAACTTCACACACGTGTTCCCCAAGCCTTGAGGGTACCAAGGTATTCACAAATAATTAATTGATAGGCACATGGTCTGGCAGCCATATTGGATTGAAAGAAAATCTTTAAAAAAAAAACCTTTCTCTTGAACTGCTACATCGTTCGACATGAAACTTCACAATTATGATTTCGTAGTGATGAGGAATATATGGTTTAAATTTAAACATGATCGGATGCATGGTCTGGCAGCCAAAATTATTTAATCCTTTGAATCTCGGTTGTTTTTGATATTTTTTTTTCTTTTTCAATAAGGCTCGCTTGGCTGCACTTGGGTGGGTTTGAGGGTTTAGGAGTAGCATCTGAAACCCAAATCCTATTTGGGTTCCTCCTGATGACTTCATCTTTGCTTTTTGCTTGTTCGGTTTTCTTCTGATGGCTCCAATGCAGTACTGTTTCTACAATATTTGGTCTTCCATATGATTTGAATTTAATTTATTTTAATCCCATTCTGGATTCAATTGAATAATAATAAACGTCATGGGTCTGGGTCAGGTGTCCGATCAAAACGGGGTTGCATCAAAGCGGAACATCTTAGTATCCGGACATCACTGCCAGCAGTTATAAAGAGGCAGTTCAAGTTATGTCTATTATTAATTTCGCACACAAACACTCCAAAAAATAAGTCCTGGTGAGGGTCTGTGTCTGGGGGTACATGCACCTTGAGGTTTCCTTCTCTTTGGTGTGCGTATGTTGTTCGTGGTGCTGAACCCAGCCCGTTCTCCAAGGACTGCAATCCAAGGTTTGCACTTCACGTGTCTGAACAATTGTACGAGTCTGCTACCACTCATGGATATTTATTGGTTGGGGTCTGTGACTTCCGAGTGACGTTACAGTGACCATGTCAACAGCGTAACATTTTTTAAACTTGTATTTCAAATCAACAGATACAAAGTCAAATGAGGAAGTTCACCATAACACACAATGTCAAACTCCGATTCCCGCGTTGAGTTGTTTCTGCCGCCCAGTGTCCCAGTCCTGGCTGCACAACACGCATGTTCACCTTGTCCACCGTGGTTGGTGAACAATTGCGTCTTGTCACATCGTGGTCTCTTGTACGCTGGATCCTCCAGAATGATTGAAGAGCTCAAAGGAAATCTATCCTGAGACTCAATCTCAATGAGTTTCAATCAACCTGATTATAATCAGCTCCACACGTTAACAACCGCTCTGGACATGAACACCTCAATCACTCATCATAGTTAAATTGAGTACGGGGACGATCGGAACACACGTCTCATCAAATGCCACCCGTCTCCCTTTATCTCCCTCTCACGGGTTTCCACAGTATCACAGAACAATCCCTACCTTCCAGCAAATGTGATTCTTGTCCATCCAGGAAGTTTTGTCTGAGAATGTTCCAGCATCTCCACAAATCTCATCAGGCAGTTTACAGTACAATACTGCCATCTACAGTCAAAATTAACTCATTACATCAAGCAGTTTATATCACAATTTACCAATCCGTGATACACGAAACTCACAACATATACCTGTCTATTTTAATCGTTCATTTACAGCCATTTACTAATGCTTCTTCTCAAATACCACAACATCTAGCGATTTACTGAGTGCAATCTCTGATTGCTCTTGCTCTTTTTCTTGTTGTCCCTCCAGTGGTTCCATATTTTGTTACCTTCAAGAAGCAATCAAGTGCATTTTTTGTTTGGTGTTTTCTGTTTCCAACTGGTGAGTACAATTTCCTTTCTTTAGCAAGTTGGTTTGAAGTTGTTTATACTAAAAGTTTTTGAGGACCAGTTATTCGGGTGTGGAAAGAGTGAAATTATTTCCTTGTGGAGGGGTATTGATTAAATTTCATCAGGTGCCAACAAAGTAGAAGATTTGCCATTTATTCAGAAAAAGGTTTTCAAATTTATTATAACTCCTCAAACAGTTTTCTGAGGGAAGCTTTTTTATAAATATGGAAATAAATAAATGAAATGTGGCCTCTTTAGTTTTAAATTGTGCCTAAATTCAAATACTGTAGCAGTATATTGTAAATTTCCACATATAAGTTGCATCCTAATTTTATTTCCCTTCCTGTGCAACAAAAGTTTATGACCTTTCCCGTGAAAGAAATACATAGATATGAAAAAAGTGGGATCGAGATTTTATTTTTTCTTCTAATATTCTTTCTTGTCCATTTGTGGTCCTTAAAAGGGCCTTTTGCTATAAGCATGAGCTTAAAATTCATGCTTAAGCTTTTCCGCTGAACCCCAGGAGGTCCTCGTCATCTCACTCCTTCTCTTCATCCGGTCTGCATAGATGAGGTCATCATCGCCGCTCTCTTTGCTTCCCGAGTCACCACCAGCCAAGTCCTCCCAACATCATCCTCCATTCTATCAAGAAGACATTTGAATACACAGCACTTCAGGAATGCCCGACCGATGATCACTGACGTCAGCTCCTCACACATCTTTATTATCCAGGAGCAGATGATTGGGAGGTCGACTTTTCTGGTATGTTCTTCCTTGGTGTATACGAGTCGGCTACGAGTATATGAGTCTTCTACCCCTCAATCATCCACTACAACCAACAGCACCACAGATCGTCCTTGAAAGGCTTGTTGACGGTGACATCTGGAGGCTGGGGAAGAGACGTCATGCCACCCAGGATCATCACTTGGTCGATATTGTTGTGCCACCATCTTCGTCCACTCCTTCTAGTCCTATTGGAACACATGCAGGATGAGCATGCTTCGTTATCGTGAGAGTCCATCATCAAGCCTGCCTCACACCAAGTGAAGCCAGTCTTGGACAAGCTCTTCATCCATCCAAACCTTTGGATGATGCCCAGCGGGAACTTTTCTTTGGGGAAGTGACCTACCACTTAGACAATGTATGGTGGCATCTTCTCTCCATCAGTGGTGCACGCTAGCATGACAGTGAACTGGCCTTTCTCATGCCCACTATTGGTGATGCTCACCGTCTTTTGATGCCCTTTACCACCACAGTGGTGCTTCTTGGGACCTCAAAGGTAAGTGGGGTTTGGTTGGTATTCCTGATATGCAGCTCAGGGGAGAGCCATGCTCCTGGCGAAGTCAGGTAAACTGTTGAAACTTCATTGTCTTGTCCAAGATGTCATCTGGCAGATGTTCCGTGATGTGGGTGCAGTGAAGGATGCATAGCTCGTGGCCACTGTATCAGTCTCCGATGCCCACTGTATCAGTGGTTCTCCTCACTTTGAGTGTCAACACAAGCATCGATATGGAGTGTCCCTCAGACCGTTTCTTGCGACTCCAAGCGATGATGCTCTTCTCCAGCTCCAGGCACTTGTTATTTCTTGCCCCATAGCACCTTCTTCTTTATTGGGATGTTTTTAGATCCTCGTGGAGGATCTCTAAGTCTTACTCACGGTGTTGTTCTTGTGGACTTTTTTGTTTCACAGCCTACAGTTTTCATCAAAACTTCCTGAAACTTGGCATATATATGTAAAAATACCCTGCGCAGACAGTAACGATCTCCGATTTTGAAAATTCCTCCGAGAAAAAAAGTTATGACGTCAAAATATCTCCGCTAATGGAAATCGCCGAAAAAATTATCTCCGAAACTAGGCAAGCTTTTTGAATTCTGTTTTGCGGGAATCGAACAGGGCATTAACAGAGATGAATTACCGCACATATGATGCATCACTATGATGTCATATACATTTTTTATGACGTCCTTCCTATTTTCTGACATTTTTTGTTTCACAGCCTACAGTTTTAATCAAAACTTCCTGAAACTTGGCATATACAGTATATGTAAAAATACCATGCGCAGACAGTAACCATCTCCGATTTTGAAAATACCTCCCAGATCGTTCCTCCCAGATCCCAGACCAGATGAAACTAGGCAAGCTGTTTGAATTTTGTTTGCGGGAATCAAGCCGGGCATTAGCACAGATAATTTATCACAAACCTGATACATCACAATGACGTCATATTCGTTTTTATGACGTCATCATTAAGAGGATGAGGATCTTAGCTCATTTTAGCTTGTTCATAGTTGTCTACAATGCCGGCCAGTGCCGAATGTTGGATTCATCTTAGCCATACTTCCTCCCAGCCTCCCGGTTACCAAACTCTTCTGCATACTGCCAGCCAGAGACCATGATAGCAGCAGTGAACTAAAGTCTTAACGTCTTGATTTTGATCTTGATAACTCAAAAATGGTAGAGCAGTGCCGAATTAAAAAATATATGTTACATGCACAGTGTACACCCAAATCTCAAAAACAGGTGCCCAAAAATCATTTTACATGTTCCAAATCACCGAATGTTTCATCAACAAATTTAAATGTTAATTACGAACAATTTGGCAGTCAGGAGACTTATTTGGAAGGTGCAAAACGACAACGAGAAAATCGGACATCATCGCTCCTTGGTCACATGATTCAGCTGGATTCCCTCAGCCTACCAAAAATGTTGGTCAAAATGCATGAGAGTATTTACTCACGATGTAAATTTCACTTATTTTGACATGTTTCTCATGCACACAACATCTAAACCACACCAGCAGGATATCTCGAACAATCAGAACTACACACCACTCCACTCGATGATGCCAATCTGATCAATTTTCAGGGTCGGACATCCGGGCACTTGTACACCTGCACCCGTACTTCCACCTAGCAACCAGCGAGAAAAGGCAAACAACCCAGCTTGAAGGGGAGTGTGTACACATATGTGTTCTTCCTGTGAGCAATATACTTTGGATTTCTCCTGTCAAACTTCCCATCATACTTTACTGATTTTTTTTTTTGTATTCATTATTTGTCAAGGGAAATTAAAGATGGTGAAGAGCTGCTGCGTGTTTTGGTGGACAAATCACAAGTAAAATGTCCAAATTTGTCCTCTTGATACCAAACCATGTCACAGATCCAGCAAGGTGAGCTGCTGCGATTCTGTATTTAAATCTTGACCCCTAGACCCTATTAATGTAATCAACTAGACTATGTAATGATAGAGTGGACAATATTAAAACAAGTTGCGGTACATTCAAAGTACACTGCCTCCATGCCAAATAAATAAATAAATCCTCCAGCACGCGAAACTTCCCCCATGCCAAATAAATAAATCTTCCAGCACGCGACATTGCCGCCGTGCAGCATGTGGAGATGGAATTGGGAGGGAACGGTATACTTCTGAGGTGAATGTGTACAAGTGATACTTAGTTTATGTAGACAAATGGACTTCTCAAGTGAATGTGTACAAATGATACTTGGTTTATGTGTACAAATGTACTTCTCAAGTGAATGTGTACAAATGATACTTGGTTTATGTGTACAAATGTACTTCTCAAGTGAATGTGTACAAATGATACTTGGTTTATGTGTACAAATGTACTTCTCAGGTGAATGTGTACAAATGATAAATCAAAAATACTCTTTATTGCCAAATGACTTGGGCACTGTCATGTCCAAATATCAACTTCCTAGCTCAAAAGGTGCTGGAGATATTGCCCAGATGAGAAATAAAATAAGTAATTAATAAATCGATAATAATTGAGTAATTAATCAATTAATTCATAAATCAAAAAATAACATTTTTGCCAAAGAATATCTTCACTTTTGTCCCCAAATTTCAGCTTCATAGCTCAAAGGATGGCTGAGATATCACCAGGAAAGCAAGAAAAAAAAATTAATTGATTAATCAATAAATCAAAAATACTCTTTATAGCCAAATCACTTGGTCCCTGTCATGTCTAAATATCATCTTCCTAGCTCAAAAGGTGCCTGAGATATTGCCAGGATGAGAAATAAAATAAATAAGGTATTAATAAAACGATAATAATTAAGTAATCAATCAATTAAACGATTAATTAAAAAAATTAAAAATACTGTTTTTGCCCAAGCACATCTTCACTTTTGTCCCCAAATTACAGCTTCCTATCTCAAAGGATGGCTGAGATATCGCCTGGACAAACAAACGGAGTAAAAACTGAGTACTCCCTTCCTTTGGTGCCCGGCGATGACGTCATGCAATTCCTGGACATGGAATTGGGAAGGAGCGGTGTGCAATTAAAGCAAATTAATTAAATAAATAGCTGTCCTAATCGAAACATAATTATGGATCGAACCTTGCGTTCTGACAAGGTAGCTGTACATGTTGGGATACTCTACCCTTGGCCAATCTCGCTGGTAGTTATTCCAGGTGTCTGCGGGGTGCTGATTTGGACAAGAATCAAGTCTTATTAACCCCAATTTGATGGAATACTTTGCCAAAGCCCAGCTTGACAAATTTCCATAAATTGATAAGACATGACAATGCCAAAATGATACAAATTCCAAAAGAGGCCCCACAAAATTCAACAATTAGAGGTAGATAAACGAGTTCAGGTTACACGATTATTCGAAAGACTTGCCACACTGAACGCATTCACTAAGGCAGTCATGTGGGCATTCCCCTTCGCAGAGCATTATCTTTCCCCTTGTAAAATTGGTTATCGTGTTACTAGGTGTAATCATGTGACAAAGACGTCGCGCGGATCTCAAGAACGTCTTGTTTTGGTGTTGGTGATGAAATATACCACACAAGTTCATGCCACACATGTCAGTGTAGGTTACGATATTCATGTTAAACTCATATTAAATACGCATGTATTTTGTGACGAGCAACTTTTCAACTTGTGACCTTGTTTATAAAGTGAAATTATATAATAGGTTGCACCTCGTGCAATATTATAATTTCCTTCCGCAAGGTAGGTGTCTGATTAGCATTGGTAAAATGGGGAAAACGCTTCATTCTCTTCGGTGAGAGTAGACTGTAAAATGGCTTTGTTAAATTACGAACACCATAGCATGATGAGTAATTGGGGGTTTGAGGTGGGGGATAAGTTTCCACATCGATTATTGACATTTCCACATTGATTTGAATGTTAAATAAGACTTATTTGGTAACATGTCAACAAATCGACATTTTGTTTTACGTGCACACAGTGCATGCAGTAAGGAAGTTCTACATGCAGTCGTACACCGTTAAAAATCCAGGTGCATTTGTGCGTACATGCATGCACCTGTAATTTCAAACCCTGGAATGAATGATGACATTATGGCTCAAACTCCTCAATATTCTATCCTCCAGCAGGCTGCGTGGGTTCTTCTTTGGCTGGTGATGATGTCGCTAAATAGCGCCATCTTGAGTCTGTAAGCAAAAATATTTAGAAAAAAAATTCCTTCTCGCCATGTATTAGCCGCACCCCCGACTTTTTGTTCCAAAAAAAGTTTTTTTTAAAGTGCGGCTTATACACGGCAATTTACGGTATTTTATTATGGTTATTAGAGAACCACCTCAGTGCCGACGAGTCTGGCACTTCACTCAGGCCGACTGGCAGGGTCTTCAAGCAGCCACCAAACTTCTAGACTAATCTCCCATCTCTACTTTCTCTGACATCAACTCATCCTGGAAATTTTTTTCAAAGAAAGTCTCTCTCTATCTCTCTCTCTCTCTCTCTCTCTCTCTCTCTCTCTCTCTCTCTCTCTCTCTCTCTCTCTCTCTCTCTCTCTCTCTGTCTGTCTGTCTGTCTCTCTCTCTCTGTCTATCTGTCTGTCTCTCTCT
>NC_140967.1:74897774-74920274 GCF_056783735.1 Eptatretus burgeri
CTGATCTAGATCTAAATGCGTTTGTACATTAACTTTGTGTGGAACAAATTAATGGAGGTATCAACATGCTGACTCCCATGTCCCCTTCATTTCCTCTATCAGTCTTATTCTTATTTTCAAAAGGTTGAACAGAGAGGAGAGGACACCAAGAAGTTTTTATTTTTCTTTCTTATTTTTTAATGTAATAAATATAATTTTTTTGTTCATAGAAAAATGAAGAAAAGGGATTCATACTGGTATCATACATATTTCTTGTGTATTTGTGGCCCTGAAAGGGCCGTTTGGGTTTGACGAAGCTTTTCAGCTGAACCCGAGGAAATCCTCGTCAATGCTTTCCTCATCGAAGACAGCACGTAACTCCTTGTCTGAACTGGGGTAGGGCAAGTCCCTGTCGCTGTCCACATCACTGTCACCGTCATTTGCAGCCTCCTCCTCCTAACAAATGATGTTGTCCTCTGTGCCGTCCATGTTGTTGAAAATGCAGCATTTCAGAAATTCTCGCTTGATGATGTCCGACCGTATCTACTCCCACACCTTCAAGATCCAGCTGCAGATCATCTGAAGGTCGACCTTTCTCATCTTCCTGCTCTTGCTGTAGGTCTTCTCCCCACTCATTATCCAGTCAGACCAGCGGTGACGTAGCCCGTCCTTGAACGGCTTGTTGATAGACACATTGAGGGGCTGCAAGAAGGATGTCATCTCACCTGGGATGATGACGAGATCGGTATTGGTCTGACAGAGCAGCGCTTTGGTATCATCGGTCTTATGACAACTGAATCCATTCAGGACTAGCATGCTCCATCGTTGGGAGAGATTGCCATCCGACCTACTACTCCAGACAATGCGCACCCAGTCCTGAATCAGTCCCTCATCTATCAACCCTTTCTGTTGCACACAAATAATGACGCTGGCTGGAAACTTGTCTTTGGGCATTGTCTTCCTCTTCAACACGGCATACGTGAGAAGCTTGCCACTGTCTGTGGTGGAGGCAAGTATTACAATGAATTGGTCCTTCTCCTGACCAGTCGTGTTGATCGTCATATTGCACACAAGCGCTTATTCGAGGTGGGTGCTCCGTTATTAGGCTCTAGCTATTGTGAATGTTTCTTCTTTTGATGTGAGACCAGGCGTTATTCTTCTTCTTTTGTGTTTTATGGCATTTTCAGAGCCGCGAGACTCTATATACGCCACTCACCAAAACTCCGGGTGTCTTCGGGCAACTCCTATTGTCTCTGAGCATGGCTTTATTTAATTAGCGCATACGGTTAATATGACGCTGTACAAACTCTTAACCTGAACCGCTTTTCAAAATTTAAACGGTGGAATTGAGCTTAACAACAGTTCCAACTGCGAAAAAAAAAGTGTCCATTTGGAATGTAATTGAAACTAAGCATTGATCGTTTTTAAGACCGATTGTTTTTGTCTACACTCATGTATTAACCACACCCCCAACTTTCACCTTTTTTGCCAATAAAAAAATTGCAGTTTATACACCGGAAAATATGGTATCATGCTATATATCGTTTTTGGCCTATCTCTCAATGGTGAAGAATCATTTTAAAAATTAAATAATTCTCGTACACAGATCCGGATTTGGATCTTCACCAAGATCGAATCGATTAGTCCTTGCCACACACAATTTGTCCACCAAGTTTCATCCAAATCCGTGCACAACTTTTTGAGATATCGTGCCATATATTGTTTTTGGTCCCACCTATCAATGGTGAAGAATCACTTAAAAAATTATAGTAGTCAGATTCGGATCTTCACCAAAATCTAGAGTTGGGCCTTGTCACACACTGAACCTGTCCACAAAATTTCATCTGGATCTATCCATAACTTTTTAAAATATCCTGTGCAGAAACGACAAACAAACAGACAGACAAACGAACATACAGAAAGGGGGTAAAAACATAACCTTCTTCACCTTTGGTGGCAGAGGTAACTAGAGGGTTCCTAGAACACCTTACCCTGCACAGTCTTGAGAAAAATGGCATGGGAAGGCTCATTTCAACTCTAGCTTTGCTCTTCCGAGTACGATCTATAGTGTCTTTGTTCGTGAATTTTGAATAATAGGTGCGATGGAAACTATACAAAGGTGATGTGTGTGAAACAGAACAATCTCGAACTGAATCTTCTGCCAACTCTTCTCAGAGAAACGGACAATTTTAGAATAACCTTTGAGAAAAAGATGCATTTAAACAAACAGATCTTTTGCACGAAGTTATAGCTCTGTCGTTGCATTTACTAAGTGTTTTGTCTGAAACTCACGATTACTCCACTCTGAGTGTTTGGCAAATTTGATTGGTTTAGAGTTTATACAGTGTAAAATTTTGCCCAAGTACTGCAAAACTGAAGGTTTATGGAAATGCAAACAATGTGATTTGTGCCCTAGTGTTGAAATAATATTATAATTGAATTGAAATAAAATGTTGATGGACAGAGTAATATAATTGAATTGAAATAAAATAAAAGGTTTAAATGCTGTGGAAAAACACAATACACTGAATTTTGGAGAGAAAAAAAGAACAACAAAAATAACACTGAAATTTACCACCATGGACGGCACCCTCTTTTACACCACCTTATATTACACGTTAAACTAGTTATTGGTGTCTGGTGTTTGTGTCCTTTATGACATCCCTTAAAACAGTGTTTCCTGTTCGGAATGATTTTCATTTTTGTTTGACTGCCTGACATACAGAAAGTATCAAACAATTGCTTTACTGTGTTGTACGCATGTGTACTCGGAACAAGATGCCATACAATTTACCAAATACATAATTAAAGTACGACTAAACTGCAGGTTCGTGTCCTGATTCATTAAGTAGCTGCTCGATCATAGAAGTAGGCTGAGAGAAAGAGTGAAGCAATTGCTTAACCCTGCTTTGTGCTGCATGTGCGGGGTAATGATGGAAGGGAGGGGGTTGTGGGGGGGGGATGCCTTTGGGTTTTTCTTTTTATTTCATAAGTATGTGGTGGGGAAGAGTGAGGGTGGGTGTAAATTGTGAAAACTTAAACTCGAGAAAAGGGAAAGACAGGAAGGTGTTAGAGCAGAGAGTAGGTATGTGAGGTGGGTTTGGAAACAGGGGATGGAGTAGGAGTTTTAAACTGATGAATAAATAAAGAGGAGATGCGGTGAAGGGGAAGACATGGGACATATGCAGGTTGGCGGATATGGTAAAAATTCTGTCTTTTTGCTTGTATGATAAATAAATCGCCCTTTTTTTCTAGGAATCGAAGGCATTTGCTTAAGACGGGGCCAATAGTTACAGCAGAGTAATAAAATTACAATGCTCATAAAAATGGAAACGGAATTTCCTTCAGTGAAATTGGCATCTTTCTCATTTTCATCGCATTTCGTTAGAACATCAGATCTGTGTTAAATTTGATAAACTCCTTCATTGTGCGTGCATATATCTGTAAAAACTGTGATAACAAAGGTGCACAATGTTTTATCCAAATGGAATTTGTATTAATTTGTAATTGTATTTTACATCGTTGTATAATTTTAAACAATTGACCACACTGTTGTTTTGGTGATCGTTTCAACCTTTTCAACTCCGCCACTGAAGGTGAAGGAGATTATGTTTTCACCCATGATCATTAGTGCTGTAGTGGTCATCTTTGTTCTTTTCACTTCTTGCAAAACACCACATTAAAGGCTATCATTAGAGCTGCGGGAACATTAATGCTGCAGCTTTCAATCTGTGTAAAATGATCGATATGAAACTTCACCACATCATCGATCGATCAGGGTGAAATGATCGATATGAAACTTCACCAATTTATTGATCGATCAGGGTGAAATGATCAACATGAAGCTTCACCAAGCCATCAATCGATCTGGGTGAAATGATCGATATTAAACTTCGCTAATCATCGATTGATGAGGGTGAAATGATCGATATGAAACTTCACCGTGTCATCAATCGATCTGGGAAAATAATCAATATGAAACTTCACCAAGTCGATCGATTTGGGTGAAATGATCGATATGAAAGAGCACCATGTCATCGATCGATATGAAACTTCACCAAGTCGATCGATTTGGGTGAAATGATCGATATGAAAGAGCACCATGTCATCGATCGATCTGGGTGAAATAATCGATATTAAACTTCACCAAGTCGATCAATCCTGGTGAAATGATCGATATGAAACTTCACCATGTCATCGATCGATCTGGGTGAAATAATCGATATGAAACTTCACCAAGTCATCGATCGATCCAGGTGAAACGGTCGATACGAAACTTCACCAAGTCATCGATCGATCATAGTGAAATGATCGACATGAAGCTTCACCAAGTCACTGATCGATCAGAGTGAAATGATTGACATGAAGCTTCACCACATCATCGATCGATCCAGGTGAAATGCTCGATGTGAAACTTCACCATGTTATTGATCGATCTGGGTGAAGTAATCGATATGAAACTTCACCAAGTCGATCGATTTGGGTGAAATGATCGATATGAAAGAGCACCATGTCATCGATCGATCTGGGTGAAATAATCGATATGA
Organism: Eptatretus burgeri; assembly: GCF_056783735.1. Lineage (NCBI taxonomy): Eukaryota > Metazoa > Chordata > Myxini > Myxiniformes > Myxinidae > Eptatretus > Eptatretus burgeri. Next base: position 74,902,301 of record NC_140967.1, read on the forward strand.
AACTTCACCAAGTCATCGATCGATTTGGGTGAAATAATCGATATGAAACTTCACCAAGTCGATCGATCTGGGTGAAATAATCGATATGAAACTTCACCAAGTCATCGATCGATTTGGGTGAAATAAATTATATGAAACTTCACCAAGTCGATCGATCCTGGTGAAATGATCGATATGAAACTTCACCATGTCATCGATCGATCTGGGTGAAATGCTCGATGTGACACTTCACCATGTTATTGATCGATCAGGGTGAAATGATCAACATGAAGCTTCACAAAGCCATCAATCGATCTGGGTGAAATGATCGATATTAAACGTCACCAAGTCGATCGATCCTGGTGAAATTATCGATATGAAACTTCACCATGTCATCGATCGATCCGGGTGAAATGATGGATATGAAACTTCACCAAGTCACCGATCGATCAGAGTGAAATAATCGATATGAAACTTCACCAAGTCACTGATCGATCAGAGTGAAATGATTGACATGAAGCTTCACCAAGTCATCGATCGATCAGAGTGAAATAATCGATATGAAACTTCACCAAGTCACTGATCGATCAGAGTGAAATGATCGACATGAAGCTTCACCAAGTCATCGATCGATCAGAGTGAAATGATCGACATGAAGCTTCACTAAGCCATCCATAGATCTGGGTGAAACGACCAATATGAATCTTCACCAAGGGTAGTGGCTTGTGGATCCTCAGGTCCTGAGTTTGAGCCCTGTTGGCTGCTGAATTAACATCAGGGGATTGACTCAGCCTGTCATTGGACCTTTTGAGGTTAGTGAAATGAGCACCAGTATACTGGTAATAAGGGCACTGCACCAGTGGCATCGCTGTGGCCCGAACTAATGATGCAACCCGCAGGCCAAAAGGCAGCATATGAAGGGAACCTCTGAGATCATGGTTCTTCTTCTTCTTTGTTTGATGAAAGCACAGACATCTCCTTACTGATCCTCATGATGATTCATGGACTGGTATTTGTTTGTTGTGCTACTCTTACAGTTCTGGGCTGATTACATCCCGACTTGCTACAGAGGATCAGTGGGACCCAAATTAATGAAGAGGGGTGTTTTTTTATCTTTGCTTGTGGTCCTGGGGGGAGCAGAGGGAGGGGGTGGGCAGAGACGCAAATTCTCCATGCAAATGTGTATCGTGTATCGTGTATCGCCACCTCCAGGTGGGAGAGGGTATTACAACTCTCCACCATTTACAGTGCTGCATTCTTGCCCCCACGTTTTCCAGTGCAGTTAAGTGTTTTGAATTATACGCAGTAGATATGTTTTTACATCACGCACGTAACCTCGGTTATTTTTTTGTTTTGCGTCTACAGAGCTGTCAGTTGCCTATACACCGCCCAAATAAAGGTATACGTCATAAGAAAGTGTTGCATGCTTTGAACAAGATCGTCCGTCGAGTGGGTACTCTGCTAGTAATAATAATACAGCATCACCCGTTCCCTACCGGAGCGATAAGAGGAGTCAATACCCAATAATCTCCCCAATACCCGAAAGGGTTCGTGGTTAAACCACTCGCACTCTTCCCTGTTTACTGGCTGAAATCGCAACCCATTCTCACCTGGGGGATTATTTTGTGCTCATGACCTGACCTTGGGTACACCGAGGCACCGCAGTTAACCTGCTGTGGAAAATGAGGAACGAGTGCTCTAAACACCGCCCACTGGGGGTTAAACAGTTTTAAGTGCATATTGACAGTTGTTGGTGGGTAGTGTTGGGTGAGTGTGATGGCTACCAATCCATGGGTCTCTGTTGCGGTTTGAATCTTCTGTTTGTGGGTTCGTTTTTCTGACGTCACAGGCGAACCACGTCACGTTTACCAAACCACGTCATCGGTTCCATGAAATATGTTTTAAATGTTTTATTTTTGAGAATATTTAAATTATCTCATTGATCCTTAGGATGGTATCCCTTTGGTAAAATACAATCGATGCAACTTTGAGGAAGTTGAAGTAAAATAAAATAAAATTCCAGTTTCCTGACAAAATACCAGCCCATCAATCAAGCCTGCACAACAGTTGCCAACCTACAGTTGTTGCTCTCTCTTCTTAAATGCTGAGTATGAAACAAGTGAGCAGCACATGTCCTAAATAGAAAGACTTTTTGTCTTTCATGATAATTCGTTGTTTTACCAAGTCTGCTACACCTTGTTCATCTCGTACAGCAAAGTCACTTTGGTGTTGTAGTAGCAGGTTGTAGACCTTTGCAGTCTGCTCCTCATCAAACTCTGGTCTTGTTCACAATTTTGCACAGTGGTCTTCAATCGTTCATGAAGGATAGCACTCAGGTATGTTCTTTCCACATCAACCTCCTCGACATACAATAGCTTGAGCTCCACGTCAAACCCATCAATATTGATATCTGCAAGAGATGACAGCAACTCTACCTGCATCTTGGATGGCAACCACACATCTGCAGCTCCTGGATTAAAGATCGGCCGGTACCGCCACCCCATCACGAACGTGGACAACACAAAGGAAGCAGTCAGCGACGCCTGCTGGTCTGCACTGCTGTTGCCTTTGCCGGTCACCATTGTGCCTGCATGCCGCTTGCCATCATCTGGCCGAGGAACACTTGCAATGTGGTCATGCTGACCTGTTGTCAGCCATCAATAGGACGGTTGTTGCACCAACGATCACTTGTGTTGTGGCGGCACCAACAGAATGTGACCACTTGTTATTTTTTTTAACCTCCCCTACCCCCAAATTCCGTCTTCAACATTGAAGGACCATGTGCAGTCAACTTGTGGCCCAGACGGGGGCTGAAGAGCACTGTTGCAGTCGACTTGCTGCCCGGAGAGGGCCGAAGAGCATTCCCCACTTTTCAATTTCATTTTTTGCAGATCCTGGACCAGAGTCGGATGTGGATAGTGCAAAGTGCTTGAGCCCACCTGGATATGTGTTTAGATATAGTGATTGGATTTATAAATGTTGAAGGAAAGTTGACTTCGTCGTATGAATGAGTGGAGTAAATTGAAACAACACATTAGATTTTATTATTATTTTTGGGGACACGTATGAAATTTCCTTGTACAAACAAAATGTCACACTCGGGGATCCGTAGGTAAGCTGTACTAGGGGGACCAACACCTGTAGGGTACATACGAGTGATAGCAGACTCCGAACGAGTGTTGCAGTTATGGAAAAGGCCCTCATGCATTCAATGAAAAGTACGATTCTCCCCGGACAGATATTTCTATACTTTGTACTTGGGTAGATTTCCTACTCATTGTTTAGAGGGAATTTTGGAGGGAGATGCAATTGTGAGTTTTGCATGCTCATTCCTGGAGTAATGCTTCCTGACTTTCCAACTATTCGTCCCACAATCAATCCATCTTTCAATCCCTCTTTAATCCCAATGTCTACAATCCATCTTTTGACGCTTCTTTCACTCCAGCTTCCCATCTATCGCGGTCCCTCGCCATGTTTGCTTTCAAACCCTGTATCTCCCATGGAAACTTTGCTTCACCTGAATACGCTCTGTCATTCCTCCATCTCAAACCCCTCCCCTTGTCCTTTCGCCTCAAAAGTCCCACTGTACACCACCCCTTCAAACCTTCCCTCCCTCCTTTTCATTCCATATCCAAACCATCCCTCCACCAAGAGATCATCTATTATCAACTTGCAAATTCAGCCCGGCACTTCGCTGATGGGGGGTGTGAAGGAGAGGGGGTTGGAGGGAGAGAGAGAGAGAGAGAGAGAGAGAGAGAGAGAGAGAGAGAGAGAGAGAGAGAGAGAGAGAGAGAGAGAGAGAGAGAGAGAGAGAGAGAGAGAGAGAGAGAGAGAGAGAGAGAGAGAGAGAGAGAGAGAGAGAGAGAGAGAGAGAGAGAGAGAGAGAGAGAGAGAGAGAGAGAGAGAGAGAGAGAGAGAGAGAGAGAGAGAGAGAGAGAGAGAGATATGGGAGGCAGAGAGGAATGAGGGAAGGGAGGGGCAGGGAGAGGAGGGAGGGGAAGCAAGGAGTGGGTGAAGAAGGAGAAGCTAGGAAGGGGAGAAGAGTGAGGAAGGGGGTGGAGGTGGGGAGAGCAATGCCCCAATAAATGTTGCTATACACTGCGGAAGGGAGGGGTGCAAGAGAGAGAGAGAGAGGGGGAGACAGACAAAGAGCATCAGAGGTGTGGGAGGAGAGCACTGCATTTACCAAAAGCATGGAGTGAAAACATGGAAGTACCGCTCACGTACGACCTAATGATCCCATCGAGCATGAACATCGAAAACAAAGTATTGTCACCAGATATCGTACCGAGGTACAAAAACGGAGAAGACGGCATTGCTACGTGACGTGATAATACCAGTGATTTTGGACTAAACTATGCAGAAATCAAGAAAATGACCAAATACCAAGACCTCAAGAATGAAATGAAAAGATCCTGGAAGCAGAAAAATGCCAAAGTTGTATCAGTGATAGTTGGAGCTTTGGGAATGATAAAAAAAAAACTCACAGAGATGTTAAAAACCATCCCTGGGAAAATTATGACAAACGAACTACAGTTGGAATCTGTCTGGGGCTCAGCGACGATCCTGAAGAGAGCCCTCGGCGCAAAACTGAGAACAGAAAATTTCACAGCTTGGTCCTTGAATCGTGACCCCTCACTGAAATGAAGGTGGATGCTTTGAAGCCACCCTGGGAGGACTCCATTTCACATTCTGAAACCTGCACATGTAGATACCAATCAACAACAACACACACACACACACACACACACACACACACACACACACACACACACACACACACACACACACACACACACACACACACACACACACACACACACCTGGCAGGTCTCGGTTTCACCTCCTGAAACCCACCCAAGTATGGAGATAGCAGACAACAGCAACCCAAGTGCCACTGCAGTAATATTGTTAATATATGTACACACACACATAAAGTAAATAATAACGACAAACACAAAGATTTACCTTGAAATAGCGTTCTTTGAAAGAGGATTTAAACTGGGTGGTTAGCGAAATTAAATTCAAAAATGTACCAAGCTACAGACACAAAATGTCTATCTATACTCGATATATATATATATATATATATATGCTTGCATGACGTGGTGAAGCGGTGTGGCATGTCAGGTTTTGTCGCGTTGTATGTACAACATTTGTGTATTGGCTGCTTACCTGGATCATCGTGTCCTCTTTGTACCATCCCATTTTTTCGACATATATTAATGTTTTGTCCTGTGTGGTGTTGTCGATTGTTTCATTCATTATACTTACCTATTTGCCTTTTGCATACGAGGAGGGTCCAGTCACCACCATGTTTGTTTTAATGCTCAATATGTGGGTTCTGCCCTGTTCATATTCATGGCCAGATTGCCCATAATGACATGCAATAGCTGAGTGTCCTACTCTACCCAATTGCATTGCTCTTTTGTGTTCTTCCAATCACAATCTCAAATTCCATCCAGTCTCACCGTTGTATGATTTACTACAGTCCTTGCAGATGGTGCCATCTACCACAACGGATTTATCGCCAATTGTAATTCATCCTTTAATTTAGTCATAAACATACGAATGGTGTGCTGTGGTTTGTATGCAACACCATTCTGTGCACCATACAATATTTAGCAAATTATATGTGAGACGTCTGGGTGATATGGTATATACACATTTCCCAGACATGTCCAATTCCTTGCATTTTGCCACTTTTCGTTTTTCACTAAAGCCAGGGAGAAAGCTTCTTTTGTAACTATTTTCTTACAATATTTCCTCTACTCATTCTCTTTGGTTGCAAAATTCCTGTATGGCGATATCATCCACACATGAAATGTTAGTGTATGAACAACAATATGCTTATGGCAACTAAGATTATGTTAAGATGGTTGGGATTATCCATTGCTCATGAAAAAAGACACAGCTGTACTGAGCACTACTCTACCCATTTCGAACAAAGCAGGAAATGTCAGACGTAGCCTACGATGACTTTTCATTTGTGATCCATGAAACTCACCATGTCTAGATATTCCAAATGCAACATGCTGCGGCCATTTTACATCCAATTTACAAGTCATTTACAGCCACATGCGAAAGCATGCGAATTTTGAGCATTAGGACAATGCTACACCGTCATCGTCATTGGTTTTCTCTTTACTGTATCACAGTTGGCATGATTTGGTGTAATACGGATGTACATGAGCAGTTATGCTAACATTTTCAATTACATATTGGTCTGGGCTCGGCAATGCCTGCAATGGTGGATAACCTGGTTATGGAGGAATTTGAGTGCAAATATTTCGAGAATGACGACAATTGGCTGCCATGATATTGGAACAGATATTTAGATGATACATTTGCCATTGTTCATCTGGATAAGGTTGGACACCTTCATGAACAACTTTGACAAGCTTCACATTTGTAAAAGAATTCAAGAAAGAGAAAATTGCCCTTTTTAGATATCGAGGTTCACCAGCAACCTGGTGGATCTTTGGGAAAGTCTGTCGACACAAAAACGAACAACACTAATAAACGAATAGATTTCAATTTGCGTCATCGTACATATCTTAAAGCCTCGATTACATTTCTCACCTGAAATTGGCTGAAGCAATGCATCCTCTCTCACATAATCAATTGCTCCCAGCTGCAACTCAGTTTGTATTTCTGAAACGAAAATTTTCCCAGCATTTGTGGCATGTGTCATTGTTGTTTTGGAATCAATGTTGAGCCAGAAAAGGTGAGGACCTTGTTTCTGTGTGGGTCATTTTGACTAGGTGGGCATTTTTTGGCAATATACAGGAAGCTTTAAGCAATTTCCATCTGATGGAATGTCAGTGTTTTGTTTATTGGCCAGAAGCGTGTTTGTATGAAGGTAGTTGCGTGCAACGTCTCATACATGCTTCTTTTTCAATGGCAATTAAAATCTGCTTTCCAAGCCTTGACCGGTCACACTGTGCATGTGCCATGATGGTTAAGGAGCATGTTGAACCTTGGTCGACAACTGAGTTCTATAAATATGAACCACACAGGGGGAAGAGCACTTTTGCCATGATCATGATTCACTGCACTCATACTCGTTTCTACTTTATGGAAATTTAATGTGGATTATAAGACTCCCCCAGATGTTTAAATTTCAAAAGTATACGTCCAAGTACCTGGTAGTATTGTATGATAATGAGGAATACAGTGCTGAATAGAAAATTCCCATGCCTCCACAGTTAGTCTGTCTTCGACTACAATCAACAAGCAGCATTTCCCTTCTCACCATTTTCAATGTGAAAGTATGGCTCATTGAATAACGCAGCCATCATTGAATCCAAAAACTGAAACAGGAAGGTAAATTTGGTATCAAGGCATCCTTCATGAAAATGTCCCGTGGAGATGTCTTTCCATTGCTGTCCTCTTTTGTCTTCCTGTGTCCATCATCGTGAGTACCTGGAAGCAGCAAGTAGAGCCCAGTAGACATGAAGTCGCATAATTGAATGGGGGCGATATTTTTTTTTTCCGATGATGCTCAATCATAGAAGCCCAAGCAACAACTGAAAGTAAGTAAATGATTAAACACGTATTGGCAATTCAAGTTTCCCCAATTCAAATTGGCTCTGGAAAGTGTCTTAAAATTATTGAGCGGACTGTATACATAATGTATATAAATTGATAAATTGATCAAATGTCACTTGAATGATGACAGGCCTTATGATCCCCTCTTGTGTCGAGGTTTTTTTTTTTTTTTCTTTTGCCTGGATTACCAAAAAAGAGTTTCAAAAAAAAAAAATTAATTCTTATTCTACCAAATTTGTTCTCGCACTAATTTATGCAACGTCAATGCATAAAAATGTTACATCTATCCCTGGTTTCCCATATACACGGGCCTTTTTTTTTTTCTTACTGTCATTACAAAATCTGTGAGGAACAGATGTTCTCTTCCTCAGGCGAGCTTTGGGCTGAGGGAAGGGGTTGCGGTGAGTTGTGCTAAGAGAAAAAGGGTGAGGCTTCGACAACAAGGCCCTGTAGTCAAATTTGGTTCAACGCATGCCAACATTTGATGAAGAGAATAAAGGTTGGGAAGGGTTAGCAGAAAATATGAAGGTGTGGCAGCAATTATGGGGACATTGTGCAGCACATTGTGTGATGGCTGGACTGCAGTAGGGGATGTGAGCAGTGGAGGGGAGAACCGTCCAGTGGAGAAAGAATTTATCATGCAAAGTCTTTTTGCATTTGCCACGAGGGAGGCAGGCATCTTCAAAGAGCAGATGATGCTGCCAGGCTCACATCAATGTCAGCTTGATATGGCTTTTAGATTCCCTGTCATAGTGACCCAGCTTCTATGGGGCCTTCATTCCCATTCATTTAACCACATTTGTTTTTGAACTTCGGCGTATGGTGCTGCCATTGCAGTGTTTCGCTGGACCACTTACACACTGGGGGGTGGGTTGGGAGGAGCGGTTTACGGATGTGGCTGGCATTAGAAAAGGCGTGGCTTTATGGACAGTTGGTTATGAGGAAAGAAGTGGAATTTTACCTGGCTTAGGGAGAATTCGAGGTTTTGTAACACGTGGTGAAAATAAATTGACTTCAGTTATCTTGTGGCAAACACCACTGCAAGTGTTCTATGTTGCCACACAGCTGAATAGCCACGTTTAAATAGGCTTGGCTACAGCATCCCTCACTGTTAATTACACATTATATTTTATCTCGACTGTGCCACATGTCTTTAATCTGAGCACACACAATAAACACTTCTCTGGGCGCTTTGGTAAATGGCCGTGATGAAGAAAGCGGCAAAAGCGACTGGACACTTTTGAAAGTGTTGACAAATCCTCACATCACAGTCATGATATATACAGTGAGCTTTGAATGTACAGGTTTTATTTACTCTGTAAATGTCTTCATATGATGCCTGGAGACTGAATAGCAGCCTAATCCACATTCCTGGGCCCCATTAGAGAGTTCCCCGAAACAGCAGCTAACGGTGACTGCCTTGGCAAAACTGATAACTTGAAGTTTCCCATTGCTCGAAATTGCTCCGGGTTACTTTAGCCGTGTAACGTTCAACTTTAGTGCTGAATTATTTAACCCCATGCACGTTGGTCACTTAAAAGCAAAAAAAAAAAAATAGAAAAGAAAACACTTTCAGGAAAAAAGATTGAAAGACGCAACAAAATTCTATAAAATAATAAAAAGAAGAATCACAACACGACCAGAATGAGAACGAAAAAATATGCATAGCTCCTCCTGTAGACACAGCAAAATTATTTAGTATTTTCGTTTCAATGAATTAAATGTAACGCATTTTTTCCAAGCAAGTTCAATTGTGTCAATAAAAATGCGAAAATGTCGGGGTTGCTGGAAAGTTCCGAGATTCAACTTTGTCGTATTTGAAAGCCACAAGTTGTCCATTTCATAAGTCGGCTTCAATAATTAATGATTAAAATTAATAATATTCCCTTAAATTCCTGAGGAATCATCATCATCACCAGGATGAGACAAACAATTCACCAACAATGCACAAATGCAATTGTGCAAGAGGTAGAAGGAGGAAAATGGATCTTATCTCCTGTCATAGATAGTCCAGTCATGAATGGATTATCTATGGCAGGAGATTAAATCATGGGGCTGACATGATAGTCGTAGACCAAAAAGGTGGGTCCCAACCAGGCAAGGCAATGGACAGTGTTATGCTCCACACATATATGGAGAATATAGAGTAAGGCCATGGAACTGCCTGAAAGACTAATATGATCAACGGTATTAACACACCACGTTAAAAAACAATTCAAAACTTGCAACAAAAAAGTAACCTCAAATATCAAAGTTAATGAACTTTGTTTGTTAAAAGAAAAAGTTAAATTGATGGTGGCAAAATTGGACAGGGAGAGGCAACACCATGACGAGGATAGAAAGATGGTGGAGGAAAGGGGGATGCGAATACAAGAAGGACCCCCAAGAAGATTCCCCAAAGAAGAGGGCCGATAAATTGAGATCGAACTTCAGCACTGCTTAACTCCACAGTTTTCAGATTTATATAATAAGATAAACAAAAATCAATCCGTTTGTTTTTGAGACAAAGCACACATTGGAGTCACATACTGCACACATATGGAGAAAAATTGCAGATACAGCAACCGACCATTTATCACATCACCACATCGTTGCCAAGAAGAGACCAGGCAGGGAGGCATTAGAAAGGCGGCTGAGGGGATGAATATGGATTAGGCAGGTGGTAATGTGAGTAAGATGAACTGCTGTGCATCCGTGAACAGGGCAAAATCTGCTGGTGCTGATAGGGGCAGCCATGGAAATAAATACCCCTCATTAGCCGAAGGTAATCAGCCCTGCTTTCACAGCTGCCCCATTGTTTGTGTTGAAACATCAAGCTCTCGCTGACACTGGCCTCAATGACCTTAACAATTAGCTGAAGTTCAAAGACGTTTCCAGCTCAGACGTCGCACTGAGTGGGCAGTGGGCGACAGAGATAATCGTGCATACTAAAATGCTTTTAATTAATTTTTCCGCATTAAAAATGCAAATGAGTTTTTGAGGCTTTGTTGTTTAAGGTTTTTTTTCTTTCTTCTTTTCCTGAAAGAAATAGTCTTTTCTCAGTGGAAACATGCAGAGAGAGAGGGGTTGACTAGTTGAAAACGGCAAGCTGTCTGGCTGTTAATGTGCTGCATTAAGATTTCTATCTCTGGTGGCCCACTCGTATCCCCTAATCAGCCACACAGATCCAGAGATTGCCACGAAGCTCCTGAGTTCACTAAATTTGGCCTACTCAGAGAGGTGGAAGGAGATCATGGAGGGCCTTGACTTCACGCACTCCAGTCGCAGAGCTTGGGCCTTGTTGAGGCAGCTTGGTGGTGTACAGGAGACTCCATGACGGCAAGTCGTTGTCACTGCCGATGCGATCACCTCACAGCTGCTGGAGACCAGCAAGTCGACGATGGACAAAGAAACACAATCGGAGGTCAAAAAAATACTCTGCAAACATTTTCATTCATTCCCAGCACAATCTCACATGGCTGCTCCATACTCTACCGGGGAGGTTGAGGAGGCTCTTGCAGTTACTAAGAGCCACAAAACTGCTGGTGCTGACAGAACACGACGCAAATTATTCAAGAATCTCGGGAAACAAGGACAAAAATGTCTTGCATTGCTTTTCACTGCTGTCCACAAGATAGGGAAAAATTCCACCTCTCTGGCGACAACTAATGGTCACTGCTTTATTTAAGGGGAACCCAAACGCTCAGACCACTTTGACGCTAATCTATCTCTTGATACTCTACAAAATAGATATGATGTGTCTTTTTCCAATTTCCAATCTAAATAGTCGGCAATTTTGCGATTAAAAGTCGAAATCATCTTCTTCTTCTGCATGCTCAGCTGGGACGTCGCACCAGAAAGTCAACCGCCATATCCGTACTGTTTTTCCGGGTTACATCGTGGTATGATTTAACTCGAATGGAGAATAATTTTCGATTTTACACAAATATGCCGCGTCGATGTGTCCTTGGTGCTTGTAGTAATACTAATTAAGATGGTTTCATGCTACATGAATGGCCGAAAGACCCTAAGTTTGCCAGAAATTAGACAAGGTTTGTCTAAAATATCAGTGTGGATCAAATGTTCGCAACAAAATGTTCGTTTTTGTGCTCGGAACATTTTACAGAGCACTGTTATGAAACAACAGAGATGGCTATATCTTATGGTTATTGGCCACGATTGAGAGGATGCTACCCCCTCGATTAAGTGGAAGAAGCAGTCGTCATTCTAAACTGTAACAACATCTCTCCTGAGCTACCGGCACATGTACACGGGTAATTTGAGTTGTGAATCAAACATCCGTTACCATTATTCGGCATTTACCACAAGAGCACCTGAAAATATCTATCTATGATCAACACAATTTTCTGCATCATCAATTTATAGTGGAGAGAAAGTATGTATGGATGTATCATCTACTCCTGATTTGACCTGGGACGCTAAAAAATTCAGGGTCCCCCATCAACCATCACCCACACAATACCCACAACCACCCCCACACCCCCTCTCCACAATCCCCATCAACCATCATCCACACAATCCCCACAACCACCCCGCACTTGCCCTCCCCCTGAGCACCACTCCCGCCTCCACTGAGGAAGAACATTGACATGATACAGCACATACACGGCACAACACAGCGCAGATACGACACGGTACTGACATGATACAGCATGAGCACAGACACAAATGGCGTCTGGGGAAAGTATGAAACAGGACGATCCCATAACATACAAGGCACCTGGTCTGCAGCGTGGAACAAAGCACTCGTTGCCCGTTTTGTTTGTGGTGTCCGAGTGAGCCTGGTAGTCTGTGCCATGTCCGTGCTGTGCCGTGTGTGTCCGTGCTGTGTTGTGCCCTGTCTGCGCTGTATCGTGTCCATGCTGTGTTTCTGCTGGAGTAGTATTACTTATTGATCAATTAATCCCTTAGAAACCGTCCATTGAACGAAACACAAAGCCTACCAATCTGTCATGAATATGCGACCAGCATTTTCATCTTCATTTACACTTCTGCCATTTTCGTCTGATTCGCTCGCGTAAGGCTCAAAACGAGACGTCTCCATAATTCCCCCGAAAGCGTTTCCATCACTAATTTTGTCTCCAATAGTTTCTTTAAAATCCCACTGATCAGTTTCAACATACTGAGAACCTTCAGAGTTGCTAATGACGGTGGAATCAGTAACAGAATCTGAGCTCGAAATTCACTGTTTCTCGATCTAAAGCCGCCATTTGGATCAAGGTTCACTGTTTCCCTAAAGAGAGACTGGAATTCAGAATCTGCACCCAGCTTACATGACCATCGAGATGGACCCAAAAACGATGATGAGCAGTCAATGCTCTGATGAGCTGGAGGTTTAAACAGCAGTGGATGACGAGGGAAAGCTTGAACAACAAGCCTTGTCTCCAAACCATGTCATATGCCAATGATAAATCAATGAAGGCCACAGTGGCGTTGGAAAACCGCCTCCCTTATGGCTCTGTCTTGGCACTGGCATTGTTTATTTAATGTATACATTTCTAACCTTTCTGAGAAGGAGTCAAAAAAGTACATATATGCTGATGATATTGCTTTGGCTACACAAGATCAATTCCTATGGAATGTCAGTGAAACTCTTACTTGTGACGACCACAATCAATGGCTATTTTCCAATGATGGAGGCTCAATCCGAACCCGACTAAAACAGATGTTGCGGCTTTCCATTTGGATAATAAATCTGCCAGTGCAGAATTCGATATTCCTTTCTGTGGAAAGTGGCTCCTTCACAAGCTCTATCCCATGTACTTCGGAGCCGAGTCAGTGACTCGAGTCACAAAATTTTGCAACTTGTGACTTGACTCGGATTTGGCAAAATTGACTTTGGACTTTGTGTTTGGTGACTTGCATCTTGTATTCGACTTGCATGCAACTTTAGTTTATAATAACTTGTTGACAATGTTTGGAAAATAATCGTTGAATAAACATCAAATTAAAACAGGATTTAAAACGAGAAGGGCACTTGGTAGAGTGCATATCTCTGCCACGTAATGTCTGATCCACGAGAACATATCAGGCCCAATACATTTTTATCTTGCCAAAACGAAGTTTTTTGCAAGATATGTTCGTCAGCTTGTATGTTTTTTTTTTTTTTGTCCGTAATCACGTATCGATCACTCTGCAGAGCACAGTTATCATTGGAAATTTTTGTAACTTCGCATATCAGAGGCCTATAGAGGTCCCTTTCAGCGCATAATATTTTCAAGGTCAAGGTCAAAGGTCAAGGTCACTTTGTCGCAAATCAGGGGAGTCGACGAAACCCTTATTTTTTTGAGTAATTTTGATCGGATCGTCTTCAAACTTCATGGGAATATAGTTCATGGTCTGGCGCTCAGCTGATTAATTTTTGGTGGCGATCGGTCTTGACCTTCATGGTTAGCGCCTGAGGTCAAACATTTGACCCCAAGGTCAAATTTTCAAGTTTTAGGAACCATATCGTGTAGTACCTCAAATTGAACACCTCGATGAGTGCTTTCTAGATATGTCAAGCTTGAGACATTATGACGTCATTTGGGGACGTTATGAGGCAAACGCATATTTTTCATGGTTACTCTGTAGAACGATTCTCATCGGAATCTCTCGTAGGCAGATATTCCTCAAGGAGTCGCTCCTGGTGGATAGCAGCTCTGTTCACCTCAGTGTGACCTTAAAGAAGTCACACGTTGTCACCTTTTGGCAAGATACGGGTAACCCTGCGGGTGACATTGGTTTTATTTAAATATCATGCTATACGGTACTGTATCGTTTTTAGCCCTCTCTCTCTCAATGGTGAAGAATCACTTAAAAAAATTATAGTAGTCGGTTCTGGATCCGGATCTTCACCAAAATAATTTATAAAAACAACAAAAACAAACAAACAAATTTTTTTATTTCATTAATGACAAACTTTTTTTGCATTTTCTTCCCTGGATCTTGTGTCGATGGGTTGGTGTGGTGCTCGCGCAGGCATGATGTTCCTGAATGGCCTCCACCTGTGTTGGATTTCCTTGTTTCCTTGTTCTTCCTTGTCACACACACAACTTGTCCACCAAGTTCCATCTGAATCCGTCCACAGCTTTTTGAGATATCCTGTACACAAACAGACAGACAAACAGGCAGAAAGGTGTGAAAACATAACCTCCTTCACCTTCGGTGGTGGAGGTAACAATAAATGTTAAATGATTTTCAGTGGTGGGCATGCACATTTTGGTCAATGATGACATATACCCTGTATGTGTACCTGTGCAGCGCGCCAGCACTAACAGGTCACAGCTGCCGCGTCACATATTGTTCGCCCGTAAGGTTAAAGGAAGTGTCCACTCTTCAAGCAGCACACCACGACCAAGCGGCAAGTACCAGTCTCACCAACATTGCTATGTATGAAACAATTTTATTCAAACCATGACCATTCATACCAGGAGAAACTTGGCCCCTGATCGGAAACCCCGTGCACGTCCTGACCCAATAAAATTATTTTGTGATGATTTAATGATGTCAGGTGCCTTGGATTATTTCAACTTCGACAATAATTGTAAATTATACAATGACTTGTCTTTTTAAAAGAACAACGTAAAAAGTATGCTATCTTAAAAGGCAATAATTTAAGTTAATTATTATTATTTCATATGCAGCTTGTAGCTTCTGATTGCTGATCATTGCTGGTAGCAAGGCTGTGCTGCTGATGCAGTGCATTCATGTTTTTAGTAAGCTGGTACTAATTTTGCCAACCTCAGAAGGATGACAGGCTGAGACAACCTACCTGGTGTTATTTAACAGCATGACAGGGGCTCAAACTCAACACCCTAAGATTTTAAAACAGCCACCTCAACCTTTATGCCAACACCAGGCTTATATTGAAGTTAATAAGTTATATTTTTTTTCTTTTTAACGTATGTAATAAATATACAAGTACATTATTAAAATCTGCTTTCCCACTCTACATTTAATGCTTTGTTTATATGTGTCAACCATTTAAACATAAGCTGAGGCGACTGACTAGTCTCATGGACATATGCTCAAGTCGGTGCACTCGATATGAGGAGTAAATTTGACATTTATTTATTTTTGCTGGGAACAAATCAAAAAAATGTTCCCTGCATGAAATTGACAAATAAAAACTTGAGCTAAACTTGCTTTTCAGAACATACATTACAATAAATGAAGCACTGTGTATTAATTCCTTGATAGCTTGTACTCCAAGGTTTATAAATAAATATTGGACTTGACACAAGTTGAAGTAATACTAAGGTGATTTGAGACTTGACTCGAGACTTGCCCTCAAAGACTTGGGACTTAACTTGAGATTTGCCATCAGACTTGAGACTTGGCTCAAGTGACATGTTTATATCTCTGCTTATGAGTGACTTTTTACAGAAGCCTTGCCGTCCACCATCATCTTGAAAGAACGAGAGATAAGGTATGCGCTCGTATAGCCCTGGTGCGAAATTTTCTGCGACTTCATGGGGCGCCGGAGCAAGAACACTAAGGACGGCTGCAAGAGACCTACTGTGCTCCTGTATAGGCTTGCAACACTCGTACCAAACTCTGACATCCCCAATTGAACAGTGCGTTCTGACTTGTTTCAGAAACTTTGAAGTTGACACATATCGACTGGCTCCCAATCTTGTCGCACATTGAAACCCTGAAGATTCGGTGACATATCCAGACCAAACGTCTTTTGGACCAATTCAACAAGAATCCAAAGATACCTTTATATCAGGACCTTAAATCCTCCTAGGACAAGATTGAAGTCCCAAACGTCTATCTGTGTGAGTAGTATTCTGTCCAGTCTCGATTGTACACGACAATAGCTGAGTGCTTGGAATAACTCGACGGTCCACAACAAGCACCTTGTTTCTGACCCTTCCGTAGAGCCTGAAGGCTTTAACTTTTCCCGCAAAGTTGTTATCTCATGGAAGATGTGTACAAAAAACTTTGCAATGGAAGATGAGGCGAACACCCAAATGTGGTTGTGGACATCCAGTTCAAACCATGACCCATATTATATCTGAATGTCCTATCCATTCCTTCCCTTCAGGCCTGGCTTACTTTCACAGGCTCACACCTGATGTGGTGATGTGGATTTCAAATCTTGATACAAGCCTCCAAAAAACGTTGCCAATCCAATGCCATATGGAAGAAGAAGAAGCCACACTTCAGAGAAGCAACACGGGGCACAATCTCCCACAAACAGCTTGACACTTGTCCGATTGAAACATTCACACACATCATTTTCCACAAAGCCTGGTACCATATGCTGAAATTTTCAAACACCTCTTTTTTGGCAGCATTCACTATGCCACTTGGCAAGGGGGACGCTCTCGTTTGTGAAACTTGGGCAACCAGAGGCTTTTCGTCTATAATGGATAGTGTAAAGTGCATTTTACAGTCCAACTTTACAACACCAATTCGGCAGGAAACAAAGATGAGTGGAAAGTGTTGTCGGAATGAGTCATGTTTGGTGAAATCAAAAGGCTTTTGGACCAATTCAACCAATGTGGGTTTGAAATATTTGTGTGCATAATAAATGTGTGCCCATGTGACTATCAAGGCAATGCAAAACTCTTTCTTATGCTCTGAATACATTTTAACAAATGGAATAACTTACTCAATCCAAATGTGTGACAAGTTCACAGACTCCACCGATGTTCAAGGTAAATACCTTTTTATAGTAGTTCTCTTTGTGTTCCATTGCGTTACGGTTATACATGTTGCAGGACTTGAATGCGATGGATTTGTTTCATTTTTTTCATGGACTCCTCTGTTTGAGATGAGATTGATATTGATGATGGTCTCTCTCTCTCTCTCCTCACTCTCACTCTCACTCTCACTCTCCCTCGCTCTCACACATTAGTTTTAAAAGGTAACACAGGAAAATACAAAGAAACCCAGATGTGGGAAGAAGCCACTCCAGCCCATCATGCCTGTGCCATATCCGCATCCCTGAAACTCAATTTAAATGAAATAATAAAGTGTTGGGGGAGGTTGAGGTGAAGAGGTTATAAATGTGAAGAGGGAAGGGAATTGACACCTTAATGTGCAGTACACTGTGTTAAGAGACAAGCACATTCTTATTTGACTATATTTGGCCTGATTCAGATCATGATTGTCATGGCTTGAGTCAAGTGTAATAAAAAATACGGTCGTCGTTTCCATGCAATACCTAAACGTTATCCAGGTCGGACAATTTACTGGCTGGATGTTGCACTATTCCTTGGGGATTTCACTCTCATGATCATCTTTTGTGAACGCTCTCATCTGAATGATGGTTTACCAGGGCTAAATTTGGAAATTAAATAGAATTGTCTATTTTTAACCCTTGTACCAATAAAAAACAATTGCAAATGAAAATTTCAGATTAATGAGTGGCATTGAAACTGTAGTTTAAATTCGTACATTATTTAGCATAACTGGATGATTATGATGCAAGGCATAAACATGTTACACAAAA
>NC_140967.1:74932774-74935274 GCF_056783735.1 Eptatretus burgeri
TCGTGTATATATATATATATATATATATATATATATATATATATATATATATATATATATATATATATATATATATATATATATATATATATATATATATATATATATACATATACACTGTGTATATATATATATATATATATATATATATATATATATATATATATATACATATACACTGTGTATATATATATATATATATATATATATATATATATATATATATATATATATATATATATATATATATATATATATATATATATATATATATATATATATATATATATATATATATATATATATATATATATATATATATATATATATATATATATATATATATATATATATATATATATATATATATATATATATATATATATATATATATATATATATATATATATATATATATATATATATATATATATATATATATATATATATATATATATATATATATATATATATATATATATATATATATATATATATATATATATATATATATATATATATATATATATATATATATATATATATATATATATATATATATATATATATATATATATATATATATATATATATATATATATATATACATATACATATACATATATATATATATATATATATATATATATATATATATATACACTATATATATATATATACATATACACTGTGTATATATATATATATATATATATATATATATATATATATATATATATATATATATATATATATATATATATATATATATATATATATATATATATATATATATATATATATATATATATATATATATATACATATATTGTTACGGGTGTCGAAATTCGCATTACACCATAAAGGGTCCTCAGGTGAGATATATCGGTAAGTTCATGTGTAGTTAGCCCAAATCCGTTGTATAGAGGGAATATATGTGATCCATTCGGGCTGCGACGCTTCAGTTTGCCGTTTTTCTTTGGCTATTGTTAATTTGGTGCAAGAACAACAACGAACATCGCCACAACCAACATCTCAACGATCACGCCATTAACGACACGACACCAACAATCACGCCATTCACTACACAACGCCACCTTCCACAACTACGCCACCACATCTTCGCCACTCGCCATTCAACGAGCACCGTGCGGTCATGATCTCCGCGGGGCGGAGTGCCAGCGGCGGCCGGGGTGCGAAGGCTCATCTCCCGCCCAAGTCTTTCTTCCCTCGTCATACGGTGCGTGCAAGAACAAAAACCAACAACGCCTGTGGGATTTTCTCTTCTTCTTTTCCCGCGCTTTGGCATGGGGGAGGGGCGATTTGAGCCGGAGGTCAAAGGTGAAAAAGGTGGGGGGCCTGATTTTGGGGGAATGATTCCCTGGCCCCGAGCCAAAACTGACTTTCCCCGTCCTCCGCACGGCGCGGGGAGGGGGGGAACGCGAGGGCACGCCCCTTTTTGAGAAGCTTCCAGAAGGGAGGGGGAGACAGAAATTGGGCGGGGCAAAGGGGCGGAGCCGGCCCCTACAAAAGGCGTGGGTGTGGAGAGTTGGAAGCAGGAGGCTCTTGGTTCGTTCAAGCGATTGACAAAAGGCGTGGGCGTGAAGGTTGACGAGAACGTCGTTCCCTTTCCTGTTCCCTTGTCCCTGAAGGGGAATTGTGGAGAGTGGCGGTGATCGTTCCTGGTCGGAGGTTCTGTTCGTTCGTCCGAGCTGTCGAGAGGACCACACGAGCAGCTCGTGGACCACGCCGGAGGGACTCGGAGTTACGGTCGCCAAGGACTCGACGCGCTCAGGGAAGTCGCGACTTCCATTTTCTTTTGGGGTTTGGTGTAAATGTGTGTGTGTGGTGCCAGTCTTGTGAAGTAGAACTGTTTAAGTGTTGTAATAATTATATTTGGTTGTAGCACTGCATTGTGTCCTTGCTTTTAAATGTACATTACTGTATGGCTGTATATACGTGCTTGTCCGTGTGTGTGTAATAAAGTGCTTGCTTGTTGAACTGTTTTCCCGTTTCGCTTCGTCTTTTCCCTTGTTTGAAAGTTCCATCTTGTATCATGTAAGGGATTGATAGTGGGTTTAAAACACCTGGTAACCAATCTGAACCGTCGAGGTCGACGATAGCTCCGCTCGGTTATCCCTGCAGTACGGAACGAGCCGCTTTAGCGGTTCATGTCCGGAGTCGACCTGTGGCGTGGTACAACTCCTCGGTACGCTATCCGCGCGAGTACTTAGGTAAATCGACCATTCGGCGATCGGACCCTATTTCGCTCGGGTATAATGCGGACTGAGTTGTGGTGAGGTTAAACCCCCACCCGTGACTAGCTCCCGGCATTGTTCCGAGAGGATCACGACTGAATTGTCCGTCCGGTGGGCGACGCGGTCGCGATTCGAGTTACGTGGCCGATTGCACGCCGGCGGACACGAATTCGCAACAATATCTTCTTCTTCTTTCGGCTGCTCCCGTTAAGAGTCGCCACAGCGGATCATCCGTATGATCC
>NC_140967.1:74940274-74972774 GCF_056783735.1 Eptatretus burgeri
ATGACAGGGAACTTTCAGGAAGAAAAGCAGGGAATTTGAAGGAGGTGGGTTTAGGGTGGGATAAGGGGGTAGAAAATATTGTGGATTTGGATAGGGGAAGATTAGAGGTGGTGGTGAACAGCTGTTTTGAAGACCTGAAGGGAAGAGTGGGATTGAAGAGAGTATGAGAGTTTGTTCCAAAGGCAGGAAAAAAGAGGAATGAAAGAGTGAATGTGAGCAGTGATTTGTGATTTCAGTTGTTTTACCAGAAGGGGGTTGTTGGCAGACCTTGAGTGCCCTGCGGAAATATGGCGGTGACATATCACAGACAGAGCGGGGGGGGAGGGGGAGGCAAGACCAGAGAGGAGACGGTAGAAGACAGAAAGACCACAGGCCTGCCTGCGGTGAGAGATTGAGAGGCCCAATGACTCAGCCTCACCGCGGGAGATACCATTGATCCTAAATGCATTGGTTTCCACAGCATGAAGGTGAGAAAGGTGGGACACAGGAGCACTAGCCCAGTGGGGAGAGCAGTTCCTCATCAGGCTGTGGACGAAAGCTTTGTATGTGGTCAGAAGCTCAGGTGGGCCGAGGGAGTACTCTGCATGATGGAGGATGCACAGTTGGTGACTGGCTTTGGATGCCAGTTTGGAAATGTGGCTTTCGCAGGAAAGATCATGGTAGATTGTGAGACCCAGAAGCTTGAATGAAAGGACTTCTTCAAGAGGATTGTTCAGAAAGTAAAAGTGGGAGTTTTCCAGACAGTCCTTTCATAGAGACATCGTGAGAGTGTGAGATTTGTCAGGATTGAAGGACATGTTCCACGTGTTGGACAAGTTTGTGATTTTATCCAGATCTGCAGAGAGTGACGAAGCTGCTGCTTGTCGATCTGAGAGATGACAGATGGTATGGCAGAGGGTGGAGTCATCCACAAAGAGATAAAGAGGATTCTCCAGATTCGGAGAGATCATTGATGAAAACCATAAAAAGAATAGGGCCCAGAACACTGCCTTGAGGAACTCCAGCCTGGACAGGAAGAGGGGATGAGAGAACTGCATTTAGGGCCACACGTTGGCTGCAACAGGAGAGGAAGTCTTCGAGCCATGAGTGGAGATGGCCTTGGATACCATAGGAAGAGAGTTTGTTGAGCAGGGCAGGGTGCCAGACCGTATCGAAAGCACGCGATATGTCTGGCAAGATGGCTCTGATTTCATGTCTGGCATTGAGGAGCTCCATCCATTGTTTGGATAGCAGAAGCAGCATATCCAGGGTAGAGTGACCTGGTCTGAATCCAAATTTATGATTGGAAATCAAGCCTTTGGAGAAGAGGAAGGATTTAATATCTGAAGCGATGATGGATTCCACAACCTTGCTGATGATTGTGAGAAACCCGATTTATCTGTAGTTGCAGGGATCTGTTTTTGCCCCTTTGTAATGCAGATCGGTAATGTTTGCTGATTTCCAAGCATTTGGCAGATTTCACTCCAGATGTTGACACTTGTTTCGTTTGGACGATATCCCATTCTCAAAACCACAATAATATTTTGACGATATACTTTAATTAATCCATGAGAGTAGATCGTGGAAAATCATGTGATACAATGCATGAAATCCCTCCATCCTCCTAATTTGAAAACTATGGCACTTTCAAAAGTGATGTATGCAGCAATCTGGAGCTGTGATGAACAGGCATTCGATAATATGAGTGAGGAAAGTGAAAAATAAACTTTATCAAAATAAATTGTTGTGGCCTGTTCCAAGTCAAAGCATGGTTGAGCAGGCCAAAAAATATAGCAACTTCAGACCCCAGCGAGGTTACCGAGGATACGCCTTAAGACCCCATGGAGAGCGATGACCGAGGATGCACCTGAAAGGATACAATTAAATAAGGCCATTAATTATCTTCAAAAGGGGTGTTTTAATTAACCCAAGCACACAGTTTTCACTCATGCACTTCCTTGGAGTTTTCTTAGCATGCATGCAAAGTTTCAGGCTGCAAGGTTTCATGGCTTTGGTGTTATGGAAGAGACACACACTCTGAAACACACATACCTCCTCCATAACTTCAAAACCTCCATAACCGAGCAGCCTGAATTTTTGCTTGCATACTATTTGTTAGGGTTAGGGTTAGGGTTAGGGTTAGACATCTATCTCTCTCTATCTCTCTTTCTACCTCACTCTTTCTCTTTCTCTATCTCTCTCTCTACCTATCTCTACCTCTCTCTCTCTACCTATCTCTACCTCTCTCTCTCTCTCTCTATCTCTACCTCTCTCTCTCTCTCTCTCTCTCTCTCTCTCTCTCTCTCTCTCTCTCTCTCTCTCTCTCTCTCTCTCTCTCTCTCTCTCTCTCTCTCTCTCTCTCTCTCTCTCTCTCTCTCTCTCTCTCTCTCTCTCTCTCTCTCTCTCTCTCTCTCTCTCTCTCTCTCTCTCTCTCTCTCTCTCTCTCTCTCTCTCTCTCTCTCATTCTCTCTCTCTCTCCCCCACCTCTCTCTCTCTCTCTCTCTCTCTCTCTCTCTCTCTCTCTCTCTCTCTCTCTCTCTCTCTCTCTCTCTCTCTCTCTCTCTCTCTCTC
The DNA here is from genome assembly GCF_056783735.1 of Eptatretus burgeri. Lineage (NCBI taxonomy): Eukaryota > Metazoa > Chordata > Myxini > Myxiniformes > Myxinidae > Eptatretus > Eptatretus burgeri. Next base: position 74,942,825 of record NC_140967.1, read on the forward strand.
TCTCTCTCTCTCTCTCTCTCTCTCTCTCTCTCTCTCTCTCTCTCTCTCTCTCTCTCTCTCTCTCTCTCTCTCTCTCTCTCTCTCTCTCTCTCTCTCTCTCTCTCTCTCTCTCTCTCTCTCTCTCTCTCTCTCTCTCTCTCTCTCTCTCTCTCTCTCTCTCCCTCTCTTCAATCACTCCTCCCTCCCTCCTCTACTCTTCCCCTCCCTCCTCTACTCTTCCCCTCCCTCCTGTATTCTTCCCCTCCCTCCTCTCTCCTTCATCTCCTTCTTAATCCCCCCTCCTCCTTCAATAACATTTCCGGCAGCGAAGTGACGGGTTGTGTTTTTCCATTTCCGAGTGTGTGTGTGTGTGTGTGTGTGTGTGTGTGTGTGTGTGTGTGTGTGTGTGTGTGTGTGTGTGTGTGTGTGTGTGTGTGTGTGTGTGTGTGTGTGTGTGTGTGTGTGTGTGTGTGTGTGTGTGTGTGTGTGTGTGTGTGTGTGTGTGTGTGTGTGTGTGTGTGTGTGTGTGTGTGTGTGTGTGTGTGTGTGTGTGTGTGTGTGTGTGTGTGTGTGTGTGTGTGTGTGTGTGTGTGTGTGTGTGTGTGTGTGTGTGTAATATATATACAGTGGGGAGAACAAGTATTTGATACACTGCCGATTTTGCAGGTTTTCCCACTTACAAAGCACATAGAGGTCTGTAATTTTAATCATAGGCACACTTCAACTGTGAAAGACGGGATCGAAAACAAAAATCCTGAAAATCACATTGTATCATTTTAAAATAATTAATTTGCATTTTATTGCATGAAATAAGTATTTGATCACCGACCAACCAGTAAGAATTCCGGCTCTCACAGACCTGTTAGTTTTGTCTTTAAGAAGCCCTCCCATTCTCCACTCATTACCTGTATTAACTGCACCTGTTTGAACTCGTTATCTGCATAAAAGACAGCTGTCCACACTCAATGAATCAGACTCCAACCTCTCCACAATGGGCAAGACCAGAGAGCTGTCTAAGGACATCAGGGACAAAATTGTAGACTTGCACAAGTCTGGGATGGGCTACAGATCAATAGGCAAGCAGCTTGGCGAGAAGGCAACAACTTTTGGCGCAATTATTAGAAAATGGAAGAAGTTCAAGATAACAGTCAATCTCCCTCGGTCTGGGGCTCCATGCAAGATCTCACCTCGTGGAGCCTCAATGATCATGAGAAAGGTGAGGGATCAGCCCAGAACTACATGGCAGGACCTGGTCAATGACCTGAAGAGAGTTGGGACCACAGTATCAAAGAAAACCATAAGCAACGCACTACGCTGTCATGGATTAAAATCCTGCAGTGCACGCAAAGTCCCTCTGCTCAAGCCAGCGCATGTGCAGGCCCATCTGAAGTTTGCCAATGACCATTTGGATGATCCAGAGGAGGAATGGGAGAAGGTCATGTGGTCTGATGAGACCAAAATAGAGCTTTTTGGTTTAAACTCCACTTGCCGTGTTTGGAGGAAGAAGAAGGATGAGTACAACCCCAAGAACACCATCCCAACCGTGAAGCATGGAGGTGGAAACATCATTCTTTGGGGATGCTTTTCTGCAAAGGGGACAGGACGACTGCACCGTATTGAGGGGAGGATGGATGGGGCCATGTATCGCGAGATCTTGGCCAACTACCTCCTTCCCTCAACAAGAGCATTGAAGATGGGGCGTGGCTGGGTCTTCCAGCATGACAACGACGCGAAACAAACAGCCAGGGCAACTAAGGAGTGGCTCCGTAAGAAGCATCTCAAGGTCCTGGAGTGGCCTAGCCAGTCTCCAGACCTGAACCCAATAGAAAATCTTTGGAGGGAGCTGAAAGTCAGTGTTGCCCAGCGACAGCCCCGAAACCTGAAGGATCTGGGGAAGATCTGTATGGAGGAGTGGGCCAAAATCCCTGCTGCAGTCTGTGCAAACCTGGTTAAGAACTACAGGAAACGTCTGATCTCTGTAATTGCAAACAAAGGTTTCTGTACCAAATATTAAGTTCTGTTTTTCTGATGTATCAAATACTTATTTCATGCAATAAAATGCAAATTAATTACTTAAAAATCATACAATGTGATTTTCAGCATTTTTGTTTTAGATTCCGTCTTTCAGAGTTGAAGTGTACCTATGATGAAAATTACAGACCTCTAAGTGCTTTGTATGTGGGAAAACCTGCAAAATCGGCAGTGTATCAAATACTTCTTCTCCCCACTGTTTGTATATATATATATATATATATATATATATATATATATATATATATATATATATATATATATATATATACACATACATACACACAGTAAGTCGTCGGCCAACCTTTATTTTGCATTCACTATGCAAAAATTACCGTATGTATATTATACTGCATAATGATATCATAATCATCTGTAAGTCATATTTTATTAACATTTTCTTTGTTCAAGTCAAACACTGCACTATTGCAGTACAATTGGTTTAATATTTGCAAAAACATACATTGGTTTAATCTTTGCAATTTCACCATTTCGTAGATGGGCCCGGTCCGTTGCGTTGTTATTGTTATAACTGTTGATCGCATGGGTGCAAAACCTTTCACAGCTTCACGAATCCTTTCTTTGTCTTTCAAAATCGTCGACACAGTAGAGTGTGAAAACTTTAGATCACGTGCGATCGCATTCACGTTCTTTCCTCCTTCATACTGTTTGATCACCTGCATTTTCGTGGCGAGATCAATGGCCTTTCTTTCCTTCTTGGCAGGTTGAGGAGTAGAAGATAATTTCCTCTTGGTCGACATCTTGGGGGTTTGAAGTGAAATTTTTACCGAGACCACGCTAACATGCGAGCAATGGCAGGCGCTGGGGCGGAAACTGGGCAGTCTGAGTGGGCAGAGACTCCGAGCAGTCTGGTCGTAAAGTCGTCGTGGTCGTAAAGTCGATCAGTCGTAAGTCGCATAGGTCGTAAATCGACGACATTATATATATATATATATATATATATACATATATACATACTATATATTGTTACTGGCCGGGGGGTCAGCCGCCAACCGACTGCTCTGAACGGAGCCGCAAGTCGAGTCAGCCTGACCGATCGCCCGGAATATAGATCGCCGCCCGGATAACTCCGAGCGACGGGTCCTTGTACAAGAACCGAAATACGCCAATCGGCAGATCACGTGGGGTAGGGTCGATTGCCAATCTTCAATGTACCTAAATACCCATGTGATCCAACGACCGGGGTATTCCACTCTCGACGGAACTCGTACGGAACAAACCGCCGAGGCGAGCTTGTCCGTGTGCGATTCCGAGCGGCGTAATCTACGAGAACCGTCGGTCCAAATGTCCCCCTATTACGGCAAACCAACGGCTTTCGAACTCGCAACACACGAAATGTTCAGTCAATGAGGGAATGGACGCAACGAGCAGGTTTACATTCACACAAGGACATTTATTATAATGAAACATGTATGCAATTAAATAAGGCAAAACACTTATGCAATTATACAAGCAACAAAAGCACGACAAAAGAACTACAACCGTCTACTTATTATGTACAGTCACTTGCACTTAAACGCAGTTCCGACTTATTAGACGGGCCCATGGACGCACGTACGCGCACGCGCGCGCGCGCACACACACACACACACACACACACACACACACACACACACACACACACACACGAAACGGTGGCTGAGGCCTTTAATCACGAGCTCCAGCTCGGAGGACAGGTGAGCTGGAATTCAGAGCTTGATTCGAACCTTTCCACCTCGTGTGGTCTTCAACTTGTCCGGACCCGGGCTCCAGTGAGAGCGAGCTGGATCCAAATCGCCATGAGCCGCGTTCCTTCCCGAGCTCCCGCGAATCCTCCCGCGTTTCTCAACACGTGCTGGTGAGACGAGGCGCCGATCCTTCCCGTCGATGCGTCGCTTCCCCAAGGAACCAACTCCAAGAAGAGGCCGATGCGTCGCACCAAGCCGGGAAACAAAATGGAGAAAGAAAAGCTCCACGAACCAAGAGCTGGAGGAAGAAGAGGAAGAAGCCTCCACTTGCTCCTCGAGCCGAACAACCGGCTCAAGTTCCTTCCAAAAAAAAGCATCAGCCGAAGCTCACTGAGCCAGCCGAAGCAAAAAGCTTCCGAAGGCCTCAAGCCAAGCAAGCCAAGCCGGACCCGACGGCTGAACGACTGCTCTCTCCGAAGCAAAAACCCTAACTCCTCCCACGGGACTCAGCACACGAACTCTGCACATGGGACTCAGAACGGGACTCTTCACGAACTCTGCCATGGGACTCCCCAAACTCAGCCCTACCACGGGACTCCCACGGGACTCTTTTTGAACAAAAAAAAGATGTCCTCTTTATCCTTTGCTCCCCCTCCCCCGCACCCGGCGTGACTCATGCCCTCGTGATCCACCCCCCGCTCAACTGCGGGTGGGAGGGAGTTGTTGACATCACCGCAGGGTTCTTCTTCCTCTTCGCAGAAGAGGGTGAGGGACGTCTCCATTGTTTGCTCCCGAACTATTAAATCGATCCGCAGCGCATCTAATCGATTTAAAAACATTTAAACAATGGAAGGTGGGCTATCTCGGGAACATACACTTATCGACATAGCTGACTAAGGAAGCCTGTATGTTGTGTGCAATTGAATTCCAAATTCGTAACAATATATATATATATATATATATATATATATATATATATATATATATATATATATATATATATATATATATATATATATATATATATATATATACAGCGGGCTGCAAAAGTAGGTATACAGTAATGAAAAACAAAATGTGTGCACAAAACGTATTTTATTGATTATTATACAAGCATATCAATAATAAACATATTAAGCCCTCAAATGTTCAAACTGTTTGCCCCCGGCATTCACACACTCCACTAGTCGAGTGTGGACACCCATGCACACTCTGGCACAAAGCTACAATCCTTACTGTATCCTTACTGGCACAAAGGTATAATCCTACTTTTGCAGCCTGCTATATATATTTGTGTATATATATATATATATATATATATATATATATATATATATATATATATATATATATATATATATATATATATATATATATATATATATATATATATATATATATATTGTGGTTGAGGAAATTCGCAAACCACCATTCAGGTCCCGTAGGTGAGATATCTCTGTAAGTATATGTGTAGTTAGCCCCAAACCTGTTGTTTAGTGGGAATAAATGTCATTCATTCGGGCTGCGACCCTTTAAGATAGCCGTTTTTCTGTTCTATCTTTATTTTGAGCCAACCACGTCTCAACCGCCATCACACAACAACCACCAACCGCAATGCCGCTTCACAACAACAACAACGCCAACAGCCACGACCTTTACATTCACAACTCGCTCTCGCAATCATCACATCACCACCATTCCAAGCGTCACCGTGGCCAGGGACCACCACAATAAACCCTCCACCACCTTCACTTCTCCTCCTCCCGCCGCGATTCCCGCACCGCTTGTGGGCACCGATCCTGGACTCGTACAGGGCGCGCGCCGAGCAGCGGGTGCAAAAAGTGGTCTTTCCGGGGAAGTCGGATCAGGAATGATGCACGCCCACTTCTGTTCCGTCCTATCAGCGAGCGCGGGGCGATTTGGCCCCGCCTCCAGGCGCGTCGGTGTAGAATCGATATATGCAGATTCGAGGATCAGGAATGATTCACGCCCACTTTTCCTCCGTCCAATGGGCGAGCGTGGCTCCGCCCCCAAGCCAATACTGATCCAAAAATCTGAATATGGTTTCTCCTGTCGCACTATAAAGCGCCGAGCGCGGAGCGAATTGGGTCGAGTTGAGAGTTTCTGTTTCGGGCTCGGGCGAGTTGGAGAGGTGTGGCAGCGGCAGCGGCAGCGGCAGAGAGAAGAGTTTCTGTTTCGGGCTCGGGCGCGTTGTGGCGGCGGCGAAGCGTGGCAGCAGCAGCAGTCAAGACGGGGTTCGGAGTCTGTCGGGGAGCTGCGGAGAGGGGAGGCCGGGAACGCGGTCGAGGTCGCAGTGGAGTCGCTCGTCGCGGGACCCAAGCAAGCCAGATATCCTCTTTCCCCAGAGCATCAACAACCCCCCCTGTTTCCCCCCGCGCTGAGATAGTGCGAGAAGGGGGCCCCGTTCCCACCCCATTCCAAGCAGTGCCAGCGAGGCCCGCGGAGGAGCGCGGAGTCGGGGCGCCGCCGCCATTTTGCGGCTCATCACCAGACGGGTAGGCTCGACGCGGTCTCGGCCCCAGGCCCGTCTGCCCCCTTGTAGTTGAGGGTGGCCCCTTTTTCTTTTGCTTTGGAGTATATGTGTTGTCGGCGCCGTCTGTAAAGTAAAACTGTGTAAGTGTTGCCGTGTGCTCGCGTAGTTGGTAGTAGATCTGCATTGTGTTTCTTTTGTTGCATTTGCTTTTGGTGCATAATTGTTGTGTTCCTTTTGTTACATTTGCTTTTGGTGCATAATTGTTGTAATTGTATATGTGTGCTTTCCGTTTGCCGCGGAATAAATGTGCCTTATGTTGAACTGTCTTTCCCGTTTCGCTTCGTCTTTTCTTTAATTGAATCTCCATCTTACTTCACGTAAAGCGTTGGTCGTGGGCTAAATACGCCCAATAATTAATCGGAACCGTCGAGGTTGACGTTAACACCGCTCGGTTATCCCGATAGTACGGAACGGGTCGCTTAAAGTGGCCCGTGTCCGAAGTCGACCTGCGGCGAGGTGCGATCGCCCGGTCTACCCTCCGTGTGGGTACTTCGGTAGGTCGAATTTGGCGAACAACCCTATCCCACGCGGGGGGCTGATTGGCACGATCGTGGTGAGGCCGAAAGGTCCACCCGTGACTAGTTCCCGGCGTTAGTCCGAGAGGGTCACGACGGAATTGTCCGTCCGGTGGGCGACGTGCCGCGATTCGAGTTACGTGGCTGCTCGCACGCCGGCGGGCGCGAATTCGCAACAATATATATATATATATATATATATATATATATATATATATATATATATATATATTTATATATATATATTTATATATATATATATATATAGATATATATATATATTTATATATATATATATATATATATATATATATATATATTTATATATATATATAGATATATATATAGATATACATATATATGTATATATACATATACATAAATACATCCTTGCTATCCTTTGCTGTACATAATAATATACCACATTCACTGTGGCACATACCTTTCCTCGCTAATTGGAAATATATGCTTTGTATAGAAATGTTCCCAGCTCGTTTTCGTCTTTTCCTTCATTGGTCCAGCATGGTCCGTTTCCTACATGTGCATATACGAGGTGTGTTCAAAAAGTATCCAACCTTAATTTTTCGTGCGTAAACAAATGAAGCTCGGGAGGCGTGGTTTGGTGCACGTATGTAGGCGATCCTAGTTTGTATGCGTGAATATTTTCCCGCCTGCAGAAGCTGTCAGTCGCCGACAGACCGCCGATGAGTGAGGACGTGTAAGTGAGCGCCGTCGGATTTTCGTTTTTGACAGAATGACAGAAAAACTTGAACAACGCTACTGCATTAAATTTTGTATAAAGCTTGGCGATTCCCAAGTGGAAACGATCCGCAAGATTCAACCGGCCTTCGGGAACGAAGCAATGGGCACCACACAGATAAAAGAGTGGTACAACGCTTCAAAGATGGTCGCACATCAGTGGAAAGTGAAGCACGTTCTGGTAGGCCCTCAACATCCCGAAATGAGATCGTCATTGAGCAAGTGAGGACCCTGCTGATGCAGGATCGTCGAATCACGATCAGAGAACTTGCAGACGAGGCGGGCATCAGCATTGGATCCGTTCATTCCATTGTGACTGAGGATTTGGGCTGAAGGAGAATCTCAGCGAAGTACGTGCCAAAGCTACAAACGATCGAGCAGAAGCAACTCCGTTTGGAGATCGCACAGGACATGCTGGAGACTGTGAACAGCGATCCCAACTTCTTCAACACAGTGATCACTGGCGATGAGACCACAGTGATCCATCATTTTGTCAAAAACGAAAATCCGACGGCGCTCAATTACACTTCCTCACTCATCGGCGGTCTGTCGGCGACTGACAGCTTCTGCAGGCGGGAAAATATTCACGCATACGAACTAGGATTGCCTACATACATGCACCAAACCACGCCTCCCGAGCTTCATTTGTTTACGCACGAAAAATTAAGGTTGGATACTTTTTGATCACACCTCGTTTCTATATATATTTGCATGTGTATATGATAAAAAAGTTTATATATATATATATATATATATATATATATATATATATATATATATATATATATACATATATATATATATATATATATATATATATATATATATATATATATATATATATATAGTGTTGTGGTTACCAAATTCGCAAACCACCATTCAGGCCCCTTAGGTGAGGTATCTCGGCAAGTATATGTGTAGTTAGGCCCAAACCCGTTGTCTAGTGGGAATACATGTCATTTATGCGTGCTGCGACTCTTCAGGATAGCCGTTTTTCTTTTACTATCTTTATTTTGGACCAACCGCCATGATTACCACCACAACCACAACATCAACCACCAACCACAACGCCGCTTCACCACAACCGCCACGACCTTCACGTCACACTTCGCAACCGTCGCATCGCCACCGTTCTTGCGCCGCCTGTGGGTACCGGTGTTGGACTCGTGCAGGGCGCGCGCCGAACAGCGTGTACAAAATCACGGATTTTGTGCTTCAAAAACGGATCAAAAACGACACACGCCCACTTTTTGCCGTCCAATCGGTGAGCGAGGGGCGATTTGGCCCCGCCTCCAGGACGATCGATATATGCAAATTTATGGATCAAAAAGCCTTCACGCCCACTTTTTCTCGGGCCAATGGGGAGCAAGGTGAAAGGTCAAAGGGAGGGGGTCAAAGGCGAAGCTACGGGGGGGATAAAAGGACCGTGTTCGTCAGTCAGAAGGGAGTCGGAGAGTCCAGAGGCGGAGAGTAGGAGAGTCGGAAACAGAGAGTCAAGACTTCGCGGGCGGTGGAGCTGCTCGTCGTGTGCGTTGGAGTCGGAACGGAGGGGACGGAGCTGTGGAAAGGCGGCGACACCAGACGAGGGGGTGCTCGCGTCGTGCAGGGAGCTGCACCCGAGGGAGGCCGACAGCGCGACCTGGCCGAGGGGGAGACGCTCGTCGCGGGATAATAAAGATTCTCTATACCCCGAGCATCAGCAACCCCCTCCTGTTTCCCCCCGCGCTGAGATAGTGCGACCAAGGGGGCCCCTTTCCCACCCCCTACCAGACACCGTCCGCGAGGCCCGCGGAGTTGAGGCGCCATCGCCGCTCCTCGTCTCATCACCAGACGGGTAGGCGCGACCCGGTCTCGGCCTCAGGCCTGCCTCATCCTTGAGGGTATTTCTTTTCCTTGGTTTTGGGTATGTGTTGTCGGCGCCGTCTGTGAGGTAGAATTGTATAAGTGTTGCCGTGTGCTCGGTAGTCGGTATTAGCTCTGCATTGTGTCTTCTCTTTTATATTTGCTTTTTGTGTAAATTGCATTGTGTCTTCTCTTTTACATTTGCTTTTTGTGTAAATTACATTGTGTCTTTTCTGTGTGCATTTGGTGGAATTGTATATGTGTGCTCCCGTGTGCCGCGAATAAATGTGCTTTGTGTTGAACTGTTTCCCGCTTCGCTTCGTCATTTCTTTCTTTGAATCCTTATCTTGCTTCACGTAAAGGGTTGGTAGTGGGCTGAATACGCCCGATAATTAATCGAACCGTCGAGGTCGACGAATAACACCGCTCGGTTATCCCGATAGTACGGAACGGGTCGCTTAAGTGGCCCGTGTCCGAAGTCGACCTGCGGCGAGGTGCGATCGCCCGGTCTACCCTCCGCGTGGGTACTTAGGTAGGTCGAATTTGGCGAGCAACCCTATCCCACGCGGGGGCTGATTGGCTCGATCGCGGTGAGACCGAAAGGTCCACCCGTGACTGGTTCCCGGCGTTAGTCCGAGAGGGTCACGACTGGATTGTCCGTCCGGTGGGCGACGTGCCGCGATTCGAGTTACGTGGCCGTCAGCACGCTGGCGGGCGCGAATCCGCAACAATATATATATATATATATATATATATATATATATATATATATATATATATATATATATATATATATATATATATATATATATATATATATATATATATATATATATATATATATATATACTGAACAAAAATATAAACGCACCAAGCGATTGTTACTATTTTACCTCGAACTCATTAATACTAAATCTTCACAACAATTTGGTTATAGAATCCATGACAATTGAGCATTAAATTTCAAAGAGTTCCTTGAGAATTCTGGCGACAGTCTTTGCGCTACAACAGCCGACACAACCGAGGTGTCACTGTCAGAGTTCACACAGTCAGTAGCGGGTGTTGGCCTCCCTCAAGCGGTTACGCACCGTCTGGGATGAAATGCGCCTGTTATGCAGCCCGACAGTCTCATCGGCAGTCCTCGTGGCCGGTCGGAGTCGATCCCGGAGATGTTGCAGCCTCATGTGACAATCCTGACTGGCGGTGGTCACACGTGGTCGCCGGGCATGTGGGCGGTTCACGGTGCTTCCAGTCTCTCTGAGGCGCGTTCTCAGGCGGCTAATGGTGGAGTGGTGGACATTGAAGTGTGCTGCAACGGCCCGTACTGACGTCCCAGCATTCAGCATGCCAATGGTACGCTCCCTCAAGATTTGTGACATCTGTGGCATGTTGACATTTGGCACCAGTCCACATTTTGGGGAGGCCTTTTATAGGGCAAGCTATAGGGAGTGTTTGTGTCCTGGTCACGCTCACTGACCATCACTCTGTCAAGCCCCATGGTGCTCATGGGAAGAATTACTCAACGTGTGAGTCCACACACTCAGAGTGGTCAATTTCAATGGGAACATCTGTCTTTAGCAAAACAAAGGAACCATTGCTCAAACATATCATCGGTTTGACCATTTTCCCATAATGGCAATCTTGACTTAGATATTTAGGTTGGTGCGTTTATATTTTGTTCAGTATATATATATATATATATATATATATATATATATATATATATATATATATATATATATATATATATATATATATATATATATAAATATGTATGTGTATATGTATATATATATATATATATATATATATATATATATATATATATATATATATATATATATATATATATATATATATATATATATATATATATATATATATATATATAATATATATAAATATGTATATATGTATATATATATATATAAATATGTATATATATGTATATATATATATTTAAAATATGTAGATGTGTGTGTATATATATATATATATATATATATATTTAAAATATGTAGATGTGTGTGTGTATATATATATATATATATATATATATATATATATATATATATATATATATATATATATATATATATATATATATATATATATATATATATATATATATATATATATATATATTCTCATTGCGATACGTGTAATTCAAAACAATTTCCTACTCTTCACCACGTTTTGACTTTGCTGCTCTATTTTACAAATGGTTACCCAGGTGTGTGTGTGTGTGTTTGTGTGTGTGTTTTGATACACCGGCCACACCCTGCGATCCACGGGGTTCCAAATTGGTATCAAGTGCGTCCATTCCTTTAAAATGTTTTTGCACTTTTCACTTCCCTTACCCTATCAACCAAGCCTCCAACAACCCCACCAATTTCCATCCTCACCCCCAAACTCAGGTTCACCTGGGCAACTAGGTATCTTCCAAACTCCACTTTCTACCCCCCTCCACATCCCCCTCGATCCCACCCACTCCCCCCCCCCACCCCGACATACTCAGACCTTCCCTGGCATGGAACGGTATTTCAGATTTCAGCTCGTATATTTATTTCTTTTTATATAAACAAACATATGAAGTGATTTGGTCCCAAATATATTTTGATGCAATTTTTTGCACTTGTTTTTCTCTGTTGCAGGTTTGTTATCAAACTTTGAAACCAGGATACAAAAGTGGATAACATCATCCATGCCTTTGAGCTCTCACTGTTCTCTTCAATTACATGACACAGATAATGCAGAAGTCATGAACTACCGCACAAGCGCGACAGTTGTTTAATGTCCTCTCATTTGACATGAGCTGCCTGTCTGCGTGCGGTGCTGTTAAGAATGACAGATCATCTGCAGCATGTATGTTTTGTCGAAGAGAAAGGCACAAGCACTACTCAGGATGGAGCTTCTGTTACAAAGGTACCTGCCTGCTTATTGCAAAACGAAAAGGTAAAGAACCAAACTCTACATTTCCAAAGAGAGGCGATTATAAGGCCACAGATGGGTTCTCAAGCCTACAAAGTTTCAACAGTGGCCACTATACCTCCAAAGTGTCATGTTTCTGAAGGAATAAACGACCTCCCAAGATTTGATTGGAGTCCCGGGCCAATATTCAGTGCTCGACGAGCACAGATGATGCACAAAAGGGATTGGAACCCGGCATCGGTTCTCAATCCTTCAACATTAAAAAGTAGACTTACCATTGGCATCGCTTATCCACAGCAAAAGACATGCCCATCTCAAGAATCAGATGGTGACTACAGATTGCTGCCAGAAGAAACAAATGAATTTTGTGTACTGGACACACCTGGAAAGCAATCATTACTGCAGCAAGAAACTCCTTCACACTTTGCGACACCCGCATCTCTTCAATCCACTCTCGATCGCCCTGGGATATGTTCAAAATGGCAGCAATGTGGTGATCAAAAGCCACTTTACAGTGCATATGGTGCACCAATGACCTTCCTCGATGAGCGGAATGGCCATCTCAAAGAGTTTTCGAAGAATCAGAATAATAATTGCATCAGCACTACCATTCCAAGTACACACATCCAGGTGGCAAAGTTGTGTGAAGATTTTGATGATAGACTAAATGTGGGAAACAACCCACAGGGTTTGTTCAGTGAAACTGCTTCAGCACAGAGCAATGTGTATACCTCTTCTGTAATCTTGCCAGCGTGTCAGCCAAAATCACATCACAGGTACTGTGAAATGCATTCAGCTACAGATAACGCATCCAATATAAAGCTGTGCACCTCCTACCAACAGCATTCTCACCAGAAAAATTTTGTTCAGTCACACGGACCTGATACTTTGCCATTATGCTCCGCTAACACATTTAACCGAACACCTAATGAGACATCTGATAGATCATGCACATGGCAAAAACATAACTTTGGTTTCCCGAGCTCATTGCCAAGGCACAATCCACTTGAAACTGCCCTGGACTATCAAAACAACGTGAATTTCCCCTCATTTTGGGGAAAGACAGAAAAGCAATCTTCATCACGACTGAAGGCAACACCTCAACAACGGCCAGATTCCAAGCCAAATTTTCTCCAGCAACAGCTATTGCCTGTACATACAGACAGAGATACCTTATCAAGTTACCAGCATTCTTTGAGTTTTAACTCAACTGTAGCCCAAAACATACCTCATACCTCAACCATATCAATACATCATGCAAGTAATAATGACACATCGCCATTTTCATCAAAAACGGCCACAGAGAAACAACCTAATGCCTGCCAGATGTTTATGAACATGGGCAATGGTATAGAACCCACCCCAGCAAATAATTCTGGGCAGAATTATTTTGAAGATGCTGAGAAAGTTTATCCCATGAAGCTCATACAAGAATACCTCGGACCTTTTTCAAAACCAGAAATTCCCAAATGTCCACGAGTAGGTGGTGGTACTCCTGTTGTGCAGCCTTTGGAAGGCTCTTGCAATCTTCCTTCCAAGGTCTCTGGCACATCTCCATCATTCCCAGCTTTAGTCACATCACTTGGAGAAGCCAGCCTTGAGCAGTTAAACATTTCCTTGAAATGCAAGCAGTGTGATCAGCAGTTCAGCTCCATTGATTCATGTCTCCTCCATAAGCAGTACTGCATGTCCACAATCTCCCTGCAGAAAAATATGCTACCGTATACTTCTATAACCTCGAGTTTGAAAAAAGTATTGCCAGATAGTCCTAGGTCAGGCCCAGAAGCAACAGAATTTCTTCACAGCAGAATAAATGACAACGATACACGGGTCATGCCGTTTAGCGATCTCTTATCTGCATCGAAGGCAGATAAAGAGGAATTTCCAGACTACAATATAGAGGCCAGTGGTTGGCAACTAAATGTCCCGACCATGGTTGTGTCAGGTGTCCCGAATGTTGTACCAAGTAATTTAGACATAGAGGATGCAAAACTTGACAACTTGATCACAGAGGCTTTGAATTATCTAAGCTGTCAACTGGATGTAAATGACATTGACAGCACCTTTATGGAAGCCTTTGCAGGTGAAGAAATGGTTCCAAGAAAGACAACACTGAAGAGCCGTCCATTTTCAAGAACACCATCTGCTTCTCTTCCTGTGAAAGCAAGCTGCTGGAGAACAGCTCCTCAGGCTCAAGTAGAGCCCCCTAAAGGCAAAGACATGAACCGGCTGAAGAGCATGAGGCCTCACTATGATAGGATGGTGCATGAAAAATCGTACAGAAAATGGCAACACAAAAACAGGCACAAAAAAGCAAAAGGATCAAAACATTACAGGACCAAGATGTCAGTGAATCTGAAAAAGGAAAATCAGGGAAAGCATCCAATAAATTTTAAACCAATCTGCAAAGAGATGGATCAAAATTTGAAAAATCACAGTTCTCCATGTCGACAGGAGACATGCAAAGTCGAGAACTTATTAACTGACACCAAAACACATGAACGCCTGGAGGATCATGATTCGGCTTCAGAGAAGAAGCAATTTCTCACCCAGTACCTATGCAGCAAAAAAAGCACTTGGAGTCGACCACCCTGTTGGAGAAACCTTTTTTTTAAGTCACAGAACAAGCAGAAAAAAAAGGTACCAGACAGTAAGTCTGTTCCAGAGTCTGAGTATGATTTTATCTCTGACTCCGAGGAGGGGCAGCCTTTGCCATTCAACTTTTTCAGGCAAAAAATTGAAAGGCAAGCCAAAAGTTCTGCGCACCCTCCACACAGAGCTGTTTCTGGCCCTGCCAACATATCTGCTTGCAAACCTTGCAATGAACGGGTTAAGACTTTACATCTGGATAACAGTGACAGTGACACCAGCCATAATAAACGTGCTGCAGAAGATGTTTGTCATTTTAAAAAATCACAAATTCGAGACGCTGAAGCACAGTCGACTGAAAAACAGGCATCTTCCCTTGATGCATGCAAGTCAAACCACTTTCCACTTCCATTAGATTCGATAGATTCAATGGCTGGCACACCACACTATTCAAGCCAACACAATAAGGTTGCTAACTCTGTAGAGCAGTGCTTGAAAGCTGGGAGTTTGCTTTGGGGAGAGCAGTGCACTCATTCTGATCATGATCACTCTCAAGGAGCTCTGCCTGCATCTGACAATAGTTGGATGAGCAAAAGCTGCACAGCACCTCGGGTCATACAAAGTAAGGTTGGCAACAAGGAGAAGCATAAATGTGCCGCCTGGAAAATGACTCCCAATGCCTCTGCTACTGTTCAGGCCACAGACGCATTCGCATGCTCTGATATTCCTGATAAAACCCCTGTTTCCAGGAATGCAGCAATGAGCCGACACCACTCCTTTGCTGAAGAAATAGTGATGCCTGAAGAGATTGGAAAGAAAATGGGCATTGCAAAGATGAATTTAGACGAGTGTACATTCGTAGGTCCTCAAGAGAGAGAAGACAGCAATCCGAGTGGTCGTGAACAGTGTCCTGATAATGATCAAGTTAATTTCACTGAACTGCATTATTCATCAAACAAAGATGTTCTGAAGCAAGGGGTATTGGTATCCACTGCAGATAATCCCGCAATGGAAGTGCTGAAGAATGCAACTTCGCTTTGCAAAAACGCAACGAAAAATATACTTCCAACTGATCACCGACTCTCACAAAAATTGATAGTTTGCAATGACAAAGTAACAGACCAAGGTAAACTTTCTTGTGAATCTAGCGATGACGAAAATACTTTGAAAGAGCAGGTTGAATCTGTACTGCAAATCCTCAATTCGGAAACCGAACAAATGCTTTCAGATCTTCAAATACCAGAGTTTGACTGTACTCTCTTTCCTGAGATATCCGGTAATCGACCAAATGAACTAATTGAAAATCATATTTCCATGCTCCAAGAGAACCCAAACGACGAGACAGAAATGGTTATAGAAGAACTGGGCCAGCTAAAGAATTGGAGCATGTCAAATGTCTCACTTGTGGCATCTTTAGAAGATGATGACAGCTTTCAGAAGAGAGCTAAAGTCACAGATGTGGTAGTAGCCAAAGAAAGACAATGCAATACCTCGATGTGTCAAAATGCAAACTTTGTAGCAGTTTCTAAAATGGCAAAAAATCCTCTTGCTATTGAATTTGAATTGGACTTGAACGAAAATCTCAAAAATCTTGATGCCATTGTATATAAAAACTCCCCATCGCTCCCAGATGATTTGCAAGGCTTTAATGTCTCAGATCCCTTTCAAGATTGCAAACTGCAACCCGATCTTTTCCTGGACTCACCTATTATGGAATATTTCCTCGAGAAATATCCCTTGGAGATGTCCAAATCACAGGCTGTAACGGAAAGCAAAAACAGGCAACCAAGCATAAATGAAAGTGCATGCATTTCAACACCTGAGAGGAACCCATCGTTTTTACACGCTCAAGAATTTTCTCCTGTTTTGCTGTCAGGTGGATGCAAGCAGGATTACGACAGCCCTGGAAGAAACTCCCTTGTGCTCGATCAAGAAAGAGCTGTTGAAAACTGTGCAAATTTTTCATCCGAGTTTTTTGAACAATGTGAATTGACAAATCCCATGTGTCACATGAAGACAATCTCTAATGAGACCAGTGAGCCAGCTGTTGGTGTGTCTATAATTGACAAAGCCTTTCACGATTTAGAAAAGGCTGAATACCTTGGTCGTGCTATAGAGGGCAGCATTTACAATGATAACAACCCATCACATTTAGAAAGCGAAATAGCATGTAATGATGCTCAGAAAATGAAGAGTTCCAGGAAGCCTGCTGCATGCTTTGATGCAGGAAACTCGGTCTGCTTGACCAATATCCATGAAACTTCATATACCACTGGCAAGAAAATTGTACAATCATCAATCAAAATGCTACTTAAAGGGGAAGAGGCTGCTTCAGCTGCATCCTTGTGCAAGACGGGCTGCAAAGCTATGCGTTTTCATATGCAGCACTTTGAGATTCCAGGCGCAAACTCAGAGCTACCTATCTCTGATGAACTTTTAAATGACACTGATATTTGCACTTTGCCAGGAATATATGCAGACGCTGATGTGTTGCATGCTTTTCATGATGAAGGAATGCCCAGAGAATTTGACACCAAGGCAACACAAAATGTTAACCTAACACCGGAAGACATCAGCAAATTGTTGGACAATACTTCATCGGGTCAATTTCACCGTGGCCACAACGAGATAGAAAATGAAACCGAAGCACATCAGACTGCAGTGCAGGGATCAAACGGGTGGTCTGTTTTAACTCCCAGTAACATTGTTCATTCATCTGACAACGCACTTTCAGAGCTGTCAGCAAACGACAATCCTGCAGATGAGATGAGGAAAGGGGTACAGATGCCAAGTAAATCGCAACAGAATGTCATTAATAATGATTTTTTGCAAAGATATTTACCTTTGATGGTAGACGCAGATCCGTATCCTTCCTCGCTTGATGCACAAACTGATATGGATCCAAGCATGGCAAACAATGATGAGATATATCTGCATCAGAGTGCAGAACAAACACAGGATCTCGTTGAGCAAACTGAAGAGTCTGCATGGACATCGGACTTTGTTGAATGCATAGCCTTTGATGCCAAAGGGCTTCAGAGAAACAAGAAAATGCGATGTGATTTTGCAGCAACAAATCAATACAGAACAGGAACTGCCATGGCCATTGAGAACGATGCTCAAGATCCTTCACAATTATGTTCCTTTACCCCATATTTTTCACATGTCAAAAGCCCATCTCATCATTTTGTCAAAGCACACAAGCCAAACAGCATTCGAGAGACAATGATAGCTGTCAGCCAAAATGAAGAACTTGATTACGTTCCAAAGGTGCCAATGCAAATATCACAAGCTGAATACTTGCAAGATATCAATTCTGAAAACAAGCTAATACCAACAGAATGCAATCCTGTAGGCCATCTGCTTTCTAAGCTTGGCCAAGATCAAGGCAGTGATCAGTGGAGCAATGCAAAGCAGTTTGAACTTAATGTTTTTTTGCAGCCATCCAATTCTAGGATTATTAAAAGAAAGGAAAGAGTGATTTGTCCAGCATTGCAGCTTGTAGCAATTTCAGAAACTCATCATACATGTATTTCCAGCAAGCATTTGCTGGGACTTGATAATGCACAAAAAGCATTTCACATTAAACATAATTTTCGGAATTATTTCCCCACTAGCAATGATGAACGGGAAGCATATCATTTTAATCCTACCTTCAACCGAAGACAAATCTGCCATATATATTTTTCCAAAAGATCCTGTGAAAGTCATTGCCTGGCTATTCGATCATTGTCAAATGACCCGATGATAACTGCCCAGGATGCCAGAGCAAGTTCTAAACAGCCTGGCACACCAAAGGTGTTGCCTAGGCTAGCAGACTGCAGGAAGAGGATTTATGCTTTCAAGCGTGGGAATGGGGCCATGCAATTGGAGGCGTCCAAAGCTGGCTTGCCATTCAAAAGCGACCACAAGCAATTGGCCGCATCCTGTTTTCATAAACCCTCCGACCACAATGCAATCCTGGGTAAAGTAACAGACAACATTTGCAAAAGCACCTGCATCCACGTGATAGCGCAGATAAAGGATGCAATGCCAGGAGATCGAATGAGCATCTCTGCCTTTGACGAAGACTGGAGATCAGGTAATATGGCACAGACAACATCAAATAAAGAAAGTGTTGGCCATGGTTTTGAGTTATGGGGAGACATTCCTGGAGATGCTGTATATAGGTTTGAAGGTGCCCACAGTGCAAACTTTTCCAGTTTTAATGTGCTGGACACGACTGGTATCATGGGTAAATTTCAAAGAAGAGGGCTAACCTGGAAGAAATTGTGCTTTGCATTGCAGCATTTGTGCAAACAGAAAAGGCCACTTAATTTCACATCCTTCAATTTACCTGCAGTGGTGAATCAGCTCCAATATAAACCATTCACCAGGAAAGAAACAAGAAATAAGTGGTGCTTGAATGCAAAAAACCTTGTCACACCATCAAACTGCAAGCTGAACGAATGTGTGATATTCACCCAGGAAAAGTTTTTTAATGCAGTTGCCATTTCTTTTTACAAAATCCCCCTTTTGCTTTCTTTCAGCTTGAGGAGGAACAAAAAGATAACTAATCACAACAGATCTCCTTTCAATGTTCTGAGGAGGAATGACCTCAGAAATAGAATTGATTTGGGCATCAGAATGGAAAGTTGGGCTTTAGAAAATCCCTTAGTGGTAATTAATCACTCAGAAAATCCTTTGGTATTAATTAATCTTTTTGTGGAAAGAAAAGATGAGGAGACTGTAGAAGATGAAATGAAGGAAGAGATAGCATCAGCCGTTTCTATGCCTCTTTGTCAATGTCCAGGATCAGCCTCAGTGACTCAGTCGAGCATTGCGGAGGTCGACACAGGCTGTGAAGGAAACTCATTGTCTAGTCAGGGCAAGATTGTGAGATCCATGTCTGTCGACGAAGCCAAAGATTTTGACATGAATCACTGTGCGCTCATAGATTACTGTACCAGCACATTGTTCCTGCTCAATCCCTCTGCTATAAGCCATCCAGAACACTCACAGTCAAGCAAACAACAACACAAGCACGGCCTTAGCAATGACCAGAAAAGCAATTTTGATGCCTCGGCGATGCCTGGAACACAGCAACGACCAAGTGTTTCGGCAAACACCTTTGGCAATGCCTCCTTTAACACGTTGAAACATTCTGTGTTGAAAAACAAGAAGCTTTTGTGTACTTTTGAACGAATGAACATCGGCTTTGGACAATTTCTTCATGCACTAAATGTTTTACGCACTTGTAGCACAAGCTATCCTGGTCGTGTCAATCAGATTAATTTTCAAAGCCAAACCAAGGGATTACTCCCAATAAATTACTGCAGCCAAGGTTGGGCTGCACTGATTTGTAGAAAAGCTCTGGAGAAAGAACTGTCTGCTTCAAATGTATTAAAAAATAAAATTTCCCAAAGAAGATGCAACAAAGCAAAGTTTTCACTTACAAATGGGGAAAGTAAAAAGAAACAGAAAGCTAATCATGAAAATGTGGACGGAGTTCAAAAACAAAGGTGTATCCCACATGCCACTGTTCTTTCAAAGAGAACAACTTCTGTTTCAGAAATTTCCTCTGCCTCTGCATCTCCAGCAGCCAAACAGGGCAGCATGAGGAAAAGAAAGAGGTGCCGAAAGGCAGTGCATCACTGCACTGAGAATGATACCGTTGGCACTGCAGTGATCTATCAGCAGAAGGACAATCTGAGCAGATCTCATAACAAGAACGACCATTTCTCCTTTGTTTCCCTTGAAAAACAAGCCCCTGCGGCTTCTTGCAATGGGGATTATGGTCCTGGCGCCACGATAGCTGCAGGTGAGCACAGCCGTCAGAAAGATGAGCAGCTCAGTCCCTCAGCTCCCAGTGATAGAACAAGCCAAACATGGGAGCGACATAAGGAGGGCGAAAATGTGTTAATTGAAACGGTGCTGGCAAAGCAGGGTGCCGAATCAGAGTTTATTATTGGCAACACAATGATGGATGATGAGGCACTCACTTACAGGCATGAAGCAAAGGAATGCACTATTAAAATGGACAATGTAGCAAGGTGCCAGAGCAATATAGGCAAAGGAGACTTTCGTGGTAATGTGAAAAAGAGGATGAAAAATGCGCAGAAAACATTTCAGACGATCCCGCAGTTGACATGTGGGGAAGAGCATGTGGATTTAAAGGGCAAAGAACAAAAAGCTTTGAGGCAAAATGAGGAATCATCTAAGACCGCGTTTATCAAAATAAACAAGGAAACAACATGCTTTCACCCTGTTTTGCTGCAGGACAAGATCAAGGAGCCCATAAGATCCTACACAAAGGTTCTGACTCCCCACACGTGCCACCTGTGTGCACAACGCCGGTTTAGCTCTGAGGGGCAACTGCATGGTCATCTGCTCTGCAAGCATGGTAAGGGGCAGCTCATTGCTTGGACATGTGGCATGTGTCACAAGTTCTTCCAAAGTGTGTGGCTGTATAACAAACATCTTGAAGAACATGCTTCCCAATTCTGTAGCTTTGAAAGTCCCTATAAAGACTGCTTGACAGCCCGACAATTGAATGAGTCAAAGGTTGATTTTGAGCAGGAACTGTGTGTTCAAAAGGTAGCCCTCTCAACCGGTATCATTGAAGAGCCTGAAACACAGACTCTTCTTCATGCACCAGCAAACTTCCAAAACAGCAAAGAAAGGAGTCAGTCACGTAATAAGGAGCTTCAGCCTATTGAGACTTCACCATATGACTTCCCCATGGATGAAGAGAAGCCGAACTATGATGACAAAAATCTTTCTCGCATGTGCCACCACTGTGGAAAGGCATTTCCTAAACCCTTCAAGCTCCAGAGGCACTTGGTTGTTCACAGCACCCAGAAGGTTTTTCTCTGCCAGAAATGTCCATATGCCAGCCTTGACCAAGGTGAACTGAAAGTACACCTGTTGTCATCTCATGGTGCAGCAGAAGAACTACATTTGCGAAGCATCACTGTGTACAACTGTGAACAGTGTGCCGATGTAATGCATATCATCAAAAAGTCTTTCATTTGCAGAAGTTGCAACTATACATTTTACAAAAAGGAGCAATATGAACGACACATGGAAAAGCATCCTGACATTGGAAGAAGCATGGTAAAGTTTTGGAGAGCCAAACGGCCACCACCTTTAGAATATCATGCACAACCAAGCAAAAAACTTAAGACGTGTGGTGTTGAATTAAGATGTGATGTTGGAAATGAGCAAAGTGCTACAGAAAAACGAAGGGGCCCAAAAGAGAGTGGAAATGAAAGTCCTGTTGGGAAATGCTCAAAAACGACTTTACAATGCTCTTCCCAAGTTTCGTGTCCCCAAAATCTAAACAGCAAAAGCGCAGCACACATGTCGGCAAAAATCCCTTTCAAGGCAGGAACTAGAGTTTGTGCGACAAATCTCGGAATGCATAGAGAAGAACAAAGAGGAAAAACAACAAGCAAAAGAAAATCTTCCCAAGGAAAACCGTTGGAAGATGTAAAAGCTTCTTCCAGTGGGATAGAAATAACAAAAGATAACAACTCGGGATGTGTGCAAAAATGTACATCAGACCACAGAAAAAGGAAATATTCTCTCATGCAGAAGAGATTAGATGAAAAAACTTCAGCTTTTAGTCAATCGATGAAAAACAAGGTGAAAAGAAAATGTATTGAAAGTCCTTCTGTGATCCACCATCCAGGTGAATTTGATCGGCATCATCAGAGGGGAAAAAAAGCACAAGACTTAAATGCGACCAAGACAAACATTTTGCACAACCAGAAAAAGGCCTCATGGCACTTGCAGCTTTCTGGAGAAAAAGTGGAAATAATTCCAAGGAAGGACAGTAAAGACATAAGAAAAATAGGCAAAGACACCTCAAAGCGCTTTTCAGGAGGGAAGCAGATTCATCCAACTGCAGGGAAGGACAAAGGAGCCCGGACAATGAGACAGCCTGGGACAAGACCAGGCCTGCCTGAAGGTGTTTTGAGTTCCTCAACATCTGTTCCAGGAATTTCTCCTTGTCGCCCAAACCAAAATGCCCAGATCCAAAATTCTGTCCTCAGAGAGCTGTTTGGGCAGAAAAACACTGCTTTTAAAATTCCTCGGAAGAAAGAGCCTTCGTAGAAATCTCCACGGCCGTGATGATCCTCACGTGCCATATTTGTTCAGATACCAACTGAGCAATGCACTGCCGGTTGAGTTTCCATTGAACTACACTTTTGGGGAACATCCTTTTTCAATTGACTTTTGCAGAAAACAACTGCTGTAAATACAGTGCAGGTAAACGCTGATGTGCACTGATGTAACTTGCATTCACCACGGTGCTCGGATTTCGTTTGGACGAGATCTTTTTTTTTTTTCTGGTGCTGCCTTCAGGAAGAAGTAATGCTTTGCCCCAAAGCGCATTTCAAATGGAGATTCATAATGTGTTGAATTCTAGCGCTGTACTTGTGTATGTGCCGAACATATGTTGTCTATTGTATATTTCATTCACATGTTTGTAATTTACATGATTATGAATTTTTGAACACACTGTCTGTTTGTAAATACAATTAATAATACTTGCTAACCGTTTTCGAAGCAACTCTTCAATTGTTATGTGTTTTTTATTCTCAATAGCAATGAAGCAATGGGAAATTCAGTTCCTTGCAGAATTATGTTTGAGGATATATTGATCTCTTCGCAGTTTTGTGCGATCTCTAATTAATCAACGGAGAGCTCACCCTCTTATGAGAGGTTTATTGCGTCAATGGTGCATCCTACTTTGTTTTGTTTATATCATATAGTTTGTAAAAAAAAAAAAAAGGAAAAAAATGAAGTTATACTTGCCGTTTTTCAGTTTACATCGATATGAAATGTATGATTGTCTGTTCAAAGTTTATTTTTTAATACATACTGGTGAACTTGGCACCGAGTTGTGTCGGTTTCTTTTCCCTTTGCCTTGCAAGCGCACCTCACAACCACCATTCAATGCTAATGAATATATATATATATATATATATATATATATATATATATATATATATATATATATATATATATATATATATATATAAAACCTGATTGAGCATGAAACACAATCTGTAACTTGTTTTTATATGTGCTGATTAAACGCATCGGTAGCTGAAATACATTGAAATAACTTTTATATTTAATCAGCAGACTGTTAAAAAAAAAAAAAGTTTGATAAATGAGATACAATTATAGTCCTTGAAAAGAATGTCTCAACTATTTGTATTTTTCAATACATATGTATCTTCAGAAAGAAGAAAAATAGTTGATTACTTATATGTACAAGATATGGCCAAGAATTACGCGCACTATAAGCTGTCTAGCCTGGGCTCAAATCTCGACCCAGCTATAAACTGTCATCCAGATGTTTCGCATGTCGGACAATATATCAATGTGTGCGCTGTGACTCGGATGGACGTTAAACTGAAGGACGCATCTGCCTGCACTGGTCGTTGGTGGATGTCAATGATCCCTCAGTGTCTCATGAAGAGTAGGTGAGTTATCGCCCCCCCAGCCCCCCCCGGAAACAAATTATAACTTCCTACCCCGACTGCCTGCTGGGAAGACAATGGAAAACCACCAAGCATAACCCTTGCCAATAAACTCCTTCAGGAGCACAGATGCTCTGGAGCTCTGTAAAGAGTTTGGTGCATCGATGAGGTATGTACACTAGTCTGAGTGTCTTGTTCTGATGACTTTCTCAATGCCCTTGCAGAAGTCTGACAAAAAAAAGGTCCGAGTATCTCTTTGGCAGAAGAAAATTAGATGATTGTATCAAATGTTGACCAGCAGCATTTTCTGGAAAACATCCTTTGCATTTACTGCAGACACATTATATTAACCTGTCATTTTGCTCCAATACTTTTGCCGTGTACATGTAGCCTCACAAACTGTGCAATGGCATTGCACCTGTAAATGAATGTGTTTGAGAAAACAGACTTTTTATCATAATCAATGGTTTTCAGTTACGCGCCTTGAACAACCCACACGTCTTCGGTCACGAGACACACCTTTACCTTTGAACTTTTATGGAGATCAGGGGAAGCACACCAGGCAGCAGGGCTTGCGCATTCTGTCAATGATTTTTCGAATCGGACTTTAACCTTTTCCCACCGCCGTGAACAAACGCACCGTTGTCCTCTCTGCGCACACTTGTGTTAAACATTCACTGCACGCATCCAGAGTAGGAATGTTTTGGAGATATAGAAGATTCTAAGTGCCCTTTGCATATTACATCTGATCACAGTATCCGAACAGTACAACAGTGGATTCAATTAGTGTGTGCTCCTGTGCTGCAACAATTGCTCAACGTGTTAAAAATCTTTCTCAGTACATTCCCTTTCATCCGACGTCACTCATGCGTTTGATTTGATGCATCGAGATGGCAGCGAGTACATGTTTTCCCAAAAATCATGACAATCAGTTGCGAAGGCACTTGACTTGACCGCATGCAGGCAAGCAAGGGGAGGGCAGCTGGGCGCAGCAGACACGCGGGAAGCACCTCAGCCACTCAAAAAAAGCGGAGCTTTGGGCTCCGTGGGTCGACCGGCTCCCGTACTGGATCTGGCGCGAAGAGTGTGCCCCGAGACCAGGAAAGTGTGTGAAGAGAGACTCCACTGATCGTCTGTGGCCCGTCCCTTCTCGTGGCGTCAGAATCAATCCCGCCCAACTCACCCTCCCCACGGAAGCGTCGCATCCCCACGGAGCGCCCCCCTGCTGTCGACTCGCTCTTCTCTCCTGCCGCTCCCGACGCCTCCTCCCTCCTCCCGTCCAAGCGAAGCGCGCCGAGCCGGAGGCTCGCCAGCAGACTGCCCGGGGCGGCCTGCCGCAGGGCACACTGCTCGGAAGAAACGTCCGGAATGTCCAGGAGAAAGCAGAGCAACCCGCGACAGATCAAACGTAAGACGCACCACCGCAGTTCCGCGCGCTGCCAAGTTCGGGCACCGCGCAGATCAAGTGCGCAATTCGCTGTCCGTGTTTACTCGACGTCTCGCGGCGATCGCGACGCTAACGTGGCCAGAAAACGCCTGCACGCGAAGGGAAGCGCCAAGGTGCCAAGTGTTTGTGTCTTTAATCGCTTTTACTTTATGCGTGCGGCCACAACGTGAAAGTGTTGAAGTTCGGCAGCCGGAAGGTGTTTGTTTATTTCTGAAGCAAGTACCGCGGCTTGGAGCGCAATTTGCTCGAGAGAGCACGAGCGAACAAATTTCACCATTTAGCCTTTAAGTTGTGTCACCATCCGTGTCATCCCAGGTGTGCACAGGTAACATCTGAGCATCTTAAACCATATACGAGTTGCAAAAGTAAAGTTTTGATGTTCCTTTCTCACTAAATGAGCATGGTCTGGTACATATATATATACATATACATATATATATATATATATATATATATATATATATATATATATATATATATATATATATACATATATATATACATATACATATACACGCACCGCACATGCGCACACACACAAAGTGAAAATAATAACTTTTCTGATTGACCACATCTTGAGATTGTTTCTTTTCTTGTGAAGAGATGCTGAATGCATCTCTCCACATTCGAGACATCTCAATCTACACGTATAACATCGATCTGCATGAGAGAAAACAGACGATGTCAGGATGTGGCCGATTGGAGGACAAAATTTATTATTTCCCTGATAATTCCATTTGTGTGTGTGTATGTGTGCATGTGTGTATATATATATATATATATATATATATATATATATATATATATATATATATATATATATATATATATATATATATATATATATCAGATGATGCAGCAAGATGTTGCCAATATCTATCATCAAATCTTCATGAATTTTGCCTATTCGATCACTGCACGACCGGCTGGAAGCAGAAGATAATCTCAATCGCACCTCTACCCAGCCATCTCGGTGCAGAGCGACGGACGGACATCATGTTTTGATGATGGATCGCCACGCGTGTTCCTTCTTTCGCATCACAATGCTCCAATGTGAGTCAATTTGAGGACCTTTATTGTCTCAAACTCTAACTCCCCACATCCATGAATGAGTTCGCAATGTGGGCATTTCCAATTTTATTTTGGCACGATAGCTATATACAAGTAATATTGGATGTGACTGTCTACTTCTGATTGCAACTACAGTAATTGCACTCTGTGCCCACCTTTCAACACAACATACAACAAATTTGCACAGTTTGTGCTTCTTTCCTCTGCTGTTTTTGGAAACGTGGTATTTTTGATGGACAGCGTATGTTAGGGAAAACTTTTCTTGCAAAATACTTTTGCTGCCCTTCTTGTACGTCAACAACAAACTGATCTCTAAAACCAATGATTTGCATTCCAAAATCGTTTTTTCAAAATTAAATATTCACATATAATTGTACTTTCACTGCTTTGTTTGCTTCGTCACACATATGATGCTCTGGTTTGGCAGACTTTGATGGTAATTTCATATGGACTTCGTGTTCAGACAAAAGACCAAACGGTTATGTATTCATTCATTCTATCGATGTGTTATCATTTTCTGTGCATGATTTGGCTATATGGGTGGTGTTCACAATGATTTTGAAATGAGATGCGCACAGTTCAAGAAATGCTAAATTATTTTTATTTTTTAATGTCGAAGTTCACATGATTCCGAAAAAAGTTACATATACAAGCTACTCATGTGTTGAAAAATAAAAGGTTAGCGTTTATTGAAATGCCCCAGGAATTGTCCATCTCTCCATCTCCCTCTCTCCCTCTCGATCTCTCTCTCTCAAAATGTATTTGTATCTCCAACAGTGTACAATGTCATTTGCTGTTTAATATATAATATATATATATATATATATATATATATATATATATATATATATATATATATATATATATATATATATATATATATATATATATATCTGTGTGTATGTATATATTTTTTATATATATGGAAAAATATATACATATATATATGAAATATATATTTATATATATATATATATATGTTTATATATGTATACATATGTATACATATGTATATATACATATGTATACATGTATATGTTATTATTATTATAAAGTATATGAATTGGTCCAAGTCCATGACTGTCATTGGGTCGATCAATGATAGACTAATAAAGGAGTAACGGGGCTTGGCTGGGAAGGCTTTGGATGCTAAAGGTGTGACCAGGTAACCTGCTGAGCTCAGGCCCAAAACTGAAGGCATTTAAACTGGTTCACTTTGCTGTTCCCAGTTCCAGTTGACATTTTCATGAGTGCTTCCTGAGTGCTGTCACTTCTTTATAATAATCCGTGGCAGCTGCCTTCCTTACCAGCTGTTCCTCGTGAGCTTTAATTCCTGTGAGAACTTTAACATCGTCACCTTTGATGAAATTAACATAATTCTATATCCTCAGCACTCGTTTGTGCAGCTGCTTACATGGAACGGGATGGAGGATCATTTACAGATTGTGTTTGTAATGCTTACACAGTCAAGTGTATTATTCAAACTCAATTATTTTGGACTTGTCAAAGATCATTTCCAGTGATAGGATGACTAAGTTTGTTTGTCATCTTTTTTTTTTCCATTCAGTGGTGACATCTTGAGTTCAGGTGGTTGACCTACCTATGGTCTATTGACTTACCTGTGGAAATCACCTTTGAGAGGCAATGGCGCTATTCCAACTATTAATATATTTTGCTTCTAACCCCTCCCTCCACAATGGGAATGCAATAACAACCATCCTTTTTGGTGTCAAACCCCTCTGCAATGCAGAAATAACCACAATAGTTTACAGGCTGCAGCTCAAAGAATGAGATTACTGATGAAAGTTTGAAATTCCCTTTTATTTTTAATCAATACTGTCAAAGGAAGAAATGCATAATGCGGATGTTTTTTTGAAACCATCGCTCTTTTTTGCTCCTTTTACCATCCATTGAGCTAACACTTTTGTGAACTACCATCTATATCGTTTATATCGGCAACATGAAGAATGCAACCATTGCTGCCGATTGTGATTATGCATGAATAGTGCATTTATTCCTGGCCTTTCAAAATCAGCCTTCCTGAACACTAAATCAGCAACATGCAAAGGCTTGCTGGCCCTTAAATTTCTCCGCATTGTGAGTCCTTTTTATCAGTCATAATTATATATATATATATATATATATATATATATATATATATATATATATATATATATATATATATATATATATATATATATATGAAGAGATTGGTTCTGATAAATCTGCACGCACATATTCATGCCATTTACCTGGAAGAAGCATGGTAATTAAATACCCTTCATAAGTTGCAACCTTCCCCCTAACTTTTTTGTGTCGAGAAGTTTTTTTTCTCTCTTTTTCTTCCTTTTTCTTTCCCTTTTCTTCCTGTTTTGGAGGCCCATGGCTTCTTGGGTACCTTTTTCAGGAGCACAACTTTATGCAAATTTCCTAACACCCAATGTCCCTGTTTACCTTGTAGTAATAAGACTGGAACCCACTAGTTAGTTAATTGGTGGATCGCTTTCTGTGGTAATTGTTCTGCCAGTGCAGGAAGAAGGTGGTCAGTTTTCTCAGATATTCATCGGTACCATGTTACACTGCTTTCCATTTGCTGTGGTTGCTGTACAGGGAACATTTTCTACACGATGAACAAATTTAAATGCTGAGGTATTTGCCATTATTATTCTTCCCCAATTATATTACAACAGTATATTGTGCTGTACTGTTTCTTGATATTTTTGATTCAATAATGTGATATTTTTTTACTTGAATAACAACAATTAAAACAGTGTGTAGACTTCAAAAACCTGTAAATAACGAATTTGTTTGATCCATATAAGAATGCAGGTAATACAGTAATATGACATTTTAATACAGATGCATACTATTATGGAACAATGGATTTTTCCAAACAGGAGTTGAGAAAGTGTAGGTTTAAAATCTTAGGAAATTTCAAGTATTACCCTTCATTCGAGTAAAATAATGAAATGCGGATTGAGAGATTATTAGAAATGAAGGGAGAGATGTGCCGGAAGCAAGCAGCGCGCACACAGCCGCAGCTGCTGCTTGATATATATTGTTGGGAA
>NC_140967.1:74977774-74997774 GCF_056783735.1 Eptatretus burgeri
GGCTGCTGAATTAACACTAGGGGGTTGACTCAGCCTATCATCCTTCTGAGGTCGGCGAAGTGAGTACCAGTGTACTGGTCCCGGTGTATGCCCCGGTTAGAATAGGTGTACCATATCCCTGTGTGTCGTAAGAGATGACCAGGGTTGGCGTCAGGAAGCGAATCCAGCCATAAAACATTGCCTCAAGAAAAAGCCCACCCCCTGCACAGCAGGGAAAAATGGCTGTAAAAATGGTCATTTTTCTTTTTATTATATATATGTATATATATATACAGGGGGCTGCAAAAGTAGGTATACAGTAATGAAAAACAAAACGTGCGCACAAAACGTATTTTATTGATCATACAAGCATATCAATAATAACATACCAATAATAAACATATCGATAATAAGCATATTAATAATAAGCATACCAATAATAACATACCAATAATAAACATATCAATAATAAACATATTAATCCCTCCAATGTTCAAACTGTTTGCCCCCGGCATTCACACACTCCACTGTAATCCTGACTGTATACCTACTTTTGCAGCCCCCTGTGTATGTATATATATTGTTGCGGCCACAGGTACCGAGACATCAGCTTGTCACTCAGGTGGATTAATCCCTGGTTGTCCTCGGAAGAACCGGACCTGGGGCCACCGCTCACAATTAATGTTGTGGTGAGGTGGGTTGTTATAGAATCACGAACGCCACCCAGTTAACCACGAGTTCCAATGTCCACTGTCTAATTATTCTGTTTAACTAGAGGTCACATGGCTACCTGAGTGGGGAAGCGTGCCCTCGGCAAAGCACCAATCTTATGTCTTAATTAGATCTTAATTCTGGCGGCCGAGCGTTTTAACCACTGGTGCGTGCCGACTATTTTTGGACAAATCTGTGGTAATTACCTCCCAGTCTATCTAGGTTCGGACAATGCTGGATCAATGGAAGGAAAGGACAAACACGGACAGGTTGGAAGTCAATAAATATTTTTTTACTAAGAAAATAAATAAATAAAAATAACTTTTTTTTCTGCGGTAAATAAGTGAATGAATTCCAAAGCAATCGAAATGAACAGTTAATCAGGCAAAAACAATCAAATCGACAGGAAAAAGACAGAGCATATGCTTATCAGGGGTTGACTTACAAGTAAACACAGACAAGGGTACCCAGCAGATCATTCGGGGGTGAGGGGGGGAGAAGAGTCGTCTCGCTCACCAGAGAGAAGTCGTCCGTGAAGTGAAAACGTCCTCAAATTTGTGTGTGCGTGTCTTGTCCGTCATCAGCACCCAGCCTTGCCGTGCACCCACTCGCAAACAGCCTTGAATGCCAGCCGACGTCTGGGGGGGTGGCCACCGAGATTGTCCGTCGTGGGTTTAGACCCTGGTGCTACGACACGGGCAGCTCCTCACACTTCACAAAACTGGTGACGTCCAGTGACCCACACGGTCCGTCAGTGACTGACCCATGCCTCACTCAGTGACCGACGCGTGCCTTTCTCGTTGTCGGCGATGCTCACACCCACACGCGTACCACACGCTCGCTTGCTAAAGCACTGGGAAGGACGAATTGTCTCGTTGTTGGTGCTGCTCAAACTCACATGCTCATTTGCTCGCTCGCGCACTTCCTCGCTTGCACGCTTCGTCGCTTGCACGCTTCCTCTCTGGCTCACTTTTTCCCTTGTGCGCTTCAACTCTTGCTTTCTTTTTCGCTTCCTCTCTGTCTTTCTTTCTCTGCTTCTGAACGGACCTCTCCAATTCTTATTAATCTGCGGCCCTCTCGGCGGGCGCAGAGTCCCCCCAAGGTCACCCCGCCCCACTTGCGCACATTAACCATGACAACCCGTGCGCTCCAAAAAGGGCAGGCGTTGGCACTCGCGAAAAATATCTGCATAAACGTTGATGAGGAAAAATAAGGTTGGGC
This sequence comes from Eptatretus burgeri, assembly GCF_056783735.1. Classification (NCBI taxonomy): domain Eukaryota; kingdom Metazoa; phylum Chordata; class Myxini; order Myxiniformes; family Myxinidae; genus Eptatretus; species Eptatretus burgeri. Next base: position 74,979,686 of record NC_140967.1, read on the forward strand.
GCCAGCGCTCGCAAAAGAAATGTATGTAAACGTGTCTGTCGCAAAGAAAAAAAGTTTCCCATAAAAGAGGGGATCTATTCTTTACCCTTCTCAACGCATCACATTTAAAATCCCATTAGACCCATTAAAATCCCATCACATTGAAAATCATATATATATATATATATATATATATATATATATATATATATATATATATATATATATATATATATATATATATATATATATATATATATATATATATATACATATATATATATATATACATATATATATATATATATATATATATATACATATATATATATATATATACATATATATATATATATATATATATGTATATATATATATATATATATATATATGTATGTATATATATATATATATGTATGTATGTATGTATATATATATATATATATATATATATGTATATGTATATATATATATATATATATATATGTATGTATAAATATATATATATATATATATGTATGTATAAATATATGTATATGTATATATATATATGTATGTATAAATATATATATATATATATATATATATATATATATGTATATCTTCTTCTTCTTCTTTCGGCTGCTCCCGTTAGGGGTCGCCACAGCGGATCATCCGTATGATCCGCATAGTGATTTGGCACATGTTTTACGCCGGATGCCCTTTCTGACGCAACCCTGGTCGCCTCTTACGACACAGGGATGTGGTACACCTATTTTAACCGGGGTATACACCAGCCCAGTATACTGGTACTCATTTCGCCGACCTCGGAAGGGTGACAGGCTGAGTCAACCCCCTGGTGTATTAATTCAGTGGCCCAACGGGGCTTGAACTCAAGACCTTTTGGATCCCAAGCCGCTGCCCTAACCACTGCGCCAACACACCAGGCTTATGTATATATATATATATATATATATATATATATATATATATATATATATATATATATATATATATATATATATATATATATATATATATATATATATATATATATATATATATATATATATATATATATATATATATATATATATATATATATATATATATATATATGTATATCTTCTTCTTCTTCTTTCGGCTGCTCCCGTTAGGGAAAGCCACAGCGGATCATCCATATGATCCGCATCGTGATTTGGCAAATGTTTTACGCCGGATGCCCTTCCTGACGCAACCCTGGTCGCCTCTTACGACACAGGGATAATATATATATATATATATATATATATATATATATATATATATATATATACATATATATATATATATACATACATATATATATATATATATATATATATATATATATATATATACATACATACATACATATATACATATATATATATATACATATATATATATATATATATATATATATATATTGTTGAGGATTTCGCGCCCGCCGGCGTGCTGACGGCCACGTAACTCGAATCGCGGCACGTCGCCCACCGGACGGACAATCCAGTCGTGACCCTCTCGGACTAACGCCGGGAACCAGTCACGGGTGGACCTTTCGGTCTCACCGCGATCGAGCCAATCAGCCCCCGCGTGGGATAGGGTTGCTCGCCAAATTCGACCTACCTAAGTACCCACGCGGAGGGTAGACCAGGCGATCGCACCTCGCCGCAGGTCGACTTCGGACACGGGCCACTTAAGCGACCCGTTCCGTACTATCAGAATAACCGAGCGGTGTTATCGTCGACCTCGACGGTTCGATTAATTATCGGGCGTATTCAGCCCACTACCAACCCTTTACGTGAAGCAAGATGAGGATTCAATGGGAGAAATGACGAAGCGAAGCGGGAAACAGTTCAACACAAAGCACATTTATTCGCGGCACACGGGAAGCACACATATTCAATTCCACCAAAAGCACACAGAAAAGACACAATTCCATTTACACAAAAAGCAAATATAAAAGCGAAAACAATGCAGAGCTAATACCGACTACCGAGCACACGGCAACACTTATACAATTCTACCTCACAGACGGCGCCGACAACACATACCCAAAACCAAGGAAAAGAATACCCCCAAGAATGAGGCGGGCCTGAGGCCGAGACCGGGTCGCGCCTACCCGTCTGGTGATGAGACGCGGAGCGGCGATGGCGCCCCAACTCCGCGGACCTCGCGGACAGTGTCTGGCAGGGGGTGGGAAAGGGGCCCCCTTGGTCGCACTATCTCAGCGCGGGGGGAAACAGGAGGGGGTTGCTGATGCTCGGGGTATAGAGGATCTTTATTATGTGCGACGAGCGTCTCCACCTCGGCCAGGTCGCGCTGTCGGCCTCCCTCGGGTGCAGCTTCCTGCACGACGCGAGCACCCCCTCGTCTGGTGTCGCCGCCTTTCCACAGCTCCGTCCCCTCCGTTCCGACTCCAACGCACACGACGAGCAGCTCCACCGCCCGCGAAGTCTTGACCCTCTGCTTCCGACTCTCCTCTTCTTGACTCTCCGACCGACTCTGACTGACGAACACGGTCCTTTTATCCCCCCGTAGCTTCACCTTTGACCCCCTCCCTTTGACCTTTCACCTCGCTCCCCATTGGCCCGAGAAAAAGTGGGCGTGAAGGCTTTTTGATCCACAAATTTGCATATATCGATCGTCCTGGAGGCGGGGCCAAATCGCCCCTCGCTCACCGATTGGCCGGCAAAAAGTGGGCGTGTGTCGTTTTTGATCCGTTTTTGAAGCACAAAATCCGTGATTTTGTACACGCTGTTCGACGCGCGCCCTGCACGAGTCCAACACCGGCACCCACAGCGGGGCAAGAACGGTGGCGATGCTACGGTTGCGAGGTGTGACGTGAAGGTCGTGGCGGTTGTGGTGAAGCGGCGTTTGTGGTTGGTGGTTGATGTTGTGGTTGTGGTGGTAATCATGGCGGTTGGTCCAAAATAAAGATAGTAAAAGAAAAACGGCTATCCTGAAGAGTCGCAGCTCGCATAAATGACATGTATTCCCACTAGACAACGGGTTTGGGCCTAACTACACATGTACTTACCGAGATACCTCACCTAAGGGACCTGAATGGTGGTTTGCGAATTTGGTAACCACAACACTACCCCCTCCCCTTTTTACAGACTCGTCCCGAGTCGTCAAATTTTCGTGTGCCATCATGTGTAGTTTTCCCCTAGTACATTTTACCTACGGATCCCTGAGTGCGACATTCATGGTATTCGTGTCCCCAAAATAAATAACCTGAGGGCTGCGTAACTATCTAAACAAACTCACTCACACGGACGACTTAAATAAAATTGCCGGCGCTAAGACAAACATGCCGGGGGCGCACTCATATTTACAGTACATCTTAACCTTAACTTACAAATTTTACACTAAACCATGGCCCAGGATCATTGAACTCTGCAAAAGAAAAGCAGTTAACAGGGAGCCAGGCTGCCCACATGCAGTCTCTGGCTCAAACAATGCAGGTGACAGGGAACGTGGCTGGCTGCTCACACGCAGTCCAAGGCCTTCCCTTTTGAACTGAACGCAGTGAACCACAACGGTGCATGGGCTGCACAAACGCAGTCTCCGTGCCAGCTCAAGTGGCACACGCAATGAACACAACGAATGGATGGATGAATGGATGGATGAATGGATGGACGCAAACACGGTGCACGGGCCGCCACTGCAGGCCCGTGTTGTAGCTGCCAACAGGGCAGTTCTTGCAGCTTGCAAACTGTTGCTTTCTGATCCTGGCGCACATGGAAACGAACAGGGGGGGCAAAGCAAAAATTGAACGGGGCTGGTGAACGTGGGCAGTGGGCATGGCATGGCAAAGGTGAGCAGGCAAACACAGCCCGCAGAAGAAGGCCGCTGCAGGCAAACATAGCGGGCAGATGAACTGGCCGGCACAGGCCTTGAAGCAAACACGGCCAGCCGATGGCACAGGCCTTGCAGCAAAACAACAGCTGCCGATGAAGTTGGCAGGCCTCCGCCTTGAAGCAAAACACGGCCAGCCGATGAAGTTGGCCAGCTCTTGCCGTTCAGTGGAGGTTGGTGGAGGGAGTGCGGTGGTGCTGGCCACTTGGAGGGCGGGCTCGGACCTACCTACCTGTCTCCCTCCCAACCTATCGCCTTTGCCTGTCACTGTACATACCCACTCCCTTAATTTGTCAAACCCCAATTTAGCCCCAACTTATTTTTTTATTGTTTTTATTTTTACTTCCCCACTATAAATCGTCCCCTAACCCCCTTTATCGTCCTTGTTCGGCTAACCTATTCTGTCACCTAGCCTACTCCCAACCCCTACGTTCCCTTCCCGGAGGGGAATAAGGGAGAGCTAACGTCCTGTGCCGAGGCCCAACGAAGCCTCAGGATGGCCTCCCCAGAGTTCGGCGATCTAACCCAAAGTGGGTCCAGCGGCCCACAACGACAGCGAGGGGATGGATGGTGCGGAGGGGTACACTTCCTAATCTACCCTAACCATTTAACTGTTAAACTACCCCGGGGCTTTCAACAAGCGCCTCTCGCTTAAACTATTGGTTCTAACAACCCAGATTCCCGTCGCCTGTGTTGGTGTCCTCACAATTTCGGGCCTCGCCCCCCAATTTTCTCTCCGTGCCCTCACACGGTCTCCTGGCTGGGACACGTGGCTCCCTTTGGCAGGCACGACCCTCTGCCGAATCTCCCGCTATGGCACCCCCGGGCACTACACTGCCTCCGAGCCTACCAGCTCCCTAACACCGGGGAGTGCCCCCATGGCACCTCCTGAAACGCACACGTGGCAGGCCGGCCTCCCGGGCCCCTTTCCGAGGGTCGCCCGTGCCCACAACACTGCCCACGCGGCTAATGGCGCCCCGGGCCTCCGCACCAAGCAGACGCACCCGTGCCCACTACTCTATCCCGGCCCCCCATGGGCCCATGGCCTACCGCGGCCGACTAGCCTGGTGCCCGGGGTACCCACTCAGCGATACTCACCTTTCGCAGCCACGCTCCCAAGCCCGTCAACAGGGCTCCTGCACCCCTCCAAATGGGTCTCGAGCCTACTTTCCCACCAACAACAAAACGACCTCCATTTTTCAATTTGACTAACCCAGCTAACTCAATCTACACTGACCCCGGGGTCCCTTGGGCGGGAGTCACTCTTCCCCCCAATCACTCATCGCACCATGCATTCCCCATTCGCTCCACTCACACAGACCCGCTGGCCTCACTCACTCAACAAGTACTCACCTCACAACTCTCCAACTCTTCAACACACTCACCGCTGAACTCTGCCATCCTTCTAACTACTTCCCCTAACTAACTCGTGCTCCCACGTCGTCCCTTAAACTAGTAGCACGTTCCTTTTAACACTACGTCGCTAAACTACACCCCCTCTACACATCCACAAGTCTGTCACTGTCTCCAAATAATCCCATTTTATTTCCCAACCTAAATCTGGCTACAATCCCTCTAACTAGTCCATTCCACAGACTCCATGAGGACTTACCCCTGCCCCATGAAGTCGGTCTAACTAAGCTAACCCTTCCCCCTAACTAGTTTTCTTCCTGTGCCCAGGTCAAGGGGGTCTTCCACCCCTTTGCCCAGGAATCCTGTGCACCCGAAAGTGAGGCTTGTTTTTCCCTTTTTTTTTTTCATGCCCAGCACCTGCGCGGCAACTCAGAGCTCGCGCACTTTGCACCTGCCCGTGACGTCAAGCAGCTGCACGTGTTCCTCGTCCCTCCTTGGACGGGACCATCCGGCAGAGATACCCCTCCTGCCGGATTCCAACCCCACGTGCAGCCATGACGTCACCGTGCGCATAAAAAAAAAAACAAGCCCCACGTCTCGAGGGGTTCCCCACGCGAACACATGTGCTTTGCCCGTTGGAGCTTAACACACACGATCGCGTGGAGAACCCGTCCGGTCCAAATCCGTAGTCCTGCCTAAACTTTGTCCGTCCGCGGGATCGGCAAATCCACCGCTGGCGTTTCCGGACCGGGACTTCACTCTCGCAAGCGAGCACGTGGTGGTCTCGTGCGTTGCACAGCACGAACCTCGTGCTCACTGCTGGGTGAACCCGGCACGGTCCCCGAAATAGCTACAGCCGCTACCCGGCTTTCTCTCCTCTGTCGCCGTCTCCGTCTCCATTCCACACACGCATACCTGCGTGTTACGACGCACACAGTCCACACCATTAAACTCACACCGGGAGCGCGGCTGCGTGCTCCCGCATGCCAACCGACATCTCCCTCTCATACCGCTCTCTCACACACACGGTCTCCCTTTGGCACAGCGACCTTGCACACGGCCGTTCACTCACGCGTGCGGGGGCACTCACCCGCGTGCCTCACTCGCACTCCGTGCCTCATCCACACACGCGGGGGCACTCAACCGCGGTGCCTCATCCACACACGGTGCCTCACCCACACACGCGGGGGCACTAACCCGCGGTGCCTCACTCACACTGGCCGTTTCATCCACACACGCGGGGGCACTAACCCGCGGTGCCTCATCCACACACGGCGTGCTGGGAAGCACGCACTCCGGCACCATCGCCACCACACCACTCACACACGGGGTCGCTTCCACACACGGGGACGCACTCACACCTTGCACCACACACACAGGGACAACCACACTGGGGATTTGTGTCCCCACAAGGGTCTCCGGGGCCTCTACACCCCCCAAGCTCTCCGTGCACCCGTCCACAGCACTCGTCCCCTCAACCTCGCAAAACACGACCGAACTCACCTGGTCGTGACTCGCCTCAAGGGGGCATACTCCCTCCCCTCGTTCCTGGAGGAGGCCATCCAGGTGCTCGCACTGGGTCTCTGCACGCTCCGCGAGCTCACCTCCATTGTCCTCCACTACCTCCGTGTGTGTGTGTGCGTCACTTACCCCGTCCTCACCGTGCAGTCTCTCCTCTATCGTTCCCTTCCCGGCTACCGTCACTGCCAACTCTTCACCCTTTACCTCCCTTGTCTCAACTATTATTTCCTTTGTCACGGCCTTCATGCCCGCCTGCAGGCATCGGCCCATGTTCTGCGTCTCACCCCGGAACTTTTTCATTTCCTCCTTCATGTTTGCTTCCATTCCGTTTATTTGCTTGTTCATTTCGTTTTTCATTTCATTTGTATTTGTATCCATCTTTTCGTTCATGCCTTTCATTTCGTTTTTCATTTCATTTGTATTTGTATCCATCTTTTCGTTCATGCCTTTCATTTCGTTTTTTATTTCATTTGTCATTGCCGCCAGCATGGCGCACAGCTGGGCCACGTCGGGTGCGCTTGAGTGAGCCGTTTCGGCAGGGGTTGGGGAAGGGTCTTGGTGAAGAGGGGGGGGGAGGTGTCATACACCGCGGCCGCTGCCGCACCCACCTCGGGCCCTGGGTTCAGTTGGGCGAGTCCGTGTTCCTGCACAATCAACATTTCCTGCTCGGGGATTCCATCCTGGACCATGGATCCTACACATTCTACATCCATTTCTAATACCCCCGGCTCCCGCTCGCCTTGAGACGCCATCTTGCTTCTCGTGAAGGGTTAATTTGCTCGCTCGTAATTTGGAGGGAATCGGGGGTCGCTTCTCTCACCCCTGGACCGATTCCCGTGAATTTAGCCGGAGACAGGAGAGCCCGTTTTCCTGTGTTCCGATACCAGTGCCGCGAGGAGGGCGATGAGTTTATATCGCACGACCTGACACCAGTGTTGCGGTTTTCGCGCCCGCCGGCGTGCTGACGGCCACGTAACTCGAATCGCGGCACGTCGCCCACCGGACGGACAATCCAGTCGTGACCCTCTCGGACTAACGCCGGGAACCAGTCACGGGTGGACCTTTCGGTCTCACCGCGATCGAGCCAATCAGCCCCCGCGTGGGATAGGGTTGCTCGCCAAATTCGACCTACCTAAGTACCCACGCGGAGGGTAGACCGGGCGATCGCACCTCGCCGCAGGTCGACTTCGGACACGGGCCACTTAGCGACCCGTTCCGTACTATCAGAATAACCGGCGGTGTTATCGTCGACCTCGACGGTTCGATTAATTATCGGGCGTATTCAGCCCACTACCAACCCTTTACGTGAAGCAAGATGAGGATTCAATGGGAGAAATGACGAAGCGAAGCGGGAAACAGTTCAACACAAAGCACATTTATTCGCGGCACACGGGAAGCACACATATTCAATTCCACCAAAAGCACACAGAAAAGACACAATTCCATTTACACAAAAAGCAAATATAAAAGCGAAAACAATGCAGAGCTAATACCGACTACCGAGCACACGGCAACACTTATACAATTCTACCTCACAGACGGCGCCGACAACACATACCCAAAACCAAGGAAAAGAATACCCCCAAGAATGAGGCGGGCCTGAGGCCGAGACCGGGTCGGGCCTACCCGTCTGGTGATGAGACGCGGAGCGGCGATGGCGCCCCAACTCCGCGGACCTCGCGGACAGTGTCTGGCAGGGGGTGGGAAAGGGGCCCCCTTGGTCGCACTATCTCAGCGCGGGGGGGAAACAGGAGGGGGTTGCTGATGCTCGGGGTATAGAGGATCTTTATTATGTGCGACGAGCGTCTCCACCTCGGCCAGGTCGCGCTGTCGGCCTCCCTCGGGTGCAGCTTCCTGCACGACGCGAGCACCCCCTCGTCTGGTGTCGCCGCCTTTCCACAGCTCCGTCCCCTCCGTTCCGACTCCAACGCACACGACGAGCAGCTCCATCGCCCGCGAAGTCTTGACCCTCTGCTTCCGACTCTCCTCTTCTTGACTCTCCGACCGACTCTGACTGACGAACACGGTCCTTTTATCCCCCCGTAGCTTCGCCTTTGACCCCCTCCCTTTGACCTTTCACCTCGCTCCCCATTGGCCCGAGAAAAAGTGGGCGTGAAGGCTTTTTGATCCACAAATTTGCATATATCGATCGTCCTGGAGGCGGGGCCAAATCGCCCTCGCTCACCGATTGGACGGCAAAAAGTGGGCGTGTGTCGTTTTTGATCCGTTTTTGAAGCACAAAATCCGTGATTTTGTACACGCTGTTCGACGCGCGCCCTGCACGAGTCCAACACCGGCACCCACAGCGGGGCAAGAACGGTGGCGATGCTACGGTTGCGAGGTGTGACGTGAAGGTCGTGGCGGTTGTGGTGAAGCGGCGTTTGTGGTTGGTGGTTGATGTTGTGGTTGTGGTGGTAATCATGGCGGTTGGTCCAAAATAAAGATAGTAAAAGAAAAACGGCTATCCTGAAGAGTCGCAGCTCGCATAAATGACATGTATTCCCACTAGACAACGGGTTTGGGCCTAACTACACATGTACTTACCGAGATACCTCACCTAAGGGACCTGAATGGTGGTTTGCGAATTTGGTAACCACAACACTACCCCCTCCCCTTTTTACAGACTCGTCCCGAGTCGTCAAATTTTCGTGTGCCATCATGTGTAGTTTTCCCCTAGTACATTTTACCTACGGATCCCTGAGTGCGACATTCATGGTATTCGTGTCCCCAAAATAAATAACCTGAGGGCTGCGTAACTATCTAAACAAACTCACTCACACGGACGACTTAAATAAAATTGCCGGCGCTAAGACAAACATGCCGGGGCGCACTCATATTTACAGTACATCTTAACCTTAACTTACAAATTTTACACTAAACCATGGCCCAGGATCATTGAACTCTGCAAAAGAAAAGCAGTTAACAGGGAGCCAGGCTGCCCACATGCAGTCTCTGGCTCAAACAATGCAGGTGACAGGGAACGTGGCTGGCTGCTCACACGCAGTCCAAGGCCTTCCCTTTTGAACTGAACGCAGTGAACCACAACGGTGCATGGGCTGCACAAACGCAGTCTCCGTGCCAGCTCAAGTGGCACACGCAATGAACACAACGAATGGATGGATGAATGGATGGATGAATGGATGGACGCAAACACGGTGCACGGGCCGCCACTGCAGGCCCGTGTTGTAGCTGCCAACAGGGCAGTTCTTGCAGCTTGCAAACTGTTGCTTTCTGATCCTGGCGCACATGGAAACGAACAGGGGGGGCAAAGCAAAAATTGAACGGGGCTGGTGAACGTGGGCAGTGGGCATGGCATGGCAAAGGTGAGCAGGCAAACACAGCCCGCAGAAGAAGGCCGCTGCAGGCAAACATAGCGGGCAGATGAACTGGCCGGCACAGGCCTTGAAGCAAACACGGCCAGCCGATGGCACAGGCCTTGCAGCAAAACAACAGCTGCCGATGAAGTTGGCCGGCCTCCGCCTTGAAGCAAAACACGGCCAGCCGATGAAGTTGGCCAGCTCTTGCCGTTCAGTGGAGGTTGGTGGAGGGAGTGCGGTGGTGCTGGCCACTTGGAGGGCGGGCTCGGACCTACCTACCTGTCTCCCTCCCAACCTATCGCCTTTGCCTGTCACTGTACATACCCACTCCCTTAATTTGTCAAACCCCAATTTAGCCCCAACTTATTTTTTTATTGTTTTTATTTTTACTTCCCCACTATAAATCGTCCCCTAACCCCCTTTATCGTCCTTGTTCGGCTAACCTATTCTGTCACCTAGCCTACTCCCAACCCCTACGTTCCCTTCCCGGAGGGGAATAAGGGAGAGCTAACGTCCTGTGCCGAGGCCCAACGAAGCCTCAGGATGGCCTCCCCAGAGTTCGGCGATCTAACCCAAAGTGGGTCCAGCGGCCCACAACGACAGCGAGGGGATGGATGGTGCGGAGGGGTACACTTCCTAATCTACCCTAACCATTTAACTGTTAAACTACCCCGGGGCTTTCAACAAGCGCCTCTCGCTTAAACTATTGGTTCTAACAACCCAGATTCCCGTCGCCTGTGTTGGTGTCCTCACAATTTCGGGCCTCGCCCCCCAATTTTCTCTCCGTGCCCTCACACGGTCTCCTGGCTGGGACACGTGGCTCCCTTTGGCAGGCACGACCCTCTGCCGAATCTCCCGCTATGGCACCCCCGGGCACTACACTGCCTCCGAGCCTACCAGCTCCCTAACACCGGGGAGTGCCCCCCATGGCACCTCCCCTGAAACGCACACGTGGCAGGCCGGCCTCCCGGGCCCCTTTCCGAGGGTCGCCCGTGCCCACAACACTGCCCACGCGGCTAATGGTGCCCCGGGCCTCCGCACCAAGCAGACGCACCCGTGCCCACTACTCTATCCCGGCCCCCCATGGGCCCATGGCCTACCGCGGCCGACTAGCCTGGTGCCCGGGGTACCCACTCAGCGATACTCACCTTTCGCAGCCACGCTCCCAAGCCCGTCAACAGGGCTCCTGCACCCCTCCAAATGGGTCTCGAGCCTACTTTCCCACCAACAACAAAACGACCTCCATTTTTCAATTTGACTAACCCAGCTAACTCAATCTACACTGACCCCGGGGTCCCTTGGGCGGGAGTCACTCTTCCCCCCAATCACTCATCGCACCATGCATTCCCCATTCGCTCCACTCACACAGACCCGCTGGCCTCACTCACTCAACAAGTACTCACCTCACAACTCTCCAACTCTTCAACACACTCACCGCTGAACTCTGCCATCCTTCTAACTACTTCCCCTAACTAACTCGTGCTCCCACGTCGTCCCTTAAACTAGTAGCACGTTCCTTTTAACACTACGTCGCTAAACTACACCCCCTCTACACATCCACAAGTCTGTCACTGTCTCCAAATAATCCCATTTTATTTCCCAACCTAAATCTGGCTACAATCCCTCTAACTAGTCCATTCCACAGACTCCATGAGGACTTACCCCTGCCCCATGAAGTCGGTCTAACTAAGCTAACCCTTCCCCCTAACTAGTTTTCTTCCTGTGCCCAGGTCAAGGGGGTCTTCCACCCCTTTGCCCAGGAATCCTGTGCACCCGAAAGTGAGGCTTGTTTTTCCCTTTTTTTTTTTCATGCCCAGCACCTGCGCGGCAACTCAGAGCTCGCGCACTTTGCACCTGCCCGTGACGTCAAGCAGCTGCACGTGTTCCTCGTCCCTCCTTGGACGGGACCATCCGGCAGAGATACCCCTCCTGCCGGATTCCAACCCCACGTGCAGCCATGACGTCACCGTGCGCATAAAAAAAAAACAAGCCCCACGTCTCGAGGGGTTCCCCACGCGAACACATGTGCTTTGCCCGTTGGAGCTTAACACACACGATCGCGTGGAGAACCCGTCCGGTCCAAATCCGTAGTCCTGCCTAAACTTTGTCCGTCCGCGGGATCGGCAAATCCACCGCTGGCGTTTCCGGACCGGGACTTCACTCTCGCAAGCGAGCACGTGGTGGTCTCGTGCGTTGCACAGCACGAACCTCGTGCTCACTGCTGGGTGAACCCGGCACGGTCCCCGAAATAGCTACAGCCGCTACCCGGCTTTCTCTCCTCTGTCGCCGTCTCCGTCTCCATTCCACACACGCATACCTGCGTGTTACGACGCACACAGTCCACACCATTAAACTCACACCGGGAGCGCGGCTGCGTGCTCCCGCATGCCAACCGACATCTCCCTCTCATACCGCTCTCTCACACACACGGTCTCCCTTTGGCACAGCGACCTTGCACACGGCCGTTCACTCACGCGTGCGGGGCACTCACCCGCGTGCCTCACTCGCACTCCGTGCCTCATCCACACACGCGGGGGCACTCAACCGCGGTGCCTCATCCACACACGGTGCCTCACCCACACACGCGGGGGCACTAACCCGCGGTGCCTCACTCACACTGGCCGTTTCATCCACACACGCGGGGGCACTAACCCGCGGTGCCTCATCCACACACGGCGTGCTGGGAAGCACGCACTCCGGCACCATCGCCACCACACCACTCACACACGGGGTCGCTTCCACACACGGGGACGCACTCACACCTTGCACCACACACACAGGGACAACCACACTGGGGATTTGTGTCCCCACAAGGGTCTCCGGGGCCTCTACACCCCCCAAGCTCTCCGTGCACCCGTCCACAGCACTCGTCCCCTCAACCTCGCAAAACACGACCGAACTCACCTGGTCGTGACTCGCCTCAAGGGGGCATACTCCCTCCCCTCGTTCCTGGAGGAGGCCATCCAGGTGCTCGCACTGGGTCTCTGCACGCTCCGCGAGCTCACCCCCATTGTCCTCCACTACCTCCGTGTGTGTGTGTGCGTCACTTACCCCGTCCTCACCGTGCAGTCTCTCCTCTATCGTTCCCTTCCCGGCTACCGTCACTGCCAACTCTTCACCCTTTACCTCCCTTGTCTCAACTATTATTTCCTTTGTCACGGCCTTCATGCCCGCCTGCAGGCATCGGCCCATGTTCTGCGTCTCACCCCGGAACTTTTTCATTTCCTCCTTCATGTTTGCTTCCATTCCGTTTATTTGCTTGTTCATTTCGTTTTTCATTTCATTTGTATTTGTATCCATCTTTTCGTTCATGCCTTTCATTTCGTTTTTCATTTCATTTGTATTTGTATCCATCTTTTCGTTCATGCCTTTCATTTCGTTTTTATTTCATTTGTCATTGCCGCCAGCATGGCGCACAGCTGGGCCACGTCGGGTGCGCTTGAGTGAGCCGTTTCGGCAGGGGTTGGGGAAGGGTCTTGGTGAAGAGGGGGGGGGAGGTGTCATACACCGCGGCCGCTGCCGCACCCACCTCGGGCCCTGGGTTCAGTTGGGCGAGTCCGTGTTCCTGCACAATCAACATTTCCTGCTCGGGGATTCCATCCTGGACCATGGATCCTACACATTCTACATCCATTTCTAATACCCCCGGCTCCCGCTCGCCTTGAGACGCCATCTTGCTTCTCGTGAAGGGTTAATTTGCTCGCTCGTAATTTGGAGGGAATCGGGGGTCGCTTCTCTCACCCCTGGACCGATTCCCGTGAATTTAGCCGGAGACAGGAGAGCCCGTTTTCCTGTGTTCCGATACCAGTGCCGCGAGGAGGGCGATGAGTTTATATCGCACGACCTGACACCAGTGTTGCGGTTTTCGCGCCCGCCGGCGTGCTGACGGCCACGTAACTCGAATCGCGGCACGTCGCCCACCGGACGGACAATCCAGTCGTGACCCTCTCGGACTAACGCCGGGAACCAGTCACGGGTGGACCTTTCGGTCTCACCGCGATCGAGCCAATCAGCCCCCGCGTGGGATAGGGTTGCTCGCCAAATTCGACCTACCTAAGTACCCACGCGGAGGGTAGACCGGGCGATCGCACCTCGCCGCAGGTCGACTTCGGACACGGGCCACTTAAGCGACCCGTTCCGTACTATCAGAATAACCGAGCGGTGTTATCGTCGACCTCGACGGTTCGATTAATTATCGGGCGTATTCAGCCCACTACCAACCCTTTACGTGAAGCAAGATGAGGATTCAATGGGAGAAATGACGAAGCGAAGCGGGAAACAGTTCAACACAAAGCACATTTATTCGCGGCACACGGGAAGCACACATATTCAATTCCACCAAAAGCACACAGAAAAGACACAATTCCATTTACACAAAAAGCAAATATAAAAGCGAAAACAATGCAGAGCTAATACCGACTACCGAGCACACGGCAACACTTATACAATTCTACCTCACAGACGGCGCCGACAACACATACCCAAAACCAAGGAAAAGAATACCCCCAAGAATGAGGCGGGCCTGAGGCCGAGACCGGGTCGGGCCTACCCGTCTGGTGATGAGACGCGGAGCGGCGATGGCGCCCCAACTCCGCGGACCTCGCGGACAGTGTCTGGCAGGGGGTGGGAAAGGGGCCCCCTTGGTCGCACTATCTCAGCGCGGGGGGGGAAACAGGAGGGGGTTGCTGATGCTCGGGGTATAGAGGATCTTTATTATGTGCGACGAGCGTCTCCACCTCGGCCAGGTCGCGCTGTCGGCCTCCCTCGGGTGCAGCTTCCTGCACGACGCGAGCACCCCCTCGTCTGGTGTCGCCGCCTTTCCACAGCTCCGTCCCCTCCGTTCCGACTCCAACGCACACGACGAGCAGCTCCATCGCCCGCGAAGTCTTGACCCTCTGCTTCCGACTCTCCTCTTCTTGACTCTCCGACCGACTCTGACTGACGAACACGGTCCTTTTATCCCCCCGTAGCTTCGCCTTTGACCCCCTCCCTTTGACCTTTCACCTCGCTCCCCATTGGCCCGAGAAAAAGTGGGCGTGAAGGCTTTTTGATCCACAAATTTGCATATATCGATCGTCCTGGAGGCGGGGCCAAATCGCCCCTCGCTCACCGATTGGACGGCAAAAAGTGGGCGTGTGTCGTTTTTGATCCGTTTTTGAAGCACAAAATCCGTGATTTTGTACACGCTGTTCGACGCGCGCCCTGCACGAGTCCAACACCGGCACCCACAGCGGGGCAAGAACGGTGGCGATGCTACGGTTGCGAGGTGTGACGTGAAGGTCGTGGCGGTTGTGGTGAAGCGGCGTTTGTGGTTGGTGGTTGATGTTGTGGTTGTGGTGGTAATCATGGCGGTTGGTCCAAAATAAAGATAGTAAAAGAAAAACGGCTATCCTGAAGAGTCGCAGCTCGCATAAATGACATGTATTCCCACTAGACAACGGGTTTGGGCCTAACTACACATGTACTTACCGAGATACCTCACCTAAGGGACCTGAATGGTGGTTTGCGAATTTGGTAACCACAACAATATATATATATATATATATATATATATATATATATATATATATATATATATATATATATATATATATATATATATATATATATATATATATAACCGGGCGTAGTGGCGTGCGCCTGTAATCTGGCTACTCGGAGGCTTGGGTTGGAGGATCGCTTGAGGACGGGTGCTCTGCGCTGGGCCGTGCTATGAGAGGGTGTAGGGCAGCCCGGAATCATGGCGAAATCCAATCCTTATCCCTGTGTCGTAAGAGGCGACCAGGGTTGCGTCAGGAAGGGCATCCGGCGTAAAACCTGTGCCAAATCAGTATGCAGATCATAACGGATGATCCGCTGTGGTGACCCCTAACGGGAGCAGCCGAAAGAAGAACATATGTATATATAGATGTATATGTATATGTTTATATCTATATATATATATATATATATGTATATTTATATGTATGTATGTATATATATATATATATATATATATATATATATATATATATATATATATATATATATATATATATATATATATATATATATATATATATATATATGTATATATATATATATACAGGGTGTCCCAAAAAAATGTACTCACTCTTTAAATGATAATAAATGCATTATTTATTGACTTAGAAACAAGATTAATGGATAAATGCATGTTTACAAATATTCAAACTGACTGCCATCACGTTCCAAACACAGCCTATAATGCGGATCAATTGATTCAACAGCGTTACGAGTCATTTCATTTGGAACTGCAAGACATTGTCTTTCAATTTCCTCTTTCAGCTCATCGACTGTTTCTGGTTTTGAGCCGTAAACCTTATCTTTGAGATATCCTCATAAAAAGAAGTCCATTGGAGTGAGGTCTGGGGAACGTGCAGGGAATTCAACACTACCTCTTTGCCCAATCCATCTGTTCGGAAAAGTTGCTTCGAGATAGGCCCTTACATCACGGTGGTCGTGGGGAGGTGCTCCATCTTGCTGAAAGTAAATCTCTTCGTCACCAAATATCTCTTCGACACGTGGACCGACGGATTCCTGCAGCAAGTTTAAGTAAACATCCCCAGTGACAGTTTGGTCAAAAAAGAATGGCCCTAGGATGCCCAATGCTGATATTCCACACCACACAGTAACCCTGCTGATGCAGGATCGTCGAATCGCGATCAGAGAACTCGCAGACGAGGTGGGCGTCAGTATTGGATCCATTCATTCCATTGTGACTGAGGATTTGGGCTTAAGGAGAATATCAGCGAAGTTCGTGCCAAAGCTGCTAATGATCGAGCAGAAGCAACTCCGTTTGGAGATCGCACAGGACATGCTGGAGACTGTGAACAGCGATCCCAACTTCTTCAACACAGTGATCACTGGCTGAGACCACAGTGATCCGTCATTTTGTCAAAAACGAAAATCCGACGGCGCTTACTTCCACTTCCTCACTCATCGGCGGTCTGTCGGCGACTGACAGCTTCTGCAGGCGGGAAATATTCATGCATACGGATTAGGATCCCCTACATACGTGCACCAAACCACGCCTCCCTTGCTTCATTTGTTTATGCACAAAAAAATTAAGTTGGATTCTTTTTGAACACACCTTGTATGTCACAAAAAATAATGTTGTGCCGATCTTAGCACAAGTCATGCGTGTGTTTTGTCATATTCTTCAAAAGAAACTGGATTCGTTCCTGATCATTTGCAATATTCAAAATGTTCAAAAACTTCTCAGCATGGGACATTCACAGTCGTCCAAGAAATGCCAGGTTATTTCACGACGTATGAAAATTCAACAACACTCTCGTAAGATCACGAGACGGAGATACTGAGACATTTAAAATAAAAGCAAAAGTACTTCAAGGAGACACATCTGCTCCTTATGTATTCATTATTGTGTTCATTTCCATAATGAGGAGGGCAGTCAAAACCCACATCTAAGAAGCCATACATGATTTGACCATTGAAAGTTTGAAAAGCAGAAGACAACCAGAAATACAAATTATAGATTTAGATTTCGCAGATGGCATTGCTCTTTGTAACAATACAATAGAAGAATGTCAGTCGTTGCTAAATAGTCAGGAAGGAAACACAATAGTTGGATTACATATGAATAATGAAAAGCCCAAATATATTTTATAAACTCAAATACTGAGCATTCATTGAAAAAAACATCCATGGAGCTGATTTAGAAGGAGTAAATGACGTGAAGGATCTGAGCTCATGGATATAATCAACTGAGAATGTCAGCAGTCGGTGAGGACAAGCATTGTTAAAAATGGATAGAATTACTGTGTACAAAAAATAGAACCCAAAAGAAAAAAAAAATGGAGATTTTTAAAAGCATCGTTGAAATGTTCCTTTTGTATGGAACAGAAAACCTGGTCCTTATCCAAGAGGTTGAAATTAAATTGGATAGATGTTATACAAGACTCCTTAGAAGGGTTTTAAATGTATCCTGAAAAGACCACATTATGAATATAGAGCTGTGTTGTGAATTGGAGAAAGTAACAAAAATAATTCAACATAGAAGACTGCAATTTGCAGGGC
>NC_140967.1:75000274-75012774 GCF_056783735.1 Eptatretus burgeri
CTCTCTCTCTCTCTCTCTCTCTCTCTCTCTCTCCATCTCTCTCTCTCTCCATCTCTCTCTCTCTCTCTCTCTCTCTCTCTCTCTCTCCATCTCTCTCTCTCTCTCTCTCTCTCTCTCTCTCTCTCTCTCTCTCTCTCTCTCTCTCTCTCTCTCTCTCTCTCTCTCTCTCTCTCTCTCTCTCTCTCTCTCTCTCTCTCTCTCTCTCTCTCTCTCTCTCTCTCTCTCTCTCTCTCTCTCTCTCTCTCTCTCTCTCTCTCTCTCTCTCTCTCTCTCTCTCTCTCTCTCTCTCTCTCTCTCTCTCTCTCTCTCTCTCTCTCTCTCTCTCTCTCTCTCTCTCTCTCTCTCTCTCTCTCTCTCTCTCTCTCTCTCTCTCTCTCTCTCTCTCTCTCTCTCTCTCTCTCTCTCTCTCTCTCTCTCTCTCTCTCTCTCTCTCTCTCTCTCTCTCTCTCTCTCTCTCTCTCTCTCTCTCTCTCTCTCTCTCTCTCTCTCTCTCTCTCTCTCTCTCTCTCTCTCTCTCTCTCTCTCTCTCTCTCTCTCTCTCTCTCTCTCTCTCTCTCTCTCTCTCTCTCTCTCTCTCTCTCTCTCTCTCTCTCTCTCTCTCTCTCTCTCTCTCTCTCTCTCTCTCTCTCTCTCTCTCTCTCTCTCTCTCTCTCTCTCTCTCTCTCTCTCTCTCTCTCTCTCTCTCTCTCTCTCTCTCTCTCTCTCTCTCTCTCTCTCTCTCTCTCTCTCTCTCTCTCTCTCTCTCTCTCTCTCTCTCTCTCTCTCTCTCTCTCTCTCTTGCTCTCTCTCTCTCTCTCTCTCCATCTCTCTCTCTCTCCATCTCTCTCTCTCTCTCTCTCTCTCTCTCTCTCTCTCTCTCTCTCTCTCTCTCTCTCTCTCTCTCTCTCTCTCTCACCCATTCTCTCTTCTCTCTCTCTTTCTCTCCCCCCCCCTTTGGTTGCATCATTGGCTGGGATGCGGCAATGCCGCTGATGCAGTGTCCCTTTTATACCAGTACACTGGTACTCATTTTTTTTCCGACCTCGGAAGGATGACAGGCTGAATCAACCTCCTGGTGTGTATATTAATTCAGCGGCCAACGGAGCTTGAACTCAGGACCCTAGGATCCCAAGCTGCTACCCTAACCACTAAGCCAACACCAGGCTTACAGAGCTTGCAGTGGTGGGTCATGTTCTCCAGGGGGGTTCACTTTCTACTATGAGCTGAGGCTGAGCCAATCTGGCTCAGATTTACTGTTATTGTCTCAAATAAATCAAGAAAAGGACGTCCAATAATAACTTCCTTGAAACAACTGAAATGTGATAATGGCATAAAGAAAGAAAAATGAGCTAACGTAATGGAAGATCATACCATTCGGAGCACTTTCGATAAAACTTCGACACTATGTTGACAGATGTTGTACGATGTACTAAATAGACATAGTTGATAGATATACTTACCTTTTACTGAGTCGAGGGCGGAGCTTGGATTTTGTGCATTTGACCGAATTTTGTCCTGCCCATGCCCTCTTGCTGAGAAGGACGGAGCTTCCCACACCTCTTGCTGAGGAGAGGGGCAGGGCTTCCCACACCTCTTGCTGAGGAGAGGGGCAGGGCTTCCCACACCTCTTGATGAGGAGAGGGGCAGGGCTTCCCACACCTCTTGCTGAGGAGAGGGGCAGGGCTTCCCACACCTCTTGCTGAGTAGAGGGGTGGAACTACCATCAAGCAAGCAAACTTGGATTTTTTTTGTTTTAATTAATATGTATTTATTTATGGAAAAAGACGTTTTTGGACTATTGCGGGTGCCTCGTTTCTAGAGCTTTTTGAATGTTCCTCATAAAATTGTTTTTATCTTCTGAAAGCAGTTGCTTCCAATAACAAGTAATGATGTCAAATTATAACGCTTAACATTCAATGAGAGCCATCTTCTAAAAGCATAAATGTGTGTGAATTCACGTCTCGGTTGCTTTGTTTTTATCTGTGGTTCATTGTTGCAGAACTGTTATCTTGTAAGACCATGCAATTTCTGATATTTTCAGTTGATTCAAACCACAATTTATATCCGCCATTCTCTCTGCATTCATGACAAAATGAAACACAGTAATTGTTTTTAGGTTATTTGCAATGAATTGAACTATTTGTCATCCGATTTTCTTAGCCAGAGGATCACGTGATCAATTGACTCCAGCCAGAGAGTTTGTCTTTGGAAATACAAAAGGATGTTCCTTCGCTGAAAGTCGGTTTCATTCAATCTGACGGAAGGGTGACCATCTCAGTCGTACTTCTCATTCTGAAGAGGTGTGCGCTTGATATATTTGTAAGTCTGCTTTGTTTAACGCTGTCGCACCAGAATCAATATCGGCGTTAATTAAGCAGCCGAATCGCCTTCTGGAGATCTGAATCAATGTGCAGTTGGCAATATTGATACAATTATCTACTTGCAGAAGAGAATCCGCAGACAGTTAGTCAGACAAAGGTTGAAAGTCCTGATTACATTGTATACCAAACGGGATGCATCCGAAGGCATTGCGTTTTCAACTTTTGTGAAGAGGCCGTTACAATATTTGGCTCATTTGGATAAAATTACCGACGTGCTTTATACTCAATTCAACTGTGAATTGTTTCGTCTCTGGAAGGAACAAGCAGTTTTTAGGTGAAACTAAATGACAAACAGGGCATAAACCTTTCGAAAGAGGAGATAAATAAATCCTCCTTGAATTTTTTGGGTTTTGTGATAAATGTAAGAGAATACAATTTGTACTTCAAAAATGCTGTGTGAAGAGGTGATTTGTACAACAAACAAAAAGATTCTGTCATGGCATGCCTTAAAAGGATATTGTGTGTGTATCTGTGTGTATATATATTTATCCCTCATCATATATATATATATATATATATATATATATATATATATATATATATATATATATATATATCTCTCTCTCTCTCTCTCTCTCTCTCTCTCTCTCTCTCTCTCTCTCTCTCTCTCTCTCTCTCTCTCTCTCTCTCTCTCTCTCTCTCTCTCTCTCTCTCTCTCTCTCTCTCATCACCATCTCTGTCTATCCCTATAGTTGAGAAAGAAATGTGGATGTTTTCATTTCAAGTACTTCCCAATCTCAACCCTGTGCATTACATAATCAGAGGTCCTGTTTTTCATTCACGAAGCAGCATCGTGTATTAATTCGTGGCTTTTGTGTCTGTGTTTTAATCAATAGCTGTCTGAACTCAAGGCTTAATCTCCAAAAGTCTCTTGGGAACAGGCAAGAAATGTCAATATCTGTATTTCCTTCGAAGCCAGCCTGATTTCAGCTTTGTATTCAAATTGCCATTTTCCCATGAGATGTTTCCTGCTGTGAGTTTTAAAAGTAATGTGGCTTTGCCCTAAATGCTTTTAATTTAAGTGGAGAGTATTTTTTTTTCAAGCACACTGCAATCCCACTTTATTCTATCACTCACTCTCTTTTTCCACATAAGTCTCTGTATCAGCTTCGTCTCACTGTCCTGCTTCGGTTTAATTTCCATTTCCCTGCTTTCAAGCAGCAGTTAATGCGTCCATGTGCTGATTTCAATAATTGAAGGATTTAAATTAGACCATCAAGTGTAGACACTGTTGAAATATTTTGCTAAGAGGTTAAAATAATTCAAGACACTTTCCCCATTTCATAGAGTATACGACATGCTTGATGAATATTTTAATTTTAAGGGAGCTTTGCCAGACTCAACCAAGATAATTATTTTTCAACATGATTTGGACTTCACCGGTGGTTTACTGCTGTTTGTGTGTGGTCATACACCTTCTTAGAGAGTGTCTTAAAATTGTGACGTCACAGTGCTTATTGTGGAATATCACCGATAGGTCAAGCAATCACTCCAGTGTTTTGCCAGACCACGTGGCCTTAGATTTTATTTATTTTTTTCAATAGGAGAAAGCAGAACAAATGCAAAATGTGACAGAGATTGACCGGAACACTGATTTGCAGATGATGTGGAGATTGGTGGCTATTTTTTTTCTTACTGAGACTATTATTTATCTTCAATTTCCAAGTGGGGTGTTGTGTGATCCAAGTTCGGTGTTCATCCAACAGGGCAGGCTTTGTTGTCTTCATGTTGGGTGGGGGATAGCTCGGATCGGTCGAGTGCCTGTGTCTGCATGGCTCGATAACCAGCCCTCGGCTGCTAATCCTTGCAAAATTATGCTGGTAGTCAAATCATTGTTAAACACAGAGCTTAAATACCCTAACCACTTTGAATTGCTTTCACAATTATCGTTCACTCATTTCTGTGTGCCGATTTTAACCCATGTCGACCAAATGCTGCTAAGAGACTTGTTTGGACATGAAACCTCTTTGCATCACTTGCTACCCGCAATTATTGTCCACAAGTAGTACAAAAAAGCATCGAGAATCCACATTTTAATAATCTGTATCATAAATTATTTTATTGCAAATAAACGTGTTAATATGCACTGGTGAAACTGCAGTAGCATATAATTGTGTTTGATCAGTATATGTTTCAGATGCTATGTGAGTTTAATTTGTTTTTCTTCTCCTTGATGGGGCTCGAGGATTATTATAGGATATGGATCCGTTTTGAGCTATTAGCTCTGTAGATGCCTTTCAAAATACATTTTATTTTATATGTGGTTGAGGGTGAAGTTCGCAGGATGATAAAACAACATTGAAGATATAGTTTCAAGCAATTTATACTTTCATGTAAAAACATGTTAGAGTAATCCTCAATTCCCGTTACTTTGCACATACCTGAGCTTCAATTACATGGTGATTACAAGGTTCCTTGTTTCACAAATTAAGGGATCCCCATTTCCCCAACCTTTTTAGAAAAAAAGCCAACCTCTAATCCCAAACATGTACATTGAAAAGACTAACATTTGATGCAGGATTGTGTGACTTGACTGACAGTAACATGATTTTGGTTGACACACTTTGGTGTTGTGTGGACTACCAAATCAGAATTGCTGCGTACAATGAGCATATTGCAACATTAGCGCTGTCATGCTCAATTTACACGTGTAAGTCATGCTACCAGCCCCTCAAATAGTTCTCTGCTTGGTTTAGGATCTGCACTTGCACAGCAATTTGATAGATTTGCCTGAAAAGGTCGAACAGTGGCCTTGAGGCCTAAATTATCTTGCAAAAACATGAGATGAGATTTTTTTTCTTTAAGGAGCATCATTATTGTCTGGCAAGGTCATTATGCTATGTTTATGAGTGTATATGGAACATCTGATTGATGAGGCATAATTATTTGGAAAAGTATGTCTATTTATTACTAATGTAAAATAGTGGATTTGTGACTCTCCCATTTCTAGAATGCTCCACTTATGTGCTTTACCCCCTCATCCCTTATGCTTCTATAAATTGCAAATCTCTTCCCACATTTTTAATACTCCTCAATCCTCCCAACATGGGTGTAAGTAATAAATATGTGCCTCCTTTTAATCGGCTTTCTAACACTTCATTCACATAAGGAGTCGGGGGAAATAGGGGGAAGGGCTATGGGAGGAAAATAGAGAAAAGGAATGAGAGGTGGGCAGGGGAGAAGAAAAAGTGGTGAGTAGAATGAATGGGGTGGGGTGGGGGGGGGGGAGAAAGATAGTGGTTTCAAACAGAGTGGTTTAAAAATTCCACTGGTTTACATAGTCACTATATAAAGATTCCTTTTGTTTTCAGAGAATCAAACGTAGTTATGAGTATCATTGTAGTTGTTTGCCTCAACACTTGTGTATAGGATAGGTGCACTGTTATGACGTGACTTGGGACATTGCGATGGAGGATAATTTACAGTAGTACTTTTATTGCAGGGTCACAGTCTCATATCTCTCCCTGAATTATTCAAGCAGAGAAAAACCACCCATAACTGTAGACAACCACCAGGAAGTTGTGGACAACAGCATTGCTTACACATGTAAAATCAAATCACAATGAAAATTTTAAAATATTTTTTATTTTAAAATTAACCTCCACTGTGCGCTCTTTTAAGAAGCCACACTAATCCATGACAGAAAGGAAGACCACATAAGTAATTCCTGCAATCGAGGAAAGCTTTTATGATGGGGGCTGTTTTCCATCATCTTAGATAGAACCCGAAGAGCACTCGGTGGAGTGCATACATCCACCATGTAATGCCTGATCCACGAGAACATTTCGGGCCCAATACATTTTTGAAATATCATGCTATACAATACTATATCGTTTTTGGTCCAATCTCTCAATGGTGAAGAATCATTTAAAGATTAAATAACTCTCGTCTCCAGATCCAGATTCAGATCTTCACCAAAATCGATTCAATTCATCTTTGTCACACACCCAACCTGTCCACCAACTTACGTCAAATCCGTCCACAACTTTTTGAGATATCGTGATATATATTAGTTCAGCCCTATATCTCAATGGTGAAGAGTCACTTCAAAAATTATCTGATCCGGATCCAGATTCGTATCTTCACTAAAATTGAATCAATTCTTCCTTGTTGCACACCCAACGTGTCCACCAAGTTTCATGCAAATCCGTCCACAACTTTTTGAGATATCGTGCTATATATCGTTTTGGCCCTATCTCTCAATGGTGAAGAATTAATTAAAGAATTATAGTAGTCAGATCCGGATCCAGACCTTAACCAAAATCTAATCATTTCGGCCTTGTCACACACCAAGCCTACCCACCAAATATCATCTGGATCCGTCCACAACCTTTTGAGACATCCTGTACACACAAACAAACAAGCAGTCATAGACTGGTACTGATGAAATCGTCAACTTGACCTCTGACCTTGTCTAATAAAGGCTATCTCTAGAGAAGACAGCGATGCAAACCAGAAGTTTCTTCGATGATTCTGTACCAAACCATCAAAAATCGAATGTTTGACCTCACTGTGACCTTGACCTTTGACTGATTTTGACCAAAATCTAATCAGCACTAGCCATCACGCTCCTGAATCACGTGGTGTAATTTGACATTGGTCGCTTCTTCCGTTCTCGAGTTATTGTGCCTACAAACACACACACACAAACAAACACACAAACAGATGACGGAAGTCATCAATATACTTACGAAATCTTTAGATTTTGTAAGTAACAAACAAGCAGTCAAAGACTGGTACTTAAGAAATCGTCAACTTGACCTCTGACCTTGTCTAATAAAAGCTGTCTCTGGAGAAGGTAACGACGCAAACCAGAAGTTTCTACGATGATTCTGTACCAAACCATCAAAAATCGAATGTTTGACCTCACTGTGACCTTGACCTTTGACCGATTTTGACCAAAATCTTATCAGCACTAGCCATCACCCTCCTGAATCACGTGGTGTAATTTGACATTGGTAGCTTCTTCCGTTCTCGAGTTATCGTGCCTACAAACAAACAAACAAGCAGTCATAGACTGGTACTTACGAAATCGTCAACTTGACCTCTGACCTTCTCTAATAAAAGCTGTCTCTCGAGAAGGTAGCGACGCAAACCAGAAGTTTCTACGATGATTCTGTATCAAACCATCAAAAATCGTAACGTCGACCGAAGCAAAAATCTCCATTTCTCCACATGAATTTACGGAATTATGTTTGACCTCACTGTGACCTTGACCTTTGACCGATTTTGACCAAAATCTAATCAGCACTAGCCATCACCCTCCTGAATTCCGTGGTGTAATTTGACATCGGTGGCTTCTTCTGTTCTCGAGTTATTGTGCCTACAAACAAACAACCAAACAAACAGAAACGGAAGGCATCAATATACTTACGAAATATTTAGATTTTGTAACAAACAAGCATTCATAGATTGGTACTTACGAAATTGTCAACTTGACCTCTGACCTTGTCTAATAAAAGCTGTCTCTTGAGAAGGTAGCGACGCAAACCAGAAGTTTCTACGATGATTCTGCACCAAACCATCAAAAATCGAATATTTGACCTCACTGTGACCTTGACCTATGACCGATTTTGACCAAAATCGAATCAGCACTAGCCATTACCCTCCTGAATCACGTGGTGTAATTTGACATTAGTAGCTTCTTCCGTTCTCGAGTTATCATGCCTACAAACAAACAAACAAACAAACAAACAGAAACGGAAGGCATCAATATACTTACGAAATCTAAAGATTTCGTAAGTAACAAACGAACAAGCAGTCATAGACTGGTACTTACGAAATCGTCAACTTGACCTCTGACCTTGTCTAATAAAAGCTGTCTCGAGAGAAGGTAGCGACGCAAACCAGAAGTTTCTACGATGATTCTGCACCAATCAAAAATCGAATGTTTTGGATGTTTGACCTCACTGTGACCTTGACCTTTGACCGATTTTGACCAAAATCTAATCAGCACTAGCCATCACCCTCCTGAATCACGTGGTGTAATTTGACATTGGTGGCTTCTTCCGTTCTCGAGTTATCGTGCCTACAAACAAACAAACAAACAAACAGAAACGGAAGTGATCAATCTACTTCAGAAATCTTTAGATTTCGTAAGTAACAAACACACAAACAAACAAACAGAAACGGAAGGCATCAATAGACTTTCAAAATCTTTAGATTTCGTAAGTAACAAACAAACAAACAAACAGAAACGGAAGTGATCAATATACTTCAGAAATCGTTAGATTTCGTAAGTAACAAACACACAAACAAACAGAGGACGGAAGTCATCAATATACTTACGAAATCTAAAGATTTTGTAAGTAACAAACAGACAGAGAGGGGTGAAAACATAACCTCCTTCACCTTTGGTGACGGAGGTAACTAGCATTGAATCCATCACTTCGCTGATGGTAGTTGAGCCACATAACCTATATATATGTTGCAGTCCAGTAATACAATTTATTGATCATCAATATTTGCAATTTTTTTATTCCAGAAACATTTTGTTTTCTCCAAACAAGCCAGCATGGTCAAAAAAAGGGAATATTGTGTTACTAAAATAATTGTGATGCAACAATTAAGAAATGTAGGATAATTAGTGATGTCTTGTAAGCAGTTATCAGAAGTCGTTTCTGAAATGAGACACCACTCTTATTGGGTCACGGATAATACACCGCTTTAATAGCGAACGTTGACACTGCTAATTATATTAATACGATATGATTATTTTTATTAATATTACGTTATTAGTATTATTACGATATGATATTATTAAGGTACATAGGCTAATTTGTTATGGCTTCCTTACAGTTATGAGAAGAGTTTTCTGAAGTAATACACCGCTCCTTCTTCAGTCCTGACTAATACACTGCCGGAAAGGCCTCGCCTGGCGTGACACTTAATGCAGTAATGACATGCCTGATGCAATGCCGTCTTACAACACCACCATCTTACTAAATCCTTAATCCTGACACGTGGCATCTGGAATTCAGCCCATCGCCAACAGATGTCAGATATAGTCAGATATATGGTTTATAATGTTCAACTGCCATCAGCGATGGGATGGGTTTAGTGCTGGACGCCGGGAATACCTGCATGTCTGTAGAGGTCAAGCTCAGCAGTCGGTGTTACATTGCAATGACATCCGAGACATAACACCATCATGACATCCCAGCGGAAAGAGCTGACAGAGGGATAGACACACGAATCCAGATACTTTAATATACAGATCATTAAGCACCTGTTTCAGTCAAGGTACATTTATATTTGTGATAGTGTGTTACTAGGGATGTTAAAATCACTCTCTGAATGAGATACTCACTGGAGTGTTCCAAGACGTGCAAATAAAAATATAAGTGTGTGTGTGTGTGTGTGTGTGTGTGTGTGTGTGTGTGTGTGTGTGTGTGTGTGTGTGTGTGTGTGTGTGTGTGTGTGTGTGTTCCACACACTTGTGTTGGTTGCTCTCTCCATATCGTGTTTCAGGAGGTGGAACGGAGTCCTCCCATGGTTCGAAGTATCCACTTCCGTTTCGGTAAGGGATCATGATTCATGGATAAAAATGTGGAGTTTTCTTCTCAAAGTTTTGGTCCGAGGGCTCTTTTCAATATCGTGACGAAGCCGCAGATAGCTTCCAACTGTAGTTCCTTTGTGGTAATATTCCCAGGGATGGTTTTTAAGATATTCTTAAGGTACTTATTTGTCATTCCCGTTGCTCCAACTCTCACTCGTACAATTTTGGCACTTTTCAGCTTCCAGGATCTTTTGACTTCATGTTTGAGATGATGGTGTTTAGTCATTTTCTTGATTTCTGCATTATTTAAGCCAAAATTGCGTGGTACTGACGCCTCAAATAACAATGCCATTTTTACTTTGTTTTGTATCTGAGTACGATATGTAGTCGCAATGCTTTATTTTCTATGTTCAAGTTCATTGGGATTATTGGGTCATACGTGAGCATTACGTCCTTGTTTTCAATGATAGTTTTTGGTTCATGTTTCCATCATTTTTCTGGGACTGGGATATTGAAGATATTGGAGATGTGCCAGTGGATTACTCGACAAACCCTGTTGTTCCTTTGTGTGTAGAGCTGTTCTGACATAAGTTATTTACATCTCAATTGGAGGTGGCTCGTACTTTCTGTTTCTAACTTGCAGAACCTACACTTGTCCAATTGACTCAGTCCTGCCATTTTCATAAAGCCATTGGAATAGTGTCTTTGGTTTTTGGCATTTATAACTATTCATTTTCCATCGCATTTGAGCTGACCTCTTCTTAGCCATTCCAATGAGCCTTTTTTGTCAATGCTCTATCTGTCCAACTCCTTATTATAGCTCTCTGCTCTTTTATCGTTCTCCCAGTTGTCAGTGTATAGCTGTTGATATTTCGTTTTATACATTTATTTTGTCTTTTGCAATTGTTGGGGCTGTATCTGGGACTGCATTTGGGGCTCTTTCGATTTCTTGTGCAACATCTTCTATTTGCACCTGTCTAAAAATTTTTTGCACATATTTTCACTCCAAGGGAGGGATTAAGGGTGCCATGGGCCCTGGGCAGTAACCCAAACATGGGGCCTCCTATACTCCCCCTTCACATACCATAGTAATAGACATCAGTGAGCTAAGACACAGTGTACTATGTTAAGTATGCATAAGGTAAAAATCAGGTCAGGTCTTGAGGATATGCTCTTATCGATAATTAATATGACGATGCTCATTTAATATTTTATTATGTTAAAAAAAAACGAAACCCTGTACAAACAATAAATAAGAACACTTCAACAAAAAAATCGTTACATTTTGAAACAAAATCGATAATGACAACAATTTAGAACAAGACAGCACAATTTATTTGTGAGACCATCGTTTGTTATTTACATTCCAATATGCGGACAGTTTATCCACAGAGACCATGACATGTATAACATGACATCGGTCTTTTCCAAGATTTCTTTCGGCTAAACTCGTCGATGATTTTTAAAAAGTCAAGTTTCTTCTCAGTACCTTCACTCTCGATACTCATGATTGAAAGATTATTGAGTCGATCTTGTCCTATTAGGTTCCTGACCTCATCCTTGATACGTTTTAGTTTTCAGAAGGAACAATCACCCTCACACATTGCGATTCCAAACCATCATCGACAGATATATCCGAAGAGCTATTTCAATGTTAGGAAATGTTTGGGTGAGGGTGTGTGTATGGAGGAATCGATACATTCTCAGTTCTGCTGGCTTAGTTTGTTTGTGTGAGGTTTGAAGCTCTGTTGAAGATGCCAGTAAGGAAGAAAACTGGATAAATTTGCTTTCATTCATAGGTTCCAGACCGTTTGGATTGGAGGGGGCAATATTTTCTGTGGCGTACTTGATCTCATGAGTGCAACAGTCAAACGAAATTGAAAATTATTCGAAACAGGAAACTTAATGTTTTTAAGGACATCATAAAGGGCCTACAGCATGCACATAAAACTAATGTAATGTGTTTGATCAGGTGGTATAATCAACACCTAATCAACAGCAGTAAAATGGTGTAAATTATGGAATTTATTTATTTAATACAACTTTTAAGATCTTTATTTATATTAAATTTAATTATACACTTGAACACTGTAGAACACTAATCGCCTTCTTGTCACTTCCAAAACCCCTCTGTTTTGTCGGAATTGGACATGTTAAATGTGGTGGTGTATAAGACCGCTTCGATTGCACTAAACTTCCAGACTTGTTTATTAACAATCTATTAAGTGATTATTCTACTAAAATTGAAGTATGTGCCAAAACACTGCATGGGGAATCATGTTCTATGAACTCTCTGGTGTTTGTATTCCATCGATTTAGCTTCATTGCTTTGCACTACAAACGATCACATCGACCATACGTCCCCCCCCCTCACCTCCGACTCGCACACACACCACTCCATCCCGCAACATGTGCTGCCAGGCTGTTTGATTTAATGTGTCACGTGTTTAAGTTTCTCGGCATGACTTTGATTGGAGGGTTTGGCTTTGCCCACCCACTTCTAATATACATGTATACATGTACATATATATATATATATATATATATATATATATATATATATATATATATATATATATATATATATATATATATATATACATATACATACTGTGAATAATGAAAAAAGACCCACCCAAATC
>NC_140967.1:75017774-75082774 GCF_056783735.1 Eptatretus burgeri
TGTGGTTGGGCGGCTGTGGTTAAGGTGGTTGTTGTGAAGGCGGTTATGGAGAAGGTGGCTGTGGTTGTTGAGATACGGTTGGTGGTGGTTGTGGTGGTTCAGAGGCGGTTAGTCCAAAATAAAGACAGCAAAAGAAAAACACTACTTCAAAGATCACAGCCCGGTTACACGAATAAAGACCTTTCGACCTCGGTGGGGAAATCGATCTGAACACAGACTTATCGACATAACTGATCTCTGGGATACCTGTATGGTGTTCTGTGAATTTCCACAACCGTAACACTACCCACTCCTCTTTTTACAGACTCGTCCCGAGTCGTCGAATTTTCGTGCGCCTTCATATGTAAGTTTCCCCTAGTACGATTTACCTTCAGATCCCTGAGTGCGACATTTGGTGTATTCGTGTCCCAAAAGTAAATAACCTACGGGCTGAGTAACTAACTAAACAAACTCACTCATGCAGATGACTTAAATAAATTGCCGGCGCTAAGACAGACATGCAGGGGGAGCAAAACCATGTACAATCTTTCCCTGAACTTAACTTATAAATTTGCACTAACCATGGCCCAGGACTGATGGACTCTGTGGGGAAAAAGGGCACAAAGCAATGCCAGTGGTATTTTGAGGGTGAGCGCCCCCGCAGCTGAAGGTCGGATGTCTTCGGGGCCTGTTCAAAATGCCCTGTTGTCTGTCCCAAAAACGTTTTCAAGTCTTCAGCTGCTGAAGGCAACTCACCCCAACCCGGCAGCTATGCGCCATCCCACAGGCCATTTTTCAAGCAGGGAGCCAGGCTGCCCAAATGCAGTCTCTAGCTCATGAAACAAATGCAGGTGTTGTACAGGGAATGTGGCCGGTTGCCCAATGCAGTCTTAGGCCTCCCCCTTGAAATGAGCACAGTGAACATAAAATGGTGCACGGGCTGCACCAATGCAGTCCCCGTGTGCGGCTGCCTGCAGGGCACTCCCTGGAGAACACTGGATGGGCACTGACTCAAGCAACACAAGAAAATGAACGGATGGATGGATGGATACAAACACGGTGCACGGGCTGCCCAATGCAGTCGCGTGGTGCGGCTGCCTACAGGGCAGTCCCTGCAGCTTGCGCGGTGATCCCTGGTGCACATGGTAATGGATGGTGTGGGGCAAATGCAAATAAGAAGGGCTAGCAGGCATGGGGTCAGGGCAGGGGCAGGCAGACAAGGCATTGCAAGGCCGGCACAGGCCGTTGTAGCAAAATGCAGGTCGGCAGGTGAAGCTGGCCCACCTCTTGTCTCGTTCAAGGAGGTTGGTGGAGGGAGTGCGGTGGTGCCACCCGGTCTGGAGGCGTGCTCGGACATACCCTACTGTCTCCCTCCCAACCTATCGCCTTTGCCTGTCTCTGTCCATACCCACTCCCTTAATTTGCATAACACAAATTTAGCCCCAACTTATTTTTTTATTATTATTATTTTTTTCCTTTATAAATCATCTCCCTCACCTCCTTTATCGTCTCTGTCTGGCGAACCTATCCTGTTACCTCGTCTACTCCCAACCCCTATGTTCCCGTGCCGACACTGCCCACGTGGCTATTGGTGCCACGGGCCCCGCATCATGCGGGCCCACCCGTGCCCACTACACTATCCCGGCCCCCCTTGGACCCTTGGCCTACCGCGGCCGACTAGCCCGGTGCCCGAGGTACCCACTAAGCGATACTCACCGTTCGCAGCCACTCTCCGAGCCCGTCAACAGGACTCCTGCACCCCTCCAAACAGGTTTCGAGCCTACGTTCACACCAACATCCAAACGACCTCCATTTTGTCAATTTGACTAACCCACTAACTGCCATTACTCTGACCCCGGGGTCCCTTGGATGGGAATCACTCCTCGCCCCAATCACTCATCGCACCATGCAAACCACATTCGCTCCATTCACTCAGGCCCGCTGGCACGCACTCACTAAACATGTTTCCATTCACTTCATTCCATCGCTGAACTCTGCCATTCTTTTTACTAAATCCTTCAACTAACTCGTGCTCCCTCGTCATCCCTTAAACTCATAGCACATCCTTTTAACCCTATGTAGCTAAGCTACGTCCCCTCTACACACTCACAGTCTGTCCTTGTCTTCCAAAAAATCATTTTCCATCCTAAATCTATACTAAAATCCCTCTAACTAATCCATTCCACAGGCTCCATGAGGAACCACTCACGTCCCCATGAAGCCGGTCAAACTCACACGAACCCATCCCGCTTACTAGTTCCATCCTGTGCCCCAGGCAGGGGGTCTTCCACCCCTGCCCAGGGAATCCTGTTCACGACACCCAAACGACATCCAGCCAACGGCAGACCAGTGGTCGAAAACGACTCAATGATTAAAGAGTGCCAAAGGAGGCTGACACGAATTGTGCAGAGCAACAGACGGGCTACAGTTAGTCAACTGACAGTCCAGTACAACATCGGTGCTGAAAGACCCGAGAAGAATGCACAACTCGTCGTACCTTGACAAATATGGGGTATGGCAGCTGACGACCGGACGGAGTTCCACTTCTTTCAGCAAAAAACAAAAGAACCTGCGGATGCAGTGGGCTAAGAAATGAAAACATTGGACACTGGAGGATTGGAAAAACATTGCCCAGTCGAATGAATCTTGGTTCCTGCTGTTTCACCATGATGGGAGGACTCTGGCATGGAGAAAACCACGTGAGTACATGCATCCATTATGCCGTGTGTCAACATTGCAGGCTGGTGTTGGTGGTGTATGCCTGGTGTTGGATTAATGGTTAGTGTGGCACAGTGTGACCACTCCTTGGCTTTTTTCACAAGATCTTGGCTATTCGTTGTTCTCCTTGGCATCTTGGTTTTCTATAGGTTTTCTTGACGTATAGGTTTTCTATTATCATCGCTTTTCCGAAACCTTGTGAATTCTTGGCTTTTTTCATTGGCTCACCTTGGCATTTATGAAAATGAGGAGTGGTCACACTGGTGTGGCAGGCTTGGGATCATAGGGTCCTGAGTTCAAATCCTGCTTGGCTGTTAACTTAATACAAGGTGGGGTTGACTCAGCTTGTCCTCCTTCTGAGGATGGCAAAATGCGTACCAGCTTTCTGGGATGATCGATCCATTTGAGTATCCTGTGTCAGAGTGGTGAACCATCCAGGATTATGCCCAATAGCCTAGGAGACTGCTTCGGCAGCACCAATGCTCTGTACAGAGTCCGGTCCCAATTCATGGATGGTTGTGGTGTGATGGTGTGGGTGTGTTTTCCTGGCACACATTGGGCCCCTTGATAAAAGTGGAGCAACCTTTGAATGCCACAGGATTTGAATGCATTTCTTTAGCAGGACAATGCCCCATACCACAAGGCTAGGATTGCCCAGGAATCTTTCCATGACCATAACAGTAAATTCAGCTTACTGCAGTGGCCAGCCCAGTCACCAGATCTCAATCAAATTGAGCATCTGTGGGATGATGTGGAACAAGCTATTTGGAGTAGAGATCCACTATCAGCCAACTTGACACAAATATGGGAAGCATTGGAGTCAACATGAGCCAACATCGCTGTGGAATGCTTTTGATACCTTGTAGAGTCCATACCCCAACGATTTGAGGCTGTACTGAGGACAAAAGTGGGTGCAAGTCAATATTAGGAAGATCTTCCTAATGTTTTGTACACAACGTGTATATATGGATGTATATATACATATATATTTATATGTATATATATATATATATATATATATATATATATATATATATATATATATATATATATATATATATATATATATATATATATATATATATATATGATTTTGGAATGTCTTGGACTACTGTGAGTATGTTGCTGGTAAAGCTTTTAAAAAGCCCCAAATATATCACACAAGCAATCGTCAGTGTAAAATAGGGAGAGTATATAATGTCAATAATTCACTCACATTGTTTGTATTCCCTTTCATTAAAGGAAAAAGAATCACAATTGCAGTTGGATTTGTTTATATGTATTAAGACGGGTGAATTCATATCATACAGCAGAGTGCAGCAACTCCTGTCTTGTGCTGTGGCCCATTACTTCAGATAGATAATACAACAACGAATGGCAGCTGGGATGTGAGGGTAATTTGCATATTCTGAAAAGGGTGTTTAAAGCTGGAGTACTTCCTCCAGCTTAAATGCAAAGGAGGGTAAAATCGCACTGCTTGGTCTGTGATGCTGTGTCTGTGCTCCCAACAACATTTCCTCCATCCCAATCTCCTTCGCTTTACATGCTGAGTGGCCATGAAATTGACTTTGAAAGTGGGCAAAGGAATTGGAATTTTTTTTTTTTTTTGCTTTCCATAAGTCAGTTAGCTTAAAATCCGTGTAGGCATTTCCTGCTGATAAGGCAAGAAATATTTGTGTGGGATGAGCTTTGCTTTGACCATGTGATACAGGATGCTGGAGACAGTTTGAGCGCTGGGATTGGGACCTGTGCAACTTGTTTCTAAAATGTGCAGTAGACACTGTACGGTTAGCATGCAAAAGCATTGCAAAGTTGCCTTTGGGGAGGCATGCCTTTTGAGATACTTTCTTATTATGCAACCTGATGGAGATTCCATGGAGAGCCAGGGCCTCAGGAAAGGCATGTGGCCAGACAGTAAAGGCCAGGGTGGATGTGTGCAATGTCATGAAAACGAAGTTTGTTGAAATAGTTTTGGTATTGAATGGAGTAAGTGTAAAGTTTGAGCTGTGTTTAGTTTTCAACTTCACTATCCAGTGAATCAGGCTTGCAGTGGAATTCAGTGCAAACATAATTGATGTGGTCATGAAACCAGGAAAATTGTTTTGAAAATTACGAAATCACTCGCAGTTTGTGGCTTCTGCAAACATCTGAATTAATTGTAAAAATTTGTAATACAACTGACACAGTCAAATTGTTATATGCACCAGACAATACTTTTGGTGGGAATAAGTTATTGGACTTGCTGATACTAACTTCAATTGTCTTCTGATGAAGATTAAACTGGGTGCAGTCGTGGCTCATGTTGATCAGAGATGCCAGACTGCCATTGTAGAGGTTGTGGGTTGAGATCCAGCTGAAAGTAGCCGTATTAAGGATTGGGATTATAATTTCTGGGCCACCAAGGAAAGAAATCTCAAGCATCACCATGTCACATAGAGGTTTTCCATAAAGAAATGACCTACAGGCAGAACTCTAACTGGGTGGTTGATATGGGGTGCCAGCCCACACTTTGTTTTTGACTTCCTTTTTTTACCCCTCAGAGCATCTTCGGAGGATCATTAAAATGCAAACTTTTAAAAGAAAGTCTTCCTTACCAATCGTCACTCCCTGGAAAAAGAGAACAAATTGATCGTCACCCCTATGGTTTTGACAACCTCACCACACTTGTTTGGTCATTATTGCAGTAGATACAGTACTCTCCATAAGTATTTGGAATAGTGAAGTCAAATTTGTTATTATTGTTATATACTCAAGAAATTTGAATTTGAGATCAAAAGATGAATACCAGGCAAGAGTACACAAGGTTAGCTTTTATTTCCTGGTATTTCTATGCATGGATATTTTGCCATTGCAGGTCAATAGCACTTTTTATGTTCAGTCCCCCCATTTTAGGTAAGCATAAGTATTGGAACAAATGACTGACAGGTGTTTCTTGTTGCTCGGGTGTTTTTTGTTGCACTGATTGTTCACAAGAGTACACAAGGTGAGCTTTTATTTCCTGGTATTTCTATGCATGGATGTTTTGCCATTGCAGGTCAATAGCACTTTTTATGTTCAGTTTTCTTCTTCTTCTTCTTCCTCTTTCGGCTTGCTCCCGAAAGAGCTTGCTTGCAAATTTGTTAGGGGTCGCCACAGCGGATCAACCGTCTCCATTTCGCTCCATCCTCCACATCTTCCATTGACACTCCAACCACCCGCATGTCCGCCCTCACCGTATCCATGAACCTCTTATTTGGCCTTCCTCTTCTCCTCCTGCCTGGCGGCTCCATCTTCAACATCCTTCTCCCGATATACTCCGTTTCCCTCCTGTGCACATGTCCAAACCATCTCAATCTCGCCTCTCTCACTTTGTCTCCAAACCGTCCTACCTGCACTGTCCCTCTAATATACTCATTTCTTATCCTGTCCATCCTCGTCACTCCCAACGAGAATCGCAGCATCTTTAACTCTGCCACCTCCAGCTCTGCTTCCTGTCTTTTTGTTAGCGCCACCGCCTCCAAACCATACAACATAGCTGGTCTCACTACCGTCTTATATACTTTCCCCTTCACTCTTGCAGCTACCCTTCTGTCACAAATCACTCCTGCAACTCTTCTCCACCCACTCCATCCTGCCTGCACTCTCTTTTTCACTTCTCTCCCACACTCTCCGTTACTTTGGACAGTTGATCCCAAGTATTTAAACCAATCCACCTTCCCCACCTCAACTCCTTGCAACCGCACCATACCACCACCCTCCCTCTCATTTACGCACATGTACTCCGTCTTACTCCTACTGACTAACATTCCCCTTCTCTCCAGTGCGTACCTCCACCGCTCAAGGCTCGCTTCAGCCTGCTCCCTACTCTCCCTACAGATCATGATGTCATCCGCGAACATCATAGTCCATGGAGACTCCAGTCTGATCTCGTCCGTCAACCTGTCCATCACCATTGCAAACAGGAAAGGGCTCAGAGTCGATCCTTGGTGTAATCCCACTTTTACCTTAAACCGGTCCGTCATTCCTACCGCACACCTCACCGCTGTCACACTGTCCTCATACATATCCTGCACAATCCTCACATACTTCTCCACCACTCCCGACTTCCTCATACAATACCACAACTCCTCTCTTGGCACCCTATCATAAGCTTTCTCTAAATCCACAAACACACAATGTAACTCCTTCTGGCCTTCCCTATACTTCTCCATCAACATTCTCAAAGCAAACATCGCATCAGTGGTGCTCTTTCCTGGCATAAACCCATATTGCTGCTCACAGATCGTCACCTCTCCTCTCAACCGAGCTTCCACTACTCTTTCCCACAACTTCATGGTGTGGCTTAACAACTTTATCCCTCTGTAATTTCCACAGCTCTGCACATCACCCTTATTCTTGAAAATCGGAACCAGTACACTTAATCTCCACTCCTCCGGCATCCTCTCACTTTCCAAGACTTTATTAAACAATCTGGTTAACAACCCCACTGCCATCTCTCCTAAGCACTTCCATGCCTCCACTGGTATACCATCTGGGCCAACCGCCTTTCCACTTTTCATCTTCTTCATAGCAGTCCTCACTTCATCCTTACTGATCCACCCCACTTCCAGATTCACTATCTCCACCTCTTCCAACCTTCTCTCTCTCTCATTTTCTTCATTCATCAGCTCCTCAAAGTACTCCATCCACCTTCTCAACATACTCTCCTCGCTCGTCAGCACATTCCCATTTGCATCCTTTATCACCCTAACCTGCAGCACATCCTTCCCAGCTCGGTCCCTCTGTCTTGCCAATCGGTATAAATCCTTTTCCCCTTCTTTTGTATCCAACTTCTCATACAGCTCATACATCATATGCCTTTTCCTTGGCCTTTGCCACCTCTCTTTTTGCCTTTCGACACCACTCCTTGTACTCCTGCCTACTTTCTTCATCTCTCTGACTATCCCACTTCTTTTTCGCCAACCCCTTCTTCCTTATACTTTCCTGTACTTCCTCATTCCACCACCAAGTCTCCTTATCTTCCTTCCTCTGTCTAGATGTCACACCAAGTACCTTCTTAGCTATCTCCCTCACAACTTCTGCTGTCGTTGCCCAATCATCCCACCCATCTTTACCACCATCCAACGCCTGTCTCACCTCCTCCCTAAATTTCACGCAACAGTCTTCCTCTTTCAGCTTCCACCATCTGGTCCTTGGTTCAGCCCTCACTCTCTTCCTCAACCTCACCTCTAAAGTCATCCTACAGACCACCAATAGATGCTGTCGAGATACACTCTCCCCTGCCACCACCTTCCAGTCACTAATCTCTTTCAGGTTGCATCTCCTACTTAAGATGTAATCCACCTGTGTGCACTTTCCTCCACTCTTGTACGTCACTCTGTGTTCCTCCTTCTTCTTGAAATACGTATTTACCACTGCCATTTCCATTCTTTTTGCAAACTCTACCACCATTTGCCCTTCCACATTTCTCTTGTTGAGACCGTACCTCCCCATCACCTCCTCATCCTCTTTATTCCCTTCCCCAACATGTCCATTGAAATCTGCTCCAATCACCACTCTTTCATCCTTGGATACACTCTCCAAAACTTCATCTAACTCACTCCAGAAATCTTCTTTATACTCCATCTCACACCCCATATGTGGGGCATATGCACTGATGACATTCATCATCACCCCTTCAATTTCCAACTTCACACTCATCACTCGGTCAGACACTCTCCTCACCTCCAATACCCTCTTGACATAATCTTCCTTCAGGATTACCCCGACACCATTTCTCCTCCCATCCACACCATGGAAGAACAGTTTGAAACCACCTCCAATGCTCCTAGCCTTACTCCCCATCCACTTGGTCTCTTGTACACACAGTATGTCCACCTTTCTTCTCTCCATCATATCAGCCAACTCTCGCCCTTTGCCAGTCATCGTCCCAACATTCAGAGTTCCAACTCTCACCTCCACACTTCTACCCTTCCCCCTCTCCCACTGCCTCCGGACTCGCCTTCCCCGTCTCCTTCTTCTCCTTCGCCTAGCAGTAGCACAATTTCCACTGGTACCCTGCTGACCACCAGTACCGGTCATTGGTAACCCGGGCCTCAACCGATCCGGTATGGAAATTCGTTTTGTTGTCCGCATAATTATTTGGCATTGGTTTTTACGCCGGATGCCCTTCCTGACGCAACCCTGGTCGCCTCTTACGACACACAGGGATATGGTACACCTATTCTAACCGGGCATACACCGGGCACAGTAAACTGGTGCTCATTTCGCCGACCTCGGAAGGATGGCAGGCTGAGTCAACCCCCTGGTGTTTTCGACTTTGAGTGAGTGTGAGTGTGAGTGTGAGTGTGTGAGTGTGTGAGTGTGTGTGTGTGTGTGTGTGTGTGTGTGTGTGTGTGTGTGTGTGTGTGTGTGTGTGTGTGTGTGTGAGTGTGAGTGTGAGTGTGTGTGTGTGAGTGTGTGTGTGTGTGTGTGTGTGTGTGTGAGTGTGAGTGTGTGTGTGTGTGTGTGTGTGTGTGTGTGTGTGTACACATACATATATTAATTCAGTGTCCCAACGGGGCTTGAACTCAGGACCTTTTGGGTCCCAAGCCACTGCCCTAACCACTGCGCCAACACCAGGCTTCAGTCCCCCCATTTTAGGTAAGCATAAGTATTGGAACAAATGACTGACAGGTGTTTCTTGTTGCTCAGGTGTTTCTTGTTGCACTGATTGTTCACACATAAAAGGAATATTGGAACAGATTAACTTAAGGTAAATTAAAGTACTATAATAGTTAGTATTTAGTTGCATATCCCTTGCATGCACTAACTGCATCGAGCCTGTGACCCATTGACATCACCAAACTCTTGGGATCTTCCTTTGAGATGCTTTGCCAAAGCATTTATTGTAGCCTTTTTCAGGTGTCGTTTGTTTTGGGCGGTTTCTGAATTTAGGCTCCTCTTCAGCAAGTGAAATGAATGATCCATTCGATTTAAATCAGGACATGGACTTGGCCAGTCAAAACCTTCCACTCCCCCCCCTCCCCCAATGAACTCCTTGGTTGCATTGGCAGTGTGTTTTGGGTCATTGTCTTGCTGTGAGTGAAGTGCTGTGCAATGAGCTTGGGGGGCATTTTCTTGTACCTTGGCAGAAATAAAATGTTTCTGTACACTTCCAACGAATTAATTCTGCTTCTTCCATCATTAGTTACATTATCAATAAAGATGATTGAGCCAGTTCCAGAAGCAGCCAGATCAGCCCAATCCATGACATGACCTCCACCATGCTTCACAGATGAGGTAGTATGCTTTGGATCAAATGCAGTTCCTTCCTCTCTTCACACTTTTACATTTCCGTCACTTTGGTAAAGGTTTATCTTGGTCTCATCTGTTCATAGAACTTTGTTCCTCTAATGGAACTCCAATGGCTCACCTCTACTTCCTAGTAAATTCTAATCTAGCCTTTCTATTTTTGGTGCTGATGAGAGGTTTGCATCTTGTGGTGTAGCCTTTGTAATTCTGCTGTCGAAGTTTTCTGCGAACGGGAGATTGTGATACTTTCACCCCTACACTCTGGAGTTTTTGGTGATGTCACTGACACTTGTTTTTTGGTTTTTCTTCACAGCTCTGATGATTCTTGTGTCATCAACTGCAGTTGTTTTCCTTGGCCGACCTGGCCGTTGTCTGTTGCGAAGTACACTTGTGGTTTCTTTCTTTTTCAATGAACTCAAAATTGTTGTATTTCTTTGCCCAATTTTTGTGCTGTGGTTCTAAATGAATTCTTCTGTTCTTTCAGCTTCCAAAATGCTTGCTTTTCTTTCACAGAAAGTTCTCTGATCTTCATGTTGGTTTATGGGCGTCGATTGGTGGGGGACGGGGGAAACATGTCCCCCCCCCACTTTTTATCAATGGGGGAACAACATATCGATTGTCCCCCCCCCCACTTTTTATCAATGGGAGGACAACATATCGATTGTCCCCCCCCCTCCACTTTTTTTCATTGAACGTAAGCGACGGAGCCTCTCTGGATCTTTACTTTTTGCCAAAAACAACAAAAGAAAAAGAACCGTTAGTTTTATTGGTCTATTATAGTTTTATTATAGTTCTATTAAAGATGATCGGTTAACAATTCAACATTGAGAATCCGTGCTTCCCAAGCCATGGTCTCCCACCGGCCAAGCGTCCATAGCGACGTCGCTTTTTGATCCTTCGATGTCGGCTCTTCCTATCATTGTGAAGCAGAATTCGCCAAGCGTTGGATTGTTCACCCACTAACAGGGAACGTGACCTGGACATTTTGAGGTATGTTGGGACGTTTTCGGACTTTGTATCGTCATTTTATGAGTGTTTAAGAAATCGCGGCTTCATGGCCCGGAGTGCCACGCCTCAGATAGTGTTAGGCCGCAACGGCTCAGGGCCCCTTTAGCGACCAAAATAGTTTGTTTCACCTTTCTAACTTATATCGCCGGATGCCTGATGTTATTACCTGCACGATGATGTGTGTGTTTAATTTTTGTGACTTCGCACCGTCGAGTTATAAGCCAATAAAAGATTTTGCGGCCTGGTATGCTGATTGAGATGGTGAAGCTTGTGCAGGATGACGCGGTTTCACTCTACCGGCTCGCACGAACGAACGGAAAGATATTTTGTAATTCTGTTTTCATATTTCGCAGTCGATAACGGTGACCTCAATCCCAACATTGAAAACCGGGTGAAAATCGAAGGAAAGTGGGTATTTTGGCGACTAAATTAGCTTTGAATACTTGGGAAACATAAAACAAAATGCGCTGATTCACTCGCTTTTGCGGCGGTTAATGTAAATAATTTTTTCATCGGTACTTGGACTTAGGGGAGGTATAGACCGACAAAACGAGAGGTATCATTCGGTCGTCGGACTTATGAGGATTAAATTATAGATTTTAAAAGGTAGCTGTTGAAAAATATGCAAAATTCACCTATTAAAGCGGTTCGGACAAACGAACGGAAAATTATTTTTGAATTCTGTTCTCGGATTATACAGTATCTATAGGGTAGTAATGAGATTACCACGAAAATCCGATTTAAAAAGCCTTAGGCTTCGTAGCTTAGCCGCGGCTTGCAATTTTTACTCGGAAAAATAACGTTCCGGAAGGAATTTCTCTTCCGTCATCATCCGAATAATTTTCCGTTTGCACGAGGACAAAGACGAAGGATAGACCGACAGGATAAGGTGTCTCATTAAACTGTGTGATTTCGAATGATTA
The DNA here is from genome assembly GCF_056783735.1 of Eptatretus burgeri. Taxonomy (NCBI): domain Eukaryota; kingdom Metazoa; phylum Chordata; class Myxini; order Myxiniformes; family Myxinidae; genus Eptatretus; species Eptatretus burgeri. Next base: position 75,029,675 of record NC_140967.1, read on the forward strand.
AATTAGAGATTTTAAATGCAGCGTTGAAAATAAAATATAGAGGATTTTCAGCTTCTTTTCCACCATGTCGACTCTTTCTGGGTCCTTTAGCGATCAAAATGGTTTATTTTACCTTTCCAACTTTTCTCGCACTATACTTAAACAAAACATATGGGCACGCACTATACTTAAACAAAACGTACGGGCACGCACTATACTTAAACAAAACGTACAGGCATGCACTATACTTAAACAAAACGTACGGGCACACACTATACTTAAACAAAACGTACGGGCATGCACTACACTTAAACAAAACGTACGGGCACGCACTATACTTAAACAAAACGTACGGGCACACACTATACTTAAACAAAACGTACGGGCATGCACTACACTTAAGCAAAACGTACGGGCACGCACTCTACTTAAACAAAACGTACGGGTACGCACGACACTTAAACAAAACGTACAGGCACGCACTACACTTATACAAAACGTACGGGCACGCACTATACTTATACAAAACGTACGGGCATGCACTATACTTAAACAAAACATACGGGCACGCACTATACTTAAAACGTACGGGCACGCACTATACTTAAACAAAATGTACGGGCACGCACTACACTTAAACAAAACGTATGGGCACGCACTATACTTAAACAAAACGTATGGGCATGCACTATACTTAAACAAAACGTACGGGCACGCACTATACTTAAAACGTACGGGCACGCACTATACTTAAACAAAATGTACGGGCACGCACTACACTTAAACAAAACGTATGGGCACGCACTATACTTAAACAAAACGTATGGGCACGCACTATACTTAAACAAAGGCACGCGGTTTCAAAGTTGTTGTGTGGGGTTTTTTTGTTTTTTTTGCACGTACGGCCACGCACGTGGCTCCCAGAGTATCGTGCATGTACGGGCACGTACTAGTGGAAATGATGAACGTATTTACAAATCAACAAACTCTTTACAATAATTGAAAAGAAGAGAGTGCACGTCCGGACGGCAACAGATCTTAATCCCTCGTCTCCTGGTCTCGTGGTTTGTGAGAGGTAAAGAATTACATAAATGTTCACATTACAACTGATTTGAGCTCATTCCTTTGGTGAACCCTTTTGATGGCATGCAAATCAAGAACACAATCTTCAAAGATTGTGGTTCAAACACTTTCCATGGCTTCATTTTGATCAGAGCATCGGCGGTGTACTCTGTCACACCTGTACAGACGCTTCTCGTGAAAAAACTTACCGAACTTGCCCGCTGTTCAGAAGACGCATTTGTCTCAAAGGGCTTTCAGAACTGGAAAAAGGCTGCAGAAAAATTCAGACAACACGAACGATCAAACACACATAGGCTTGCCTCTGAAAATCTGAAATGTTGCGGAAGTCAACCTGGTGTCCATGTGCAGCTGAGCAGCAAACTGCAAGAAGAGCAAAGATCTGCATGGTCAGCACTTCTGAAGATTATCACCTCACTTCAATATATAGCCTGACAAGGTTTTGCAATTCGTGGGAAGGATGCCTCTGAAGGGAATTTCAAAATGCTCTTACAGTTGCGGGCCGAGGATGATATAAACCTCAAGACGTGGCTGTCAAGGAAGACGATGTTCACAAGTGGAGAAATTCAGAACGAAATTCTACAGTTGATGGATGAGTTATGCCATCCTCAGAAATATCTGCAGTTACGTGAATGAAATGTCCACTCAGTTCGGACTCGTAACTGATGGAACGCAAGATATTCAGGGAAATGAGCAGGAGTCGGCGTGTGTGTGCTATGTGATGGATTCCTTTGATGTTCAAGAAGATCTCATCGGCCTCTACCAAGTATCATCAACAACAGGAGTATCACTTTGTAAGATGCTTCAGGATGTCCTAATTCGGTGTCAACTCCATATTGAACACCTTAGAGCGCAGACTTACGATGGGGCAAGCAACCTGTCTGGAAAGTACAAGGGCTGTCAAGCACAGCTAAAAAAAACTCCAACCGCTGGCCAATTATGTTCACTGTGGAGCTCATGTCACCCAACTCATTACATCCAAAGCCCTACAAACTGTACCGTTCATAAGAGATGCCCTCGATTATGTCCAGGTACTCAGCAACATCTACAACAACTCTGGAAAATTCAAGCATCTGTACTTGAATATCCACGCTGACGATGCTGACACTCCTTGCCCTACACGCCTGAGGCCAATTTGCCCGACACGTTGGTTAACTCGTTCTCCTGCCGTGAAATCGATATTGGATAAATATGAAGCGGAACTGGATGCCCTTCAACAAGCAAGCGATGACTTTGGTACGAACACGGCATCGCGAGCCAACGGTATTCAAAGCTGTCTTTCATCAGGAAAGTGTGTTCTCGGTCTGTTTGCATCATTGCCCGTTCTCCAATCCCTTGAATACCTCAATAAGGCACTTCAGGGTTCACAAGTTACCGTCTCTGGTATGCTTACTGCTGCAAAGGTAACTGCACAGAATCTCCAATCTCTCCGTACTGACCAGGCATTTCAGGAGGTTTTCGAAGCAGCACAACAGAAGCTCCAGCAGTGCCAACTGGATCCAGTGACCCTCCCTCGTAAGCGCAAGCTTCCGAAGAGACTTGATGGAGGCACGCAGGAATACACTGCCAATTCTGCAGAGGAGGTATACAGAGTTTAATTTTTCAAAGTCATCGACAGCGCACCCGAGAACTTGAACGAGTACTTCACATCAACCGACCTCATGGTGTATAAGGACTTGGGTGAAATGCTCCTGTCTCAGTCATTCAAACCACAAATAGTCCGCAAATATCCCGAACTGTCGGATTCCCGAAAGCAAGAACTTGGCTTCTTTCGGAACCAGTTCAGTGGTTCATCTGTTGAGGATTACCATAACATATCTGTAGACATGGTGCCGAAAGTCCGTCGAACGTTCCCACAGGCAGAACGTTTGCTTCGGCTTCTATTGGTTTCCCCAGCAAGTTCATGCGAAGATGAACGGTCATTCAGCGCACTCAGACGTATGAAGATTTGGTTACATTCCACAATGACCCAACAACGCCTCAACCATCTCATGATCTGTCATGTTCACAGAGATCGTCTGACTGCACTTGACCCCCAAGACATTGCTACAAAGTTTTTAACTGGATCGGCAGACAAGAGGGTTCATATTTTTGGCAAGTTTTAAGGTAAGTTGACCGTAATCGTGTAATATCATTTTGTATGTCAGTCTAGTTTTCAGTTTATGTTGAGTGAATCAGTTCAAGGGTCGTGAGAAGGAGGCTTGATAAACAATTCTTTATGTGTGTATATATATATATATATATATATATATATATATATATATATATATATATATATATATATATATATATATATATATATATATATATATATATATATATATATATATATATATATATTTCTTTGATGACACTTGAAACTTTGAAATGTGTTTGATTAATGTATAATTAATTTCACTCCGTCTGCTTACATTTGATAAAAAGATGGTCAGATTAATTTTAGGGATTTGTGTGATCAGAAGGCAGCATGTCAACGAGCGTATAAAATCAAGAATTTGCCAGGGTAGACTTGCTGTGTCCACGCCGGCACAAAGTGGGCTTCGTGGTCTGGAAATGCAATGTCCCCCCCCCCCCCACTTTTCAAAAGCAATCGACGCCCATGTGTTGGTTTATGTTCACTGACTTTAAAGGTAGACTCCCAAGGCAAAATTAAAGGCTGAAACAAAGACTAGACATTCACAACTCTTTTATGTGTGAACAATCATTGCAACAAGAAACACCTGTCATTCATTTGTTGCAATACTTATGTTTTCCGAAAATGGGGGGACTGAACATAAAAAGTGCTATTGTTATACAATGGTAAAATATATACCGTATGCATAAAAATACCAAGAACTGCAAGCTAACCTTCTGTACTCTTGCCTCATATTCATGTTTTGATCTCAAATCCAAATTTCTTGAGACTATAACAATAATAACAGATTTGTCTTCACTGTTCCAACACTTTATGGAGGGCACTTTATGCAATGAACTACAACTGACATTTATTGAGAGATTAAAAAAACAGTTGATTATTGTTTCATCGTGGTTATGTTACTGGCGTGAGTCCCAATCCTTTTCTCTGCCCTACATTTCTTTATGTAAGCTTCCTTTCACTTTCCTATCAAAATGCTCTTTCTCTTTCTCTTTCTCTTTCTCTTTCTCTTTCTCTTTCTCTTTCTCTTTCTCTTTCTCTCTCTCGCATGATCTCATATGCAGGACGATACCAGTAAGGATGTTTGTGTCTGTAAAGCCTTGCAGTTGTCTTGACTTGTGCTCATTGAACAAATCAGTTATTGATTTCTTCAGGCCATTTACTACTTCCTGCCAAAATACAAATATATATATATATATATATATATATATATATATATATATATATATATATATATATATATATATATATATATATATATTGGGACGGGGGCAGAATTATCTCCCTTCTCTTATCCCCACTTCTCATTCTTTTTTCACTCAATAACGAAGGACTTCAAGGTGAACAAACCAACAACAGAGCAGTGGAAAACAATCGGACAATTGATTATAAAAGATGAGTTATATTGAGAGACAGGACCATGAGCTGCCACTCTACGAAAGCAGAAAGAGAAGGAACACTGGACCTGTGTCAGAAGTCTGTTCCATAGACAGCAATAAACAAGAATTGTGTGTAGATGTGCAGAAAGTCAAGTGTTCGAGAGGTGGACATGAAGCTGGTTATTGGAGCAAGTGGGGCATGGTGGAGCTTGGTAGAGGTATTTCTCAGAAAGAAAAAGAGAGAGAGAGAGAGCTCAGGTGGAGCAAGATAATATGTGAGCTAATAGAACATTACAAGATTAACAACCTGTCTGTTAACTGAGAGCAGTCTGCTAACTGCCCCAGTATCATACTGTGAGATGCCGATGATGCCCAGGAAGTTGGTCTCTGTGGCATCTTTAGTGCAAAGTGAAATGCCAGAGCCCTTGCCCTAATTGTAGAGCAATACCTTATAACACTGAGTATGATTGTCTTGTGTCTGCTGGGAATCTGAGTTGTGCCAATAAATGGTTTATCCCATTGGAAGGTGTCCTGATAGCACCTTCCTTTGAGATGCCAGTTTTGAGATGTTGTCCTTCCAAGACAGGTCAAAACTGAAGGTGAACCGATGCGGCTCTTAGTAACAGACCATTTAAAGCTTCTGGTCCGTTAACTGAAAGCAGTCTTATTGTGCACTGTTGAGCACCATATGGCATAATGGAGAGGGTGACCGACCTTTTCCACTTTTCACGTTTCAAGACAGTTTGCTTTTTTTTCGGAAACAACTTTGTCCGTGACGGATGTTAATGTGAACTTATGAAAATCCTTGTGCCCATAGCACATCTCAACCATTTTGGTTTTATTCCATGGTATTGCCTTGTGGAGACCTCACCCTGGATAGATTATTCACTTTGGTTTTGGATGTCTCCAAACTGAATGAAATCTTCTTTGTGAGTGATGAATTCATTCATTATGCTAATGAGTTGCAGGGGCTGTAAAATACATTATTTATGTTTGCTGGCTTTTCTTCTTTATACTTTTCTTCCATCCTGTTTTCTGTTTGCAGAATGCTGTAAAGGTTGCGCACTTGCCTCTGAGTGGTCTCGCGTGAGTTTGATTCTCGAACCGATTATATAACTGTCGGATTAGGTGCTTTACAGGCAGGACATCGTATCAATATATGTGCCCTCCATTGGATGAATGTTAAGATGAGGATCCATCTACCAACGCTGATTGCTGGTGGATGTTGAAGATCTTTTGATAACTTTTGACAAAGAGTTGGTGAGTTATCGTCAGCAGCCTGACTAAATTCCAAATTGCTGCCCTAATATATCCCAGAGAAGAGATGGGCAGCAGCGAACACTTGTTGCCTGTGGACATGCCACCGAGGCACCCCGACTATCTGTGATGTCAAGAGATTGATGAGGATATTTTCTAACTTCTTTATATTCCGACCTTTGCATCTTTGAGCAAGTATATTTACCAGTAAGGATCTTTGTATCTTCAACGCACTTGCCTTTCGTGTTGTCCATTATTCGTTATTTATTTTCATGATTTCTTGCACCTTTTTTTTATCCATCCATCCATCCATTTGGACCATACTCTGTGCAGAGCATCGGTGCTGCCTAAGCAGTCTTCTTCGCTACTCGGCACAATCCGAGATGGGTCGCCACTCGGACACAGACCTTTTATATTAAAAGGCATATTCTCAATGGAGAAGCATTGGTGTCGATAACTGCTGTTAAAGTGAACCTTTAAAAGTTCAATTGATGATTACACATTGCTCATTTTGGGTGGTGGTACCTGCTAATGTCCTGAGATCTACAACAATAATGCAACTTTTTTTTTTAATTGAATACCCATCTACTAATGAGTGACTTTGTATTTGGTAACAGGCAGATGATGATCAAGTAACAGCACTGACTATTATATATTAGCTTTAATGGGGTCTTGTGATTTATTTATCTGCATGTAATGTATTTTACTTGTCTACCTCTATAAAACACTGTGTGTCTTTGTTTATTTGTCTATACCCCTTCATAAGGAAGATTTAATTAGGGATTTAAAAGCCAATCTTTTAACATGACTATGCATTCACTACAGTCTATTTTTCAGGATAAAAAAACTCAAAAAATATTTTTCATAAAAGAGTAATTACGTCTCTTCGATTGGAAAGGTAGACGGTGACTTGCAACTGGGCCTCAAGGGCGGTGTACAGAAGTGTTTTTTAAAACTAACAATAAATGCAAGGCACAGGGAGGTGAAATTCGCTGCACATGATGTGCAACACACGCAGATTAAAACTGGTGTTCATTTACGTCCGCAGGGTGTCTAATAAAGAACATACAAGCACAAGTGATGCTTGGCTGAAGTTTCAGACTTTGGCACGCTCATGAGGTTGCAACGTCAAAATGAAACGTCTCAGAAGATAAAGAAAATATTGCCACATTTGTACATGTATTGTTTTAAAATAATGCTTTCTGCTACAAAACATCATATCTTATAGTCTCCTTGAATATTTCGAATAAAATAATTCCAACCTGTCATTTTTGACGGGTTTTAGAGTAGTCTGACATCATTCTGACATCCAATAGCATTATGGTAATGGTAACTGCTGTTGGAAGTGAAGTGCAGCTGATATTTCCAGTGTTAAACCTCCATCAGAGCTAATGATTGAAAAATCAGCTGAATCTTACTTTCCACAGCAGTCATCATATTGCTGTTGGCCTTCGTGGAATGAATAGTCTTGTCCGTGAAGACGAGTGACAATCTTCACTTCCTGACCATTCACCCAATGGACTGACACTTGCCTTTATGAAAGTACGTGGTCCTTAAATCTTACTTCCACTTGTTAAGAAATACCCTTTTAAAGATTGTTTGTGATTCATCATAGTTCAAAACTAAGAATGCAAGGATGCAGCGAATTTGGATCACATCTGTTTATTGTGTTTGAAGGAGGAGTTGTGTCATAAGTTTGCGAAGCAGAGGTCACCTTCAAATTCTTTTCTTATTGAAGGTGAAGATGAGCTAGATGCAATGCCATGTTTTGGGGGGTTTAATGGTGTAACGGCTATTTACACTTCATTCAGTGGTTTAAAATATATAAGGGGGGAAGGGAGAACTAATTAACATGAAACCAATTTTGTTTAATTAAAAAATGTCAAATCTATTCATGCATAACATAATATGCACTTTTAAAATAGCTCCTCATTCCCTTCAAACGTTAATAAGAGTTGAAGGGCAACAGACCAACGCCAGGAAAATAAAGTAAAACAAGGAATGAGATGATATTTAATTGAGCAGAACTCAATTAGCAAAAAGAGTGATGAATACCATCATAGAATGTATCACAATCAGGATGCAATGACATCAGAAATAAAACTTTACTTCTTGCTTTGCTCTGCTATTTGGTTCGTTGTGTTCTCCTGTCCTTGTGCTTCCAATATTATGGGCACGAGTTCCTCTCTGAGCCACTGGAGGAAGAAACTGCTGAGGAAATCAGAAGCCAAATTGAAATCTTCAAAGGAAGAGGAGGAATGAAGAGCAAGGATGCATTTCTGTTTTTTTTTATAGGAAGGTGGAGATGTGCATAAGGGGTGAAGATATCGAGACAGTCTATACTTAGAAATCGAAATGTTGACAGGGTAAAAGCCATCTTCACATTATGCATGCAAAAATGGAAGAATTTTGACACTCTTCACTTCCTGTATTCCTGTATATCTCATACTTTACATTAAAAAATAGATGGTTAGTAGATTTTGAAGCACAAGGAATCAACCTCGAGTAAACGGAAGTCCAGAGTGACACCAAATGAAGTCAACAGCAGATGTTGATTGAGGTATGCTAACCACCTTGGGAACCAAGGAGAAGCTGACATTTCAGAAATTAACCTTTCATCAATCCTCCCTTTTGCTACGATGAAGAGTTAATGCCTGAAAAGTTGGCTTCTCGATCCTTGTTTCCCACAGGGGTTATCATACCTCAATAATTTCATCCATTGTTCTACTTCTCTGCCAACGCAGATCAAACTAGAATAACACTCGGTAAAGTGCATATCACCACCAAGCTGAACATTTTACGTTTTGTATCCCACTGATAGGTCACATTTGCATCTGCAACTTAACGAAAATCTAATCAACTTGTTCTTGTCACCTACCCAACTCATCCACCAAGTTTTGTTGGAATCCGTCCATAACTTTTTGAGATATCGTGCTATATATAGTTTTTTGCCTGGGGTTGGCTTAGTGGTTGGGGTGGTGGGCTTTGAATTCTAGGATCCTGAGTTCAAATCCCACATGGCTGTTGAATTAATACCAGGTGGGGTTGTCTCTGCCTGTCATCCTTCCGAGGACGGCAAAATGAGTGCCAGCTTGCTGGTATCCTGTGTCGGAGTGGCGACCCGTCCAGGATTGTGTCCAATAGCCAAGGAGACTGCTTAGGCAGCACCAACGCTCTGCACAGAGTATGGTCCCAATGGAGGGATGGATATCGTTTTTAGCTGTATCTCTCCATGGTGAAGAATCACTGAGAAAATTGGAGTATCCAGATCCGGATCTTCACCAAAATCGAATTAATTGGTCGATGTCACACACCCAACCTGTCCACCAAGTTTCATCCATAACTTTTTGATATATACTGCTCACAGACAGACAGACTAACAAACAGAGGTGAAAACATAACCTCTGTCCATCTTCGGTGGTGGAGGTAACTCTCCTTAACCAGCAAGACTAGTTCCTTATTCTGCTGTATGACACTGCAGCCAACTAGTGACAGAGGCAAGTCGAGTAGTTTGCATATAATTTGCATTGAAGCACATTGACGTTATAAACAGACGAACATTCTAACATAGAACAAACATTTGAGTTTGTGTCTCCTTGATCTATGGTAAGTGTTTAAACCATGGAGCTATATAGCCCACTGTTAGGAAGCCAGCTAACAGATGTGCCCTTCGACAAATCATGACAGATGGGGATGCTAAGTAGCTCCAGTGACAGACTTTCTGCCAAAACTGATCTAGGAATGTAATCTGAGAATTTGCCAGGTGTTGCTTTTGGACAGACAGAAAAAAAAGTATGTTACTTGGGTTGAATGTCATGTTCAAGGTTTTACAGTTTATCTTATCATCATCAGCAGCCAATATTACTGACATAGTCGGCCTGTCTCTGAGGCTAAGAACTATGACACAAAGTGGAGTCATTTGCAAAGTGGTGTCGAGAAAAGTCTTAACAGAAGCTGGTCGCTGATCTTAACCCGGAATAGAATGAAATGCAGGACATTGCTCTGTGGGATTTTGGCGGAAAATCGGCAGATTACAGAACAGACTCCAACAATTGTAACATGATCTGTGCAATTGTGAAAGTAATCAGTCAATTACGATTGTGTTTCTTTGACACCACTTGGCATTGTGAGGTGCGGTTCCAGTTTGAGTCCAAAATAAAGATGTTAACAAAAACTTTTGTGATCTCTTTAAGAAGGATCAGATTTTCCACCCATTTCTGAGTTTCTATTTACAAGAAGCATGTCCAATGCTAAGTGATTGGGATAAAAGCCAACCTAAGCATTAGGAACCTAATGGGAACAAACCAGAATGTGTTGAGATTACGTATTGCACTATTTTGCCACTGATGGCTGAGATATTTTCAGAATTCTGCATTTGAGAAAGATTTCAGCATTTCATATGGTTCAAGAGGGATGGAAAGTATGACTTCAATGAACACATGAAGTTGGATCTTCCAGCTCTGCAGAGTATGATTTCCAGAACCGTAAGGACTGAGACCCATCAGATCTACAGCCCAGCCAGACACTTCTCATCCTCGCTAGTCGAGGTCGTGCGGGTCAGCAAAGGATTAGTACAAAGCGACAAAGAAGGAATGAGACAAAAAGGATTTGGTCCATAAGATTTCAAAGCAAGAGCAAAGTTTACAAACTAAACCTGCTCCAGGCGACAACCAATCAATAGGATCACCACAGATCATTTAAAGAGGCAAAATTGAATTGTGTGAGTAAACAGACTTCAATAGTTGTCACAAATAAAAGACGTTAGGATATGACACGATCACAGTTTACTTTTTTTTTTACATGAAAACTGAAAAAAAGAAAGTTTCATCACCAAAGCCATCATTTAAAAATACATATACCAATAAATGTCAGTGTGTGTAAATGTGTCTCCTCCATAACTCCAAAACCATAAAACCCAGCAGCCTGAACTCCAAGGAAGTGAAAGAGTGAAAATTGGGTGTTTGGGCTAATTAAAACACCCCTTTTGAAGATAATTAACGGCCTTATTTAATTATATCCTTTATCAGGTGCATCCCTGGTCACCACTCCCTATAGAGTCTTTCGACGTATCCGAGGTAACCTCGCTGGGGTCTGAAGGCATCTCCTGGGTAACCTCGCTGGGGTCTGAAGCCGCCATGTTTTTTGGCCTGCTCAAACTTTTCTTGACTTGGAACAGGCCACAATGATATCTTAACGATAAAGTTGTTTTTTTTCCCCCACCTTCCTCACTTATATTCTCAAATACCTGTTCATCCGAGCTACGAATCGCTGTATACTTCGCTTTTGTAAGTGCTATAGTTTTCAAATTAGGAGCTTGAAGGGATTTCATGCATTATATGATACGATTGTCCACGATCTACTTTCACGGATGTAATTAAAGTTTATCATCGAAATATTATTTCGGTTTTGAGGATCCGATATCATCAGGACTAAATAAGTCTCGAATCTGTTGTGAAATCTTATTATTTTCTCGAAATAACGAGTCTTATAACTAAGGTGATGTACCAATTTACTTTAAGCAAGCAATGCCATGTCCATCCTTCTACGCACGCACACACACACACACACACACACACACACACACACACACACACACACACACACACACACACACACACACACACGAAAATGTGAAATTTCCAAGCCATTAAACTTATCTTTTTCTACTATTTGGAGAATTATATTCAGTAAACAAAAAATTAGGAGCGTGACAAAATTAACCAGCTTCATTGAGCTCGATGATTTTACAGCATTCACTGATCGACCTGTTGCCCTGTCACCCAGAAGGACTGCCTATCCATAGATTCTGCCAGATCTGTGTAAATTTTTGGAGGTTTCATGATGTGTTGTACAGGGGTTCAAAGCAAATCTGGAAAAAACGGCCGTTTTAAAAATGAAGTTATAACGTTTGCGAGGACCCTGAACCGATGTACCACACGGTACGGACACAGATGAGCAGGCAACAGCTTAAGCCACTTGCCGAGTTCCCATTGTTGATAGCAGTGCTGCGCTACATCATTCTGAGTGAATCATTGACTCACTGCGGATGCTTTTGCCAAGCCATGTCATTCAGAGTGAGTGGTTCATGCTCAGTCACCCTGAGTGAGTAGGTTGTGCTCCATCACCCTAAGTGAGTGGTTCGTGCTCCGTCACCCTGAGAGAGTGGTTCGTGCTCCGTCACCCTGAGAGAGTGGTTTGTGCTCCATCACCCTGAGTGAGTGGTTCATGCTCCATCAACCTGTGAGAGTGGTTCATGCTCCATCAACCTGTGAGAGTGGTTCATGCTCCGTCACCCTGTGAGTGGTTTCTGATCCATCACCCTGTGAGAGTGGTTCGTGCTCAGTCACCCTGAGAGAGTAGGTTGTGCTCCATCACCCTGAGTGAGTGGTTCGTGCTCCATCACCCTGAATTAGTGGTTCATGCTCCATCACCCTGAGTTAGTGGTTCATGCTCCGTCACCCTGAGTTAGTGGTTCATGCTCAGTCACCCTGAGTTAGTGGTTCATGCTCTGTCACCCTGAGTTAGTGGTTCATGCTCAGTCACCCTGAGTTAGTGGTTCATGCTCTGTCACCATGAGCAAGTGGTTTGTGCTCCATCACCCTGAGTTAGTGGTTCATGCTCCATCACTATGAGAGAGTGGTTTGTGCTCCATCACCCTGAGTTAATAGTTCATGCTCCGTCACCCTGAGTTAGTGGTTCATGCTCCATCACCCTGAGTTAGTGGTTCATGCTCAGTCACCCTGAGTTAGTGGTTCATGCTCTGTCACCATGAGCAAGTGGTTTGTGCTCCATCACCCTGAGTTAGTGGTTCGTGCTCCATCACCCTGAGTTAGTGGTTCATGCTCCGTCACCCTGAGTTAGTGGTTCATGCTCCGTCACCCTGAGTTAGTGGTTCATGCTCCGTCACCCTGAGTTAGTGGTTCATGCTCCGTCATCCTGAGTTAGTGGTTCATGCTCTGTCACCATGAGCAAGTGGTTCGTGCTCCATCACCCTGAGTTAGTGGTTCGTGCTCCATCACCCTGAGTTAGTGGTTCATGCTCCATCAGCCTGAGTTGGTGGTTCGTGCTCCATCACCCTGAGTTAGTGGTTCATGCTCCATCACCCTGAGTTAGTGGTTCATGCTCCATCACCCTGAGTTAGTGGTTCATGCTCCATCACCCTGAGCAAGTGGTTTGTACTCCATTACCCTGAGTTAGTGGTTCATGCTCAGTCACCCTGAGTTAGTGGTTCATGCTCTGTCACCATGAGCAAGTGGTTTGTGCTCCATCACCCTGAGTTAGTGATTCGTGCTTTGTCACCCTGAGTTAGTGGTTCATGCTCTGTCAACCTCAGCAAGTGGTTCATGCTCTGTCGCCCTGAGCGAGTGGCTCATGCTCCATCATTCTGAGCGAGTTGTTGTGAAATAACACCCAATTTCCGAGTCCTTTGCCGTATTAACGTGTTTTCTAAATTTCCGAGCCAAATTTTTTTTCCACCCGTCACACGCAGATGTTTATAAAGAAGAATGAGTGTGATCATATCGTTGAAACGTCTCCATAAATGCAATGTTGTTTTTTCGTTAAACCATGCTGAATCCAACCTGCTGATTCCAAAAAAAATGCTGATATCGGACAAGTACGTGTGTGTGTGTGTGTGTGTGTGTGTGTGTGTGTGTGTGTGTGTGTGTGTGTGTGTGTGTGTGTGTGTGTGTGTGTGTGTGTGTGTGTGTGTGTGTGTGTGTGTGTTTATAAAGCATAACATTTTCTCTGCTAACTCCCCTACCAAAATCCAATCTGTCTCTCTTTCTCTGTCTCTTTCTCTCGTTATTGTGCAATACCCTCTTCCCACGCCTCTCTCACTCTCCCCTCCCCTCTCTCTCTGTCTCTGGAAATATCTAGATGGTGGTTATGTCTAGACTGTGTTTGTCTCCGGACGTGTCTGGGCAGCGTTTGTCTTCAGATGTGTTAAAGCAGTGTTTGTGTCCGACAGCTTGGCTCCGGACGTGTCCGGTGAGTTTTGTCTCTGGACGTGTTTATAGTATCAGGCCCCCCGAAAAAAACGGACGCCAACGTTGTCAGACGGAATGAAAACCTGTCATTCTTGTTACAAAAACAGCTAAAATTGATGAAAAAGCGGCCGAAATTGAAACCAACACAGTAATTACGGTCGCAATAGCAGATATAATGGAAATCAACACGTTTATTCTACACGCAAGAACGGTCGTGACGGAAACAAGAACGGACAATCCCGAAATAGATTGGTGGGGAACGGAAGCAAGATTGGTTATTTCCGTCGCAAAACGTCCGAGAGCAAAACAAAAGCGGTTCATTCCGGTTTCTGTAGTGCGAACAAAATGGCGGATGCAGTAGAACGACCTGTTAGGGGATGTAAATTTTTAGTGCTTGTGCCTCGAACATAAATGTAATATAGATAATATATAGTGGGTAGTACCTGATGTAGTTTTAACAATTTATTAAACCGAATTTTGTTGTGATGATAATGTTTGGTTTGCCTGTATTTCGAGCCCCCGAGTGAAGGATCGCTAGTTGTGTATGCCCAGTTCAACATAGGGGATCGTGTATGGGATCTTTTTACAGTTTTTACTTCATATTAACTTTGTTATTTTATTGAAATTTGAAATTTATTATTACTATCAAATTTTACTTCTTGCAAATATAAACGATCAATCGTCACTGATCGCTGCAGCACGGGGGCACGAATTACACGAAATGTCAGCCACACATGAAGTCAAGAGGGTGCATTTATCGCTGCTTGTATAATATCCCGTACCACAAACGGGTTTTCATTAACAGACATGATATATTCAAGGCAGACAATGGTAAAGTTAACTTACCATAACTTCAAGAACTTTTCAAGCCGCCATGTTTCCCACATTCTGGTAACCGGAATGAATCGCTTTCGCTTCGTTTTCCGCCGTTTCGTGCCGGAAATAACCGATGTTGCTTCCGTTCCCCACCAATCTATTTCGGGATTGTCCGTTCTTGTGACCGTCATGACCGTTCTTGTGTGTAGAATAAACGTGTTGGTTTCCATTATATCTGCTATTGCGACCGTAATTACTGTGTTGGTTTCAATTTTGGGCCGCTTTTTCATCAATTTTAGCTGTTTTTGTAACAAGAATGATGGGTTTTCATTCCGTCTGACAATGTTGGCGTCCGTTTGTTAGGGGGTTCTGAGTATGACCAATAGAAAATGGATTTCAGGAATTTTTTGTTTCCATCTTCACTGTTATTCCATACAGAATAATTTTCATGAATCGTAATTAACGCTCCCCCGCACGTCTGTCTTCCCTTCCCCCAACCCTTCTCGCTCCCCACCCATCCTTGATACCCCAGCACTCTTCTCTCCTTTCCCCTCCACCTATTCACTCTCCCCACTCTCTCTCACCCATCCCTCTCTCCCTCTTCCCCCCTCTTTTTCTCCCTCCCCCCTTTAGTATTCCCCTTAGCAAAGCAACGGGTGATACTTGCTAGTGTGTGTGTGTGTATGTATATATATATATATATATATATATATATATATATATATATATATATATATATATATATATATATATATATATATATATATATATTATCAGGGGCCATGCAAGTGTGAGGTGACTGACAGGGTAAACAGGCAACTCACTGAGAGTGGGGCAGTGGGGATACAGCTTCAAAACTAGAAGGGCACTCGGTAGAGTGCATACCTCCGCCACGTAATGCCTAATATCAGGCTGATATGAGAACATATTTGGTGCAATACATTTTTGAAATATCGTGCTTCATATCGTTTTTGGCTCCATCTCTCAATGGTGAAGAATCACTTTGAAAATTAAACAATTCTCGAATCCTGATCTGGATTCGAATCAATTCATCGTGGTCACACACCCAACATGTCTACCAAGTTTGATTTGAATCCGTCCACAACTTTTTGAGATATCCTGTATACAAACAAACAGACAGACAGAGAGTAGGTGAAAACATAACCTCCTTCACCTTCAGTGGTGGAGGTAACAGGGGCAAGGAAATAAACCAATAGGAAAAAGAGAGGAGATGGGGGAGGGGTACACTGTAACCTGTAAATGAGTGGTTGGGTTAGTTTAGGCAGGGTTACATGGGGGTAGAAAAGATTGCAGGTGGGGATGGAGATTCACAGGCTATGGTAATGGATCACCTGCTTGAAGCCCTGGAGGGAAGAGGAGGATTGAGCAGCCTCAGAAAGGCGGTTCCCCAGATGGGTTCCCAACAAGGAACAAAAGAATGGATGGGATGGAAACCCTGGATTTTTGGAGTTTTACCAGGAGGGGATAAGTGAGAGTTTCTTCACAGGATTACTAATTATTGGATTAGTGAAACTGTTGCACTCGTTTTCGACTTTTAAGTCTGTTGGTTGTTGAGGATGAAGTTAAAAAAAGGATCCAAATTTGGGACTAGAAACCCCATTCCAAGTTAATTAACCTGTTTACAACACTCGTTTTTGAAATATCATTTAACCCTTTGAACTCTGGCAGCCGTTTCACCAGCCCCTATTCAAACCTCCATATACCCGAGCGGCCAGATTTTAGTCCAGAGAGCCCAGGGTGGGGGATCCCAAAGTCCAAGGAGCTCAGGGTTCAAAAGCAGGTGAAAGTACATAAATTTCATTTTCTCCTTGAAAGTTATTTTCCTTCGTTTATGTCTAGCTATAAATGTGCCAAAGAAGGTGCAAAACTTCCACTGGATACATTGCCTCCTCGTCGTCTGTTTGACCAATTAGAGATTTGTGGACAACCTCACACTGAATGCTTAAGGAAAAACGGGATTGACAAGTGTTGATGATTTGACTTTGGCCATAAAAGAATCTGAAGTTCTTGATAAAGTAGATCTTTGCAAGATAAAACGACAAAGTAAAGGGAGGAGGTCGCTCTGTGTATAATTTTTGAGGATTTCAACTGAAGATGACGAAGTATGCTGTCTACATCATGCCAATTATATAAATCTCCTTTCAACCATCCAGTGTCATGTCTGCATTTAGTTTGTGGACAAAAAAAAAATCCCATGTTATATGTCAAATAGACTCGGGTCATTTTGTGCTGAAGTGTCCTGCACAATTGGTCGATATTCATCTTCACCTGCAGGACACTTCAATTGCAAGCTGCTACTTCGTCCGACTTGAACTTTATCACCACAACGGTGATGACAATTTGGTGTATCCGCTGGAAAGGAATTCAATACATTGTTCATTGATACGTCAACTGTTTTAATCTTTATTTCCGATGGTGCGAAAAAGGCACCATCATGTCACGGAAATGCTATTCCATGTTCACCACATTGGCTATTGCGGTCATTGAAGCTCTTTTGCGACAGGAAATGTTTGAATGAGCTTCTTTGTGCAAACGTTGTTGGCATTGCTAATTGACAACTACACCAAAGGTGCTGGGTATAATGCTTTGACTCACCCTTGAGCCAGTAAATCTTTCTTCATTTCCAAGACTCTGATGCAGATTGGTGATATTGTGTTTCATTATTTTGATATTAAACTAGACGGAAACCTAAATTGTTGCCACTTCCCAAATGCCATTGCCAGACTGTGCTTACATGTTCCCATGTATTTTTACTTCACTCCTGTCTGGCTTTACTTCACTGTTTGTTTGTCTGTGAGCAGGATGTCTCAAAATGATGTGGACGGATTCGGACAAAACCTGGTTGATGCGTTGGATAGGTGACAAAAAGAAGCCGATTAGATTTTGGTTCAGGACTGAATCCAGACCCGGCCTATCAGTGGGATACAAAACGTAAACTGTTCAGCTTGGCGGAGGTATGCGCTCTACCGAGTGCCCCTCTAGTTTTATTTCCGTGACCATTCCCCTGTTTCCCATTTAATCCAGTTGACATGTCCCTGCTGTTGTCAGTGATGCCGTTTATACTCGTACCTCTTTGCTCATTCCCAGTATAACAGGATTGTGCAAAGGAAGCACACTTAGCTGTTGGGTGTCTAATTTGGGTTTGATTCTCCACCCGACTAAAAACTGTCACATTGGCACCTCACAAGCAGGATATTGTGTGCCTCTTGGATGGACATTAATCTTGGTCTCACATCTGTTGGCATTAGGTCAGGTATGGGAGCATGTGCCAGAACAGCGCGTCGCTGCGTCCACTTTCCGCCGGTACTCCAGGGGCCTCCGTCTGGCCATCCCCCAGGCAGATGCCAGGCCCATCCCCATCTCCTTGAGATGATGGTCAACCTGCTGCAACCATGAGGCACGTGGTCGGCCCACTGGCCTCCTCCACTCATGAGACTCCCTCGCTGAGAGAATCTGGTGAGCAGGATCAGCGTCAGGAAAACGAGCCACATGTCCATACAGCCGCAGCTGACGCTCACGGACTATGCAGGTAACAAATCTCATCCGAGTCTCTTAGTTTGACTTAGTTGGCATTAGTTTGACGCTAATGATCCCTCGTTGTCTTTCACAAAGAGTAGGTCAATTTTTTTTATTTTCTATGCAGCTTGTGACTGCTGGTTGCATCATTGCTGGGAGCGCTGATGCAGCGCCCCCTGTTTCCACGAAGCTGGTGCTCATTTTTCCGACCTCGGGAGGATAACAGGCTGAGTCAACTCCGCCTGGTGTTAATTCCGCAGCCAATGGGGCTCAAACTCAGGACCCGAGAATCCTCAGCTCACCTCCCTCGCCACTAAGCCAACACCAGGCTAAACATGTGCTGAAATTAAATAAAGGCATGAAGCACTGACGTCTCCAGGTGTTGATAAGCATTGCAGCTTGGGTGTGATTGGCAACAGGGTGGTGTGAGCCAGGTTTCAGGGGTTTGGACTGCAGGATTTGGCTTTGTGGTGGATCCAGCTGCTGGAAGGGTCGTCGTTTGTCCAGTTCGCACATTCTTTGGCACTCTGGCATCTCCGGGCGGTGTGTGACCCACTCGGAAAGATCCACTTCCAGAGCGGGTAAACAAGGTGGCGGCTGTAATTTGAGTCACACCCCTCAAGGGAAGCCCATGTTACGTATAATCTCTTTGAAAGTGATGGGTGGTTTTGCTCTCCTGTTTGAACTTGCTGTTTCAATGTACCCCATTTTGTTCAATGCTGTACAAATGCCTGAGGATGGGACCATTCCATACCACTCCCCCCCCTTCCACACCCCGCTTCCCCTCAAGCCTACTCCCAAAGCAAGTCAAATAAAAAAGTGTTCATTTGTCCAATTCGACTCTCAAGCCTCCTTCCTCCCTCAAGCTTTCACACCCACCATGCCCTTCCCTTTAAGTAACACTACCAAGCACAAGTTCAGAACACACCCCTTCCCCTCTTTTCTCCCCCATCCTCTTCGTTCCCACTCCCTCCTCACACCCCCTACTTCCTGGAGTATATCGCAACATGTGGTAAAGTGTCACTCCCCCCCCCCCCACTTTGTCACTTTCCATCTCTCCCCTCCTAGCTTCCACCCCTCTTCTTCGCCTCCCTCTTCACTCCCCTCCCTCCTCTTTCTCCCTCCTCACTCTCTCCTCCCTTCACCCCTCCTCACTCTCCCCTCTCCTACTGCCTCCTCACTCCCGCATCCCTCCTTCATTGCTCCCCCACCCCTTCCTCTATGTGTCACCACCTCTCCCTCCTCGCTTTCCCACCCCTCACTCCTCGCTCACTCACCCTCCTTCGTCTCGCTCTCTCTCGCTCTCTCTCGCTCTCTCTCGCTCTCTCTCGCTCTCTCTCGCTCTCTCTCGCTCTCTCTCGCTCTCTCTCGCTCTCTCTCGCTCTCTCTAGCAAATTCAATTTATTTGACGTGACTTAGAAAGAAACACACCTTTCTATATAAGATCCCTCAGTTGACAGTGCATGTTAGCAGAACCTCTATCATGAAGTCCAAGGAACTGTCCGGAGAACTCCGAGATAGATTTGTGAGGAATAGATCTGGGGAAGGGTATAAAACAATATCTAGAGTGTTGAAAGTTCCCATGAACACAGTGAGCTCCACCATAAGGAAATGGAAAGAATATGGAACTACCCAGTCTCTTCCTAGAGCTGGCCATCCAATCAAACTGACCAACTGGGCAAGAAGGACCTGAGTCAGAGAGGCGACCAAGAACCTAATGACCACTCTGACAGAACTACAGACTTCCTTGGCTGAGATGGGAAAACTTGCCAGAAGGAAAACAATCTCTGCAACACTTCACAAATCGAGGCTTTATGGGAGAATGGTCAGACAGAAGCTACTCCTGACAAAAAGACACATGATAGCACGCCTGGGGTTTGCAAAAAGTCACGTGAAAGACTGAGAGCGTGAGGAAAAAATTTTCTGTGGTCTGATAAGACGAAAATTGAACTATTTGGCCCAAATGCAAAGTGATACATCTGGCAGAAACCGAACACAGCTCATCACCCATCACGCGATGGGGGTGCTTTTCAGCGGCAGGGACTGGGAGACTTGTAAGGATAGAGGGAACAATGAATGGAGCCAAATACAAGCAAATCCTTGAGGAGAACCTGCTTCAGAGTGCAAAAGACCTCAGACCATGGCAAATATTTACATTCCAACAGGACAATGAGCCCAGGCATACAGCCAAAACAACACTGGAATGACTTCAGCACAAGAACATGAAAGTCCTTGAGTGGTCCAGCCAAAGCCCAGACTTGAATCCCACTTTGAATCTGTGGAAAGACTTAAAGATCGCTGTTCACCGACACTCCCCATCCAACCTGACAGAGCTTGAGCAAATCTGCAAGGAAGAATGGGAGAAAATCCCCAAATCCAGATGTGCAAAGCTGAGACAGACGTGTCCAAGAAGACTCAAAGCTATAATCACTGCCTAAGACGCTGCTACAAAGTAGTGACTCAGGGGGTTGAATACTTATTGACGTAAGACATTTCAGCTTTTCATTCTCAATTGATGTGGAAGAATTTCTAAAAACATGTTTTCACTTCGTCATTATAAGGTATTTTCTGGATGTTGGTGACAAACAATTTAAGTGTAATCCATTTTTAATTCTGGCTGTAACACAACAAAATGTGAAAAAGTCAAGGGGTGTGAATACTTCCTGAAGGCATCCACATCAGTCCACTACCCCAGAGACTTCCCGCCAGATCCCCTGGTCCAAAGGACGTGTTACTGTGTGGATTGAAGTCCCTGCGCACGGTGAATGCCGTGCTGATGGCAATCATGGGACAGGTCTTATCTTTGGCCGAGCATGCAAACCCACGTGATGCCGGGAACTTGAACATGCAAGACCGCAACCAATCTCTATCTCCATCAGATTTGCTCAGAGCCACCAGAGAAACCATCAAAACATGCTGCATGGGCAGAAAACCATCAGGTTTATACATACATTGAAACCTGAGGGGGAGCACTCGGTAGAGTGCAAAACCTCCGCCGCCAATGCTGCTGGGTCACTTAAGTGAACCTGATATCCTATTCATTGCAGGTCAAAACGGATCAGACTCTACTGAACCACGATTGAATAAACTAAACTAGATCAACACGCATGTAGAAATGCCAAAAAATAAAATCGAAATTTTTTTGAAAAAGAAGTTACAAAATTTCTGTTTTTTTGGGGGGGGGGGTGGAAATCACTTAAAACATGTAGAAATGCAAAAAAACAAAATTCAAATATTTTTCAAATAAAATCGAAATTTTTTTGAAAAAAAGTTGCAAAATGTTTTTTTTTTTCTCTAAAAAATTAATTTTTTTTGATTGGAAATCACTTAAAACATGTATAAATGTAAAAACAAAAATTCTAATATTTTTTCAAAATGGCCGCCATAGCGGCCATGTTGGACTTTGGACCAGGTCCAAAATCTAATGGCATGATCCTTGGACCATACCTAACCCCCCCCCCCCCACCAAGTTTCGTCGAAATCCGTCCAGGAGTTTTTCCGTAATATTGTTCACAAACAAACAAACAAACAGACAGGGGTGAAAACAGTAACCTCCGTCCATCCTTGATGGCGGAGGTTAACTAGAGGGGGAGCACTGAGGAGAGCGCAAAACCTCCGCCGCCAATACTGCTGGGTCACTCAAGTGAACCTTATATCTTATTCATTAAATATGATGTCAACAGTGCTGACAGAGTTATAGTTCTTTTCTCCAACATTTTTTTTTTGGGGGGGGGGATTGGAAATCACTTAAAACATGAAGAAATGCAAAAAAAAGAAATCGAAATTTTGTTGAAAAAAAAGATGCAATTTTTTTTTTTCTCTAACAATTTTTTTTTGGGGGGGGAGGTTGGAAATCACTTAAAACATGTAGAATTGCAAAAAAAAAAAATTTTCTCGAACAATTTTTTTTTGGGGGGGTTGGAAATCACTTAACACATGAAGAAATGCAAAAAAAAATTGGGGGGGGTGGAAATCACTTAAAACGTAGAAATGCAAAAAAAAAATTCTCAAACTATTTTTTTTGGGGGGGGGACTAAGTCCAAAATTTAAGGTCATGATCCTTGGACCATACCTAACCCCCCCCCCCACCAAGTTTCGTCGAAATCCGTCAAGGAGTTTTCCGTAATACTGTTCACAAACAAACAAACAAACAAACAAACACACAAACAAACAAACAAACAAACAAACAGAAAGGGGTGAAAACAGTTGCCTCTATCCATCTTCAAAGATGGTGGAGGTTAAAAATTGACACAAGAACAGGATTTGTTCTCACACCCACGGAATGGATCAGCGATATTCAGTCAACTACACCAAATAATTATGGGCCCACATCCACTTGACAGAGATACAATTATGGGAAGACAAGATGCCCAACCTGACCTTATGCGTTAGGTCCTGCTGAACGCGCCACGTCTCTCGAGAGCTCTGTCCTTCATTGTGCGGCCCGTAAGCCACTGGCGGCCCCCTGGTGGCCTAATGAGCGGCCTCTGATGTGTGGCCGATAATACACAAATGTGAAAACACCACATCGTAATCTGCCATAAATGTAATGAAATTGACCCAATGGTTTTCAATGAGTGTTCCAATACGAAGCGGAGAAGTAACACCAATACATCAATTGATAGCAGTATGCAAACAATTATGCATGCAGCCCAGTTACCAAAAAAAAAAAAATAAACCAATGTCACCCGCAGGGTGACCCGTATCTTACCAAAAGGTGAACATGTGTGACTTATTTAAGGTCACACTGAGGTGAACAGAGCTGCTATCCACTAGGAGCGACTCCTTGAGGAATATCTGCTGATGAGAGATTCCGATGAGAATCGTTCTACAGAGTAACCATGAAAAATATGCGTTTGCCTCATAACATCACCAAATGGTGTCATAATGTCTCAAGCTTGACATATCTAGAAAGCACTCATCGAGGTGTTCAATTTGAGGTACTACACGATATGGTTCCTAAAACTTGAAAATTTGACCTTGGGGTCAAATATGTTTGACCTTAGGCGCTAACCATGAAGGTCAAGGCCACCAAAAATTAATCAGCTGAGCGCCAGACCATGAACTATATTCCCATGAAGTTTGGAGACGATCCGATCAAAATTGCTCAAAAAATAAGGGTTTCGTCGACTCCCCTGATTTGCGACAGTGACCTTGACCTTTGACCTTGACCTTCAAAATTTTATGCGCTGAAAAGGACCTCTATAGGCCTCTGATATGCAAAGTTACAAAAATTTCCAATGATAACTGTGCTCTGCAGAGTGATCGATACGTGATTACAGACAAACAAACAAAAATGAAAAAAAAACATACAAGCTGACTAACATATCTTGCAACAACTTTGTTTTGACAAGATAATAAAAAGTCCGTGGAGGTGGGGCCTAATAGCAGCCATTTTGGAGTCCTGCATGTGGTGTGGCAGCTCTCACACTGATGTCTTATTGACAAAAGTGGCCCCCTTCTAATAAATAGTGAAGATCACTGCTCTGGAGAGTTGCATGAGCTTGAAAGCCCAAGGCTCCTGTAGGTCATGGGGGTTCTCCCACTCCCATGACTATGATGGATGGTACTACCAGGAGCTGTGCTCTTTATTGTTGACACTTAGTCATCTGGTACCAACCACCAATGGTCATGAGGTTAATGCCAACAACCCCCCAGTGCACTAAGATTTTCAGGTCCGTCCAGAACAGCACGACATGCCCAGAATGCTCACACTAGGTCCGACCACAACAACACAGCACACCCAGCACTCCAGCATAAAAATCAATGCCAGTTTTAGTGCAATGGGTAGTCTCCGGAAAAGCGATGATAACGAACCAGCCACCAATGATGAAACGCCCAGGAGCCAAGAGCCTCAAATGAGCCCGCTCTTTTATAGCCTGACTCGTGATGTGTAGCCCCGCCTGCAGTCGCTTCTGATCCACTTGGATTGCCCTTGATTGGTTGAATTATTCAGGAGCGTCAGCACTTTTCTTTCTGATCGGTAAGTTCCCATGATTGATGGCGTTATCAAAGGGGTGGGATTGTATTCTGGCATGGTTTGCGCTCACCACCCGATTAGTGGAATTATCAAATGGGCATGGATGCATTGTGATCCGACATTTTGCCAGGAGCAGTGGTAAGCCTGGGGACTGGTTTGAGGTTTGAGTTGTTTATGGCTGTTCTGGTCACCAAAATTTGTTTGCGTCGGGGGAGGTGAGGGGAAGGGGTGGGGGTGGAGTGGGGGGAAAAGTCAGCTGGGAAAGAACAAATGCAAAGGAACGGAAAAATGGGTCTGAAAAAGAAACAATAGCTAAGGCAGAAGTCTATCTATTAAATACTCGACACATATTTTCAGCATGGAATATGACATGCTTAACTAAACAGTTTTTATGGATTATGTGTTTTTTTTTTTTCAGTTGCGCTCATCAGCCTCGAACACACGCTGGACACCCAATGAGGGCTGCAATTTAGGGGAGCACGAGGGCTGTCCATATGATGTTGAATAGAATCCAGCATACCCTCGCGCTCCGATTTGGATGCCTGAATATTCCGAGTCTGAGTGCCGGTAATGGTACACCGCACTCCTCCGTTCCTTGTTGTTCCAAAAGGGAATGGTGGTCGTCGGTGGTGGTGACTGCGGTTGAGGTGTTTGTCGCGGCAGTGAAGCCGTGAGTTATCGTGTGATGGCTTGTGGTGGTTGGGGCGTTGTGGTTGTGGTTGTTCGTTGTGGTTGAGGCAGCAGTGATGAATGTAAACGAGCTTGGATTATGGTTTGATGATGTGAGGATTATTACGAAGGCATCTTGTTGATGTGTGAGTTGTTGTTGTATTGGGGGTTGAGTAGAGTGGGAGTTGAGGTGTAATGTTTGTTGGATTATGGCACGTTATTTGAAGGGATTTTGATGCACGTATGCAAATGACTTGACTTTTTCTCTGGTCTGCATGCTTATGTGATAGAGAGCTTGTGTGTGCAGTGAAGTAAAGCAGAGAAAGAATTGAAAGAAACACCTACCTAAAGCCAACACAATGCATATGACCCATAAGGGCATAAACCCATTACTCTTCAGGGAAGGGATATCTAGAACAAATTATAATGAAATAACTATATCAGCAACTGCGATATGTTGTGTGCCATTGCCTTTGTCGGGTGCCTGTTTCACAGAACCATAGCAATACATACATACATATACAATATACATGTGTATATATATATATATATATATATATATATATATATATATATATATATATATATGCACACACACACACACACGCACACGCACACACACACACACACGGTGGCCATAAATTCTGGAAACATAGATAATATTATGTCATTCTGTTACTGTTTGAAGATGTCGTTGATGAAAGATGAACGCGTTGAGATGATACTGCTGAGTGGGTGCGAGGGCTGTCATGTCGATTGATATTATCGCTGAAGGCGCAGGTTGATTTAGTTAAAATCAGAGACACTAATCATCTGAGGAAACTCATCACGGATACATGTACAAAGATTGATGGAAATGCTGCATTTATGCACCGCATTCATTGCAATTATTCACAGAGCATTGATCTGTGTATTTCTCATGAGGGCCAACACATAGAACAAGTCAAGTAATGTCAATGAACATATCATCATGTGTTGTAATGTAAGGTCAATACACCATTTATAATGTAGATTCACCCATGTTTCCAGACTTTATGACTCCCCTTCCCTATTCCTGGTGTTGGCTTAATAATTCGGGTGGTGGGCTTGGGATCCTTGGATCCTGAGTTCAAATCTCACTTGGCTGTGAAATTAGTACCAGGTGGGGTTGACTCTGCCTGTCGTCCTTCCGAGGTCAGCAAAATGAGTACCAGCTTGCTGGTATACCGTGTCGGAGTGGCAACCCATCCAGTATTGTGCCCAATAGCCAAGGAGCTGCAAAGGCAGCACCAATGCTCTGCACAGAGTATGGTCCCAATTGATGGATGGATGGATGGCCACTATGTATGTATGTATGTATGTATGTATATATATATATATATATATATATATATATATATATATATATATATATATATATATATATATATATATATATATATATATTGTTATGAATTTGGGAATTCGATTGCACAAAACATACAGGTTCCTTTAGTCAGCTATGTCGATAAGTGCTTGTTCCCTAGATTGCTCACCTTTCATTTTTTAAATGTTCAGAAATCGATTAGATGCGCTGCGGATCGATTTAATAGTTAGGGAACGAACAATGGAGACATCCCTCCCCCTCTCCTGCGAAGAGGAAGAAGAATCCTGCCGTCCCGTGACTCATGATGTCAACAACTCCCTCCCACCCATGGCTGAGCGGGGGATGGAGCATGAGGGCATGAGTCATGAGTCACGCCGGGAGCGGGGGAAGGGCGGGAGAAGGATAAGAGGAGATCTTTTCTTTGTTCGTGGCGGAGTTGGAGAAGGGAGTTGAGGGGAGTCGTTCAGCAGACCTTCGGGTCCTGTTTGGCTTGGGTTAGGGTTGAGGCCTTTGGAAGCTTTTTGCTTCGGCTGGCTCGGTGAGCTTCGGCTGAGGCCTGGCTCGGGAGGAGGCTTTTTGGAGGCTTTTTGCTTTGATGGTTCCGTGAGCTTTGGCTTCTGCTTGGCTCGGGAGAGCTTTTTGCTTCGAGCTGCTTTGCTTGGAAGGAAGTTAAGCCGGTCGCTCGGCTCGAGCTGCGAGTGGTGGCTTCTTCTTCTTGGTTTGTGGAGCTCTTTGTTCTCCATTTTGGTTCCCGGCTTGATGCGACTCATCGACCTCTTTGTGGAGGAGGTTCCTCAGGAAAGCGACGCATCGACGGGAAGGATCGGCGCCTCGTCTCACCATCACGTGTTGAGATGTGTGGGAGGATTCGCGGGAGCTCGGGAAGGATCGCAGCTCATGGCGATTGGATCCAGCTCGCTCTCGTTGGAGCCTGGGTCCGAACAACTTGAAGACCACACGAGGTGGAGAGGTTCGAGATAGGTTCTGGGTTTCAGCTCACCTATCCTCCAACCTGGAGCTCGTAATTAAAGGCCTCTGCCACCATTTGTTGTGTGTGTGTGTGTGTGTGTGTGTGTGTGTGTGTGTGTGTGTGTGTGTGTATGTGTATGTGCGTGTGTGCGCGCACGCGCGCGTACGTGTGTCCGTGGGCCCGTCTAATAAGTAGGAACTGCTGTTAAGTGCAAGTGACTGTACATAATAAGTAGACGGTTGTCGTATTTTGTTGCTTGTATAATTGCATACTTGTTTTGCCTTGTTTAATTGCATATGTGCTTTATTATAATAAATGTCCTTGTGTGAATGTAAACCTGTTCGTTGCATCCATTCCCTCATTGAACTGCCCCATCTTGCACTCGGTATATAGTTGGTTTTTAAATAGCCGGTTAAGTAATCGGGTCCAACTGGACTGCGCCATAATACCCCTCTCAGTTATCCCAAAAGGAAGCGAGCTGCTTAAGCGGCTCGTTTCCAAGCGGTCCAGTTGAGGTACAATCTCTCGGTCACCTACCCGCGCAATATAATTAGGTAAATCGAAGATTTGGCGATCGGACCCTGTAGCGTGGATAGAATGCGGACAAGGTTGTTGTGTGGTTAAAAACACACCCGTGGCTGGTTTCCGGCGTTGATCCGGAAAGCCGCGACTGGATTGTCCGTTTGGTGGGCGAAGTGACCGCTATTGGTCAGACGCGGTTGTTCGCACGCCGACGGGCGGGAAATCTACAACAATATATATATATATATATATATATATATATATATATATATATATATATATATATATATATATATATACATATCTTCTTCTTCTTTCGGCTGCTCCCGTTAGGGGTCGCCCCAGCGGATCATCCGTATGATCCGCATAGTGATTTGGCACATGTTTTACGCCGGAAGCCCTTCCTGACACAACCCTGGTCGCCTCTTACGACACAGGGATATGGTACACCTATTTTAGCCGGGGTATACACCGGCCCAGTACACTGGTACTCTTTTCGCCGACCGCGGAAGGATGACAGGCTGAGTTAACCCCCTGGGGTATTAATTCAGTGGCCCAACGGGGCTTGAACTCAGGACCTCTTGGATCCCAAGCCGCTGCCCAAACCACTGCGCCAACACCAGGCATATATATATATATATATATATATATATATATATATATATATATATATATATATATATATATATATATATATATATATATATATATATATATATATATATATCCCAGTGTCGTAAGAGGCGACCAGGGTTGCGTCAGGAACGGCATCCGGCGTAAAACATGTGCCAAATCACTGTGCGGCTCATACGGATGATCCGCTGTGGCGACCCCTAACGGGAGCAGCCGAATGAAGAAGATATATATA
Source organism: Eptatretus burgeri (assembly GCF_056783735.1). Lineage (NCBI taxonomy): Eukaryota > Metazoa > Chordata > Myxini > Myxiniformes > Myxinidae > Eptatretus > Eptatretus burgeri. The sequence goes on from NC_140967.1 coordinate 75,058,199, forward strand.
TATATATATATATATATATATATATATATATATATATATATATATATATATATATATATATATATATATATATATATACATATCGTTTCAGCCCTTCAACCTCTTCGATCCGCTGAGGTGGGTCAGCAGAGGTTGAACATGCCTCCACATGCAGCTACAACACCTGGATACATATACGTATCCCCACCTCCAGTCAACGACAACACAAATTGTAACAACAAAACAACAGCTTGCCAGAATCCACAGCACTGAAGATATATATATATATATATATATATATATATCTATATGTATGTATATATGTATGTATATATATATATATATGTATGTATATATATATATATATATATATATATATATATATATATATATATATATATATATGTATATATATATATATGTATGTATATGTATGTATATATATATATGTATGTATATATATATGTATATATATATATATATATATATATATATATATATATATATATATATATATATATGTATATATATATGTATGTATGTATATATATGTATGTATATATATATATATATATATATATATATATATGTATGTATGTATGTATATATATGTATGTATATATATATGTATATATATATATATATATATGTATGTAATGTATATATGTATGTATATATATATATATATATATGTATGTATATATATGTATGTATATATATATATATATATATATATATATATATATATATATGTATGTATGTATGTGTATATATATATATATATATATATATATATATATATGTATGTATATATATTTATATGCTGGAGCAATCAATCAACCAACCACCCACCCTTATAATATGCAATACCACTCAACAGCGAAGCACATGCAAAAAAAACACACACACATGCAACCACCCTCACAACATCCACCGCTCAAAATAACCACACACACAAACACGTATATCTCCATATCTCTTCCAAGCTCAGTCACTACCCATTTTTGGGACTGAAAGAACCACCAACCAATCAACCTCAACCTACACCGTTCAACCTGCCTCCATAAACTACCTCCAAATCCAAAGTGAGCCATTCAGTGCAAACTGAGCCACTCTTTCACACATCCTCCTTCTTTCCATTCCACACATTTCAAGTCAAGCAAGAAATGCATAAAACAATTTGCCAATATACCCTTTACACCCCAGCTTACATGGTTGATAAGAAACTTGCCAACCCTTCTCCCAACACTCTACCTCCAGCTCACTGTACTTACCTCTCTTCCTCTCATGCATCTCCTCCATGTTCTCCTCCAAGGTCGTGACAATTCCAATATGACCTGCCTTGTTGTACCTGACCAGATGACAATGTCAGGCTATAAACTTGTCATGCAGGTCTCCTCCGGGAATACCATTTGAGTCTTTCTGTCTGCCACCAACTGCCAATTACGAGCTGTTGGCAGACCTCTTGTCTTCCTCCCCCTCCTCCTCCTCCTCCTCATCCTCTTTCTGTCTCGTACCACCTGGCCCTCTTTAACAAACAACACATTTCTTCCTGTGGCCCCCTCCTTCTCCTCTCCCATGAGGAGAGGGTAAATATGAGTACACATTGTCAATGCAGTTTCTTGTAACCACCCCCCCTCTCCCCTCTTTTCCTACTTTACCAATACTAAGAGCAGTCAAGTTGTAACCCTTGCAGTTTTGTGTGGGATTATGCCCTTATCCTGCATAATACACACACACATATATATATATATATATATATATATATATATATATATATTTTTTTTTTTTTAATATTTTATGTATTTGTCTTATCAAATTAGTCTGAACAAATGTGTATTAAAATGTCATCCATATTTACAAAATTACTATTATGAGTGTGCATGATGTCAGCCATTTTCTTGGGAACGTGCAAACCCTGCTTTAGAATCCATGTACATATTATGTTTGCAAAAATGGTACTTTTTACCTGCAACGTGTGGTGGTTGTTTTGGGGGTTGATTTTTGAAATGTGCACCCATTGGTTGGACAGCTGCCAGACCACACCCACATTTGTCACTTGACCTCACCCACCATGGCACCCAAACAAAATAATATGGCGTGCTAATTAATTATACATCGCTCGGGTTCCTTGCCTTAGATTTCGATTGGCTTCGTGTTGGTCGAATGTTGCTCACAACGAGGAACCCCAAATAATCTAATCATATGTCAAATAAAAATTATTAACAAAGTTTAACCAAGACCGTCAACACGTACAGCATGCGCGTCCCTAAAAAAATAGCTTTGTGTAATTTTTGAACGCCCCCATATTGTAGTTACACAATTTGCAATTGTTTGATGAATCAGCTCATTCTGATATAACTGCGGTGGAGGGTGACATGGATGAGAAATGTCAAATTAATATTTTGATAGCACATTAAGTCTGTGTTTCCCCAATCCCACTGTTCATCTTTTAAGAGTGCTTTCAAATTGCATGTTTCCCAATCTCAGCCCATTGCCAGATTTTGTCGCAAGTTGTGACCACAATGCGGTCATTCTTGTTTTTCTTATGTCTTACGAGCAAAGCCACATCAGCATTTGGTAAACACTGGATTGACTTTAAAATCCCGACACCTTCTTCGTATCTTTAACTTCCTGTTGGACAATATGGGACAAAGGCATTTAACTTCATATCTTCCACAATGTCCACCACAATCTACAGTCTGTGGGAAGAAAGGACTATTGATACAATGCAGTTTGAAAGGTTGACGTTTCATCTGTCAGCTGATGCTTGATGGAGTGTCATGGTGTCCTATTGGTTTTTAAGGCTGGCTTCGTACTATCAAAAACGAGGAGAACATCAGTGTGTAAAATTGGGTGGAAAAGGGATTCAAACCAGGCAGTGTTTGTGAAAGAATTGTAAATTCAAACACTCTAAATGATGGTGAAGGGGACCGCAGGTTGTCGTTTGAAATAAAACTTATTCACAGTGCTGTGCACTGGATGTAATCCAACAATGCCAGTGATGTTGAAGTCGTGTTGAACCATGCAGTGGATGCATATTCCATTGTGGACCCCGACAATACCTTAATATGTTCTTGCTCGTTGATTAGCAGAAAGATAAGGTACAACTGCATGGTGCAAATCAAGGCATTGACCAGTGCTTTTGACCCTCTCGTCCCTTCGCTGCCAATATATGTTCCCTTCCTCCTCCCGACACCTCCTTCCACCCCTTTCCCATTTCCCCTAACTGTTATCTCTTCCAAAAGCTTAATTTATTTTGTTCTCTCCTCTCCATTTCAATTCCCCCAAATTTATTTTCTCCTCCATCTTCCACCTTCCTCTTCCTTTTTTCTAATTTATTTTTTCTCAATCTACACCACTCCACCCTTCCTCTTATAGAGATGACCCCTAAAGGGAAAAACAAGTTAAGTTCTTTATTATGGACATTTTAATTATTGCAATGACCATTTTCCTGCTGTGATAACGAAGTGGAAGAGAAGGATATTATGCCTTCCAACCATGAGTGTACAGCTAAATGCTTTGACAGATATTCTTACTTACTAAAGAGAGAAGTAATATTGTGGGACATATTGCTAATTTAAGGGAAACCAAAGTTGATTTTGAGGTTCTCAGATCTGTGCAGCTTTCCCCCCTTCCTGGTTGGTTATAGATGTAATGAGAACTTCTGCTGTTCATCTTCCTGTAGTAAGCCGTGATTTGGAAGGAACAGCCTTTTTTGTGATGTCCTTCATCCAGGTGTCAATCATTTAGAGTCATGAGTCTGTCCCCTAAGCCTGTGTCAGCCCATCCTCCCTCACTCCCTTTTCATGATTCCACTCTCCCCCCCCCACCCCTCACGCCCTCAATTTAGCCCCACTTTCCATCTCCACAAAATCGCTTGTACCTAGTTCACACAGCATGGGTTTGGTGGGGATTGAGGAATTCTCCGATATGCCCAAAAGGATGTGCCATCACAGGTTTTGCAAGACTTTTCTCTGTTGTCAGATTAGACCAGGAAGTCGACGAGCATCGCAGACTAATAGAAGAAGAGGATTGTGGGAAGTAGAGAACAGTCAGTCAGTGAGATTGAGTCAAGCAGCATCAGTTGGGAGGACCACAAAGAGCTTCAAGGGTTACTGGAACGAAGAAAGCGGTACAGTATTATTCTCTACACAAGCCTGCCCACACAACTGACAAACTTGTCAGTGCCCGCAGTAGACATGACAGCATGAGCAGTGCTCGCCAACATGACAAACCACATATCACACTCGCCATCTTATTTTTATGTTTTTTTTCCCCCCACTTCATGTTTATTTCTTAATTTGTGACTTTGCCCACCCCAAACATCCTATGTTTGCCCCCAGGCTTGCGGGAGTTAGTGTTGTTCGTCCCCTACGGGTTTCACTGGGGGAACTGAGGTTTGCTCTCCGTCTGTCCATCCATCCGTCCATCCATCTGTCCCTCCGTCCATCCCACCTGTGGTTTTTCTGACTTTTTTTCACCCCCTTACCCTTTAACATATTCAACTGAAACTTGGTATGTGGCTTTATTGTGATAAGTTACAGAACAAGTTCGAGTTTCAGGGTGTTTTGTCAATTTTTCACAGTTAATGCCCTTTTTAAACTGAGAAAATATCACATATTATGCGCGGGTCAGTGTTCGTCTGCCCTGACTTCAACCACTGCTTTACACCCATTGGCTGGACAGCTGGCCTGACTCCACCCACTGCCTTACACCCATTGGCTGGACAGCTAGCTTGACTCCACCCACTGCTTTACACCCATTGGCTGGACAGCTGGCCTGACTCCACCCACTGTTTTACACCCATTGGCTGGACAGCTGGCCTGACTCCACCCCAGTTAAATCATGCTCCACCATTGTGTGAAGCAGCACAGATCGGTAGGCCTCAGGCTTTAGGCCTGGGTGTTAGTCCATGTCCCAGTGTAATTGGAATGATCCCAGGTATATAACCATGATGTATTATACAGTACATGCACATAAGCCGTACGCAAGTTTTTGCTTGATGTACGTACATCGGGTCATTTTTGTATTATCTTCGTCACCGAATGCGCCATTATACACCGCCCAAATAAAGTGATGTGTTTACTGGTGTGAAAGATGTGGCTAAAACAGAAACTACACACACACACACAAAATAATTTATTTATTTCGCTTCTGTGTGAATAGCATAATTAAAGGGTGTCAGTGGACGGCCTCCAGTTATGCACACTCACCTATCTGTCCAGCTGGAGTTCGAATCCCGATCCAGCTACGAAATGTCACCCGGTCACACGCGTGGTTTTGCTTCACGTATGTACATCGGGTTATTAAACATATCACATCAGTAAGGGACATGAACTGCAAATCAATCCTCGCTCTCGTTAAAGATCGTACCAGTATGAGTGTTCATGATCAACTGTGCAGATGAACACGGTTGATCTTAATAAACTGCCTGACCTTATTCAGTCATGTTCTTTAATATCTACTTTAAACATTTCTGGCTATTGATCCCTCGTCTATCTGTCTGTGTTCCCAAGAGATCTGTTGTAACTTGTAGGTACTCTTTTATCTGCATCCACTCGGTACAATTTCACATAATTTCTGTATCATCTTTCACTGCTATATTTATGATACCCAGATCTACCTGTCCATTAAACCTGATGATGTGTTCTCCCACAAGTCTGAGTTAAATTCAAATACAGATGTTCATGAACGTTCTCAAACTCAATTATGCTGTGACTGACTTGCTGGAATTTGGCCGATCATCCGTTCTTTTCAAAGCTTCAATCAAGATCGTGATGTTGGGTATCACTACCTGATCTGTCTCCATTGTTTAAATATTGGTGAATGAAACTCACTGTAAGCAAGCTTGGCTACCTTTTTCTCTCAAGCCCTTACAACCTATCTATGGCTGTCGGACTCTCATTTCGACCTCAAGTTTTATCACATCACTCTAATTGTCAAGACACTGTACTCATGGCTCCAAGTTTAGGATATTGCTGATCACTTTTAATGATCACTGGAGTACCGGCGGAAAGTGGATGCAGCGACGCGCTGTACTGGCACATGCTCCCATACCTGACCTGACCTGACTTTTAATGGCAACTATGAATTGGTTCCTTCCTCCATATTTTACTTCATCACAACTTATACCCTTTAATAATAATGCTCAGATGCAGCAACAACAACCTCCTGGGAGTTCCTCACGCAAAGATAAAGACTTTTGAGAATTGAACATTTTTCAGATATCCTCTTCAACTGGTGAACCCTCTGCCTTTGTAAATCAGCACAGCCTCATAATTTATGGGTTTAAACCCTCTCTTAAAATCCCATCTTGTTACATTTGTTACCACTACCACCGAAGGGGGATGGGGGCTATGTCTTCACCATTGTTTGTTTGTGTGTTTGTTTTTGAACAGAATATCTCAAAAAGTTATGAACGGATTTGGATGAAACTTGCAGGAGATGTTGGGTGTGTGACAATGACAAATTGAGTAACAATGACAAATTGATTAGATTTTGGTGAAGATCCGGCTACGAGAATTTTAAAGTGATTCTTCATCATTGAGAGATAGGGCCAAAAACGATATATAGCATGATATCTCAAAAGGTTGTGGATGGATTCAGATGAAACTTGGTGGACAGGTTGGGTGTTCAAGGAAGAATTAGGTCAATTTTTCTGACGACCTGAATCCGGATCCAGATACAACAATTTTTTTTAATTTTTAAAGTGATTCTTCACCATTAATAGATGGCACCAAAAACGATATAGCATGATATTTAAAAAATGTGTTGGGCCCGATATGTTCTCGTGGATCAGGCATTACAGGGTGGAGGTATGCGCTCTACCGCGTACCCTTCTAATGCCACATTTAATACAGAATAAGGAACTCATTGATACAAGTCAGACAAGTTTCTCCACTTCACATCCTTCGGTCTTTTCTTTCTCTCATCTCGACCGAACGGTGTTATTCCTTTGTGCCAAAGAGCTCACAAACTCCCTTTACCTTGTCCTTCGGACTCAGGTTGTAATCTCTTTCCAGGTAGCTATCCCAGCATGTACGACTATCAAAAAAGTGTCATGGTATTGGTAAGATAAAAGTTGTCATCTGAAAACGACAATTTTCAAGTTGCATTTTAACCACTGAGACATGTGCACACACTTTGACTTGTCGGAATGTCTTTGCTGCTGATCATAAGAAGAAGTTTTCATAATTAATTCTTCATTAATAATATATGAATCATTCGCCTTTTGCTTGAGTGCAATTACGATTCATGCATTGTCCACTTGGTTCTAAAAATATCCAGAATTTCCCGATTATTTTGCTATTATACACAACCACGTCTTGATCATGGCATGTGCATGTACAGTACAACTAATGTTATTTTATATTGGGTTTGTTTAACCTTGTTTGGCTAAAATACAAATATTGTACTTGAATCAAAATGTTATCATTTTTCTAATCACCTACTTTATGTGGACACTTTCTCTTGTCACAGTTGAAGCTTTTCTTCAATTATTCCATTGCATCATTTATGCAAGCTTCAATGCTGGATCCAGTATGAGTGTTTGTTACCTATGCCGGTGAAGGTGAAGGAGATTATGTTTTCAACCCTTTATGTCTGTTTGTCTGTTTGTTTGTTTGTGTGCAGGATATATCAAAAATTTGTGGACAGATCTGGATGAAATTTTGTGTTTGAGTTAACTTGACTGTGTGCGACGAGGCCAAACTGATTAGAATTTGGTGATGATCCGAATCCGGATCCAGCCACGAGAATTTTTAAGTGATTCTTCACCATTGAGAGATAGGGCCAAAAACGATCTAAAGCACGATGTAATTAATTAATTATAGCACGAGGAGGTAATTTGTGTGGCAGTATTCAACACCAGGGCTCACCAACCGCCGTACAGTCTCTTCTCTCAAACTAATATGCCGACCCCACTCCTCTCTAACACCAGGTCCGCTCACAACGATGGCGCACCTTCCTCCTCAAGCACATAATGGGATAACACTGAGTTATTGCTGAGAGACGCACTCTTCTTATTCTTCTTATTCTTCCTTCTCTCTCTCTCTCTCTCTCTCTCTCTCTCTCTCTCTCTCTCTCTCTCTCTCTCTCTCTCTCTCTCTCTCTTTCTCTCTCTCTCTCTCTCTCTGTCTCTCTCTCTCTCTCGTACAACTTCGCGACTCAGCCAAACAGTAATGGCTAGCGTCTTGCTCCAGCACGAGGGCAAATTCTCCCAGGCACAAACACGAAAATCGTGCAGCCTTCTTCGGCATGTCGAGGAGAAGCCAGCGAGGTCCTATGTGTTTTGACTGCCATCTCCTCGCACCAACTATATGCTCTCCGATCATGCCCTCCTCTCTCATGTCACACCCACCAATCCCAAGCTTCGGGACGTGGCCTGCTGGTTGTTGTTGGTCAAGCATCATTTCTTTTTCTGGCCGGCTTTGTAAATGCAAAAATATCGGAAAAGGTCACAGGGGGTCATCACATACTGGGATAAATTAGCCTTAAACCCTACCTAGTTAACAAAACACCGCCCCCCCCCCCCCCCCGTGCGGTGACGCATAACAATCTTAGACTGACAGTTTTCCCTACGTAATTTACATAGAAATGTCTCCTGCTCATCCACAGACCATACTACTCTTTCCAATCCTTACTTTGCTATGAAATCCCTCCATCTACCCCACAAACGTAACAATATAATAATTAATGTCTATGTAAGAAACTCCACTTGGAAAGCATCAGCTCTTGACAATAATGAGATGAGATGTATCAGGCTCTTTAGGGAGCCTTGGTGCTACCGAAACAGCTTCTTGGCAAGGAATAGCTGGGTGGTTTGCCATTGCCTTGCCAGCAGTCAGTCACGTCACAGCAGGAATTTGTCATTTGTTCGGGGTGCTGGCAATAACTCGCCTACTCTTCACAAAGGACACAGTGGGATCTTTAACGTCCACCAAATAATGCTCGCAGATGGTACTCCCAGCTTGATGTCCAGCTGAGGGATGGCATACACTTTTATGCTTCACTCTGAAAAAACACCATGAGAAAGACAGTTTATAGCTTGACAGGGATTCAAACCCAGTCGTGAAAATTAGCTGAGAATCTTCAACATTCACTAACGAATACTACCATACTGGATGGCCAAATTAATGTCCATCCAAGGGATGACACCTTTTTGTGATGCAATCCCCTGCCGACAGAGCACCACTCTGGCAGTTTATAGTCAGGTTGAGAATCGAGCCGAGACAAGGCAGCTCAAAGGTAAATGTCCAACCTCTGTACGAAGATGTGGGACCATTTCAACAATCGTGACTCCAAAACTATAGATTGATGCCATTTTTTGTTTTTCACACCAGCTTATGGCTGTTGTTTGCCTAATTTCTGGGAGCAAAGCTGTGCCACTGATGCAGTGCCCCATGCTTCCAGTAAGCGGGTACTCATTTTGCCAACCTTTACAGGATGACAGGCTGTCAATCCAACTGGTGTTAATTCAACGGTTTGACAGAGGCTTGAACTCGACACCCTAAGATCTTAAGCACACCACCCTAACCATTAAGCCAACACCAGGATAACATTGACTCTATATTCGAATCACATAATGTATACAGTATTGATTTGGCTTTTTCTTTGATGTCTTACTTGGACAAGTATATGTACATTGTTGCTTCATAATACCCTGCATTCCATTATCATCATCATTATCATCATCATGTACTACAGTATTTGTACAATCTCCACCATGGACCTAAAATGGTGTAGCATAAAAAGTAGTGTGTGTGTGTGTGTGTGTGTGTGTGTGTGTGTGTGTGTGTGTGTGTGTGTGTGTGTGTGTGTGTGTGTGTGTGTATGTATATATATGTATATATATATATATATATGTATATATATATATATGTATATATATATATATATATATATATATATATATATATATATATATATATATATGTATATGTGTTTCGATTCTCCGAATTTAATGAATAAGAAAAAAAAACGACTTCTTGTTTTCAGAAATGAATGAAATGCCCTCGTGTTTTCTGCTTTCCTAGAAAGGTTTTGATATAATTGGAGTTCATATCAATAGATTTGAGTGTAATATGCTATTGTGTAATGCGTGTCATGAAAAAGGTAACACTGCATATCTAAAGATGCCCTCAAGCACCACAAAGTCGTGAGTTCCTCGCTGGAAAAATTGCATCTGCATGCAAATCCATGTTTTGAAGAAACATATTTGACCTTTGCAGATACACTTGCTCCTTTACAGGTGAAGTAATTCATAATCAATGCGAATCTAGAATATGTTTGTGAATCTCATGCATGTTTGAGACATTAAGGTCCTTCCAGTGTTCATTTCAGTGGTCAAAGACATTGATGAATTGCTGAAGTACTTTGGCTCACTCTCTGTGTAGAGGTAACCCAACTCAGTGGCATAATGTTTGGAGTGACCGCTCCGAGTCGAGGAGGTTGGTGGTTCAAACCCTGGCTGAGTCATTCCAAAGACTCTAAACATGATATGTGTTGCTTCCTTGCTTGATGCTCAGGATATAAAAGGATAAAGCATGGACGAACAATGCTGGGAAGGCAATGATAAACCACCTAGTGGAACCCTTGCCAAGAAATTGCTTTGGCAGCAACAACACTTTACAAAGAGTATGGTCCATCAAAAAAAAATGTGTGGAGTTGCAATGTAATGTCATTTACATTTTGTGGAAAGACTGCCAAGAGACACCAGATTTTTGTACGATGTGGAAAGCCTGATTTTTTTTTGGTCAGATTTTTGTAAGATATGCAAATGGATATTTTTGCAATATTTTTGTAGGTTCTGGCAAGTCTGATTTTTGTAAAATTTGGGAAACCTGATTTTTGTCAGATATGGAAAGCCTGATTTTTGTAAGATTTGGGGAGCCTGGTTTTTGTACGATTGAGGAAGCCTGGTTTTTCAAGGATTTTTGTAAAATTTTGTAATCCTGATTTTTGTATGATTTGGGAAGCCTGGTTTTTGAAAGATTTGGGAAGCTTGATTTTTGTAAGATTTGGGAAGCCTGGTTTTTATAGGATTTTTGAAATATGTGGAAAGTCTGATTTTTGTAAGATGTTTGTAAGATTTGGGAAGCCTGATTTTTGGAAGATTTGGGAAGCCTGGTTTTGTAAGATTTAGGAAGCCTGATTTTTGTAAGGTGTTTGCAAGATTTGAGAAGCCTGATTTTTGAAAGATGTGGAAAGCCTGATTTTTGGAAGATATTTGAAAGATTTGGGAAGCCTGTTTTTGTAAGATTTGGGAAGCCTGGTTTTTGTAAGATTTAGGAGCCTGATTTTTGTAAGATGTTTGTAAGATTTGGGAAGCCTGATTTTTGAAAGATGTGGAAAGCCTGGTTTTTTTCAGATTTTTGGCAGATAGGGAAAGCCTGATGTTTTGAAGATGTTTGCAAGATTTGGGAAGCCTGATTTTTTGTAAGATGTTTGTAAGATTTTGGAAGCCTGATTTTTGAAAGATATGGAAAGCCTGTTTTTTGTCAGATTTTTGGAAGATGTGGAAAGCCTGATTTTTGTAAGATGTTTGTAAGATTTGGGAAGCCTGATTTTTGTAAGATTTGGGAAGCCTGATTTTTGTAAGATGTTTGTAAGATTTCGGAAGCCTGGTTTTTGAAAGATATGGAAAACCTGTTTTTTGTCAGATTTTTGGAAGATGTGGAAAGCCTGATTTTTGTAAGATTTGGGAAGCCTGATTTTTGGAAGATGTGGAAAGCCTGATTTTTGTAATGTGTTTGTAAGATTTGGGAAGCCTGATTTTTGAAAGATATGGAAAGTCTGATTTTTGTTAGATTTTTGGAAGATGTGGAAAGCCTGATTTTTGTAAGATGTTTAAAGATTTGGAAAGCCTGATTTTTTTAAAGATTTTTTTAAAGTTTGGGAAGCCGAATTTTTGTATGATGTTGAAAAGCTGGTTTTTGTCAGATTGTTGGAAGATTTGGAAAGCCTGATTTTTGTAAGATTTGGGAAGTCTGATATTTGTAAGATTTTTGTACAATGTGGAAAGCCTGATTTTTGTAAGATGTTAAAAACCTAGTTTTTGTCAGATATTTGGAAGATTGGCAAAGCCTGATTTTTGTAAGATTTTTGTAAGATATGGGAAGCCTGATTTTTGTAAGACGAGTGCGGGCCCGTACGTGCAAAAAAAAAAAAAAAGAAGACTTGTGACGTCAATCGTGATGTCATAGCACCGTGTCCTGTCATTGGTTTGGTAAATAAATGGCCATAAATTGGGAACCACTTTCCGATTAATATCAAACCTTGAAAAGGCACATCCACAGGGCCCCAGCAATATACCTGGCAAGTTTCAATTAGATCAGACCAGTGGTTGTCGAGAAACGGCGGTCGCAGACACACAGACAGACACACACACAGAGATTGCTGTAATTCTAGATAGTTGTTGAAAACTTGGTTTTTGTCAGATTTTTGGAAGATGTGGAAAGCCTGATTTTTGTAAGATTTGGGAAGCCTGATTTATAAAAGATTTTCGTATGACATGGAAAGCCTGAATTTTGTGAGATTTTTTTTGAGGATGCAGGAAGCCTGATTTTTTTAAGGCAAAGATTGTTTGTTGTGGGTTCTGAAGGAATTGCTTTGTATACAAGTAACATCTTGGAATCCAAGACTAAAATTATTGATTGAGTCGTTTGAAAAACTTAAAAAATAGTTTATTGCTGAGAGCTCACTCTTATGCATTTGAAGCCTGATGTTGGCTTAACACTTAACACTTAACACTGTTGGCTTAACACTGATAATATAGGGCACTGCATTAGCGGCATAGCCATGCCCCCAGAGGGCACTGCATCAATGGCACAGCCATGCCCTCAGAAAATGATGCAACCAGCAGCCACAGGCTGCTGCATATGAAATAATCATTGATCATCGTCTTATATGCCTCGTGTTGGCTTAATGGTTAGAGTGGTGGGCTTGGGAACCTAGGGTCCTGAGTTAAAATCCTGCTTTTCTGTTGAATTAATATCAGGTGGAGTTGACTCAGCCTGTGTCATCCTTCTGAGGTTGGCAAAATGAGTACCAGCTTGCTGGTATCCTGGGTCGGAGTGGCGACCTGTTCAGGATTGTGCTCAATAGCCAAGGGGACTGCCTAGGCAGCACCAACGCTCTGCACAGAGTATGGCCTCAATGGATGGATGGATGGATGGAGCATCATGCATTTTACTGAAAAATGTTGGAATCATATTTGCTATAAAAAGGATACTCTTGTCCTTGTATCCACCAGCAAGTTCTGTTGGAACGAGTTTGAGCTCATTGGAAGTAAAGCAAATTCAGATGACTGGATTGAAAGGTTGATGAAATATGAAATCTACTTTTATTTATTAAGGTGAGAACTACTGTAGTTTTTTTAATAGGTTGATGATAAAAACAAAATAATCTTCAAAGTAACATTATTACTACCTCCAGCAAACATATTGTTACCTCAATCACACCAATTTCCTCCTTGACACTCACTACATATAGCTGCCAGGCTGACATATGATAGAACAGAGGTAGGGCATTTATCTTTGAGTTGTCTAATCTGCGTTCGATTCTTGACTCGACTTTATAGTGTTGGTTTGGCACTTCACACGAAGCAGGGGGGTTGCAGCAATGTGGGTGCCGTCATGATCAGACAGTATGTTAAACTCGGTGTCCCATCTGCGAGCATTAGTTGGTCGACATTAACGCTCCCACAGTGTCGTTCACAAAGAGGAGGCGACTATGCACCACAATCCCTCCCTCCCCCCACCCGTATAGCAAGTTCCTACCATACATCTAATCTACCCCGCTCATTATCTCCATCTACCTCCGACTGCATCAGCAGCACAGCCGTGGCTTGAAAGATGCAACTCGCGGTCCAAATTCCTTACTGAATTCCAGGTCCAAAATTTGCTCTCCAGCGACAAGTATGGCTGCTCACCCAAAACCACAATTTTTATCTCCCACCTCCGTATATTTGATGGTACTGGTGATAATATGAAACGTCTGTTTGTCAACTCTACAGACCCTATGAGGTTTTCATCGTGAGCCTCCGATTGGAAATTAATTAATGGATGAAGTGTTTTTAACCGCATTGTTGTAGCGACATTCTGAATGTTTCTTCATTATTCTTCGTGTTTCATAGACACTCCTGTAAAGAAAAATGGATTTCTGCTCGGCTCGGCTTTGCATGATTGTAACCCCAGAAATGCATCGCCCCAGGTGCCAATCTGATGGCGGCCATTGTCGTCCCGAATCATCCGGCCCTTGTGAAGTTCAATGCAAGTGGTGCGTTGCCATTGTGTGCAACGTCCAAACCTGCCGGATTTACGGCATGGGTCTGTGGGCCATTATTGTAACTCGTCTCAAGGATCTCTTAACCACATGAAATACGAGGTTCTATTCAGGAAGTCCACTAATGACTTGGTATGCTTCCCCCCGCCGCTGATTGGATGTTTATCAGAGCCGGGAGACAGAGCTCGGTGATCAATAGAACCTCTTTGTGCTGTCCCTCCTCCCTCATTCACACCTCTGGCAGCAATCATTAATCACTCTTCTATTTAGGAGCCAAAACAATGTGCTCTGAAGCCCCTAGGGGAAATTATTATGTAAATTCCAATAATCGAGCACAACTCCACTTCGTGACCTTGTAAGGTCGTGTGATCAAGACCTTTCAAAGAGTCTCCGAGTCGATGACTTCATCTATTAAGCTTCTGCATCTTTACATCCTGCAGGTTGCTCTCTAAGCGCAACCCACGGTTTTACCACCGGCGGACGTCCCTGTAAGTTGCTTTTTACTGCCGTCGACAGGACGATGTTACCAGCGACTTGAACACTGGACCTAACATCCAGCACGCATTTGTCATTTACTCAATTTACAATGATCGATGAGGATTAAACAGCCGTTTTCTCCTGCTAATGTGGCTCTTCTCGGTTTGCACTACTTGGCGTTGCTAATATGTTGTCACAGCAAGTGTGCACACATGATATAAATTAATCTACAGCGTGCCTTTTAAACAAATGACAAAAGAGTTTATGGTGTTGTGATATACAGTGTGTTACAAGTCTCTCGAGACTGCTGAACAGATCCCAACGCCTTACAAATTAACTCATCAGCCGATCGGTTTTTTTGTAACAGCAGGATTCCTGGGATGCATGGTGGAAATACAAGACCAAATAAAAGCTGAAATTGATGTAGAAACCCAAAATGATGGAATGGAACAAGAAACAATGGATCTATGGAGCAATGGAACAATTAAAAGCTTAAAACTATCACCAATTGTTATAAATCACTCCCTGTGTTTGACAAGTTATGAGACTGTACCATACCACTTTTTGTGAACATCGGTCAGACTTTATAATCAAATGAAAGACCAAAGTATTGTATTGGAGTCATCAGAAGGAATCTGAATAAGCCAAGAACAAAGATAGAGTCAACAGGTTGAACGTCTATAGGATTTGGGTTTCAGCTGGTATACTCCCTCAACCCTCAAACCCATCCAGGTTTTGCCAGGTAAGCCTCACAAAAATAATTTGTCTCTTCTCCGTGGACATATCGATTAAAATTTAAAAAATAAACGGTAAAAGAGATGTCAAAAAATGCAAAAAGAAAACAAAAAGCAATAATTAGAACGAATAAACAGAAATTGGTAAAATGAGAAAGAAATGCGAAAGAACGAAGAGAGATGTGAAAAAAGAAAGGAACAAAGATCAAGGATGTTGGAAAGAACCCAGATCGATAGGTTTCAATAATTACTCCCAAGACTCAAACGTAGCAACAGGTGCAAGCTACCAGAGGTCCGTCTGCGTGGAAGCACAGTCCAACTGGCATCAGGGTATGGTACAAACACAATCAAATGAATAGACCAACTACTACATTGGAGTCATCCGTAGAAACATGAAAAAGCAAAGATGAAGTCATCAGGGGGGACCTGGACAAGATTCGGATTTTAGCAGCGACTCCTCTACCCTCAAACCCATCCATATGCAGCCAAATGAGCCTTACAGAAAACAAATTTGAAAAAAAAATCACTTCTCCCTCGACAGATCGATAAAGAAAAATAGAAAATAAAACCCACTCCTAATATTCTACCAAGTTGCACATTTTGATATTAAATTACTATTTCTTCTCCTATGATGCCACGGGTACGAAGCCTGTTCTGAACGATCTCGGTTGAAATTTCATGCTCGATTGCTCTTTGCCGGTCATTCTAGGGCTATCTCGCTGTTGAAAAGTACTTCCTTCTGGCAAGGGTGACAAGATAGTAGTCCTCATGAGGGGTTGTAATCCTTGGGCAAGCTGAATGAGGTCTCTCCGTTAACTGTCCGGTCTGACTGTACTTTATCAGTGGCCTGGAAATGACACTGTGATGAACATTGTATTGGGAAGCATCAGCAGTGTGTGTCATCCCTCCTTAAAACAATCCTGTGGCGTGAGTCAATTCTTTTGATGCCGAGTCATTTCTGAATTGGCTTAGACCACATAGGTAGCCTCTTGCTATAAGAGAGTATTGCCATGGGTCATGTACACCTCAAGTTCACCCATACTCTGTGACGGACGTGATTTGCATTCAGGGGAGAGTCCAATTTCCTGGTTGGGTTTTCAAAATTGCTGCCTAATTTTCTTATATGGAATTGTTTATAACTCATAAGAAAAATAATTTCCTTCGGAATTATTTTGACGTAATTTTTGATAACTATATAAATAAAAAAACTTGCCGCTTCTTGCACTTTTGTGAGGATCTCGTTCTGAAATCTTGACATTTGAACTCACACCCAGTGGAATGTACCTAGTTTATGGGCCATATACATGTTAACTATCAAAGTATGCATTGAAGGGCTAAATTTATTGCAATATTTAAAAAAAAAACGGGGAGTTAGGAGAAAGAATTCAAGGTACTGGTGTATGTGAGCAGTAGTGAGAGAAGATAGGGGCAGAAGAATGAAAGGGACATAGGTGGCAAGGGGGTGTCAGGTTAAAGCATCAAAAATTTAGCCATATCGAATTTTCATGTATAACATATGTAGATAGCCTCTTCTATCATTTTCCCTCTCATGTCAAACCCTTAATGTCATGCTTGCTTTCCAGGATGTGCAGCTGACGCAGTAGAAGGGGACGATGATAGGAGTGGGTTCGAGTCACCTACGCTGATGGAGTTTGAGACACCTACCAACGGGAAGCTGAGTGAAGAACTCAGGCTGGATGATCACAAAGGTCTTTTCTTTTTTGTTGTTTGTTTATTCTTCGCCGTCGCTTAGGCTACTTTGCGCTCCGTAGATTGGGTTAAGCCAACGACAGCCGAAAGCCTGATGTGAGCTAGATCGGTGCCTATCTGATGGTGCTGGGAATGCTGGCTCTCGAGGTAAGCATTCTGGCCACCCACAAGAGCGATAACCCCTCCAGTGATATGGGGGTATTTTATGAACGGAACACAGCCAGGTAATCAAAAAGCAGATAAGTCTTTGCTAGGTATTATGCTGAACGGGTGGAGGTAAAGAGTGCAGATTGTAACATGGTGTGTGACGCCACAGATGTGCATGCGTGCTAATCATCAACCCGTATACTTGGATTCCACTGGAGGGCACATCCTGTTGGGTGTGTTCCGGTATATTTGGAGACATAACCGCAAATACGCTTATCTTAAACTTTGCAGCCCGAATGCATCAACCTTCAGCTTTATCGGCCCATCAGATAAACGAGCGACATGACACGTCCTCGTAGTCAAACCTCTGCCGCCCTTTAAACTTGAGAAATCAATGTTCCAGTCCTTGATAAACATTGATCTTGCAAAGATGGCTTGCCAGGCCTTATTAGATATTTTTTTAATTTTAATTTGTCCCCCCTCCCCCACTCCCCTTCTCCTGAAATGTTCTCATTTGCATTTGATTAAAATGTGACGGCTTAATGTACGTATTTGAGCAAGATTGCTCGAGTCTAATGAAAAATTGGAAGCGGAGAACATCAAGATTCGCACGTTAGCAGAAGCAAATGATTATCAGGAAACTTTTTAAATGAAGTCAGAAAACAAGTGCATTATTTCATTATCAGAAAATGGAATCTAGCTGCTGTGCTCTGGGGCCATTAATAGATATTAACTTGTAAGAAGAAAAAAAAAGAATAAAAGAGGAGAGCGGTGTTACTTTACAACAAATCAAAAACATCTTAATGGTGGAAACGAAAATAGGTTTGCTCCCATTTGAGTAATTAATCCACCAATTATGATAATTATAGGCATCTTTTTCAAATTATGTATTTATTGATCTGAGGCCTATAAATGGAGGATCTTGTACTTAAATTATTTGCAAGACATAGATAAAGTCTGTACTTTTACATAAAATCCGTAAGCAAAAGTAGACAGTGATAAACACATGTATGGTATATGGGATTCGAACCTGGGTCATCCCCCCTCCCCCCCCATTATGAGCCAGGGCTTATTTGGGAACACTCGCAGGCCAAATTATTTGCCAACCTTTCTTATTTACATAATTTTAACACATTTCTGTCCACATTCCTGACCAAATCACACCACGCATCCCTGCAATCATAAACAATCGTGATCTCATGGTAGCTCCTTGCGCTCAGACGAGAAATCTTTGGTGATGGAGCATTCTTCGGATATCCTCCTCAACTGGTGAACGCTCTGACTTTTAAAATTCACATGATCTGGTCAATTACAGGTCTTAAGTTTCTCTTAAAATCCCACCTTTATTTTAATTATAATCTTTCTTACCTGTTTATTATTTAAAGCATTGGAGAATTCATATAGACCTCATA
Organism: Eptatretus burgeri; assembly: GCF_056783735.1. NCBI lineage: Eukaryota > Metazoa > Chordata > Myxini > Myxiniformes > Myxinidae > Eptatretus > Eptatretus burgeri. The sequence continues at coordinate 75,076,944 of NC_140967.1, forward strand.
AATGGAAAGTGGGTGATGAATCGGGGATGAATTGGTTGATTTTTGACTTTTTCTATTTCTTCGTCTGTTTTTACCCCACGCGTGAAGTGAAAAGTGGGGTTAGAAATGTCTGGTTCACTTTGTCTACAGACATCAGTCTATGATCGAGGAACTGAATTTCAATTGAATTTTATCTTTTGAACACTGGAGAACACGAATCTGATTATTCGGAACAAGAACCTGCAGTTTAACAGTATTTTTGGCTGTGAGTTTGACAAATTGTACAGAATCTTGTCCTGAGTGTGCATACGTACAAGAATAAGGTAATTGTTTATCTGTCTACCTGTCTGACAGTCAAACAAAATTGAAAATCAATCCAAATAGGAAACTTACTATTTTTTGGGATCTCATAAAGGACACAAACACCAGGCAGGAATATAACTCGATGCCTACATTCCTTCCTGCAGAATGAAGAATATCTCTATTATAATACCAAGCTTGCACACTAAAAACTCGGCTCGCCGTCACACAATCCCTATGAAATTGCTGTGGCACTTAGCGGACATGCCGACAATGTTTGGGAAGTCTTGGCGTTCCATAGTACCACTTGCATTTTGCACAATGCGTATTTTTGTCATTCCCTGTGTACGGTCTGTCGTCTGCTACCAGCTATGTTGTACTGCTATCCCGTGCATGCGCATGGGTATCGCTAGTACATATTTAATTGTCTCATCACCTACAAAAAGCTGTCTCCCAAACCTTATTTCTTCCAATCCCTATTGCTGTACCCTCACCACTGCCTGCACTCGTTGCACCCTTACCAATGCCTGCACTTATTGCACCCTCACCACTGCCTGCACTCGTTGCACCCTCACCACTGCCTGCACTTGTTGCACCCTCACCACTGCGTGCACTCATTGCACCCTCACCACTGCCTGCACTCGTTGCACCCTCACCACTGCCTGCACTCGTTGCACCCTCACCACTGCCTGCACTCGTTGCACCCTCACCACTGCCTGCACTTATTGCACCCTCTCCACTGCCTGCACTTATTGCACCCTCACCACTGCCTGCACTCATTGCACCCTCACCAGTGCCTGCACTCGTTGCACCCTCACCACTGCCTGTACTTGTTGCACCCTCACCACTGCCTGCACTCATTGCACCCTCACCACTGCCTGCACTCATTGCACCCTCACCACTGTCTGCACTCACTGCATTCTCACTACAGCCTGTATTCGCTGCACACTCACCACTGCCTGCACCCTCTTCACATCACTAAATATATTATTAAATGAATCTCATCAATCATAGAAGAACAGATTGTGTCGAGGTCTGGAGACGTGTAGGTGGTGATCTGAAGTAATAGTGGTGAGACCTCTTACCAGGAGTGCTTGATGGAGTAGATACAGGTCATTTTCCATTCTCATTGTAGGGTTTGGGGAAAGTTTGATGAAAATTACTCACAGTGAAAGTTACTTGATACAACTCTGACGTCCAAAGCACAGTAGTATTGATGATTAAATATTAAGAGTAAAAATGAAGCAGGAACAACGACGTGCAAATTGAAAAAAAAACGTTTAATGGCACCCCTCCAAATTAATGGATGTTAATTTGCAATGCAATAGTACTGTTATATCCATACCCTTCTATTTACAATAGAATAATCCTCTTCCATTTTAATCACAGCAGCAGATCACATCACATATGCTACCCCTTCAGATGCTGTGCAAGGGGGTGAAATGCTGATTCGTGGCGGTGTAAAGTGAAAAGTTTTCATTACTTTATGCACTGCGGATCAGCGAAAATGCGTTAACCGGGAGTGCACATAGCAAGGCATGTCTGTCGTTGGACAAAATACGAGTATGATGCCATCTCGACCAATCAAATTTGCTGCTCGCGCTTTCACCGTTGCTGAATATCATCATTCAGACAAAATTGCAGCTCGTAGGAAATATAGATTGTGTTTGGAAATGCAAAGCAAGAGTTAAAAAAAAAACAAAAAAAAAACACCCTTCCCATGTTCTTTTCATGACTGCGCAGAGTAAGATATTCCTTGAACTCTCTACAATCTCCGTCTTTTTCTTCTATTTTTTGCAACTTTCTCTTTTTATCTAAACCTTCATTTCTCACCTTGCTTTTTCCTTTCTGCCAATTACAATAAAGGTTGTTTTATTTTTTTTGTTTTGTCATTTAAGCATCCATGGTACCCTTTCACTGAAGGAGTTTTATAATTTCCTGAATGGCTTCATGTTATTTATTTTTGATTTTCTGATGAAGCCAAATAGGGAAACAACCTTACCGAGACTGATGTTTGAATTAACTCCAGCAAGCCCACGCGACTTTGTACATACTCCTTTTCAGTCTATGTTAACGGCCTTGGTAAATCTATATCCCCCTTCATAATATTATTTAAGTCATTGTGTTGTTGAATTTTTGCAAGTTGGTTTAATGTTAATGCTTGTGCAACTATTGCCATGTTGCAGTGATAATGCTGCTATATGTTTGTTCTATCACCACTTACACCACAGTCAATTCTTCCTCTTGTTCTTATACCTCATCTTCTTCGACTTACTATCTAAAAATACTAGTTTATTGTGCTGTAGTACTCCATGTGCTGTTGGGTGGTGTTGAGATATGGAGCAACAAGAAATATGTCCAACCACATTGAGGCCTTTCACAACAGGTACTTCAAAAACATATTGGGCATCACTAAGACCTAACAGTAAAAAGGGAAGGTGAATAATGTACAAGTGGGGAGACATTTTGGGATGGCGTAGTCCTTAGAGGATATAAATGTAGCCTAAAGACTAGTATTCGAGCCTCAATTGGCATTGTAGGGCACCAAATATTGATTGTTGCTTCATGTAATTAATGAAGAAATTAAATGGATAAGTGCTGATCTTACACTGAACTGGCCTCCTCTTACATTATTTTTGCTATAAATTCTATCATAGTACATACCAAAATATGTTTTTGTCAAATATCTGTGGGTAAATTAAAAGAATTAAAATTGCTTTACAGGATAAATGCACATTCAAAAGATGAGATGCGATGATAAGGAGAAACTACTTTTGCATCGCTCTTGAACAACTAATTTCTTTATCTCTACTTTCACAGGAAAGCGTAACAGCCAAAAAACTACCACCTGATATGCCGTGTCACTTCATTTCTTTAGATGATGAAAACACATGAATAATCTTACAAAGACCAAAGAACATGCTCTGAGTCTGGGAGGTTGACAGTTAAAACCCGACCGAGTCATCCAAAAGATTTTTTAAAATGGTACATGCTGTTTCCTCGCCCAACACTCAGCATTTAAAGGACAGAACATAGAAAAACCCCGTAGCGTAGGTTATCAGTTGTGGGGAGGAGGAGATTCCTCCTTGATTGCCCTGGTGAGTGCTGAGCGAAAAGCTATGTTGGAAAGATGACGTTCCTAGTACCCTGAGTGCTCTGCAAAGTGACAGCAATGAAAGTGGCTGTCTTCCTATGGAATCCAAGGCCAACTCCACTCTTGTATTACTGACTTCCTCCACTCTCAGAGCCAATGTGCGGCTCTCAATGGATCCCTTTCTTCGCCTCTCACTGTCAAGGCTGGAGTACCCCAAGGCAGTGTTCTTGGCCCCATATTATTCATAATATTCATCGATGATCTCACTGATTGTCTGGAAAATCCTCTTTATCTCTTTGCTGATTACTCCACCCTCTGCCATGACATCTCTCATCGTTTTGACAGACGGGCAGCAGCCTCTTCCCTCTCTTTAGACCTTGACAAAATCACAAACTGGCAAAACACTTTAAACATATCTTTCAATCCTGAAATCCCACACACTCACTCTCTCTCTCTCTCTCTCTCTCTCTCTCTCTGAAAGGACCATTCTGCAAACCCTCCAAACTACTTTCTCAACAACCATCTCAAAGTGGTTCGGTCACTCAAAATACTGGATCTCACTCTCAGGCATGATCTCTCTTGGGCTAGCCACATCTCAAAGTCGGCCTCCAAAGTCAGATGCTGATTGGAAATCCTCTGTCATGCAAGGCCCTTCCTTGGCACACCTGAGCTCCTATCCACCTACAAGGCTTTCATCTGCAGCTTGATGGAGTACTGCTCTTCCCTATGGGCTGGCTCCCCTGCTTCACATCTTGCTCAACTTGACACCATATAAACCAAGGCTTTCAAGACCATTGGAATCTCTTGTGATGAAGCCGAGTCGATGGGCCTATCATTTCGCCATCGCTGACAGGTCAGTGGTCACTCTCTCTGTCTTATTCTGCCTCATTTCTGGTCATGCATCCTCTGCCCTCTCCATGCTTTGTCCCCCCTAAGTATCTGCTGGTCCACCAGCAACTGTCTCTGAGTGAAACTGCCTAAATCCAGAACTACTGCTCACCTCTGCTCATTTACTTGTCTTTTCCCTGCCTGTGGAACCACCTTCCACACTCTCTTTGATCTCATTCTTCTCTCCCAGTCTTCAAGACATTTGTTCACCACCATTTCAGGTCATCGCCCATCCAAAGCCATTATATTTTCTACACCCGTTAAACCATCCCCACTCCTCCCAAAAATTTGCTTATGTATCCATCTTGTCCACCCCTTGCGTTCTCCCCAAACCCTCATCGTTCCTTGCATCCCTTGTTTGTTTGTCTCCATCTACCTTCTCCCTCCACGCTGCTATTGGCATTTCCCCTTTCTCTTGTTGTTTGTTCCTTTTGTTATGTTGTGTCCTGGTCTGTTCTGTGCCCAGGCTCTTCCATGAGCCGAGACCATGTATAAAAAGAAAATAAGTCAAGTCTGGTGTTGTCTCATGTATACGTCTACATGTGTGTGACTTGAGTCACAGCTCCACCACGAGCCATAGACCCTGTTAAAAAAAATAATAATAATAATAATAATTCGTGCACAAAGCCTTGTCGACAATGCTATGTTTCTGGACGTTTGTTTCTTTCTGTGTATTTCAGATTGTCAAGTTGACTCAGATCTGAGTAATTCAGGACAGACTCTAAAAGCAGTGGGCCCGGAACTCCGGTGGGATGGTCCAGGTGAGTTTCCAATAAACTGCAAATATATAACTCACTGAATAACAGTGCTTTCATTGATGCAAACTACTTTTTATTTATTCGTCATTTTCTAAACGATCAATGTAATATAACAAATTGTAAAAAACTTGGTGCCAGTATAAAATACTCTATTCAGGTAACTTGTCTAAAGACAATAAAGTTCATGTTGATTAGTAGTCTGTGATGGTTTCCCAGGATGTTCAATAAATCCCGTTGTGACGTGCATTGTTGGCAGTAATTGCACACTTGAATTATTGATCGACTTTGTCTCAATATTAAGACAGGAGATACAACATCTGATAATTGAAACCCTATAAAAAAATTTAAAAAATCTTATATGTGAAAGCAAAGATTAAAAAAAGAGATGTGATATCTGAAACAAGAGGAAAAATATAATTAACATTATTAAAGCAGCTTCAGTTTACTTTCTTTTGAATTAGTAAAATCGATGACTATTCATATCTGCACTCTGGTTATGTACTTTAATGACCCCATTGTAGTTGGACATTGTGCACTCACTCATACATTGGATAAATTCCTGGCTTACAATAGGAGGGAGTGCTGGGTGTGTACTGTATATAGCACAGGCATAATGGGCCAAATGGCCTCTCATTGTATGTCAGTTTCCTATTGAATATGACATCCACACTTGAGAGCTGAAAGAGTAACTACATTTTGGGATGGGTGTGGGGAGGAAGGGGGTGTGGCTTTATCTATCTATAATTCCAGCAATCTCTGTGTGTGTGTCTATGTGTTTGTCTGCGACCACCGTTTATCGACGACCGCCGGTC
>NC_140967.1:75087774-75152774 GCF_056783735.1 Eptatretus burgeri
TAGCTATTTGGTCTTCCATTTGATTTGAATTGAATTTATTTTAATCCAATTCTAAATTGAGTTGAATAATAATTTTTTAAGACGTCATGGGTCAGGGTTTGGTGACCAATCAAAGCAGTGTTGCATCAAAGCGGACATCTTGGTACCCAGTAATCAATGAAGAAGAAGAAAAATAAGAAGATGAAGAAGAAGAAGAAGGACATTATTTCACCAAGTGGAATTTAAACACAAGGAATGTGTCTTGGTGTTGATCACACATACAATCACAATAAATCATACACCTCAGAAAAGTCAACCAGAATACATGAGATGATAAAACTGGATTGAAAATCAACTCAAAATACACCCACAACAAAACAATCACTCAATACACAACATCACAAGCACAACAAAATGTCAAAAATTGACAAAACTGGAATGATACAATCCCTCGTGTTCACCCTCCACTCACCCCCCCCCTCCTCAAAACAAATATCAGCAGAAACAGAAGACCACTGTTTATGGAGTGTTGGAGTTGGACAAGGCAATAACTGCCTGAAGGAAAAAATAAACTATTCCTGAAGAGATTTGTCCGACACCTTAGTGACCTGTATCGCCTTCCAGATGGCAAAAGCTGATACAGGACATTAGCTGGATGTGAGGCATCAGATACTATCCTCCGTGATCTAGTCACTGTACTTTGAAGCCAAAGAAGGCAACACACATCCACAACTCTTGGAGCCAAAGCTTTTGTTGCTGTGTGCAGCTACCATACCACGCACACAGAGAAAAAGTCAAAACACTTTCTGTAATGGCCCGATAAAACTGGATGAGAATCTCCCTGCGAAGGCCAAACTTCTTTAGCTGTCGCTAGTAGAGGCGTTGCTGAGCTTTCCTTATAATAATATCTGTGTTGTAGTCCCACTTTAAACTACTGGTAATGGTTGTACCTAGAAGTTTAAATCAGTTAATAATTTCAATAACTTCCCCATTGTTGGTAAGAGGGTCTTCTGAACTTTTCATCCTACGAAAGTCAACAACCTTCTCCTTAGTCTTTGCAGTATTTAGCTCAAGGTTGTTGTGTTTGAACCATGACACAAACCCATTAACTTCCAGAAGATATTCTGACTCATCAGAATTTACGATAATACCCTCGATGGTCATGTCATTGGCAAACTTCATGAGCTGCACACACTCATGATGAGACACCCAATCATTGGTGAAAAGGGAGTAGAGAAGAGGTAAAAGCACGCACCCTTGTGGGGCACTAGTATTCAAGACAATAGCCTTGGACAACTTATTGTTTCATTTTACTGTTTGTGATTGGTTTAGGAGAAAATCCAAAATCCAGCAGAAAATTGAGGGAGGAAGGCCAAGGGACTGGATTTTATAAAAAAATATTTAAATAACGTTCCTGAGGGACGATGGTATTAAAAGCTGAACTAAAATCAATAAAACGAATACGAGCATTACGATTTGAAAATTCAAGATGCTGAAGAACAAAATGAAGAACTAAGGTAACAGCATCATCAATGGCAACAGTAACAGCTACCAGCAGTTATCATGTGGCAGTTCTAATTTTGTCTCCTATTAATTATGTAACACACCAGTACACAAATGCCACACAAACACCAAACAAAACAAGTCCTGGTGAGGGTCTGCAATCACTGATTGCTCTTTTTCTTGTTGATTTCCGCATTATTTAAACTAAAATCACTGGGTAGTGAAACCGCAATTAGCAATGCCTTCTTTTGCTTTTTGAATCTGAATCCTATGTCTGGTTTCAGTGCTTTGTTTTCAATGTTTATGCTGGATGGGATCATCAGGTCATACTTGAGCATGATGTCCTTGTTTTCAATGCTTGCTTTTGGTTCGTGTTTCCATGAGTTTTGTGGAACTGGGATATTGAAATTTCTGCAGATGTGCCAGTGGATTACTCTACATTCCTTGTTGTGTATTTGTATGTACAGCTGTTCTGACATGAGTTTTTTTTTTACATACTGAGAGGAGGTAGCTCATGCTTTCTGTTTATACCTTCCAAAACCTACACTTGGCAGATCCGCTCAGTCCTGCCATTTTTTTTAAGCCATTTGTGTAGTGTGCTTGCATTTATTATGATTATGATTCTTTCTCCTTCCCAACTGAGCTGACCTCTTCTTAGTCATTCCAGTGATCCTTCTATGTCTATCCACAATCTGTCCAACTCTTATTTATATATTTCCCTGCTCTTTTGTCTTTCTCCCAGTTGTCACTATATGTTTGTTGGTATTTCGTCTTGTATTTTTATTTTTCCTTTTATGCAAGTTTTGCGACTGTATTTGTTGCTGTTTCAGTTTGGTGCATGACATCTTCGACTTGCACCTGTTTTTGGAAGTTTTTTTGCAAGGTGAGTGAGAGATTTCCTCTGGTTTGTTGTGTTCATGCTTATAAGCAAATTGTATTCGGTGGTTTGTTGAGCTTTTCACATACTCTGCTAATCCTACAGTCATCGCTCTGTGCACTTGAGTGAGTTCCATCAGGCACCAACTCCTTCTTTCCTCGGTAGGTACATTCTCAGGATGCATTGATTTTTGTAGAACATCTTGTGGATAGTGAGGAGTTTCCTTGTTCTGATATCTCGTTTTCTGATTTCTGATTGTGGCTTGTTTACTATTCTGCAACTGTAATGGAACACTGGTACTGCTAGTTGGTTTATGGCTTTGATTTCGTTCCTTGGAGAGAAGTATGTTTTCAGGATCAGCATCATTCTTTGTAGGTATTGTTTGTTAATTGTTTTGCACATTTTTTATTACCTACTTAGTGGCCCTCTTCTACTCCAAGGTATTTGTAAGATGCTTCATTGTCTCGCTTCTGTATTGTTGTATCTTGGTAGATTTTTATGTTTTCCACTTTTGTTGGTCTGTCTTGTACGAAGGTGCACCTGGCACACTTATCTCGACCAAATTTCATTTGGATGTTGTCAGAGTACCATTTCACTAATTTCAGATGTTCTGTAAGTTTTTCGTCATTTGGTTCAAAGAGTTTTAAATCATCCATGTAAAGTAGATGTCACCTTTCTTGTTTCTTTGGACATTCTTTTATTGGTTGTTAGGGTGTATCCGTGTCCTTGTTCATTAATGAGGTTACTTCGTGGATTCAGAGCCAGGCAAAACAACTGTAATGCAATCTGTAATGCAACTGTAATGCAACTGTAATGCAACTGTAATGTAAGCCTTCTCCCAATCATCAGCAAGGTGATGGAATCCATCATCGCTTCAGATATGAAATCCTTCCTCTTCTCCAATGGCTTGATTTCCAATCATCAATTTGGTTTCAGACCAGGTCACTCTACCTGATATGCTGCTTCTGCTCTCCCATCAATGGATGGAGGTCCTCAATGCCAGACAGGAAATCCGAGCCGTATCCCTGGACATATCACGTGCTTTTGACACAGTCTGGCACCCTGCCCTACTCACCAAACTCTCTTCCCATGGTATTCAAGGCCATCTCCACTCATGGCTCGCAGACTTCCTCTCCTGTCGCAGTCAACGTGTGGCCCTAAATGGAGTTCTTTCATCCCCTCTTCCTGTGCAGGCTGGAGTTCCTCAAGGTAGCGTTCTGGGCCCTGTTCTTTTTCTGGTTTTTATCAATGATCTCTCGGACTCTCTGGAAAATCCTCTATTTCTCTTTGCCGACGACTCCACCCTCTGCCGTACCATCTGTCATCCCTTAGACCGGCAAGCAGCAGCTTCTTCGCTCACTGCAGATCTGCATAAAATCACAAACTGGTCCAACACGTGGAACATGTCTTTCAATCCAGACAAATCTCACACTCACTATGTCTCTTCGAAAGGACCGTTTACAAAACCCCCCCATCCACTTTCTCAACAATCCTCTGGAAGAAGTCTTTTCTTTCAAGCTTCTAGGTCTCACTATCTGCCATGACCTTTCCTGGGAAAGTCACATTTCCAACCTCGCCTCAAAAGCCAGTCGCCGACTGGGAATCCTCCGTCGTGCTAAGTCCTTCCTCGGCCCTCTTGAGCTCCTGACCACTTACAAAGCTTTTGTCCATAGCCTGATGGAGTACTGCTCTCCCCTCTGGGCTGGTGCTCCTGCCTCCCACCTTTCTCGGCTTAACGCTGTCGAAACCAAGGCATTTAAGATCATCGGCATCTCCCGCAATGAAGCTGAGTCTTTGGGCCTCTCACTCAATCACTGCAGGTTGGTCGGTGGTCTTTCTGTCTTCTACCGACTCCTCTCCAGCCTTGCCCCCCCTGCTCTCTCTGCGATTTGTCCCCACCACATTTCCACAGGGCGCTCAAGGTCCGCCAACAACCCCCTTCTGGTAAAACTATCAAAATCACGAATCACTGCTCATCTTCACTCTTTCATTCCTCTTTTTTCCCGCCTTTGGAATAAACTTCCTCACTCTATTCTTTCCCATTCTTCCCTCCAGGCTTTCAAAACAGCTGTTCACCACCACCTCTTATCTTCCCCCATCCAAATCCTCGATCTTTTCTACCCCCGATAATCCACCCAAGCCCACTTCCTTCATTTCTCCTGCTTTCCTTGCTGAAAGTCCCTGAAATGTCCATCTTCTCTTCGCCATGTTCCCCGTCCCATCCCCATCCCTCTCCCTTCCACAGTTCACCTAATGTGTCTGTTCCCCACTGTTTTGTCCCTTCCACTCCCGCCCCTCTTGTCTCATGCCTCCTTGCTGTGAGTTTTGTGTTTGCTCTCATACGAGCCTCGACCAAGGTATACAAAAAAAAAAAAAAAAAAAAAAAAAAAACAGGAGGGTGGGGGGGGGAAGCCTATCTCTTTGAAAGATCCCGCATCTTATCTTCACTCCTGGTACTTGGTCATTCCTTCCGAGTACTGCAGGATTCGTATGGTATTTCATAGATCCATGGCTTTCTCATTCAGATTGATAATTTGGGGATTTATCTTGTGGATTTGAATGTACTTTCACATCCATGAATGTGTGACACTGTCAAAAGCTTTTTTTTTTATAGTCTGTCCCGGCTGTGGACAATTTGGTTCTTCTCGTTTCGCAGTTTTCGAATGTGGCCTTTTGTTCCGTAACATCCTCTCTTGCATCCCTTGTTATCTTGTGTGTATGTGTGTGTCACTGGTTGTCATCTCCTTTTGCGAGTTTGAGGAGATGGAGCAAAGTCCTCCCAGGATTCAAAATATCCACCTTCGCTTTGGTAAGAGATCACATTTCATGGACCAAGCGTTTAAACTTTGTTGTTCTTTGCATTTTGTTCTGAGGGCTCTATTCAGGATAGTCACTGAACCCCAGACTGACTCCAATTTGTACTTTGTTTGTGGTAATATTCCCAGGGATGGTTTTCAAAATCTCAGTGAGGCTCTTCTTTATTATTGCTGTTGCTCTAATTATATATCACTGGTGCTATTTTGATGCTCTTCAGCTTCTAAGATCTCTTGATCTCATTTTTGAGGTCCTGGTATTTGGTCATTTTATTTATTTCTGTGTTGCTGTATTTATGCCAAAATCGCTGGGTACAGATATCTCAATCAGCAATTCTGTCTTTTCCTTTTTGTTCCTGAGAACGATGTCTGGTCGCAAGTCTGTTTTCTATGTTCACACACGATGGGATAATCAGGTCGTATGTGATCATGACATCCTATTTTTCAAAGATTGCCCTTGGTTCATGTTTCCATGAGTTTTCTTGAACTGGGATGTTGAAATTTTTGGAGATATTCCAATGAATCACTTTGCATATTTTGTTGGGCCGTGATGTGTTAAGTTTTTCTGATAATAGTTTTTTGCATCCCGGGAGCAAGTTACTCGTACTTTCTGTTTCTATCTTGCACAACCTACACTTGGCCATCTGGCTTAGTCTCGCCATATTTTTTTAATCCATTGTTGTAATGTCCTTCATCATTTATTATGATTTGTTGTCTATTCCAGTTGAGCTGTCCTCGACTTCGCTATGCCAATGAGCCTTCTTTGTCGATCCCAACTTGGTCCAATTCGTTAGTGTGTGTGTGTATTTTGTTGGTTTCATTGATGAAGGCAGTTGGTTTCAAGTAGTTCAGCTCAGGAAAGAGATTCTTGAAGAGTGAAATTCAAAGAGGGATTAGATGCCTGAATCAAGAAGAGAATTGAGGTGGACAGAGTGAGCTCCGATGCTGCCATTCATGCTGTTGGTAGACAAGAACTAACAACATGTGCTCTTGCCAATTTAACCTGCGATACATGTCAAATGTCCTTCAGAAGACAACATATTGCAGATATAAATGCCCGACAACTTATCAAATATGGCACACACCTGCCAAATAGCTCAGTGTGCTACTCTGTGCCATTCTTTCAAGGTCTACTGTGTGTGTTAATACATCATACCTGTGGCATTCAAAAACTGGAAGGACTGCAATGAAACAAACACTAGCTGCAGAATTTGTTATTTTGATTTTATGGTGCAGACACCACCAAACCAACACAATGCACCATAGTGCAGAATTATATTTTGTAATAAAAGCAATAAAAAAAACGAGTAAATTAAACACGTATTAAATTGTCATCATCACAGCGCCCATTGGTTCACAAAGATATACAAAGAATGAATGAATATTGAGCGTCATGAAAATTAAAGCCAAAACTCATGTCTACAAAATATCGAGGAAATGATGAAGATTTGAAACAGCCTCACATTCTTTTAAATTTGGCCAGATAACCTTGTGAACGAACCAGGATGTACTGTTCATTGTCTCCAACTTTTGTTCTTTTACTCTTCCTTAAGAGCGATAGCACAGAAAGGCTCGAGGAATATTAAACCTCTCAAAGGCATGTGTAGGGGTTGGGGGTGGGGGAGGACTTCTTACATCTGATCTATTATATACGCGGATGTGAATGAAGAATTAAATTTATGGAATTCATAACCAATGCCAATAAACTATGTCACATCATAGGATGCATGGATGATACGGGTGTATGGGCCATAATAGCAATGGCCCATGATAGTGGCGTACTCAGTTAACGATGATGTTTTTGTTCAGAATGAATGAGCGAGGTGAGACAATGCACTCTCGGACTGCCGTTCTAGTTGGATAAGGATTTAAATTCAATCAATTATGGCTGGAATACCACTTCACTGATTATATAATCCTTCGCACTATATATACCCCATGGTGAGTTGATGAAATATGCCAAGTTCAATTTTTTGGGTTGAGCAATTGTAGAGAAAATGATGTCCAATGTTTTTTTTCCTTTCATTCATTATGGCTGCCAATGTAGTGCATGAGTGAAAATGGGTGTTTGGGTTAATTAAAACACCTCTTTTGAAGATAATTAACAGGCTCATTCAATTATCCTTTATCAAGACTCATTCTTGGTCACCTCGCTGTCCCGCGCCCGGGGTCTTCCCTCTTTTTTTCTCTCATCTCAAGGATGCCTTGACTTGAAACAGACCACAATGGTTTCTTAACAATAAAGTCTTTTTTTCACTTTACTCACTCATATCATCTAATGATCACACCGACAAATCGCTGGATTTATTGCAATACTTTATTGCTATGCCCAGAGATGCCAGCGTTCATGGCTTTATTTAATTTCCACACGTGTTATAACCTCGAGAATCTCTTAATCTGAGCCAATTACAAAATTGAAACTTCTTTGTTGACTTCAAAAGTAGTTCCGTCTGCTTAAAAAAAAGTGTTAATTTGTCTAATTCAGACATTCCTTGACATTCCGGGCGTCTCTGGGCGTATGGTGATTATATGACCGATCGGTAATAGCAAATCGCCTGCAAAGCCAGCATTCCTTATCAACCGTTTTGTTTGGAGTGCTTGCTTGGCCTAAGCCACTTGGCAAATGCTCAACAGTATTCACACTCTCACTGAATATGTTGATAGACTCAAACAAAGTGAGCAGGAGGTTGGCCCCATGTTGTCATGTGGTGTGTCAGGTGGTGGCTCGCTGGCTGAAAATGTGGAATTAATTTTACACCACATTTACCCTTTTTGTATGATATTCTTGCATGATATGACCCATCACTTCAGCATAGATAGAAACATATAAAAAAATGAAACGTTTCGTCTTTAAAGGTTTCTTTAACTATTTCATTGGAATGGTTAAGTGTGGTTAGGTGTTAAGCCATTTGAGTGGTTAAGCCACTTGACGAGTGATCTTCACAAGCTTCCATGGCAATACTGTGGTGCAGTTCTCATGGGGACATCTCTGGAGTTAGGAAGGCAAAATAAATCCATCCATTCATCCATTGGGATCATACTCTGCACAGAGTGCTGGTGCTGCCGAAGCAGTCTCCTTGGCTATTGGACACAATCCTGGATGGGTCATCACTACGATACAGGATACCAGCAAGCTGGCACTCATTTTGCCAACCTCAGAAGTAAACAGGCAGAGTCAACCCCACCTGGTATGAATTCAACAGCCAAGTAGGATTTAGAACTCAGGATCCTAGAATCCCAAGCCCACCACCCCAAAATCATAAAGCCAACAACAGGCATACAAAATAAATGAGATGATTACAATGAGTAAAAAAAGGAATCCCGACCCAGCTATAAACTGTCATCCCAGCATTTCACAGGCAGGGTGATTCTTCTATGTGTGTGCCATCTCTCACATGGACATTAAACTGGATGTCACATCTGCCGGAATCCGCCCACTCTTCTCCCCCCCCACTCTCCCCTCCTCCCTCCTCCCTCCCCCATCTCTGTCTCTCTGTCTGTCTGTCTCTGTCTCTGTCTCTGTCTCTGTCTCTCTCTCTCTCTCTCTCTCTCTCTCTCTCTCTCTCTCTCTCTCTCTCTCTCTCTCTCTCTCTCTCTCTCTCTCTCTCTCTCTCTCTCTCTCTCTCTCTCTCTCTCTCTCTCTCTCTCTCTCTCCCTCTCCCTCTCCCTCTCCCTCTCCCTCTCCCTCTCCTCTCCCTCTCCCTCTCCCTCTCCCTCTCCCTCTCCCTCTCCCTCTCCTCTCCCTCTCCCTCTCCCTCTCCCTCTCCCTCTCCCTCTCCCTCTCCCTCTCCTCTCCCTCTCCCCTCCTCCCCCTCCCCTCCCTCTCCCTCTCCCTCTCCCTCCCCTCTCCCTCTCCCTCCCTCTCCCCCTCCCTCTCCCTCGCTCTCGCTCTCTCCCTGACCTCTCTCTCTCTCTCTCTCTCTCTCTCTCTCTCTCTCTCTCTCTCTCTCTCTCTCTCTCTCTCTCTCTCTCTCTCTCTCTCTCTCTCTCTCTCTCTCTCTCTCTCTCTCTCTCTCTCTCTCTCTCTCTCTGTGTCTCTCTGTCTGTCTGTCTCTCTCTGACCCCCCCCTCTCTCTCTCTCTCTCTCTCTCTCTCTCTCTCTCTCTCTCTCTCTCTCTCTCTCTCTCTCTCTCTCTCTCTCTCTCTCTCTCTCTCTCTCTCTCTCTCTCTCTCTCTCTCTCTCTCTCTCTCTCTCTCTCTCTCTCTCTCTCTCTCTCTGTCTCTCTCTCTCTCTCTCTCTCTCTCTCTGACCCCTCTCTCTCTCTCGCTCTCTCTGTCTGTCTCGCTCTCTCTCTCTCTCTCTCTGACCTCTCTCTCTCTCTCTCTCTGACCTCTCTCTCTCTCTCTCTCTCTCTCTCTCTCTCTCTCTCTCTCTCTCTCTCTCTCTCTCTCTCTCTCTCTCTCTCTCTGACCCCCCTCTCTCTCTCTCTCTCTGACCACCCCCTCTCTCTCTCTGACCCCTCTCTCTGTGACCTCTCTCTCTCTCCCCCACCCGTCTACCTCTCTCTTCCCCCTCCCAATCCCCCTACCTTCCTCTCTCTCTCTCACCGATCCCCCTCCCTTTCTCTCCGACCCTTCTCCCTCTCTCTCCCACCCCTACACCTCCCCCTGCTTCCTATCCCTGTGGGACTGTGATTATGACCAGACAGTGGATATCTCCATATGTGTCTGGTTGGTGGTTATTTATCGATGGACCTTCCCATCCCACTGCCTCAACTTGCCCTCTTCTCATGCTACCTTCCCTTGCCCTCCCCTCACACTTCTTTCCCCTCCCTTCATGCTGCTTTCCCTTCCCCCACCCTTCTTCAGTCACCCATCCCTCCACGTCCGCCCTACTTCCTCGCCCCCCCCGACCCATCCTCGGTCTCTCTCATCTCCTTGCTCCTCCACCCCTCTCTCAACTCCTCTTCCCTCCCCCCCCTCAGTATACCTGTCATCCGGAGGGTCCCTCCCCTCATGCTGCCTTCCTTATGACAGTGCTTATGCCTGGCTGGCGGTTATGGGTGGTGGCATGTATCCAGATAATGGTTAGCTCCACACGTATCTGGACAGTGGTTATCTCCACACAAATCTGTACTATGGTTATCTTTGCACGTATCCAGGTGGTGGTTATCTCCGCACGTATCTGGATGGTGGTTATCTCCACACGTATCCTGATGGTGGTTATCTCTGCATGTATCTGGATGTTGGATATCTCCGCACGTATTCAGATGGTGGTTATGTCCATACAGACCCTCCCCTCACACTGCATATATATATATATATATTTATATATATATATATATATATATATATATATATATATATATATATATATATATATATATATATATATATATAGATATATATATATATATAGATATATATATATATATATATATATATATATATATATATATATATATATATATATATATATATATATATATATATATATATATATATATATATATATATATATATATATATATATATATATATATATATATATATATATATATATATATATATATATATATATATATATATATATATATATATATATATATATATATATATCTCCATATATATATATATATATATATATCTCCATATATATATATATATATATATATATATATATATCTCCATATATATATATATATATATATATATCTCCATATATATATATATATATATATATATATATATATATATATATATATATATATATATATATATATATATATATATTTTCTCCATATATATATATTTCTCCATATATATATATATATATTTCTCCATATATATATATATATATATATATATATATTTCTCCATATATATATATATATTTCTCCATATATATATATATATATATATATATATATATATATATATATATATATATATATATATATATATATATCCAAATATATATCCATATATATGAAAGAGATGAAAAATTATTTCTTTTTCTTACTAAAATTGAAAACATCACTTTTTACCGATACTCAGACTTTCACCTTCAGGTGCATTTAGAACGTATGAGTCAATAATTCATTCTCTTAACTGTATTTATTGTTCATCATCAGTGGATTATGTGCAATCCTCTTATATTATTGTTATTACCAAAATTAATACAACAACTTTCCAAAAATTTACGACGTGCTCTAAACAAATAATTTTGTCTGATGCAGTCGCATGTGCATTAATATTATTGTTGTCTTTGCATGGACAACAAATCCTCGAAGAGTACCAGTCGAAAATACCGTGCAGTAATAGTAAATAATACTTATTGTCTTCAGAAAGACGATTCCAGCATTTTTGTAAACTTGCCTTTAATAAAGTACATTTGTCACACCCATTTAAATGTACAAGATAGTGCAAATATGCCTCAGCAGCATGATCCCTCATTGTGCTAAACCCATTCAGCAGTTACATTCTTATCAGTATTGACCCCAAGCCTTCAAAAGCATACTCTTCTTCTCCCTCGGTGCCACTGTAAGCTGATATGTCGCACTCGAAGGAGCAATTTCTTACACTACTGCTGGGAGCAATCAATAAAGTTAATATCACAGTTATTTTACCCCGAAGGTCCCACGTTACATTGACCAAGCAGCTAATAATGTGATGGTTTTATTCTTTTGATGAATAGGATTATTTATTTCAATGCTGTGAATATTTTCCCTCCAGCTATTTTTGTGTTAATATTTTAATACAATTTCACACATTACCACAATGCCGTTCTGCCATTCACTTGTTATGTGTGCCTGCTTTGAGAAAGCATATCTGTGCATCAGAACTGATTAGCTGTAGAACTAGGCATTTGTCCATTGTCATATGTTGTAAACTGTATGTTTCGTCATTTACAAATTATTTTCACTGGAGTAGAAATTCCACAAGGGGCCTTATATTTTGGAATCATTGCACAAGTGAGTGGAAATGGTTGGTGAAGGTGAGGGTTGCTAAAATAAAAAGACAAACAGAGAGGTGAAGGAAGAAATGATGCGGTGAATTATTGGAGAGGAGGGAGCAAAATGAAAAAGTTGTTGAGAGTTGGTAGAAGTCAGGAGAAACAAAGAAGGGAAGGCACTTTTATGGGTCGCATGGAAGGGGTTAGCGAGAGGAGGGTGGGGGACGTCAGCAATTCCACCATATTTGCATCGATAAGAAATATATGGCCACTGATAAAACCTGACGTGTACGTGTTGGCACAACAAAATGAGTCAGAAGTCACCTAAAGTGTATTTTCAGTATGAACAAAATATGATCACCTGTTGTCAGAAATGGCCATTTTCAGCTTTTTGCAATTTGAGAAAGTAAAACGAGAGAGTTAAACTCCTCTACATTCCAATTGCAAGTTTTATTGGTGCAAGTCTTCCTTAAACTTGCTTTTCAGCCTGATTTATCAGGGGTAATTGTTCAATGTTATCCAATAAGCAACCTAGGAAATTAACTTGTTTCACTCAGATTGACATATTTGGCATTCATGTATTGCTAGACATCATCAGGAATCCCATTAAGGCAGTTTACTTGAATATCTGTAAATTTTTAAGCCAACAACAGTCTGAAAAATGCCAGTGACCATTACATTAGTCCTTTTTGTTGGGGATGATATATCAACATGAATAGTAATTGCTGAATGACTATTAGCACTCATTTGGTTCAGAACGTCATCTCATTTTGTATTGGTAGCAACACTATGTGAGGTTTCGGAAGTGTTTTGCTTGTGAAAAAAAAATTCTCCATGAAAGCTGTCTAAATAGAATGAAATATGTGTTGCATTATCAAGCAGACAGAAGGACAACTTCAGCGATGGCCGATAACACCGCCCATGCTCTGAATGGGGTCGGAAGTTTTAACCTGGAATTCAGTTCCATGGAGGAGGAATGGCCTGGGTTGATCACAGATTACTTTGTTGATTCCTCTTCATCCGACAGTGAAAATATCAGTGATGGGAGTGATACTGATGAAATGTCTGATCTCCCTCATGTTGACGATGAAAATGCTGATACCATCGATACTAACACGGATAGCTGATATGAAGAAGGTAACGATGAAGAAGGTAACACACAGCATGTTGTCTTTCCTGTGAATCTAAAGATCATAAGTATAAACAAGAATAATATCTGAGATGAAACATCGTGAATATAATATTGTTATGACAATCATTAGAAGGAAATAATTTTTGCCTATTTGCTAATAAATTATTAGTTAATTATTAAAGTACACGCAAACCCGAGTTATTGATTTCACTTGCACCAATTGAATTATAAATGGTTAATATTCATTTAAATTGGCATTTTTATACATAAAGTGGAAAGAACTCAGCCTCAAAAAAAAGAATACAACCGCTTGATATTATGTCATGACAATGATTAACCAAATCCGAAGGTAACTTTTCCATTGAATTTGTGCAAGAATGTAGGATAAGGTGTCATCAAAAAGTGTGCCGAATTTCTTCGATACATCTGCATTATAAATCACTCTTGCTAAAGGGACTGTTGCAGAATTTTGACCAAAAATAGAAGCTTATATCATCATAGACCGATTTCTTTAAAGCGTATTTTCTTTATATTAAGCAAAATTTGAAATCTCAACTGTGTGTGTGTGTGTGTGTGTGTGTGTGTGTGTGTGTGTGTGTGTGTGTGTGTGTGTGTGTGTGTGTGTGTGTGTGTGTGTGTGTGTGTGTGTGTGTGTGTGTGTGTGTGTGCGTGCCGTTTATTGTAATCTCCATATGTGGGTTTCAGAAAGTGGCATGGAGTCCTCATATGGCTCGAAGAGTCCATCTCCATTTAAGCAAGGGATTATAATTCATGGACCAAGCTCTGAAGTTTTCTTATTTCAAGGCTCTTTTCAACATTGTTACTGAGCCCCAGACAGATTTAAACTGTACTTTGTTTGTAGCAATATTCCTAGGGATGGTTTTTAGGATCTCCAAAGTTCTTTATTATTCCCGTTTTTCCAATTATCAACAGGACAATTTTGGTGCTCTTCAGTTTCCAGGATCATTTAACTTCACTTTTCAGATCTTGTTATTTGGTCATTTTCTTAATTTATTGGTTGTTTCAGACAAAATCAATGGGTACTGACACTTCAATTAGCACTGCCTTCTTTTCTTTGTTTGGTATCTGAGTACTGTATCCGGTCGCACGCAATGCTTTATTTTCTTTATTCACGCTCAATGAAATCATCAGGTCATGCATGAGCATTACTTCCTTGTTTTCAAATGTCACTTTAGATTCATGTTTCCATGAGTTTTCTGGTACTGGGATATTGAATGTTTTTCAGATGTGCCAGTGGATTACTCGACGTACCATGTTGTGCCTTTGTGTGTACAGTTGTTCTGACATGAGTCTTCATGTTAGGGATACCTTCTCTGGATTGCTGTCTTTGTGTTTGCATACAAAATGAATTTGGTAGTCTGTTTAACTTTTCACATACTCAGCTAATCCTACAGTTGTCACTCTGTCCACTTGGTTAAGCCTCATTAGGCCGCTGCCTCCTCGTCTCGGTAGGCACATTTTCGGGAGCCACTGAATTTTGTCGAACATTTTTTGGATGGTGAGAAGTTTCTTTGTTTTGATATCTAGTTTATTAATTTCTGCTTGTAGACAGTTTATTATTCTGCAGGATCTGTATTGGAACACTTGTATTGCAAGTTGGTTTATGGCTTTGATTTTGTTCCTTTGAGAAAGGTATATTTTCAGCCAGGTATTCCTCATTCTACGCAGGTATTCTTTGGTAATTGTTTTGTGCATTTTTTCTTACACATTTGGTGGCCCTATTTTCTACTACGATGTATTTGCGTAATTCTTGAGTTGTCTGGCTCCTGTGTTGTTGTATTCAGGTACATTTTTATGTTGTCTATTTTTGTTGGTTTACCTGTACAATTGTTCACTAGGCACATTTATTTGGACCAAATTCCATTTGAATGTCATCAGAGTACCGTTTCACTAATTTTAGTTGCTCTGCCAATTTTCGTCATTCGGTGTGAAGCGCTTTAAGTCGTCAAAGTCAAGTAGATGTGTCCCCTTTCCTGTTTCTTTGGACATTATTTTCTTGGATATTAGGGCCTGTGTCTGTATTCCAAGGTGCCTGGAAAAACATGGGTGGGGGTTATCCTTGCTTGCATATGTTTGCAATAAGGATCCAAAAATGTGTGTCTGTACTCTTATGTTTGCAGGAAATGCACAGACTGATTTAGAGCCTGCAGCTTTTTGTTCAAAGTCCACGTATACCTGTCCACCTTCCTGTTTATGATTATGGAGCCTTTTTTTCAGCAACCCCCGCCCCTCTTCACACCCGCACCCATCAAACTACACAAGTCTATTTTCCCACCATGAAACTAGATCGACAAGACTATTTTCATGACACGGAGGATGGTGCCACTTGAAGCGATTCAGGCTGTTGCACCCCTACAAGCAGCTATGTAAGGAAGCATACATGGAGTTGAAGCTGAAGGAGTTAGAGAAGCAGAAAGAAATGGACTCGAGCATGCGGGAGCAGTCCACAGCATGTTGCCAAATATTTTATAACCTTTTGTGAAATTATAAGCACTTGTTTCCCCTCAACCCAAATGTCCATCTGAGAAGGTGAAAAAAAAGAAAATACTCTGCTCTTGGGGTGTTGCAAATTGCCTTCCAGATATGTGTGACTATACATTACATTTCGACAAATTGCAAATTTAAACACTTATGGTCAAGGAGTGGAAAATCTCTTTTGGAATGTCACTTCCTTCTTATAGAATGAATCTTACAGAGTATGTCATCTTATAGAGTGTACAACATATTTAATGAAGCATTCTCAATCTCTGAATTTTGTCCATTGGCCATTTTTTGGTGTCGTACAGCAGAGATTACAACATGCCAGCTGCATGTAAGTACTTGTTATGAAGAAGGGGAAGCATGTTGTGAGCAGTGACCACAAGATTAGCCTGTTATCAAGGAAGATACGTCCATGTTATATCTCAGGCAGTGTTGCACGATCGATTTTTCTCGAACTGCCTTGCTATTTACCCCCATCGCTATCGCCCTCCATTCGCATACAATTCCATCAAGCTGCAACACAGAGCAGTTGAAAAGATCTTTTAATTCTTTGAATTCAAAATGGTAACGTGAAGTTGCTTGTTCATATGAATTATCCATCCTTGCCGGTTTTCTGGCTCAGTTCTCATTGAAATCCGTCCTGTAAATATCACTCTTGTGCATCACTTAGAGTTTATGCTCCACTGTTTACTTGCTGACCATACCACTCACGGAAATCTCATCCCAGGAGACAACATCTCAGTTAATTGCATGGAAGACAATGAATGCCCATCAGCCTGCAATCATCTTCTTTCTGGGTGCAATTCCCTGCCACATTTGCTTAAATGCACACATTTTGATGATTTTCAGGTTATAGTCTGCATAAAGAGGAATGATTCCATTGTTGTTTCTGCTTGGCTGAGAGGTTTTCCAAAACATTTGTTCATGGATCCATTTGTAATTGTAAAATATACACCTACACACAGAACTTGGATGCATGAGAAGTCCATTTGGCCCGTCAAGCTTGTGCTACATCTACACCATTTTAAATCAGTCAAACAGCTCAACAAGTTAAATTCACTGGGGGGAGAGGTGTATGGTGGGGGGCAGGGGGGGTGTAGGCAGAGTGGGGATGAGAACAATGTTGCAAGTCCAGACTTATATGTTAGGCATATTCATAGAAGATTACACCATCTGATTTAACTAAAGGCAGTCGTTTTGATTCATTATTATTTTTGTCCATATTCAACATTACTTTCAGTTAAAATGATTGAGACAGCAAACACAATTGAAGCAAATGTTAATATCACTTGTCAATTATGACATGCACTCACTCAAACAAAGTGCAGCGCAACACACCCACCTTAGAGAAATCTCATATGGGTTAGATTCTTGACCCATCTACAAACTGTAGGATTGGTGCTTTGTTTGATGTCTCATCTGCCGACAGTAGTTGGTGGACGTCAAAGATCACGCTGTTTCTTTCACCAATAGTCGGCTAGTTATCACTGGTATCTTGAACAAATTCCAATGTTCAGTTAATTCCGTCTAACGTTAGTTCTGGCCAACCTGATTATGAAAAACTTGAGCCAAAAGCTTTTCCTGGCCTTACACACACAAAGTAGGAATAATTGGGGTTGTTAAATAAGTTGCAGTAGACTTAGTCTCGAGAGAAGAGCAGGGACAAGTATTACAATGAAAATGTTGATATTGTAAATAATTTGACATTTTTGAACAAAAGGAATGACTTTTGACCTTCTTTTTAGGTTTTTCCCACCAATTACCAACATTATGCACAAGCCACCACATTAGACTTCAATGGCCACAAGCCACCACATTAGCCACAAACCAACATTAGCCATCCTTAATTTTTGTAAGAAGAGGAAGCAGGACTTGGAGTAGGTGTTTACGAGAGTGCCGCTGAAAAACACACAAACAAATAATGTGTTCCCTCTCAGGGACAGTGTAGTGTAATTAGTTATTGGTTAAAAGAGGCAGGTGAAATATTAGGTCAGATACGGGATACAGTATATAGGGTTTAGGGATAGATGAAAGAGTCTGATTTATAGAAAACACTGGAAACGATTGCAACAGTTAGTTTATGATCCGTAATAAACAATATTGTGTTAAACATCTCCCAGTGCCTTTTCCAACACTCCTGTGTAATTCTGAATATTCTGCAAATTATACTTGAATATATTTTTATTTTTATTTGTTTATCATTCTGTAGAGAATTCACAAAGTGTCCGTTTGGGTTTTTCTTTGTGGGTTTGTTTGTTTGTGTTTTAAGTGGTGCTCCAAGTCCTGATTCCACTTCCTCTCTTAGGTCCGGAAGGACAGGATCTTTACAATAATAAAAACTTAATGTTTATAGTGTAAAAGTCACTGTTGGACAGTTTTTTGTTTTTTTCATGGAACTTGCCCCAAACAAGACACACATCCACTCCAGGTAAGAGACTAAGAGAAGGTAAGATAAAAATAAGGAGAAAGCAAAACAAAATAAAAGAAAGAGAAAAATAACAAAAAAACAACCAATACAGGAAGTAGCAAGTTGTTAAAGTCACTAACTTCAAGGCTCGGGGATGTGTTTCGATTCCTGACAAAGCAAAGTTTCAAATTTCTTTCTCGTTGGGTTTGAAAAAGCATTACACATGTATGAATATATATATATATATATATATATATATATATATATATATATATATATATATATATATACATATAATGCCTGGTGTTGGCGCAGTGGTTAGGGCAGCGGCTTAGGATCCAAAAGGTCCTGAGTTCAAGCCCCGTTGGGCCACTGAATTAATGCACCAGGGGTTGACTCAGTCTGTCATCCTTCCAAGGTCGGCGAAATGAGTACCAGTGTACTGGGCCGGTGTATACCCCGGTTAAAATAGGTGTACCATATCCCTGTGTCGTAAGAGGCGACCAGGGTTGCGTCAAGAAGGGCATCCGGCATAAAACATGTGGCAAATCACTATGCGGATCATACGGATGATCCGCTGTGGCGACCCCGAACGGGAGCAGCCGAAAGAAGAAGAATATATATATATATATATATATATATATATATATATATATATATATATATATATATATACATACATACATACATACATACACACACACACACACACACACACGCGCTCACGTAAAGACTTGCGGTTGGGAGTATAATACTTGATGACTCCGGATCATGTTTACTTGCAATGACAGTGACCGATTAATTATTTTCTGATGCTACCTGAAATGTTGTTTGGTGTAATCTAATTGGTTTACATGAGTATGTTTCTTGGATCCGTTAATGTGCGAATGGTTTTTAAATTTGTTAACAGTCAGAATGCGTGAGTGACCTGATATGTGCGTTGATTGGTTGTCCAGCTTGGCCCACCCCCACCTCTGGGTTTTTAGGGGGATGTAGAGTACCTATATATAGAGAGTAGCGACAACTCAGCTATAGGCGCCATTTTGTTTCACTATGGATAACGCGCGGTGCGTGCGCTACCGCCGTAGCAGCATGCATGAATGAAGCAATACATCAGGAGGGTGGGATACATCACTGGACATATATATTTATTCTCATGTTTTACTCGGCCAAAGATCTTGATTATAGAATCAATGGGGTTGAAAGTGATAAAATGTTAAAATGCATGTACTCATTACACGGGAAACTCAGAGTAAGTTTGCCAGAGAACGAGACATTTGGGAGAAACTCGGCCTGTGTAGGCTTATGACATGAAGTCGAGCCAAATAAAAATCTCGAGTCCATAGGCCTAAGTTGGGGCCTCAATTTGATCCATACCTGCCCCTACCCATCCCTCCCCACCTCACCCATCTTTACTTTTTTCATCTCACCACATTATCATCTCACCCATAACAAACAAAAACAACAAACACCGATACCTACATGTAATTTATCATCATAGTTACCACCCAACTCGCTCTCAACACACCAAAAAGTGACTATGCCAAAATGATTGTATCAGATTTCAAAAATATCTTAACAATTGAAATGACCCTTTTTATGGGCAAAGAATAGTTAATTGCACAGGCCTGCTATGCAATTATTGGATGAATCTATGAAGCACGTTCATGTCAAAATGCTTATGTTAAGTATTCAACTGGTACAATCTTGTGAAGAAACAGTCCATGAAAAATCGCAGTAGGTTTGACTTGCTATTTTATTTCTGTCAACAGTGTTCCATCAATTTGCAAGATGATGAACGATAAAGAAATGCTACAAATTATAAGTACAGGTAACTCTGCTTAACTTGAATCTCTTGGGACCACAGAAATCTGTTCGACGTAGAACAAATCTGCCTCACAGAAGGTAAATAACACGTCTTGCATAATACGGTTTCAAAATTTGTTTAAACTTGTGCGATTATTCGACTTAATAAGGCTGACTTACATGCATGCAGAGTTACCTGTATTGTTCATACACTGCAGGCATTTTCAAATTCAAGTGTATAAATACGTAATATCATGATTAGTTATATATTAGTGTTTACAGCAAAATTAATTTTGGTGAAATATTAACAACTTGACAGCAAGTTTTCAAGACAATACTACATGATTGATGATTCTGAACAAAAATGGAAATACACCAAATGAAAGTATGAAGGTCAGAGATTGAAGGCTAGATTTTTTTTATGAAACCCCATGTAATGTGTTGCCATGGAAACCAAATAAACAGACAATTCATTACAAATTGTGTATTTTCATAAGAATGTGCAATTAAGTGATAAATATGTAAATTAATTGGGTTGCTAAATAATGATTGCCCATATTGTTAGCTTTCTAGATGCCAACATCCCAGACTACCATTGATCCTTACTGGGGTTATGATAATAAATAAGATCAACGGCATGCATAAAGAGGGCCCCCAAATTTAAAGCATTTCATTTTTGGGGCAGGCGTGGGGGCAGTGGTTCTATAGGTAATTTTTTGTTCCAATTTAATCATACAGGCTATAAATCAAATAAATCAATAATAATATCAATTGCTGCTATGATTGATATAATTCTTATTACAATAATCTTTACCATGGTAACACATTCAACGCATATACAGTAAGACTTATATACCATACATGTCAATGTCCATATGTGTACATTATTTTGCCCTTTTTTTTAGTCTAAAACTTGACTGGTTTTTGGTCAACATAAGAAATAGACAAATACCAAAATTGTTCATCAAATTACTTATCAAAACAACGAATTTTCTCTTCTTTCCATAGATAACAACTTCTAAAAGCTTAGATGTCCTTGAAAGTTTTTATATGGGTCACATGATGACATGCTTCCAATACCGGGAGCCGTGCCTAAAGGCACTGTCGACGTCTAAAAGCTTAAATGCAGAAATTGAAAACGAAACCTATACATCCTGTACCCCTTCTCAGATTTGTTGCTGCACCCAAAGGCGCAACAACCCGTCATTTTGACTAATAAAGTTTCACTCACTTTCAAACTCGGTCTCTCCGAGCTCACTCTGTGAAGATCTGGATTCGATGCGTAGCTTGGCGCTAGAGTGTGAAACAAAATGGCGCCCATGTGTCACGTGACCATCAAATTCTGGTCCCCCTATGTCGCTACTCTCTATATATAGGTACTCTAGGGGGATGTTGTGGTGATGTTCATCACTCTTGAGAAAGGTTAACCGATGCATGGTGCTTGCACCTGTTGTTAATCGAAACTGTTGAATCGTTGTTTGTTCAATTAAAGATTGGAGAATCTACCATGGAATCTGTTTAAATGTATGTATATATATATATATATATATATATATATATATATATATATATATATATATATATATATATATATATATATATATATATATATATATATATATATATATATATATATATATATATATATATATATATATATATATATATATATATATATATATATATATTAGACGACCCGTGAACCCGTCGGGTTCCCGTTGTGACTGCGGTCGACAAAAATCATTTCAAAAAAAAAAAAGATAGCTCCAGCAAATTATACTGCTGAGGTTGTTTGCATTGATCAAATACTCCCGAAGAGTACTTGACTGAATCGGGAATTGATTTTTTTTATAATATTTTTTTCATTGCCCGATTTTAATGAAACTTGATACTGCACACCACAGGAGATTGGTGAATAAGGTGGGCTGAAAATTTTTGCACTATCGTGTACCGTTTTGGCTCTATTTTGGGAACATACATACATACAAACATACATATATATATACAAGATGAGAGTTTTAGTAATATATATATATATATATATATATATATATATATATATATATATATATATATATATATATATATAGACACATTATACATTTATATATGTCAAAATGATGGGTTAGAATTACTTTATTTGAAATATTCAAGGAGACTGGAAGAAATAATGTTTCAATTCATAGCAAGAAAAAAACGTTATTTTTAAAACATTTTAAAACACTACTTGCACTAAACACTACTTGCACTGTTTAAAACACTACTTGCACATTTTAAAACACTACATGTGATCCTCCCTATTTTCTTTATCTTCTGTGACATTTTGGTTCAATGGTAGAGCTTCATGAGCATGCGAAAGTCCGAAGCCTCGACTTAGTGTCAGGTGTGCTTATATCTTCTTTATTTATTAGACAGCCTACGGACGTAACTAACACTCATTTTACTCTGTGCATGTTGCACATCATATGCAGCGAATTTCACCTCCCCACGCCTTGTATTTATTGTTATTTTTCAAATGCTTCTGCACACCACCATTGAGGCCTGGTTGCAAGTCACCGTCTAAATTCCAATAGAAGAGACATAATTACTCTTTTATGAAAAATGTTTTTGAAATTTTTTTTTGTCCTGGAAAATAGACCGGAGTGAACACACAATCGTGTTTGAAGGATGTCCTTTAAAACCCAACTCAAGTCGTCCTTATGAAGAGGGACAAACAAATACACAAATACACATTGTGTTTCATACAGGTAGATATGTTATTATCATTGTTGTTAACAATAGGAGACAGATATATAATTCTGATAACCTTTGGTTGAGTTTATTGAAGCAGACTCAGTGGTGTGGTGGTTACATCTTCTTCTTTGAATCTGGGAGGTCAGTGGTCCAAACCTCAGCCGAGTCATACCAAAAACTTAAAAAATTGTACATGCTGCTTCCTTGCCTGATGTTCAGCATTTAAAAAATATGAGCACAGACAATCGCCAAAGATTGGCATCCATGGGGAGGAGGAAATGTCTCCTCAGGAAATGCACCACTGATTGCAATGAGAAAGGTGGTGCTGTTACACACATCTCACCCACATGGACATTGTTGTGACATCGCTTGTACCCACAGTATCGAGGAAGTTGTGGCACTTCCACCAAGCTCAGTGGCTGTGTTTGGCTCCTCTAACAGTCTGGTGTTGTCCCCTCCATTTGTCTGTATGTCCATGATGTGGATGAGATGTGTATAGTACAGCTACACTATGAGCCTTAAATCCTACAAAAAAAAAAGGACAACACACCACTCTTCAGTTTCTCTTTCCTCCTGATTTGTGTGACTGCCTTCTTCCAAAGGTTCAACCACTTTCTTTCCTCGAGGGATTGAAGCAGGTGCACCATCTTATGTCAACACCATCCATATCTGCAATCTTTTCTCCCCCCCCCCCCCCCCCCGTTAACACGACATAACTTCACCCTCTTACTTGCAGGTTTCTCTCTCCTCTCCTCTTGTCTTCTTTTCTTTTCTCTTCTCTTCTCTTCTCTTCTCTTCTCTTCTCTTCTCTTCTCTTCTCTTCTCTTCTCTCTCTCTCTCTCTCTCTCTCTCTCTCCCTCTCTCTCTCTCTCCCCTCCCTCTCTCTCTCTCTCTCTCTCTCTCTCCCTCTCTCTCTCTCCCCTCCCTCTCTCTCTGTTTCTCTGTATTTTTGTATCTCTGTATCTATCTGTCCCTGTTTGTTCATTCACTTCCTTTTTGTCCAACTGTGGCCACACTTTCAGTGCATTGTTTTTCCCCTCTGCCACCTTGCTCTTCCATGAGCCTAGACCTTGTATAAAAAATATAACTTGAGAAAACAAGTAATGCACCAATATAAATGGCAACAATGATCGTCAAAATGGTTACCGTTTCACTCCAACACAATCTACTTATCACAAGTGGCCTACTTTACGTATTCATGAAATCTCATGTAAAATGGCATGCAAAGTATACAAGTTTGACATTTTGGTTGAGCTATAATAGTGTCGCTAAGAATGCAGTATAACAGCTTTGGGAAAGTACTTTGGGAATAAACTAATGGCAGTGAAGTCCTTGAAGAGATTTCATCTCCAATCGCAATGAACAGTTTCAAATCCTCATAATAGAAATTGTATGAATAGTAATAACTACAGTAGAGAAGAGAAAAAGAAAGAAACAAACACATAGCTACACACGCCACAAAACTCCTATTTTGCATTCATGGGCTTCGGCTCACCGGGGAGATTAAACAATGTACAATGATAATAGAGGTCACAAAGCATGCATGGAATTGTGGGAATTGCTGATAAATGGAAGGATCTAAGCTTGGATTATGAAGGGGAAAAGAGGTCACAAACAGATATGGTGCTCAATTGGAAGTGTTCGTAGAAAGTGTGAAAATCTATGTGGAAGCCAGCGCTGTATTGGGTTCGAATGTGGTGCAGTCATTGCAATAACAAACAATGATAAATATTGTTAGATGCGTAAACATCAGGAAAGCGGATGAGGAGGTGGACTTTTATTCATTTATTTTTTTTAGTTATTTTTGGTTGGATGTAAGAAGAATTAAACACATCAAAAAAACCATTTGGCTCATCGCGTTCACGTCATATCCACAATCCATTACCTTTGCATTTATCTTTGTCCAATCTCTCATATGTATCGGTTTATGCATTTTGTTCAACAAAATTAAAATCTGCATTCCATTCACTAAACCCACACTTAACATCCATATCCCATTTTTGTATTATCAGGGTCTTTGTAACTGTGGTACTGGCCCAAAGGCATGGCTCTTGTGAAAATTAAAATGACATATTTTCACATCCCCAAACCGTGCCTTCAGACACGATCATTAACTTTGTGTCTTCTGATAAAAGATTGCTTCCTCCACTGTGCACCGCACCAGAATTTGTTTTTTTTGTCAGAGGATTTCACACTGCGAGGAATTAAATCCCTGACAGACAGCATAGAGGTGAGCACATGACAAATTTATTCCACCACCGTGAGGAATACTTGTTTTAAGGGATCTAAGATTAATCTTAGCGGCAACAATATAGAGAAGAGCGAAACTCTTCGTAGCTTGTTCGGAAACTCAAGAACAACAACTTACGAGGGAAATTCAAATAGCGTTCTATGGAAATGATACAATAGTCCAAAACACATTAACATTTCTATTAATTTTTTTTCACTATCATGTCTTTTGACTTCAATGCATTTGTTCTATTTGTCCTTCAAACTGTCTGTGCCGGGAAAATATATTTTTACAGATTTTCCTTCCGCCATGTTTTGGTTGCTTCGGTCAGTTCCTCATCATCGGTGAATCAGCGGCTGTGCAGCTGGTGTGACTTTCAATGTGGAAACGGATAATAGTCACTGGAGGTTAAGTCCGAGCTGTATGGAAGGTGATCCAGCTGTTCAGGGCTACAGTCCTGAATGGCAGTCTGTGCAATATCAGCCTTATGCAGAAGTACGTTGACATAGAGGAGGAGCATATCGTTGGTCAAAATCTATCGGGGGGTTTCTGGAATCCCAGAAAATTGAGACCATGATCTTAGGTTTACAGGATGCCAATGGTGTGCTACCACCTTTGTTTCACCACCAGTTACCAGACAGGTGATACAGTTCTTTGGATATGCATTGAGCAGTTTGGGAAGCATGCAACAGTCTGCCAAGTGTTTCTGTCAGTCGTGAGTACTGCTGTTTCAGGGGACCCATCTTTGTGAGACCTTGGACAGGCCCAAGTGTTTACGGATGGATTATGATGAAAACGCGGAGTTAAAAAAAATCTGGGGTCATCTTCAATGGAGTCTCATCTATGCTTAAAGTCAATTGCCAATTTGGCTACTTCAATATTCCTTTGAGTTACCATTTGGCTTTAATGTGAGGGTGCACCTGCATCTTACACGTCCGCATTGATTTCTCTAGAACTTGTACCTTCCTTCAATAAAATTTCAGTTGCACCTTGATGCTCAATTTTACTGAGATCCATCGTCATATGACTTCGCAAACTTCTGGATTATACACCGAAACAACAAATTAAGGAATCTAGTGTCATATAGCAGGTCAACATTTCATTTTTTTAATGAGCAAGACACCACAGTTCTCATGTGGCAAAAAATGCCCTGTTTGGAAAACACGTTGAATGGTCTTCCTAGCTCTGAAAAGAAGTCAAAGATGTTCCAATGACTGAATTACTGCCAGTTTTATCGTAAAAAATATTTTGGAGGGTAGTGGCCATTTGGTCAAATGAGTGTGTTGGACTTCAACAGCATTAGAAATATAAAGTGCAGTTCATTGACCTTTTCATTTATCTATAAGTTTTAACTGTACAATGAGTTTTATTTCATTTTTTTATCTTTCAATGTTAAGTATCTTCAACTTTTTCAACAATCCCTATTTTTTATTCCCCTTTTTCTCAATGTATTTCTAAAATCATCTTATTTTGATGATTGATCAAATGTAAATGATTTGGAAGGAATCATGGTATTTCATGAGACGAGACTACCCACTGAACAGCATCACCAGTGGGATATGACTGATGGCGTTAACCAATTTTTAATGAATGGCCTTCTCTTACTGGCAACTCTGGCTTGATAACGACATTATTTGGTTGGTCTTGATCACTTCAGCATGTCACATCATGTTACTCTTCCACATGCTGTGGGGTAAATATATAACCAGCCACTTGTATTCAATATCGAAACAAATCTGAACGTTTAGTTAGATGGTTAAAATTTGGATATATTGTGTGCTTCTTCAATGCAGAAAATTTAGGTTTTTCTCAGAAATCGGGTGTGTCTGTGTAACATTTCCATGGAAGCATTTAGCTTATGAAGCTGGATCACAGGTTCAAAGGCCATCTACTGTGTTGATTTGTCTCATGTCCTGGTCATTTATGTAAAAGTACTCTGATGTCTTATGTAAAGTAGTAAAGTACTCTTGTCCAGTGCGTGCGTGCGTGCGTAAGCATTTGTTCAAGTGAATGTCCAACATCCATCTTGGAATATGGATGAATATTATCAGTTTCCATTCTATTGGTCTGTAAGTTGATGTTGGCTGTAGCCCTTGTTTGGCAGTAATTACCTCCGCCATCGAAGATGGATGGAGGTTATGTTTTCACCCCTGTCTGTCTGTTTGTGTGTTTGTAACTTGCAAAATCGAAGATTTTTCAAATATATTGGTCAATCAATGTTGTTATTCTGTCGGTTTGTCTGTCTGTTTGTCAACAGGTCACAATTTTAAACCAATCTTCACGAAAATTTTCCACATGGTGGAGTTTGGCATAAGCAAGAAGCATATTGTTTTTTGAGGTCAAAAGGTCAACAAATCTGTCGAATTTCTAAAATCCTCAATTTTCATCTGATTCACTTGAAATTTGAATAGGATTTATATTCAGGTCACTGAATTCAACCAGCCAATTATTTTTCAGGTCAACAAAGCCCAAAACATCAACATAGCCCAAAGGTCCAACAACTTAGGTGAGATTTATAAAATCCTCAATTTTCATCCGTTTCACTTTAAATTTGAAGACTATTTGCATATCAGGTTACTGAATTCAACCAGTCAATTATTTTTGAGTTTAAAAGAGACCAAAAGGTCAACATAGGACAGATTTCTAAAACTGTCAATTTTCATTTGATTAACTTGAAATTTGAAGAGGAGTTGCGTATTTGGTCAATGAATTCAACCACCCATTATTGATGAGGTCAAATTTGTTTGATAGATTTTGTGAGTATCGTGCTCTGCATGATGTCATTTTCTTGTTTGTTTGTTACCTCTGCCACCAAAGGTGAATAAGGTTATGTTAGACCCCTTTCTGTCTATTTGTTTGTTAATTGCCGGAATCCTTCGGATTTCGGCAATTATGTTGGTCGGTTGTGTGTGTCATTCTGTGTGTCTGTCTGTCTGTCTGTGTGTTTGTTTACCCTGTAGCAGCCACACCATTTCAGCGATCATGACCAAACTGGGTACAGACGTCGGCCATGATCCAACTTAGACACTTGTCGTTTTTGGTGAATCTACATCAAAGGTCAAGGTCAAGGTCACCGAAAAACCGAAATTCTTATTTTCTCAATAACATCCGCTAAAATAGTCGTATCGACTTCAAACAAAATCCAAAATGTGCATCTTCCAATTCTGCATCCAACCATATGTCTCATTGGGGTGTCACACCAACACCCTTCTTAGCGCTCGGGGGTCGAATGTCAGAGGGGTCGGGTCAAAACTTTCAAATTGCGATAAAAACGCCATTTCAAGTTCGATTGACTTCCAAGTTATGATCATGACCAAACTAAGTGCTGTAACTCAGTAAACAGGAGCACTCTGGACTTATAAGAACCAAATTGATTTCCAGGTTTTTGTTTTTTCAGAGATCATGGAGATATGACAAAGTTATTCCGGCAATTCCTTGCTTAACGAGCAATTTTAATTTGTTTGTTTGTGTGCAGGATATCTCAAAAAGTTGTGTACGGATTCGGATGAAACTTGGTGAACTTGTCGGGTGTTTGACAAGGAAGAAATGATTCAATTTTGGTGAAAATCCGAATCAGATAAATTCTATGCGATTCTTCACCATTGAGAGATATGACTAAACTAATATATATCACGTTATCTCAAAAAGTTGTGCATTTATTTGGATGAAACTTGGTGGACAGGTTGGGTGTGTGACCACGACAAATTGTTTTGATTTCAGTGAAGATCAGAATCCGAATCTGGACACGAGAGTTATTTAATTTTTAAAGACATTCTTCACGATTGAGAGATAGGACCAAAAACGATATATAGCATGATATTTCAAAACTGTATTGGGCCCGATATGTTCCACAGGATCAGGCATGGTGGAGGTATGCCCTCTACCGAGTGCCCTTCTAGTTTGTTTGTGTGCTTGTTTATTTGTCTGTTTGTGAACAGGATATCTCAAAAAGGTGTAGATGGATTTGGACAAAATTTGGTGAAGAGCTTGGGAATGTGACACCGACAAAAAATTAGATTTTGTTTAAGATCCGAATCCGGATCTGGATCCGATAATCTTTTAAGTTATTTTTCACCATCGGTAGGGCCAAAAACTATATTTAGCATGATATCTCAAAAAGTTGTGGACGGATTCAGAAAAAAAACTTGGTGAGCAGGTTTGGTATGCAACGTGGAAGAATTGGTTTGAGTTCGGTGAAGATCTGAATCTGGATTCAAATCCGAGCACTCTTAAGTGATTATAACTATTCACCATTGAGTGATAGTGCTAAAACAACATATAGTATGATATCTGAAAAAAATTATGGACGGATTCAGATGAAACTTGGTGGATGAGTGGGTTCGGTAATAAGAACAACCCGATTAAATTGTAGTTCAGGTCCAAATCCAGATCCAGCCGATCAGTGGGATACAATACCTAAACTCATCAGCCTGGCAGAGGTATACTCTCTACTGAGTGGCCGTTCTCGTTGTCTCCTGTAAAAATTTCAAATTGATGTTCCAATGTCAATCATGCATAGTGGAAGCACACATTCCTGAGAGAGCTTTTGGGCACAAACAACATGTCGTGAACTTTTCTTTGCTGAAGAACTAAACCTGGACAGGCCACCACTCCATTGAAGAATGAAAATATTTGTTCTGAGAAGTTATAGTGTTACAGGTTTGGAAACCTTGTGCACACAAACAGCCAGAGTCCCGGAAATTCAGTTATTTCGATAAGTATGTGTTTATAGTTGGAATCCATCCCCTATGTCTAATGGGAATTTCGTGTGTGTGCTACGAGTTATTTTTTAGTTATGTTTTTATTACATCTACAACAACAACAACAACAACAACACCGTCCTGCACTCGACCCGGTTGCCATTGCCCACATGTTTTTGGCTGAGGGCATGGGCGGAGCCTCTGTCGCTTCGGATCGAGGCTCCGCTCCAAGGAGGGGCATAGAACGTTTCCTCCAGCCAATGAGCGAAGGGCGAGCATCGCACGCGTGCCCAAGCCAATCAGGGTGGCCCTGCCCAGCCAGAGGGAGTGTTTGGCCCAACCAATGAAGGGCGGCCACGAGTTGCCCGACAACCCCTCGTCCAATCTGGAGGCGAGTCCCTCAGAGCGGTGCCCTCAACCCGTGGGGGAGGGGGAGGATAAGACGAAGTGGCGAGCCATGGAGAAACAGCAAGCAAAGTGGCCTCGTCGAGAGCAAGAAGGTTCGTCTCGTCAAAGCAAGCAAGGTTCGCCCTGTCGTCAAAGCAAGGTTCACCCCTTCGTAAAGGAGAAAGAGGGGAAGCTGCTGGCGTTCTCATCTGGTCCGTGCCCGTGCTGGCTGGCGTCTGTGGCGCCGTCCTTGGTCCCCAGTGCTTGGTGCGGCGTTGTTGGTGGTGGGTTCGAGTCCGGCCACCGGACAAGCTCGAGCAGACCGCACGACGTGGGAAGGTGCAAATACAGGCCACGGCCACCGTGTGTGTGTGTGTGTGTGTGTGTGTGTGTGTGTGTGTGTGTGTGTGTGTGTGTGTGTGTGTGTGTGTGTGTGTGTGTGTGTGTGTGTGTGTGTGTGTGTGTGTGTGTGTGTGTGTGTGTGTGTGTGGTGCCAGTCTGTATAAGTAGAAATTGTTAAGTGTTTTTTTTTTCATTGTACACGGTTTGCATTTCTTTTATTCGTTATAACTCTGCCCTTTGTGTGCTTCCCCTCCCCGATTATTGTTATAAATAAACCCCTGCTAAATGGACCAGCTCATTTTCTGTGCTTTCTCCCATTGGCCTAGCAAGGTGCGTATTGAGAATTAGTCAGGCCGTTCGGGCCGGTAAATTATCATTTTGACCAACAGATCTTGGTAATACCCGCTCGGTTTACACCTGGATGGGCTCAGTAAACGGTCCGTTCTGCCCGAGGTCCGTCGAGGGTGTGGTTTTCCCCGAGAGTTGGACGACGTGGGTATTTAGGTATATTGAAATTAGGCAATTAACCCTACCCCATGCCATCAAAATATTGGCAACCACGGTCCGCTAAGGGACCCGTGAACTCTCGGACTTATCCGAGAGTCACGACCTAAATTTCGGGTGTTCGGTGGGAGACGACTCTACTGCTCCACCTTGTGGTCGTTTATTGCCGTCGAACCCCAGCCCACAACAATAGGAATCAAAGCCACAATAATGAAGCCAATGCAACAGAGCATTCCTCATCTACCACCAAGATGCTAATTTTATTCAGAGGGACCCTCATATTTCGTACATTTCATATATGGAATTCACTTTAACCCACACTTCCTTACATTTTGTATAACCTCACAAATGCAAAGGCTGTTCAAAATGTTTGACATTCGAGATGCTCACAACAGTCGAAGATATCGCAACATTGTATTTTAAATTTTCATTATACCATATAACTACTGGTATTTCTATTTACCAATATATGTATATGTATGTATAAATATATATATATATATATATATATATATATATATATATATATATATATATATATATACTGTATGTCTCATGATGCTATTTTTCTTGGAGTACTGCATCTCATTCATATAACTTTTTGAATAATACACGTACCGCAAAATATACCTTCCAAGACGACCTGGATATGACTCGCAAATTGGAACCTAAAATGAAAATAAATGTAGTAAAAGGTGCAGAACGAAGATTAGCAAGATCTGATTGTGTCTGCTTTGAGTGTTCCTTGAAATCTAATTTCTGCTGTTTATTGGCTTTTTTAATAGCTTGTGTGTTTCCTGAAACATGCAGCACACAATATAGTATTCCATCAAAATGTTCCATTGCTGCACATCAGAAGACCATTCCTACACCAACTTGTGACAGTAGAGTTTCTTGCATTCTGCGGCGTCTTATCAAATAAACCGATTTGGGAAAATGTGTTCACTATCGTTTGCTGTGAAATTGAAATTAGACCCAATTATACGAGGGATCGGGCGGGGGCCTTATCGCGGGCAAGATGTCATTTCTGGCTATGTCGCGCCGAGCAGGAGCTGGAGATTGAAACTCGAACGGACGTTGTTGCTTCGCCTGGCTGGCTGGGAGAGCGAGAAGGAGGGGGAAATTGGGTGCTTGGAAAGGGGAGGTAGTGGAAATGGAGAAGGAGGGTGGGGCTGCCAATTGTTCGGACACGGGCCTGCAGAGAAGGGGGCATCTGGCGTGATCAGAAAGTAGGAGAGCGTGCCGGGAAGACTTGTGAGCCAAGATCCAGCAGTCCCGCCGTCAATATAGTGATCGCATTCTGTTGAATGATTCTTCCATGGTCACAAAACTGGCATTGTGGTGACATGTACAAGTTTGCTCGTTCCAAAAGGAAATCTTTCCACGTTGCACTTGTGTGTTATACAGGTTCCTCCAAAACTTGAGCAAACCATATGTATGATTTGATAACACTCGCAAGAGCTCAAACATACAAGCATTGGTCATAATGGTTATGCTTTTCACATGCTAATCATCAGGAGATTTCCCCAAGAACAGTGTTGGCCAGGATTGTGGAGTTCACCTGCCGAGCACTCACTTGTGAGCGGTGCTGTGCCATTAATATAAGCATGCATGCTTATGTCAAACCAAGAATGCCCGTGATCACAGCATGACATGCACGTGGGATTGTCATGTACATTAGCAAATAACCCTGTTCTGTCTGACTGTTTTAAAGGAATTCATTCCCAATAGAGTTTGGAATAATTTGGGAGTTTGTTAGGAATGTCCTTTGACAACCTAATAGCAGGGACCAACGCAAATTATGCGTCGTGTGAAATGTGACTTTAAGTCTCAACTCCATTTCCCAACTCTGTCCCTTCCACCCACCCCAACTCCAACTCTCTGTCCTCCACTCCTCCTTCCTTCTTCTTCCAGTCCTCAACACCCCCCCCCCAACCCCACCCAAGGTTTGCAACTCCCCCTTTCTTCTTGAAGTTCTCAACCCCACCCCCACCCCTCCCAACCTCAATTCCGCACAATATTCATTAAGTGTTAGGACTGCTAAGTTTTCTCGGTGAAGTAAGTGGAATAAGACATAATTATATATTTGATGGAATTGATGAAACAGTTTGTGGTTATATTACTTACGTCCTCAAATCATTTGTCATGCGACAATGCAACATGTATTTGACCATAGCTGAATACAGGAATGATGGGTTGGAGTTGTTTTCTTAAATACTTCAAATATTAATTATTTTATACTTTTTTTTTTATTTTATTTTATTTTTTTTTGTATACCTTGGTCGAGGCTCGTATGAGAGCGAACACACAACTCACAGCAAGGAGGCATGATACAAGAGGGGTGGGAGTGGAAGGGACAAAACATTGGGGAACAGACACAGGTGAACTGTGGAAGGGAGAGGGATGGGGATGGGACGGGGAACATGGCGAGGAGAAGATGGACATTACAGGGACTTTCAGGAAGGAAAGCAGGAGAATTGAAGGAAGTGGGCTTGGGTGGATTATCGGGGGTAGAAAAGATCGAGGATTTGGATGGGGGAAGATAAGAGGTGGTGGTGAACAGCTGTTTTGAAAGCCTGGAGGGAAGAATGGGAAAGAATAGAGTGAGGAAGTTTATTCCAAAGGCGGGAAAAAAGAGGAATGAAAGAGTGAAGATGAGCAGTGATTCGTGATTTTGGTAGTTTTACCAGAAGGGGGTTGTTGGCGGACCTTGAGCGCCCTGTGGAAATGTGGTTGGGACAAATCGCAGAGAGAGCAGGGGGGCAAGGCTGGAGAGGAGTCGGTAGAAGACAGAAAGACCACCGACCAACCTGCGGTGATTGAGTGAGAGGCCCAAAGACTCAGCTTCATTGCGGGAGATGCCGATGATCTTAAAAGCCCTGGTTTCGACAGCGTGAAGTCGAGAAAGGTGGGAGGCAGGAGCACCAGCCCAGAGGGGAGAGCAGTACTCCATCAGGCTACGGACAAAAGCTTTGTAAGTGGTCAGGAGCTCAAGAGGGCCGAGGAAGGACTTTGCACGACGGAGGATTCCCAGTCGGCGACTGGCTTTTGAGGCAAGGTTGGAAATGTGACTTTCCCAGGAAAGGTCATGGCAGATAGTGAGACCCAGAAGCTTGAAAGAAAAGACTTCTTCCAGAGGATTGTTGAGAAAGTGGATGGGGGGTTTTGTAAACGGTCCTTTTGAAGAGACATAGTGAGAGTGTGAGATTTGTCTGGATTGAAAGACATGTTCCACGTGTTGGACCAGTTTGTGATTTTATCCAGATCTGCAGTGAGCGAAGAAGCTGCTGCTTGCCGGTCTGAGGGATGACAGATGGTACGGCAGAGGGTGGAGTCGTCGGCAAAGAGAAATAGAGGATTTTCCAGAGAGTCCGAGAGATCATTGATGAAAACCAGAAAAAGAACAGGGCCCAGAACGCTACCTTGAGGAACTCCAGCCTGCACAGGAAGAGGGGATGAAAGAACTCCATTTAGGGCCACACGTTGACTGCGACAGGAGAGGAAGTCTGCGAGCCATGAGTGGAGATGGCCTTGAATACCATGGGAAGAGAGTTTGGTGAGTAGGGCAGGGTGCCAGACTGTGTCAAAAGCACGTGATATGTCCAGGGATACGGCTCGGATTTCCTGTCTGGCATTGAGGACCTCCATCCATTGATGGGAGAGCAGTAGCAGCATATCCAGGGTAGAGTGACCTGGTCTGAAACCAAATTGATGATTGGAAATCAAGCCATTGGAGAAGAGGAAGGATTTCATGTCTGAAGCGATGATGGATTCCATAACCTTGCTGATGATTGGGAGAAGGCTGATTGGTCTGTAGTTACAGGGATCTGTTTTTGCACCTTTTATGCAGGGCAGTGATGTTAGCAGATTTCCAAGCAGATGGCAGATGACCTTGGGAAAATGAGAGGGTGAATAGAACAGAGAGAGGGTGAGCAAGAGCAGAAGAGCAGGCTTTGAGGACACGTGGGCTGATGCCGTCTGGACCGGTTGCAGAATCTGACTCGAGGTTTGAAAGCAAGCTCTCCACCTTGTCAGGAGAAAAGGATACAGAGTCCAGGGACAGTTTGGTGCGACTGGGTAAAGTGGGTCGAGATAGTGATGGGTTTGGGACACAAGATTTAGCTGCAAACACCGAGTTTAGACATTCAGCTTTATCACGTGTGGAATCAGCAGTGCGGCCATTTGAGGTAAGGGAGGGGATGGAGGGGGAACATACACCAGAAACAGATTTGATTAAACGCCACCAGGATTTTGAGGAGGGAGAGAGGTTTGAGAGTTCAGACTTGAGATGAGAAAGATGTTGTTTTCTGGCTCTCCTGAGGGTAGATACACACTTGTTCCGAGCTTTGTGGAAAGAACTGAGATTGCCCTCAGTTGGGTTTGCTTTCCATGAGGCAAAGGCAAGTTGTTTCAGGACAACTGCCTCGCCACAAGCTTCAGTAAACCAAGGGCGGGAGGAAGGGTAAGACAACTGAACACGAGAGGGGATAAATCTGTGCATGAGGGAGAGCAAGTTTCTTTGAAAGAATTCCCAGGATGAGTTGATGTTTGAGAAAGTAGTGATAGGAGACCAGTCTGTAAGTTTGATGGCTGCTCGGAGACCCTGCCAGTCGGCTTGAGTGAAATGCCAGACTCGACGGCATTACTTTTTAGTATCAACATTCTTTCCTCTGAATGGGTTTTAATCCAAACATACCTTTATTTCATGATAGACGACCCGTTGTTCAGTTTTCAAATGTACATCAAATGTCATGAGGAAGATATTAAATAAGGCGTGTGTGTG
The DNA here is from genome assembly GCF_056783735.1 of Eptatretus burgeri. Classification (NCBI taxonomy): domain Eukaryota; kingdom Metazoa; phylum Chordata; class Myxini; order Myxiniformes; family Myxinidae; genus Eptatretus; species Eptatretus burgeri. The sequence continues at coordinate 75,123,368 of NC_140967.1, forward strand.
TGTGTGTGTGTGTGTGTGTGTGTGTGTGTGTGTGTGTGTGTGTGTGTGTGTGTGTGTGTGTGTGTGTGTGTGTGTGTGTGTGTGTGTGTGTGTGTGTGTGTGTGTCAATGATTGTTTCCTCCATAATTCTGGTTTCAGAAGGTGGAACTCGCAGGACTCGAAGTATCCACCTTCATTTCGGTGAAGAATTGTGTTTCATAGGCTAAATTGTGTTGTTCTCAGAGTTTTATTCCGAGGGCTCTTTTCAGGATCGTCACTGAACCCCGGACTACAGCCTCCAACTGTAGTTCGTTTGTTGTAATGTTCCCATGGATGGTTTGTCGGATCTATGTGAGGTTCTTCGTTTTCATTCCCATTGCTCCAACTATCACTGGTACAATTATGGCACTCTTCAGCTTCCAGGATCTTTTCACTTCATTCTTGAGGTCTTGATATTTGCTCATTTTCTTGATTTCTGCATTATTTAGACCAAAATAACTGCATACTGACACCTCAATTACCAATGCCTTCTTTTCCTTTTTGTATCTGAGTCCTATGTCTGGTTGCAGTGTTTTGTTTTCAATGTTCATGCTGGATGGGATCATTAGGTCATACTTGAGCATTATCTTCTTGTTTTCAATGATGGCTTGTGGTTCATGTTTCCATGAGTTTTGTGGAACTGGGATATTGACATTTCTGCAGATATGCAAGTGGATTACTCTACATACCTTGTTGTGCCTTTGTGTGTACAGCTGTTCTGACATGAGTTTTTTATTTTTTTATTTTTTTTTTTACATCCTCATAGGATGTGGCTTGTGCTTTCTGTTTCTACCTTACAGAATCTACACTTGTCTGATTGGCTCAGTCCTGCCACTTTTCTTTTTTAAAGCCATTTGTGTAATGTCCTTGCATTTATTATTATTATGATTCTTTCTCCTTTCCAATTGAGCTGACCTCTTCTTTGCCATTCCAGTGATCCTTCTTTGTCTATCCCCAATCTGTCCAAGACTTATATTTCCCTGCTCTTTTGTCTTTCTTCCAGTTATCACTGTATATCTGTTGGTATTTCGTCTTGTATTTTTCTTTTGTCTTTTTTGCAATTGTTGCTGTATTTGTTGCTGTTTCGGTTTGGTTTTTTTTACCAGATTTGCTTTGTTTCCTTGATGATCACCTCACGAAACATCCAAAAATATAAACGCAGATCTGGCAGATGCTATGGGTAGGCAGTCCCTCAGGGGAACAGGGCGCTCGGTCAAGCAGTGAATGCATTAAATCAAGTCGCTCAATGAAGCTGGTTAATGTTGTTAACGTTCCGAAGAAATTTTATTCACTCAATATAATTCTCCAAACAGTAGAAAAAGATAAGTTTAATCCTTCGGAAATTTCACATTTTTTGTGTATCCATGGAGAAGGAGGGAACATAGCTTTGTTGTCCGTGATATAAACATTGAAGATAATCTGCCATTTTGCCTGCTCTTCTGTGCATGCGTCATGTGGTGCATTGGTTCGGGGTCCTCGCAAACATTATAACCTTTTTATTTTAAAAAGATTCGTTTTTCACCAGATTTGCTTTGCTTCCCTGTGTAGCACCTCGTGAAACCTCCGAAAATATCGACACACATCTGACAGATACTATGGATAAGCAGTCGCTCTGGGGGAAAGAGCGTAAGGTCTAGTAGTAAATGCATTAAATCATATAGCTCAATGAAGCTCATTAATTTTGGCACATTCCTAAAAATTTTTATTCACTCAATATAATTCTCCAACCAGCAGAAAAAGATAAGTTTAATGCTTTGGAAATTTCACATTTTCTTGTGTATGTATGGAGGAGGAGGGAACACACAGCCTTGCTTGCTTCAAGTAAATAGGTATATCGGCTTAGTTATAAGACTCGTTATTTCTTTAAATTATCAGATTTCACAACAGATTTCAACACTTATTTAGTCCGGACGATATCGGATCCTCAAAACCGAAATAATATTTCAATGATAAAATTTAATTCATGCGTGAGAGTAGATCGTGAAAAATCGTATCATATAATGCATGAAATTGCTCCAAGCTCCAAATTTGAAAACTTATAGTACTTACAAAACAATGTATACAGCGATTCGTAGCTAGGATGAAGAGGCATTCGGTAATATGTGTGACAAAAGTGAGAAAAAAACTTTATCGTTAAAAAATCGTTCTGAACTGTTCCAAGTCAGGGCATGGTTGAACAAGCCAAAAAAACATGGCGGCTTAAGACCCCAGCGAGGTTATCGAGGAAATGCTTTGAGACCCCAGAGAGCAAGGTGGCCGAGGATCACCTGATGAAGGACATGATTAAATAATGCCATTAGTTATCCTCAAAAAGGGGTGATTTAATTAACCCAAACAGCCAATTTTCACTGTCGCACTTCCTTCGAGTTTTTTTTTAGTGTGCATGCAAAATTTCGGGTTGCTCAGTTTTAAGGTTTTGGAGTTATGGAGGTGAAACACTGACAGACAGACACACACACACACACACACACACACACACACACACACACACACACACACACACACACACACACACACACACACACACACACACACACACACACACACACACACACACACACACACACACACATATATATTGACATTTATTAATATATAGACACACACACATTGACATTTATTTGTATAGATACTAATAAATGTCAGTGTGTCTCCTCCATAACTCCAAAACCATGAAACCGAGCTTCCTGAAACTTTGCATGCATAATAACAAAACTCCAAGGAAGTGCATGACTGAAAATTAGGTGTTTGGGTTAATTAATACACCCCTTTTGAAGATAATTAACGGCCTTATATTATTATATCCTTTATCAGGTACAACCTTGGACATCCTCAGACATCCCGCTCACACTCGATGAGACTCCTAATTCGCCATATAATTGATGTATTATGGGAGATTTGAGAATTGGGTCTGCTGGACAAAAGAAGTGTCGAAATCTGGAGTAAAATCCGAAATTTTTTAACAAATCGGCGATTTTTATAACTTTATGTATTTATTTAAAGGCCCGGTCACACCTTGACGTTTTAGCCAACGTATGCCGATTTTTGAATTTTTTTTCTAAAACGCTGGCACACGTTGAATACGTTATGGGTAAGTTTTGATAACATTGAGCACACGCTGAAAAACACTGCCATACGTCGTTGTACGCTGGCTTTAAACGTTGTACTTTTTGGTTGTCCTCAAATTTTTTCATGCTTGAAATTTCACGACGTATGCCGGCGTATGACTCACACGTTCCGCTACGCTGGCCACAAGTTGTATGCACGGTCTGCGATCGTTGACAGACGTCAACCCATGCTACTTGTAAGTTAATCATAAGTTGAGACACGCCGAGGTAATGTTTAGCGTACCCGAAACTTATTTCTAACCTATGATTAACATGTTGTTGGCACGTTACGCGATCGTTGCTACACATCGACAGATGCTACTTTTAAGTTACTCATAGGCTGAAAGACGTCGGTATAATGGATCGTCCTTGCGTCAGCGTCCACGGCCATGGCCAGGACACTTATTTGCAGCATTCTTCAAACTTTTCTTCGGCATGACGAGGATGTTCACACTTCGATGTCTAGCTTGGCTATGATTCCAATTGTCCATCGGCAGCGTTTATTTAAAATAGTCGAGTTTGAGCGTTTTAACACGTTCAGAAGAAACGCTTCAAATTTCCAAACCCCAGCGTCAAAAAACAAAGGCGAGTGACAGCAATTTAAATCGTTCATTGTAAACAATGAAAATAGTTGAGTGGTACGTTTAAAAGTCGTTGAGTGTAAAAAAAAATCCAATTGTTGAGCGCAAGCGTCTACTTTCAATAGTGGAGATGCAGCCATTTAAATCGTTGAGTGGCAGTCTATGAACCTACCCGTGGACACGCGGATGCAAGGACGATCCATCATAACCCACACCCTCCCCCTCACACTCACCTACTACTGCCAACATGAACAAACTACTACTAATACTAATACTGATACTGATAGTGATACTGATACTGTTACTGCTGACATGGACATCGACTCAAAAAGGACTCGAAAACACTGTTGGGTTCCCCTTTTATGAGCAGCATTTTTATATACCAATTCCCAAAACCGCTGGGAACACGTCTTTATATGGCAGTTGTAAGTTGGAAACACGTTCATTTATTTTTTTTGTCGACCGGAAGACGTCATTGGAATACGTCTACATACGTCGATGTGTGTTGGGACTACGTAAAGAATTGGTTCAAAGCACGTCAAACATAAGTTAGAAATTTCGCGTAAAAAAGACATTACCGCGACGTGATTCGACTTATGAGTAGCTTATAAGTAGCCTTTGTGGACGTGTGTAAGCATCCACATATCGTGTGTAAAACTTATCCCCATCGCATGCGGAACGTGTGTCATACGCCGAGTACGTCGTAAAATTTTGAACATGTTTAAAATTTCTTGACGTACTCTACTTACTACGACGTATGATAGCGTACTTTAGCGTTCTACTCACGTATACCAAACTTACTCATACCGTATTTGACGTGCCCCAACGTTTTAGACACATTTTTCTTAGGTCGGCATACGCTGGCAAGATCGCCAAGGTGTGACCGCGATGTTGACACTTCCATTTCTACGGCAGTTATGATTCGAATTGTTGTGCGTCAGCCTTTTAATAGGCTACGTCACGACATCGTCGGCGATGCGTGCAACGCACTATGCCTGAGTTAGACTATCGTTGGGCATCGGTTGTGTAGGCCGACAACAGGTTCAGCATTCGTTGGTATAAGTTATCTATAACACAACGAAACGTTCTGTGTCCATTACTAATATGTTATGCATACGACCAACTCGTTATGAATACGTCCGAATCTTTAAAAAAAAACATCAAAAGTTCAACGTCAGCCAGCGTTTTACATACATTTTGATACGTTGCCATCGCTGGCTAAAACGTCAAGGTGTGACCAGGCCTTAAGCAAAGCATTAAACTTAACTCTTTCTACTGTTCGGACAATTATATTGAGTGAAGAAAAAATTATGGAATGTACAGAAAGTGTAAATTCATTGAGTGAAACGCCGAGTTTCATAACTTTCTTTTGCAATCCATGATGGCACGGTCCACAGGGGTCCTTGTTTTCGGCAATGACACACAGTTTTCTCTTTCCGTTTTGGGCGATTTGCTTACATTATAAAATAGTTATACAAATATACTATTATAGTTTCACCAAGATATTAATAGTCGGTAGTTTCTGCAAGTGAAGAGGTATGTAGGTGGATAGCACACATGGACGTGGGAAAAATGGGAAGAAATTACTCTCTGTGGGGTGTGTGCGTGCCTGTTCTTGGTTACGTGTGTGCGTGCCTGTTCTTGGTAACGTGTGTGCGTGCCTGTTCTTGGTTACGTGTGTGCGTGCCTGTTCTTGGTTACGTGTGTGCGTGCCTGTTCTTGGTTACGTGTGTGCGTACCTGTTCTTGGTTACGTGTGTGCGTGCCTGTTCTTGGTTACGTGTGTGCGTGCCTGTTCTTGGTTACGTGTGTGCGTGCCTGTTCTTGGTTACGTGTGTGCGTACCTGGTCTTGGTTACGTGTGTGCGTGCCTGTTGTCTGTTACGTGTGTGTGGTGCGCGGGTTTCGCGGGCGCACGATCTGAACTCGAACTCTGGCCCGTGGTGCGTGGCGCTGTGCAGGAGGTTATGCGGCCGTCTCGTGAACCATGTACTTCTGCAACGCCGAAGCATTGGGAGCGGACGTGCTGCGGCATCGAAGTCACGTGGGACATGCCACTGTGCCGTGCGGGTGTGGGGAAATCCGTGCGGGTGTGCGAGTGAAAAGTTGAGTATATCGCCGGTGCGCATGCGCATTTTGGATGCACCACGAGGAGGTTGGAGGAATGTGTTGGGGGGGAGGGGGGAGGATGGGGGTGGGAACTGCATCCACCAAGGTCGACAGCATTAGTTTTGATTTTTTAATGTGATTGCCCGGTTTTATAAAGAACACGGGGGTTAGAGAGACGCTGCTATTTTGGCGTGTTTTAACGCCCTGGTAATGCCCTGGTACACTGCCTTCCCATTCCCTCCCCTCACGCTGTTTTCCCATTCCCCCCCCCCATGCTGCCTTCCCATTCCCTCCCCTTGCACTGCCTTCCCATTACCTCCCATCACACTGCCTTCCCATTCCCTCCCCTCACACTGCTTTCCCATTCCCTCCCCTCAAGCTGTTTTCCCATTCCCTCCCCCACGCTGCCTTCCCATTACCTCCCATCACACTTCCTTCCCGTTCCCTCCCCTCACACTGCTTTCCCATTCCCTCCCCTCACGCTACCTTCCCATTACCTCCCCTCGTACTGTTTTCCAATTGCCTCCCCTCACGTGCCTTCCCATTACCTCCCCTCACGTGCCTTCCCATTACCTCCCATCACACTGCCTTCCCATTACCTCCCCTCACGTGCTTTCCCATTACCTCCTCTCGTGCTGCTTTCCCATTCCTTCCCCTCGCGTGCCTTCTCATTACCTCGCCTCACACTGCCTTCCCATTTCCTCCCCCCCCCCGTGCTGCCTCCTGCCTCCCCCTTTGCGCTGCCTTCTCCGTACCCCCTCGCGCTGCCTTCTCCATGCCCCCTCACGCTGCCTCCTTCCTCCCCCCTCATGTTTCTCCTTCCCTCCCCCTTGCGCTTCCTCCTTCGTACCCCCCTCGCGCTGCCTCCTCTGTACCCCCTTGTGCTCCCTCCTCCCCTCCCCCCTCATGCTGCCACTCCCTTCCTCACGCTGCCCCCCCCACATTCGCACTTCCTTCCCTTCCTTCCTCTCACACTATCCTCCTCCCAACCCCCCTCCTCCACCACTGAACTCTCCGGAGGTCGAGAAGAGGAGAGAGTATGAAAGAATGTGCCAATTGGCCAAATGAATGCTTTTTTTAAAATTATTTTTATTTTTATTTTTTCTTAGCAGTCGGAACTGCTGCTCGGATCATTTTAATTTTTCTAAAGCAATGAATCCCCAGATCACGGCAGCATAGCCAAGAAGTACGCATGCTCGCTCTAAGCTGTCTCACCTGGGTTCATATCCCAATTCGGCTATAAACTGTCATCCCAGTGTTTCACAGGCAGGGGTGATTCATCATTGTGTGTGCCATCTCTTGGATGGACGTTCAGCTGGGTGTCACATCTGCTGGAATCCCCCCCCCCCCGCCCCAATTCTCCTCTCCCTTCACTCACCCCTCCGCTCACTCCCAACTCCCTCTCTCACCCTTCTGCCTCTATCACCCCATCCCACCCCGCTACCTATTCTCACCCCTATCCAACCCCCTGCCTCTACCATATCTCTCTCTCTCTCTCTCTCTCTCTCTCTCTCTCTCTCTCTCTCTCTCTCTCACTCTCTCTCTCTCTCTCTCTCTCTCTCTCTCTCTCTCTCTCTCTCTCTCTGTCTCTGTCTCTGTCTCTGTCTCTGTCTCGCTCTCTCTCTCTCTCTCTCTCTCTCTCTCTCTCTCTCTCTCTCTCTCTCTCTCTCTCTCTCTCTCTCTCTCTCTCTCTCTCTCTGTCTCTGTCTCTGTCTCTGTCTCTGTCTCTGTCTCTGTCTCTGTCTCTGTCTCTGTCTCTGTCTCTCTCTCTCTCTCTCTCTCTCTCTCTCTCTCTCTCTCTCTCTCTCTCTCTCTCTCTCTCTCTCTCTCACGCTCTCTCTCTCTCTCTCGCTCTCTCTCTCTCTCTCTCTCTCTCTCTCTCTCTCGCTCTCTCTCTCTCTCTCTCTCTCTCTCTCTCTCTCTCTCTCTCTCTCTCTCTCTCTCTCTCTCTCTCTCTCTCTCTCTCTCTCTCTCTCTCTCTCTCTCTCTCTCTCTCTCTCTCTCTCTCTCTCTCTCTCTCTCTCTCTCTCTCTCTCTCTCTCTCTCTCTCTCTCTCTCTCTCTCTCTCTCTCTCTCTCTCTCTCTCTCTCTGTCTCTCTCTCTCTCTCTCTCTCTCTCTCTCTCTCTCTCTCTCTCTCTCTCTCTCTCTCTCTCTCTCTCTCTCTCTCTCTCTCTGTCTGTCTGTCTGTCTGTCTGTCTCTCTCTCTCTGTCTCTCTCTCTCTCTCTCTCTCTCTCTCTCTCTCTCTCTCTCTCTCTCTCTCTCTCTCTCTCTCTCTCTCTCTCTCTCTCTCTCTCTCTCTCTCTCTCTCTCTCTCTCTCTCTCTCTCTCTCTCTCTCTCTCTCTCTCTCTCTCTCTCTCTCTCTGCCTCTCTCTCTATGCCTCTCTCTCTCTCTCTCTCTCTCTCTCTCTCTCTCTCTCTCTCTCTCTCTCTCTCTCTCTCTCTCTCTCTCTCTCTCTCTCTCTCTCTCTCTCTCTGTCTCTGTCTCTGTCTCTGTCTCTGTCTCTGTCTCTGTCTCTGTCTCTGTCTCTGTCTCTGTCTCTGTCTCTGTCTCTGTCTCTCTCTCTCTCTCTGTCTCTCTCTCTCTCTCTCTCTCTCTCTCTCTCTCTCTCTCTCTCTCTCTGTCTCTCTGTCTCTCTCTCTCTCTCTCTCTCTCTCTCTCTCTCTCTCTCTCTCTCTCTCTCTCTCTCTCTCTCTCTCTCTCTCTCTCTCTCTCTCTCTCTCTCTCTCTCTCTCTCTCTTTGTCTCTGTCTCTGTCTCTGTCTCTGTCTCTGTCTCTGTCTCTGTCTCTGTCTCTGTCTCTGTCTCTGTCTCTGTCTCTCTCTCTCTCTCTCTCTCCGTCTCTCTGTCTCTCTCTCTCTCTCTCTCTCTCTCTCTCTCTCTCTCTCTCTCTCTCTCTCTCTCTCTCTCTCTCTCTCTCTCTCTCTCTCTCTCTCTCTCTCTCTCTCTCTCTCTCTCTCTCTCTCTCTCTCTCTCTCTCTCTCTCTCTCTCTCTCTCTCTCTCTCTCTCTCTCTCTCTCTCTCTCTCTCTCTCTCTCTCTCTCTCTCTCTCTCTCTCTCTCTCTCTCTCTCTCTCTCTCTCTCTCTCTCTCTCTCTCTCTCTCTCTCTCTTCCACCCCTTCCTTCCTACCCCTATCCCTCTCTCTGACCTGGCTCCCTCTCTCCCTCCCTTCCATTTCTCCTCAATCATTCCCCTCCCTCCTCTCTCCCTCTTTCTTACCCCCACCCCCTAATATTCCTCTCAGTGAAGAGAGAGGATGGAGGGAAGGGAGGGGCGAGGGGAGGAGGGAGTGGAAGCGAGGAGTGGGTGAAGAAAGGGAGGTGTGGAGAGCAATGTCTCATGAAACATTGCTTGCAATACATAGCGGGAGATTGGTGCGAGAGAGACAGAGAAAGAGAGTGACAGAGGTGTGGGAGGAGAGTGCTGCATTTTATTGGAGGGGACAGATGGAGGGACAGTGCTGCATATTGCAGAGGAGCGAGGAGGGGACAGATGGACAGACAGACAGAGTAAGTTGGGGGGGGGTGGGGGAGAGATAGGTGAGGAGTGGAGGGTGTTAGCAAAGAGAGTGATATGTGACGCTTAATGACCGAATACAAATATAAAAAAAATCTCATGTCAGAACAGCTGTACATACGGCGACACTACAGAGTTTGTAATGATAACCACAGGCACATCTGCAAAAACTTTGATATCCCAGTTCCAGAAAATTTGTGGGAACATTAACCAAAAGCATGGAGTGAAAACATGGAAGTACCGCTCATGTACGACGTAATGATCCCATTGAGCATGAACATCGAAAACAAAGCATTGCGACCAGATATCGTACCGAGGTACAAAAAGGAGAGGAGGCGGTATTGCGAAGTGAGATGTTAATTCCAGTGATTTTGGACGAAACGATCCAGAAATCAAGAAAATGACCAAATACCAAGACCTCAAGAATGCAGTGAGAAGATCCTGGAAGCAGAAGAATGCCAAAGTTGTTCCAGTGATAGTTGGAGCTACGGGAATGATGACAAAGAACCTCACAGAGATATTATAAACCATCCCTGGGAAAATTATTCCAAACAAACTACAGTTGGAAGCTGTCTGCGGCTCAACAACGATCCTGACTGAGGAGAGCCCTCGGCACAAAACATTGAGAACAGAAAACTTCACAGCTTGTTCCATGAATCATGAGGGGTGGGAGCACCGACCCCTCACTGAAATGAAGGTGGACACTTTGAACCCACCCTGGGAGGACTTCATTCCACATTCTGAAACCCACATATGTAGATACCAAATGATACACACACACACACACACACACACACACACACACACACACACACACACACACACACACACACACACACACACACACACACACACACACACACACACTGTTCCAAAAAGACCTGGACAACTTTGATTGTTAATATATTTGGTCCCACAAAGAATACAATGAGACCCTTTGTTTTATTTGATACACAAACTCATAAACTTTTCTTGATTTTCAGGTCTAGTGTTTTAGTGTAAAATAAAATGTTGACTCCACAGGAGAAAGCTCCTGTGGCAAATTCAGCGTAATTTTCCAACAAGGTATGGAAGGAATCCGTCATCGTGGACGAGTATCAGAGAGTGGTACAAGAGGTTGAAGGAGACTGGAAGTTGTCAGAAACAGAAAAGTACCGGTCGACCAAGCACAAGTGCAGCAGACGTTGAATGAGTGTGTGAATTATTTCAACAAAGTACCAGAAAATCAATTTGATGTCATCCAGAGAACTGGGACCACCAACCACCACGGTACACAAGATTTTCCATCAAAGACAAGCTTTATGCCCATAAGGTGCAAATTCTGCAGGAACTCAAACCAAATAACAGACCCAAATGCAATGCATTTGCCTTGGAGATGTTCAGTCGCATAGAAGATGATGAAGATTTCCTGAAAAAGTCATGTTCACGGACAAAGCTTGCTTTCTCGTGCGAATGAAGGTCAACCGGCACAACGTGAGGATCTGGGGCTCGCAAAACCTCCACATGGTTTTTGAACAGATACGCGACAGTCCTAAGGTCAATGTGTGGTGCGGCCTTCTCCATGACCTCTTGGTCGGTCTGTTTTTCTTTGCGGAGGATACAGTGACCTCAACAATTTACATGGACATGTTGGAAAGATTTGCCTTCCCACAGATTGAAGACCTACAACCTGATATTTTTCAACAGGACGGTGCTCCCCCTTAGTCCTTCGAGCCATCCTGAATGAAAAATATCCAGATCACTGGATTGACCGAGACGGACCAACCACCTGGCACCCACGATCACCAGACATAACCCCCTTAATGTTTTTTTTTTCCTGGGGAGGGGGGTTTGTGAAAGATGTTGTCGACAACACCAAGTTAGCAAACCTGCAGGATCTTCGTTCTCGGATCACAGCTGAATGTGCATTGGTGGATGCAAATATACTGAGCTGAACATGGCAAGAACTCGTGTACCGCCTTGATGTCCTGCGTGACAATCGGAACTCACATTGACGTGTTTTGATGGTGTGCTCAAAACTTTATGAATTTCTGTATCATATAAACCATAGATTTGTGGTTCTAGATATATTAAGAGCCAAATTTTTCAGCGTCATTTTGGAACACCTGGATAGATTTGTTTGTTCGCACACCGACCAAAAGTAATACATAATATACCCACAAAGTAGTCAGTTAATTCTGTCATTGCATAATTACCTTTCCTTCAATTTGCTTCTCCAAGAAGCCTAAAAATTCTGAACAGTTAGTGACTATTATGATGTCAAAGGATGTTCACAGCAAACTCCATACATATTCCACACTCCATTGGGAATGAATTCCTTCACAAACAGAACCTGGGACTCCTTACTTATGCTTCCACTTTCTTTTCATGCACGTCAATTCAGTCCGATTAATCATTTTCTTCTTGTCGATTCACTTCACCGAGAAACCATAGCAGTCTTAACAGTTAGTGACTATTATGTAGACTTGTAGTTGGGAAGGGGTGTGGAGGGTGGAGGGTGGGGGGTTGTCCTCCAGTGAAATCCAGTGGAACTAGGACTTGAAGGTGAAAGGTAAAGTGGAGGACAGAGAGTTGGAGTGGAGTGGGAGGGGGGCGGGGAAGGGATGGAGCTGGAAAAGGGGGGTTGAGGCCTTGGGGTGGGTGGGCTTTCAGAATTTGGGGTTGGGAGCAAAGGTTGAGGACTTGAAGAATAAAGGGGGAGCCACAGAGTTGGGGTCTTGAAGAATAAAGGAGCCACAGAGTTGGGGTCTTGAAGAGGAAAGGGGGAGTGGATGACAGAGAGTTGGAGTCGGGGGGGGGGGCAGAGAAGGGACAGAGTTGGGAAAGGGGATTTGAAGCTTGTGTGGATGTTGAGGATTTGGGTTGGGACGGTGGGGGTTTGAGGACTTTTGGACTAAAGGGGGAGCCACGGGGTTTGGAAGGGGGATTGAAGACTTGAAGAAGAAAGAGTGGAGGACATAGAGTTGGAGATGGGGGGGGCAGAGAATACACAGATGTGTGAAAAGGGATTGAGACTTGTGGGGGGTGGGGGGGGCCACTGAATTAATACACCAGGGGGTTGACTCAGCCTGTCATCCTTCCGAGGTTGGCGAAATGAGTACCAGTGTACTGGGCCAGTGTATACCCCGGTTAAAATAGGTGTACCATATCCCTGTGTCGTAAGAGGCGACCAGGGTTGCGTCAGGAAGGGCATCCGGCATAAAACATGTGCCAAATCACTATGCGGATCATACGGATGATCCGCTGGGGCGACCTCTAACGGGAGCAGCCGAAAGAAGAAGAAGAAGAAAAAGAAGAGACTTGTGGGGGGGGGTGGTCGAGGTTTATTTGTAGGGAAGGGGGTGTTGAGTACTTGCGGTTGTGAGGAGATTGAGGACTTGAAGAATAAAGGGGGAGTGGAGGATAGAGAGTTTGAGGGGGGCAGAAAAGGGACAGAGTTGGGAAAGGAGGGTTATGGCTTGAGGGTGGGGTTTAGGACTGCGGTTTCGAGGGGACTTGTGGACTTGAGGTGGTGGGTGGTTGAAGACTTGATGAAGAAAGGAGAAAGAGAGGACAGAGTTGGAGTGAAGGCAGAGATGACAATGAGTTGGGAGAGGGGGCTTGCAGACCTGGAGTTGAGGACTTGGGGCTGGAGGGGGGGGGGGGAGGGAATGTTGAGGAGTTGAAGTCACATTCACATTTTACATGATGTGAAATTTCCATGGGTCTGTGTTGTGTGTATATATGCATATATATGTATATATATATATATATATATATATATATATATATATATATATATATATATATATATATATATATATATGTATATATATAATGTCCTTTCTGTTGGAAGTGCACCTGACACAACGTGCACACAGTGCCAAATTATTCTATAAAACAACCAATTGAGTAATCTTGGAAGAACAACTCGTGTCCATTGCCCAGAGTGATTGAATTCGTGCAGAGGAGTCTGCATGGGTGAGTTTTTAAATGTCAGCCAACGAGAGTTCATCTGCTGTTGTTGAATTGAGCTTAAAGTGAGCTTACTGCAAGCAAGCCAACGTTGTTTGGTTGCCTTATTGCTTTGGCAGTAGTGTGTACATGCTTCGTGCACGTGTGCGTGCATGCATGATGCACCGTGCGAGATCGTGTCCAGGCGTCCATCCTCAGTGCCACTGGAATTGCGTTCTCCACTGTTATCAAAGGCAGAATGTTTAGCTCAGCAGCGACCGATGGATAGAAAGATGGTGCAGTGTCCAGACGGCGGCAGCGCCGCGTGTTTATGCAGTCGAATCGGAACCGAGTGTTTATCTTTAAGCGAGATGTCACTCCGGGCCCGTGTCAGGCGGACCACGGGGTGGAGATTGCAACTGCGAGGTGAAGCGGTGTGACCGCTTTCCCAAAAGACATGGCTGAACTGCGCAAACCCAACTGCAGTTGGAGATTGAGTAGAAAAAAGTTTTCCCCATCCACCTGCTTGCGCGCACTGTGGTCAAATATTTTTGTTTCAGCATCCTTGATCTGTGGTTTAAAATGCTGCTTTCCGCTGGAACCCTTCATCGTCATTCCCGAAGAGTAGTAGTTGCATTCTTGAAAAACTACATTTCACTGCTTACCCGTTAAATCAGTGGGGTTGAATTTCTTTCTTTTTTCACCCTAGAAAGAGAAATGTGTCTTGTGTAAAATGCGTATTTTTTTTTTTTATCGCACTTGTCGTGTCAGTATATCGACCATTCATGCCAGATGGATCTACCATGGCCCCAGTGGGTAAACACGCTCTGGTGAGCCCAAGCTGCCCCTATCCGTTCGACATGAGTTGTTTGGAGGAAAAAAAAAATGAAGGTTGGGAGTTGGGCCTGGGGATGAGCATGGGGCTGGGGAAAAAAAAAATCTTCAGGAAATTTGGCTTGCACCCATTGAGGTTGGATGAAGCTCGGTGCGTGACCCACGGTGGTCCTGCGAATCGGAGTGGCTTGGGACGATAAAACATGCAGACGTGAAAACCTCCTCTTACCTTAGCATTGTGGTATTGCAGGGAGAAAGGCAGGACCTAAACAGGTTCCGGTCATGGTCCACACAATCACGTGTCCGTAGTGAGTCGCGTTTACGCTTCACCTAACAGGTGATTTAAAATGAACAACCACAATGTTCCTGACGATGCTCAATGCCGGCCAAGGCAGCTGATACTTCTTGCTTACTGCCAATGAACTATGACACATGGAAAAAAAGTTAAGCATTCCTACAAAATAGTATTGTGGGGAAACTTAGCATAACAATTGTGCATTTTGTGAGGAAAGCACCAAATTTGGCACACTAGTAACCTAACATATTATGAACTGATTTGGATATTGGGCCATCTCAAAATTTTTGATGGCAGTGGAAAATGGCTGCCACAGCCATCAGCGGCTGAATTTGAGATGGCTCAATATCCAAATCTGTTCATAATATGATAGGCTACTAGTGTGCCAAATTTGGTGCTTTCCTCACAAAATGCACAATTGTTATGCTATATTTAGCTAAGTTGCCCTACTAGTATTGCTTAGGAAAAATATTGAATCAAATTCATATTTTCTTTCAAACATAAATTAAAGAATCCTCCATGCATAGCTTGTTTTTTTTCCATTCATCACTAGGCCAAGGCAACTTTGAACAACCAGCACAGACAGCCTGATATGAACTCAAAAATACAGATTCACCTGGTCAAGGTTTGGAGGAGGTAACAATATCATTGCATCGGCGTACTGTTACTCTGGCCCGTAATAGACCTAGTGAAGCCCAAACATGGCAAATTATGGGGGATGAACAATGCTGGGATGTCCTACGGTGAAATTGAATGTCAACTGGGCTTCCATCAGACTTATCAGCACATTGGTCTGCAAGCATCAACAAACCAATGATGTTAAAGACAGGCCTTAATCCAAATGACCAAGGTTGGCTTCCAATGGAGAAGATACAGCTCTGACCAGGCTTGTCAGATGTATTCCTTTTGCCACAATCGCAGTGATGTGGCATGAATGGAATCTCCCTCAGAGGTTATCCATTATAACTGTTCAGAGCCGGATTCGTGCTGCAGCTAGGTTATAAAGCCATTAGTCAGATAAGATGCCCTATTCTCATCCCAGAATGCAAAGCAGCCTGCTTAGTTCTATGCCAAGTACGTCAACAATGGAATCTTGCATCCTGGAGGAATATCCAAAGGTCTGATGAGTCGATTTCTCCTGCATATGACTGATGGTAGAACTCTTATTTGGTAGAAACAGAATACAGCCGATGCACTCATAAACATTGTATAGTCCATCCCGTTTGGTGGCGGATCCGTTTTCATACGGGTCTTTCTGTCATATGATTGTAAACTTGACCTGGTTATTGCACAGGGTAACCTGACAGGTGAAAAGTATCGTAGGGACATTTTGGAGGATGGTGTTGTTCTACATTTTGATAGCCACCCACTTCTCGCAAGACCTGTAATGATGGATTACAATGCCAGAGCTCACCGTTCTCATGCAATTCCTGACTTCTGGCGAAACAATGCCATCACATCCTTGTCCTGGCCAGCAAGAGTCCTGATTTACATTCAATAGAACACGTTTGTGACATTCTTGGGCATAGAATTAAGAACTCCTGTGCCTCTTGTGGCACAGTTGGGGGTTGTATTCCATCAGAAATGGCAACAACTCCCTTTGGATTCTCTGTGGCAGCTTCAGACGATGAGAAGGAGGGTTTCAGCAGTCATTCATTGTAATTGTGCTTACACATATTATTGACCTTTTGAGACATTAATTCCGCTGTGACATCATTGGATGTCATTAATTACTTGTCCTGAGCACCACATCACAGGAAGTATTTCCAGCAGGCCCATTCTAAAGTGAGCATTTGTTTTGGTGAGAAAGTACCATTACAGATACAGACATCCTCGTTTTATAATGAGAAAAAAAAATAAAATCAACTAAACCTCTGAATTTATCCCAAGTCATTTGTCAAACATGCATACTTTACCAAATATATGATTATATATTTTGATAAACGTTATGGTTTCTGGATAATTTTCTCAATTATTGCTATGATTCGGAATAATAACGCCGTGCATGCTTAACTTTTTCGATGCGTATATCTACAAATATATCTGCGTAATTTTTTTTTTCCCTACATTTTTGCACTCGAATAGCTAATTAAAAATTCTACTCATCCATAATGCATTCATGAGACTGGTACCGAGGGTGCAGGATGAGGTTATGGGTGTTGGTGGTAATGGGAGGGTGCCGGTCATATTATGTTCGAGGTTCTGTTCAGTTCTAAAAAAAATTTTTTTACTTATACGGTGCCACCTTGCGCATCTATGTTTCCAGTTCATCGACTAAGCCAGATATGTGATTCCCCACTATTCTCTCCGTGGATGTCTAATTTATACACTTGCGGGACAGGAAGATCCACAAGTACCATGAGAAATCCTTTTTGTTTTTCGTCATGGGCAGCATGAATATAAGCACGGATTTTCACGTTTATTCTGAAAAATAAACCGAGAGAGGCAGAATGTACAAGGTACGGGTGCGCACTTGCGCATTATTCACACACGGGCACACACCCGCATTGTATCTGTAAATGTGGCAGATAAGCACGTGTGGTTTGTTGGAGAGCTGATAGTGAATGGGGGCGAGAAATTGAAGTTTTTGTCCAGAACCAAATCGGTTCATTACCCGTATCTGTCTGCGTCTGCACATTCCGATGAATGTCGCTGCCCAACACAATTATGATGATAATTGGATTGATAAAGCGGTGACTGCATTCTTGCCACTGTGTGTATGGGATAAGCTGGAGTCACAAATACGAATCTGCTGACACACAGGCCAAATTTCCATTAAAACCTCCCTTTATTCTATAATGTAGTCTTTCTTCACATGACGTATGTTATGATTCCAGAATATTCCGCACACCATCTGTGCCTTTTAAGTCTGCTGCATTCGCTCTTTCTCTGGACGTTGCATGCAAAAAAAAAAACCCCGGAAAAAACCTAAGGCTTTTGCCGTAATAATGAAATAAACTAAACTTTTCACCGAAATTATTTCTTATTGCATTTCTTAAACTATATAAATTGCTTTAGCTTTGGCAATCCCTCCCCCCCCCATGCACCCCCCCCAACTCCCATCCACAATTCAGTTTCCTTCACCTCTGCATGATTGTGGGACTCGGGCAATGATTATAATCGTTTGTAGTTTTGTGTAGACATGGTTATTTTGAGTTTCAAATTATTCCAGATTCATAGTTCTGCCGAGCACGATATTACATTATTGCTATAAGCATCGGGCGGAGGTGGATCTGGTGGATGGGTGGTAAGGGAAGTCGGGGGGATGTAGGGGGCAGGCAATATGATTATTTGAGGAATAAAGTTAATCACCATTTAAATTAATTTCCATAACCTTTTATATGTCTTGGATGCAGTAAAACTTGCTTTGAGCAAAAATTCCTCCTGCCAGTCAAAAGAGTCTTATTGCATGGCAGGCAGGCACAAAATCAAAAAAAAAACTTCCCTACGGTGTCTACCTCGTTTGAACTATCATTTGTAACTGACAATGTGTTTTCTCGACAACAAATATTGAGAGATGTATGCTAACCACCGTGAGGAAAAAGGTGAAGACGCGGTTCGGGGGTGAGCCCTTTTTCAAAGCAAAAAAGGGCTTGCACCTGAAACCCTCCAGTTAGGATTTGTCTTCCAATCATTTGGTTTAGGTAGTTCTTATTTTTCTGTCGATGCAGACTGACTGTTATCCTTATATAGACCAAAATTTCCAATGTGTATCATTCATAATTAACAAACAGAGAATGTCATTTATAACTGGCATGTTCATGGTGTCAAAAGTGATTTAACAGTTCTATCCTGTATTTTCGATCTGGCTTTTGTGTGAAATTGTTGCGCAATATCTCCTCACATCAAAAACAAACCTTGGAAAATATACATTATTGGCTATAATTATGGCATCTTATGTTTGAGAAGGAACAATTCCCACGAATGAAAGAGTGATGGAAAAGATTGAATGGAACGGGCCGTCATAGCCAAATATTTCGGGAAACGCTCGTGGAAGAACCAAAAGGCTCCGTGACCTACAAGTGAAAGTATCACAAAATGTTCCGTTATCTTTCTTTATTTTATTGAAAACATTGCATCGAGAAATGTGATTCGCATTTGAGAGATTCAGTTCCACCTGAAGCACAAATAAAAGGATCACTTGAGCCTGTTTTCTTCCAGTAACCCACAACTTCCAAAATCCAGGCTAATTGCACACGTAAACTATTTTATTCCTCACTTCTCCCATCTATGGAGCCACCTTCCAGAGGCTGTTCTGTCTCACTCTTCCCTCCAGGAATTCGTTGACAGACATTAAAGGTCACACGGTGTCATTTGTGAAGAGTTGCAAGTCATCGCAAACATACTGAACAAATTACAAATTCTTGTTTCCTTTAGTTGAACATCAATCCTGGCCAGCTGATTCATGACAAACTTTGGCCAAATATGTTCCCCGACCGACCCATGAAAAGCTGGAAATAATTGGTGCCGCTAAAGGAGTAGTCGTGATCTCTTATATAATGCGAACTATGGTGGTGTCTGTCCGTGCGTTCGTCTGTCGCCCATTTACGGCGGCCACTTCCCACGCTACGTTTGAAAAGCTGCGCACACAGGTAAAGCTCAACATTCAAACAGAAGAAGAACATGATACCAAATGAGATACATTTTAAATGTTTAAATACAACATGGAATCAGTTTGTTTAACAATGCGTTGAGACGACCTGAGAATTATCACAAAGTTGAATAAACCATGTCAGTGGAGTTAATAACAGTAGCCTTTGTTATGTCTGGCTTCATTAATAGGACTACAGTGCAGTAATTGGTCTTTATTTTGATTTGAACAAAGGTTGCAGTGCAAGGTAATCCTTTAATTAAAGAAAAACCTCCATTTAGCATTGTGACCTAAAATTAACGTTTAATAATAAATTTCAAAGTGGTCCAAAATAAATTTGCATTTAACACTCAGTGGACTCGGTGGACTCAAATTCATTGGAGGAGGAGGAGATTGGGACCATACTCTGTGCAGAGCATTGGTACTGCTTAAGCAGTCTCCTTGGCGAGTGGACACAATCCTGGATGGGTCACCACTCCAACACAGGATACCAGCATGCTGGCACTCATTTTGCTGACCTCAGAAGGATGACAAGCTAAGTTAACCCCACCTGGTATTAATTCAACAGCTGAGCAGGATTTAAACTCAGGACCTTAGGATCCAAAGCCCACCACCATAACCATTAAGCCAACACCAAGCATACAAATTCATTAGAGTGTCCCTATGTCAAGGAGGTTGGCGTTTCAAACCCCAATCAAGTCATTAGGATATCGAAGGTTTTAAAATGGTGAGTGTTGCTTCCTTGTTTGACGCTCAGAATTTAAAAAGGATAGAGCATCAACAAACTGTCATAGGTTGGCAACAATTGTGCAGGGTTAATGGGCTGAATAGGCTCTTTCAGTGTTGAAGTTCTTTGGAAGGGAAGTCATTATATATATATATATATATATATATATATATATATATATAATGAACCATGGTGTCTGTTCGTGCATTCATGTATCTTCCGTTTGCGGTAGCCGCTTCTCACGCTGCGTTTGAAAATGTGCTGATTGGTTATTTTGCATTTTCATTTCACTGTTCTTGATGCAGTATAGTCAGTCATTTTATTGTCCATTGCAGTAATCTTTGAAATCAACATGAGCATCTGGATTAAGATAGATTTAATTTAGATTTTCATGGAGTAACACGCAAATTAAAATAGCTATATTTGCCCTCTGTTTTAGAGCAATCCAACCTCCGCCACCTGATGTTGCACCACCATTTTGCCGTGTGAGATATAAGTCGTTCAGAACTTTTGCTCTGAGTGAAACCAAGAGTGCAACACAGTTAACCTTTTTTAAGTCCATGAATTAATTTAAATTTATAGATTAACCTAAACTTTTCTGTCATTTGGGACAGATACTTTTGCTGTTATAGTATAAGTAGTAATAATAACACATCATTATATGAGCCGTGCATTTTTAGTCCCTTAACGGTTACACCAGAGCGGACTATAGGTTTGCTCTCCGTCTGTCCCTCCCTCCATCCCTCCTGTGATTTTTCAAACTTTTTTCCCCCATACCCTTTAACATATTCAACTGAAACTTGGTACATGGCTTTATTATGATAAGTTTCAGAACAAGTTCAATTTTCAGGATGTTTCGTTAATTTTTCCACAGAGTTATGCCCTTTTTGGACTTGGAAAATATCACATCAGTAGGGGACGTGTATTGCAAAGCAATTGTCGCTCTTTTTTTAACATGCTTTTTTTCATTGGGGAAAATATTCATCGAAGGAAAATCAGAGAGAGAACGTCTCTCAGACACATTATTTTTCACGTTCTCATGTACTTACTTTCCCATTTTGAAAATGTCGCTTGCATGGTTAGGAAAACTTAGCATCAGTTCTCTCAGTGGTAAGCCTGGTGTTGGCTTAGTGGTTAGGATGGTGGCTTGGGATCCCAGGGTCCTGAGTTCAAGCCCCGTTGGCTGCTGAATTAACACCAGGGGGTTGACTCAGCCTGTCATCCTTCCGAGGTCGGCGAAATGAGTGCCAGTGTACTGGTCCCGGTGTATGCCCCGGTTAGAATAGGTGTACCATATCCCTGTGTGTCGTAAGAGGCGACCAGGGTTGGCGTCAGGAAGGGCATCCGGCTATAAAACATTGTCTCAAGAAAAAGCCAAAACCCCTGTACAGCAGGGAAAAATGGCTGTAAAAACGGTCATTTTTTTTTTAGTTCTCTCAGTGGTGAGGCAGTGGCACTGATGCAGTGCCCCCTGGAGTTGAAAGTAGGAATTTGTAATTTGGTTTTGGTGCCGTCGATAGCTCGCCTACTCTTTACGAAGGATGCTGTGAGATCTTTAACATTCACAAACTGATGCTCGCAGACAGGGACTGTACACACATTGATGAATTGCCCTGTCTGTGAATCACCATGATGACAGTTTATAATTGAGATGACATTCAAACCCAAGCTTGGTAGTTCAGAGGCAAGTGCATATACCTCAAGGCTATCGTACCAACCCACTCTCGGCTCTTGGTGATGGTAGCACTTTGCAGTTTTTGAGATTTTTTTTTACATCTCTGAGATTCACCCATTAATTCCTTTCCCTTGATTTACTTCCTATAAATTGTTTTGTGGCCATGATTTTTCTGGGATAAAGGAGACATGTCTGTTTCCAATTGTCTGCACGGAATTCCCCTCCCTGTTCCACCTTCTTCCCCCAGACTTGGTTTGTGAAAATCACATTCAGTCGTTTCATGTTAATGCTTGGCATATAATGGACATCAATGGGGATCTGAAAACACAATCAAATTTAAGAGAATGAAGGCAGAAAAAATACCCGGCAAACAGCCATTTCCACCTTGAAAGACAAGTTGCAGCCAAAATGTTTCTGGCTGGGCTGGTCTACTATTTGTTTGTTTGTTTGTTTGTTTGTTTGTATGTGTTTTTTGTTTAACATGATTCGCCATGTTTGAGTATAAATTAATAACTGGGATATTGATAAAACCATGAGATCCTGGAACTTTGTTTGAGACCATAATTATGTTATCCACCCACCCCCGCCCCCACCCACTCCACCTCCACAAATCCCTTATTGTAACAGGTGAAAATAACTTTCATTTTTGGTCTCGCTTCTGTGTCAACAAACTATTTCTCAGTTGCTACCACTGTTTGTTGCTTGGTGAAGATGGATGACTGCTGTCTTTCCTTTCTTCATAGCACTAGCCATGCATGTGTTTCATTCTTTGTTTTGTTACCACCCAATGGAAGTACCGATAAAACATTGGAGGGGGAAAAAACCCATCTTAATTTGTTTTGTTAGTCACTCGCAGCAATTTTTGAAATGGCCAAATCGCACAGTGGCATGCTTCTGATATGTCTGGTGTGGGTACAATTTCCAATAAAATTGGACTCGATTACAAACTGTAAACCTGGCACTTCTCGGGTAAGCTTATGCGTCATACATTATGCGGTCTTGCAGAGGTGCCTTCCAACAATGTGAGGCCAATGTGTGCCTGTACCCTGGCCAATTCCTAAACAGTTGCTTCCTCATTCCTTGCTCAAAGTTTTCCGGAGGTGACACCTACTTGCTACAAGGCAAATCGACATTTGACAAAGGAGGGTTGTCGATAGCATCAACCCCCAAATTATGAATGGTATAATGGAAACATTAATGATTTTCAATGCAAGATCGAACCATCAATATTTTGGAAGGATAAACATAAAACACACACACATTTCTCTCTTATCGGTGTTGATATTAATTACCTCTTTTACAATAGTGTCAAATTATGAGGTCACGATTGGAGTCTGACTTCAATTGGAATTTGATTTAACTTGTCAATTGGAACTCTTGTTTCAATTACCATCAGTTTGGTCATTTATCTTTTGCATTCGTTGTACAAGGGGGGAATACTATGTTAAATAAGTCACCTTCTACAAATTTATAATGCAATAATGCCAAAACTCTATCATACAAAGCACCATGATTAGAGTGTAGACTTGGTCCACTGGTTTACTGAGACCAAAGTGTACTCATCGCAGAAGATGTAGTTGTGTTGACTCCATCAGCTGATATTTCTATCTTTAACTTTCCTTCTCTTTTATGGTGAGAGCAGGTCGAAGCTGAATTGACTTAAATCTGGTGAAAGGGGTTTGTGAAACAAAACCAAATACTGTACCTTAAAGAATTCAAAAAATCACAGATGCTCTTTTGCAATTAAGCAATTAAGCACTGCATTGTCATTAAAGAGGAAATGATTGTAAGCAGGTGTTGTAAGCAGCAGCTCACAGGTGACCATTCAATGTGACAGTATTATCCATTAACACCAGGGGGAATTACCAAAGAGAGCAAATTTCCAATGTCCACCAACTATTTACCCCCTTGTATCCCCTTAACGTCCCCACTCCTTCCATCCTTCTGCTCTTCCCTCTTTCCCACCACGTTATGATGGTGCTATGTCTGAAAAATCCGAACAAAACCTACATGCAAACTGAATGACGCTGCATTAAACTACTGTGCCAATCTTTACAGGAAGTAAACCAAAAAACCAATGAAATGCATTTGATTCCCAATAGTGGGGCAACTTAGCATAACAATCGTGCATTTTGTGAGGAAAGCACCAAACTTGGTACATTAGTAGCCTAACATATTATCAACAGATTTGGATATTGGGCCATCTCAAATTTAGCCGCTGATGGCTGTGGCAGCCATTTTCCACTGCCATCAAAAATTTTGAGATGGCCCAATATCCAAATCTGTTCATAATATGATAGGCTACTAGTGTGCCAAATTTGGTGCTTTCCTCACAAAATGCACAATTGTTATGCTATATTTAGCTAAGTTGCTCCACTACAACTTAGACATCAATATCAAATCTTATTATTTGTTTTTGATAATTTTTAATTCAAAATATGTCATTTTTTTACTTTAAAATTGTGAAAGTGAAATGTTTAATTTTCCAAACATGACTTGATTTTTCACATTATTGTTAAATAATGGGGTTGGCCTGATAGTGCTCAGGCTGATAGGATAGCCTAGAGGTACACACACTTACTGAGACACACACTTACTTACTTACACACTTACTCTGAACTGTCAAGTCTGGGTTTGAATCTCAGCCTGGCTATAAACTGATACCTTGTTGTTTAGCAGGTATGGCGAGGCATCAGTATGTGGTGCCATCCCTTGGATGGATGTTAAACTGAGCATCACAATGAGCCAGTATTACTTGTTGGACATTAAAGATCCAAACGGTGTCCTTTGGGAATAATCGACGAGCTATCACAGGAACCCTGGCCAAATTACAAATTCCTGCACACTCAGTAGAGTATCCTACATCAGTGTCGACCCATCCATGATTGTAACCCCAAGGCAAGGGACTGCTTCAGCAGAACCGACACTGTTTTGAGCATGGTGTACAAGTATGAAATAGTGTTCCCATCTGAACCCACTGATTTGGAATCCCCTGCGATGAAGCTCAGTCTATGGTCCTAATACTTCGCCATTGCTGACAGGTCAGTGGTCTCTCTGTCTTCTTCCACCTCTTTTCTGCACTTGCACCCTCTGCCCTCTCCATCCCCCCTCCCCCCCCCAGGTGTCTGCAGGGATTGCGTGGTCCACCTGCAACCACCACCGAGTGAAACTGCCAGAATCCATAACCACTGCTCACCTCCATTGATTTGTTACTCTTTTTTTTCCCACTTGTGGAACTAACTGCCAGACTCCCTACAGTTGGTCTTCAAGAGAGCTGTTCACTACCATCTCAAATCATCCCCCATCCAAAACCATAATCTTTCCTTCACCCATTGAACTAACCCCCACCCCTCCAAAAATTTTGCTTCTGTATCCATCTTGTCCACACCTTGCGTTCTCCCCTACCCCTCATCGTTGCCTGCATCCCTTGTTTGTCAGTGTCCGTCTATTTTCTTCCTCAGCCCTGCTGTTGGCATTTTCCCCTTCTCCTGCTGTTCCTTTTGCTGCTTTTGCTTGTTATGTTCTGATCCGTGATGTGTTTCAGCTCTTTCACGAACCAAGACTGTGTAGAAAAAAAACCACTGGCTTATGATGAAGGGGAACCCCGTTTGAAACTAAAAAGGAAGAGTAGATGGAATGATGGAGCCAATGGGCTATGTGCTGAAAAACAGTGCAGGGCCGAGTCAGTGCAGAGCACATATTGTCCACCATCAACAACCTTCTAACCACCTTCGAACCTTCCAATCAAACCTTCGAACCCTGACTCCCAAAATCCAGAATCACTACCCATGTTCACTTATTTGTTCCTCTCTTTTCCTGCCTGGGGAACCAACTTCCACATCTTCTTCAATCTCATCCTCCTCTCAAAGTCCTCAAGACAGCTGTTCACAACCATCTCAGATCATCTCTCATCCAAAAACAAATTATATTTTCTACCTCCGTTAACGCCCCCCCACACACACACACACACACACACACACACACACACACACACACACACACACACACACCATCCTCCACCCCAAGCCAACCTCCTTCCAAATTTCCATTTTTTTCCTTCCTGAGAGTTTCCTTCTGTATCGATCTTATCCATCTCATGCGTCGTCCTCAACTTCTCATTCCTCCCCACACCCATTTTATATGTCTGTCTCCCTCTATTTTCTCTCTCTCTCTCTCTCTCTCTCTCTCTCTCTCTCTCTCTCTCTCTCTCTCTCTCTCTCTCTCTCTCTCTCTCTCTGCCTCTCTCTCTCTCTCTCTCTCTGCCTCTCTCTGCCTCTCTCTGCCTCTCTCTCTGCCTCTCTCTCTGCCTCTCTCTCTGCCTCTCTCTCTGCCTCTCTCTCTGCCTCTCTCTCTGCCTCTCTCTGCCACTCTCTCTCTGCCTCTCTCTCTCCACCCCTCTCTCTCTCTCTGCCTCTCTCTCCCCGCCTCTCTCTCCGCCTCTCTCTCTCCGCCTCTCTCTCTCTGCCTCTCTCTCTCTGCCTCTCTCTCTCCACCCCTCTCTCTCTCTCTGCCTCTCTCTCTCTCTCTCGCCTCTCTCTCTCTCGCCTCTCTGCCTCTCTCTCTCCACCCCTCTCTCTCTCTCTGCCTCTCTCTCCCCGCCTCTCTCTCCGCCTCTCTCTCTCCGCCTCTCTCTCTCCGCCTCTCTCTCTCTCCACCTCTCTCTCTCTCTCTCTCTCTCTCTCTCTCTCTCTCTCTCTCTCTCTCTCTCTCTCTCTCTCCACCTCTCTCTCTCTCTCCACCTCTCTCTCTCCCTCTCCACCTCTCTCTCCACGTCTCTCTCTTTCTCTCTCTCTCTCTCTCTCTCTCTCTGTCTCTGTCTCTCTCTCTCTCTCTCTCTCTCTCTCTCTCTCTCTCCACCTCTCTCTCTCCACCTCTCTCTCTCCACCTCTCTCTCTCCCCCTCTCTCTCTCCCCCTCTCTCCCTCTCCCCCTCTCTCCTCTGTTTTGTTCTGTCCTGATCCATTAAGTGTACTTGCTCTTCCATGAACCTTGAACTTTTATACAAAATAAATTGAACACCTCATCTTGGAATATTCAAGTGAACACTTCATGTAACATTTTTAATGCCCTTCTTGTGACACTAAAATATATTATTAGTCCCTGACCAGTTTCAATGGAGGGGACTATAGTTTGCTCTCCATTTATCCATCCATCCCACTTGCGGTTTTTCAGACTTTTTCCCATACCTTGGACCATATCCAACTGAAACTTGGTTTATGGCTTTCTTATAAGTTACAGAACAAGTTTGAGCTTCAGGGCATTTCATCAATTTTTCACACATTTATGCCCTTTTTAAACTTACACAATATATCACATATTAGACATGGGTCAGTGTTCAGCTGCCCTGACTCCACCCCACTGCTTTACACCCATTGGCTGGACAGCTACCCTGACACCACCCCATTGCTTTACACCCATTGGCTGGACAGCTGCCCTGACACCACCCCATTTCTTTACACCCATTGGCTGGACAGCTGCCCTGACTCCACCCCACTGCTTTACACCCATTGGCTGGACAGCTGCCCTGACTCCACCCCACTGCTTTACACCCATTGGCTGGACAGCTGCCCTGACTCCACCCCACTGCTTTACACCCATTGGCTGGACAGCTGCCCTGACTCCACCCCACTGCTTTACACCCATTGGCTGGAGAGTTGCCCTGACTCCACCCCACTGCTTTACACCCATTGGCTGGACAGCTGCCCTGACTCCACCCCACTGCTTTACACCCATTGGCTGGACAGCTGCCCTGACTCCACCCCACTGCTTTACACCCATTGGCTGGAGAGTTGCCCTGACTCCACCCCACTGCTTTACACCCATTGGCTGGACAGCTGCCCTGACTCCACCCCACTGCTTTACACCCATTGGCTGAACAGCTGCCCTGATTCCACCTCAATAAAATAATGTGCCGCCATTGCATGAAGCAGCACAGATCGGTAGGCCTCAGGCCTGGGTGTTTGACCATTGCCC
This sequence comes from Eptatretus burgeri, assembly GCF_056783735.1. Classification (NCBI taxonomy): domain Eukaryota; kingdom Metazoa; phylum Chordata; class Myxini; order Myxiniformes; family Myxinidae; genus Eptatretus; species Eptatretus burgeri. The sequence goes on from NC_140967.1 coordinate 75,150,725, forward strand.
AGTGCAATTGGAATGATCCCAGGTATATAACCACAATGTATGATATGTGCACATTTGCCGTATGCATGTTTTTGCTTCATGTGTGTACTTCAGGTTATTTTTTTAATCTGAAATAGGCAAAGCCTAGAAATGAAAGAAACATGGCGAGTTAGTTGCTTCTTCTTCATTTTGGTTCCGTGTCAGCTTGCGTGTGCGTTTAAGAAAACTAATTTTTATTTCCGGTTTGTTATCCTAGTTGTCTTTATTGGTTTCTCGTCTGAAAAAAATATATATATCAGTAAATGAAAATGGTTTTTCCTTTTATTTTGCTGAATAGACCCAAACATGGTGCATTAGAGAGTTTCTTCTCCATTTTGTTTACGATTGAAATTAAAGCGAGAGAAGAACCTTCAGAGTGTAGGCTTTATTCCATTTGATTGAAGCCGCTTCTACGGGCACATCATGGAATACAGGTGCAGCTAGGAGTACATAAGCAGTAATGTATACATGTGCAACTAATCACTGCAAAATAAATCAGTATAAGCACGGAGTCCGATATACTCTCAATTCTCACCATTCAACGAGCACCAAATGAGCCGCCGCCGTAAACGACAATGCCCCTGGGACAATCCCCCCGACCGAGCGGAACCTTAGCTTTATCTATTCCGTGCTCGAGCCGTGCGACATGTGATCACGCGTCACGTCCTTCAATTCACCACATTCTCCCCGTCTTTAAAATGTAACTAGAGGCCCAACTGACGCACCATAATTACTTCAGCGCTACAGGAGTATACATTTCAAGCAACGCGAACTATCTAACTACAGAAGCATACATGCCAAGCAGTGAGGATTATTTTGAGTTGTAGGAGCATGGTAATGAGCATCGATATATTATGTAGCGAGCATATAGGAGCATGACCATCGAGGATGCCGATAATCCCCTTTACAGATTGAGTCGGCGAGGGGGTATAATCCGTCGACCTCTCCGGGAGTAAATGGCGGTTTCATTGAGGGAGGCTTCCGATCCTCTTGGTGAGCCTCGACTCGTGCCGGGGATGACTCCTCGATCGCTCTCGGGTGGAACGCGGCAGCTCCGTCGCCACCGTTCCCGGGTGGAGTTCCTGGGGGGGGAACACCTGGGGAGGGGATGTCAGAGGGAGGAGTGCCAGATGGTGGTGTACCTGCGGGAGGAGTACCTGAGGGAGCCAAATGGCGAACCGACACAGTGGTCTCCCTGCCATCCGGGAGCCTGACATGAGCATACTCTGGATTAGTATCGATGAGTTTGACCCCCTCCACAATGGGTTCATACTTGCTTTGTCGTACCGGGCGTTTCATGAACACTGTTCCGGGATGGGTTAGCCAGTTGGGCACCGATTGGCCGTCAACATAACTTCGCTGGTGAGTAAGCATTCGTTCGTGAGGAGTTGCATTGGTGGACGTGCAGAGCAAAGAGCGTATGGAATTCAGAGCGTCGAGAAGGGTAACCTCCCACCGCTCGGGCCCCAGTCCTCTTGATTTCAACGCCAGAGTTACGGCTTTCCAAATAACTCCATTATATCGTTCCACCTGCCCATTACCCTGTGGGTTGTAACCCGTCGTTCGACTAGTTGCTATGCCGTGCTCTAATAGGAACTGTTTTAGCCCGGCCGACATGAAACACGGCCCTCTGTCTGAATGTATGTACGAAGGTTTCCCAAACATAGCGAAGAGGTCAGAGAGACATTTCACGACAGTGCCCGAGGTCATATCCGAGCATGGAAATGCGAATGGGAACCTTGAATATTCATCAACAACAGTGAATATGTATCTGTTGTCTGTCTCGGTCGGCAAGGGCCCTTTGAAGTCGATGTTTAGTCTCTCGAAGGGAGAAGTGGCCTTGATCAATCTGCCAGAAGCCGCGCCATAGAATCTGGGTTTTAGTTCAGCACATACAGGGCATGAAGCATTCATTTGTTTAATATCTTCGATAGAATAGGGAAGGTTTTGTCTGCGCACAAAATGTGCCATTCTGGTTACCCCCGGGTGGCACAGAGACACATGGAGGTCTTGCAAAGCCTGACTGATTGTC